>NC_061483.1:12620843-13253205 GCF_022539355.2 Hippoglossus stenolepis
AACAAGGAGTCCTGGGGGAGTTAAGTGAAACATAAGTGGTTGTAGAACTAAAGAATTGATCTGTGTGATCTAATACATCTACTGTCAAGTAGTCAAATAAAGGAGTCAATTTGTTTCCCTGGGTGCAGTATAGTACACTCTACAATGTAATTATCAAGCTAATAGTGAAAGTAATTTTGCAGTTGTTCATGGTAAAATTAAGCAAATAAATGATTAACCATTTACAGCACATACAATCTTTATAAACAGACTCTGCATGTGAATATGCAAACTCTATGGATGAGCCTTTTGGTTTCCATTTCTAGTTTGACCACTCACGCTTGAGCAGGCTGTGGTTGCTCGCAGGTTAACAGTCCAAGTGGAAAGCAAACAAGGTCAAACACATTGACCGACATGCATCGGCTGTTTGCTTTTAAATGTATCTCCATGAAAGCTGTTAATAGAGATCAGCCAAAATGTCGTCTGGATCTAAAAAACTAAAAATAGTTACTGTTTGTGTTTTGTGTGGAGAAACATTCGACTCATATGATAAAAGAAAGTAGTTGGACTCTAAACAGTGAATAGAAGACTGCGTCTCGGCCTGGTTATCTGCTGTCGACTCCAGAACCCCCAACATATTGTCCTTTGTTCTCAGAGGGGAATTGATCATCAGACAATAGCCAATGGGCTCAGAGATTGCAGTACATGTGACAGAGTGAGTAAGATTGATCCGGATGTCTACTCTACCTGCAGCTTCCTCCCTCCTCTTCACTCCTTCCATGAATTACGATGAGTAAATAATTTAATCCCCAGAGTTAATGAACTATAACCATTTTCGAAAGGCCCCTATCCATGCAACACAGAGTAAAAAAACCCAGAAAACAGTCTGTGAGGTTTGTGGTCCTTCAAACAGAGACGTTCTTTTCTCTTCATTCCCCTCTGGTTTTCTGTATAATTGAATCCCCATGTTCCTCCCACCGGTCGCTGCTCTTCTGGCAATGCGTCTGTTGTGCCAGTCAAGGGTCACCTCCCGTGGTGGCGGCCCTCTCCACGATGCGCTGACCTACAGCAAGAGATGCTCCTCTGGAGGTCTCCAGTGACTAATAGTGTTTATTCTCTGTGTCGTGCCGGGTGCCAACACCAGGGGCTGAGTGAGCGGAGCACAAACAGATAAGCACAGTAGGTAGAAGAGAGGAGATGCAGAGAGAGTGAGGGGCACATGTGACAGACAGAGACACTGGTGCTAACCAGAGAAGAGAAGCTCGGGTTGAGTTAGGAAGGGCGGTGAGGAGGAGTGATCATGAGAACTGTTGGAGCTTCACCTTAAGGATGATTACAGTTTATTACAACTTGGTCCTATAATTTTGGCCATGCATCCATTCAGTGTGAGAGAGAGAGAGAGAGTTTACACCTGTGAGTTAAGGGAGAGAAACATCTGGATCTTTAGTTTGATAGATGCTTCCTTAAAACAG
This sequence comes from Hippoglossus stenolepis, assembly GCF_022539355.2. Taxonomy (NCBI): domain Eukaryota; kingdom Metazoa; phylum Chordata; class Actinopteri; order Pleuronectiformes; family Pleuronectidae; genus Hippoglossus; species Hippoglossus stenolepis. The sequence continues at coordinate 12,622,295 of NC_061483.1, forward strand.
GGTCGGGTTTTACACGGTAAAACAAGAACGCTCCCCCTTTTGTGGTTTTCATAACCACGGACCTCAGAATCTTCTGAAACCTCCAAGTTCACAAGCTGTGACCAGTGACTGAGAAAGATGGACGACATGTCAGCTCCTAAAAGTGAAGCCACACCATCTGGATCACCCCTCGATGGTTAGCCGCACTATGAACCCTGCCTCCTCCATGTTAGTGGAAGGGGCATGGATTGCACAAAAAATGTACAGTTTATTTAGTTATCATCACATTGATATATGTTAATTTAAGTTTGATTTATGTTTGATTATATACAGACGGATGAGGTCTTTTTTCAGATGAGCATAACTTGTATAATTACCAGATGAGTCTACATAATGTTGTGTTGACAGGGACCCTGCAGGTAAAGGAAGGTGTCTGACAAGAATAACAATTAACAAGAGGATATTAAGAATGAAGCTTCACTCGCCTTCCTGTAATATGAAACAATCTTTGCTTTATGTTTAATGACCAATAATGAATACATGATAACAATAACAATGAATGATGAGTATGTATCAATGCAGTCACTCCAAAGTACACGGAGAGAAGGCGACAGAAAGACGGAGGGAGCGTCTGAGCGACAGCAGCCATACTGCAACCGTCTCTTGTTTATACTTTGAGCCATGGGAGGCACCCAGTGTGATACCAAACACTGCACAGTAGGTGCTGCATCTGGAGCTAATCCACATTCATTAAACCTTCAATGACCTGACGCTACGACATTACACCAGCATTGCATGCACTGTTCAAAGGCGGCAAATCCACACGCCGTAATTGTGTTTTCGAGGGTAAGACGAGCAGCACCATCAAAGTCAGAGCTGACGTTCAGTGCATGGACAGATTAGTGAGGAAAAGTCTTTTTTTTTTTAGCTAAAGCTAATTCTTGATCTTAGAAGTAGTAGTTTGACAAACAATCCCAACACAAGGTTCTCTTACAAGCTTTTTACAGCTTTTAATCATATCACACCATCATCATTAGCGTACAGAGTTTCCTTCAGGCTCCTTGTGAATTCCCCACGTTACAGAGACTGTATCAAGATGTATCTTTGTCATATGAGTTCAAAATCCCTCCTACATCAACCAATATGTCGTACAGTACGACTGTGGAGGCTGCCTGACGCTGACGAGCGCTCACTTGTGGCTCCAGAGCCTCAAACAGTCTTGAAGTTCTCGCCCAGTGGGGTGGTGGATTTTAAAGTGTATGAGCTCATCTTCTGCTTCATCTGGCAAAGATATTCTCCTCAAGTGAGTAAATTGGGATCAAACGGGCCCAGCAGCTGAGGTAATATGAGTGCTGGATCCCAACATCATTTCAAAATGAGAGTTGAACCACAAAGCAATGTTCTGTCCTTCTGTAATCGTACGCTGAAAGAATGATGAGGCTTCTGTAGGGCTGTTTGCCTCCTTCTCTGTGACACGATATATGTTCCAGAGAGAGTAGATGTGTTCATCTTTGGGTTGATTTTCAGAGAGGACATTTCTGACTGATACAGATTCATGGAAATTGTGCAGTGTTCTCTACAAAAGCTGAATGTTGAAACTGGACAACGGACTTGCTGCTGAGCTCCATACAGACGTCACTTTAACATGGGAGAGAATGACCAGCGGGGATGGGTGCTCTCCATGGTGCTGAACTGAACACCTCTCACAGTGGTGTCAGTAGCTGAGAGGGGAAAGAAAACTGCTGAACGGTAATAATATTGTTAACCACATGATGCCGACTCCACCCGGTATTGCGATGCAATCTGTAGCTGGATATATTATCTGGATAATAACATCTTTACACCTGATATTAATTCTCATTATTTCTGTTCCACACCGTGATTACATCTCAATATGCAAATGGAGCTGAGGAACTAACTGATGATTCCCAGGTCCAGAGAAGTAATGTTTCAGTGTGTTCTACTTATTTCTCCTTAAATGTGGACGAGGTTGTCTGTAGCTTTGCGCGAGGCAGCTGGACATAACTTGTTCTTAAACCCGTTGGGAAGATCTTTGCTGTACAACTGAAATCTGATCACAGTATGAGCCAGGCCATTCTAATTGCAATGTTTTCTGAATACATATACAACTTCAAACAAAAGAAACTTGAAGATAAGCTCCCACTACCTCCTAAAACTTGTTTTCTTTACTAAGTGGTTCCGAGAAATGAATAAATGAAACTAGCATGACTGACAAACAAGAACAGCCAGTTTATTCTCTTTATCAAACTTACAAAGATGTCATATTTAGCATTGGCTGGTGTTGTTTCTGGTGTTGTTAATGATGCAGGTCCCAGATTTCCCTTTCAAATTACGTAGATAATCTGTCAGATATGCCACAGAAGAGCAAACACAGAACAAAACTAAAGCAAACGGTGCATTGACGTGATTCCTCATATCTTCTTTTGACAATAAAGATGACAGTCTGTGATATTGCGCACACCTGTTGAAGGTACGTGCACATACTGTTTTTTATCCAGGGAAAGGTTGAATCCACCAGCAACAATGACAACTACATACAAAGGCAAATATAGAGATTGTATTGAGAAACAGAATCACAGGCTTTTCTTGCATGTTCATGATTATCAGTCAGGATTCACCTTGTTGAATGTGGGTGTGACAGGTTATCTGCACTGGGCTGGATATACTAGGTCTTGGCTTGTGTAATATTTTTGCATTTGTATTGGATTAGTGAGTGAAATCATGAAGCTTCCTGCTGATAACACTCCACCAGGTGAAAGTGTGTCCACAGACCGAGGTGGGGCAGCTCTTAAAGGTCTGAAAGGAGTCATTCTTCTTTCCAGCTGGAAACATTATAGCTTCTTCAGCTGCTTCGACAGAGTCGGCTTTCTGTTATTCTGTACACATTGCTCTAAATGCACAAGGAAACACTAATGAGACTCAGACCACTTATCTGTTCACCACTTAAACACATCTGAAAGTGATGCTACCACAACACACCCAGAGCAAGAGGACGTGGGAAGAATTCAATGCTGAGAGCTTTATTGCCAACACATTCTGACATATACCTGATATTTGACTATTTAAAATCAGATACCTCATTAAACCTGCATTGTGTTTTGACGAAACCGTCTGCGAAAAAGAAACCGACTCTTTGATGATTGAGACTCTGGGGAAAGCTCTGATTTATGAAGTCCGGATTCAGGAAGGTGCAAATGCTCATTTACTGTTAGCTCTGTATATACAATATACGTTATTGTATATATTTTGAAGATTGTTCCTTGTGTACTTCACAAAATGCTTAGAATTAAAAAAAAGATCATATCTATTATTAGTATTGTAAGTAAGTGTAAGCGGGCCAATCAGATTTGAGCTGGGGCCAGTTTCCCCCCTGGCCCCGTCCCTGGATCCGCCCCTGGTTTCAGTGTTGCTGGACATTTTCTATAAAGCTGTAGAAGGAGTAGGACGGAGTAATGTGCAATAAAACAGGGAGACTCCAAGTTAGGTCTGTTTGAATCCACCACAATTATGTTGGATAATGTGCTAGAAGTCTTTGTATGAGGAGTGATGGTAATAACTTTAAATAACCTCCAGGAGACATGTGGAAAAACAGTGGTGACAGAGATTAAGTGTCTGGAAAACTTGGTTTAAAAGGTGCATTTAACATCTGAGGGAGATGAGGAGATTAAAAAACATGAGGGAAGAGGGTGGATAGGGACGATTAAGTTAATTAAACTAATCAACTTCCTCTATTTATTGTCCCTATCAAATGTATAAATGTTGAAGGTCCACAGGTCGGGATGAAAAGAGAGAAAATGCGGTTGGATCCATTTTCAGGTAGAGAAATATGTTTCTGTGAGGACAGGGATGTGGAAGTTATGAGCTCATTGTTTGTCGGGTGTTGTTTTCCCAGCATGCCGCTGCGTTTTGAATTTCTTGGCAGACAAGGTGGCTGACAACTGAATGAGCGGCACAGTTGAGAGGCAGTAATTGAAAGACAGAGAGATGAGGACTAGACGACTCTGGAAGAAGTTCTCATCTGTCAACACGAGAACAAAGTTGCTGAAGGATTTACAAGATAGGAGAAGGAAAGCGGATGCTGGTAATTGCACGGCTTCTGGCCCTGTGATATTATCTCTTCCTGACATGTGTGCATCCCCTATTGATACATGCAGGGAACATGAGGGAGTATGAAGAAATGTCTGCTGCTTTGTCTTTTCCCCTCAGTTTGGTTTTCTCTTACTGATGACAGATGCCAGATGGCACAGATGAATGGAGGAAGGAAGGAAAGAAAGAAGGAAGCTGATTATAAGCAATTGTTCCTGATTAAACCTTTTGTATTTGCTTTAAACTGGGAGTTGCAACAGTGAACTTGAGTTCAAATCTCATGAGGGTAAATGTTAACTGCACTAATACCCTCCTCTCTATGTGTCTCTCTGTCTCTGTCTCTCTCCCTCAGGCTCAGTGTCTCTCAGTGTTTTCCTGGTGTCTGTTGCGTTTGTCATATGTGCCGTTTGGCTGGTTGCTCTCTGTGGCGTCTGCACCTGGTGTCAACGTAAACTGGTAAGTTCCCGGGCTTATTTTTCACGCACTCCCACAGTCAGCTCAGCTGAGCCGACAACCGACACGTTTCAACATTTCAACACAGCTGGTCTGAGATAAGCGTGCTGCCAAACACTTAAACCAGTAGATGCAGAGGATCATGCAGTTTCCATCAGGAGTGATATTGATACAGTCGATGAAATGTTAATCGTTTTCTCTGTTGGTTGACTCAGCCAAAATTTGCATAAAATGAATAAATCACTTACTGTCAAGTTGTTATATATCTATCAGGTTGAACTAAAGATTTGAGCTAAATGTCTTGTTGTTTTTTTTAAATGTTTTCGTTCATTTAAGTACATTAAAATGCTCATGTTTGACATAATAACTTATAAAGAATGATTTAACTAAATAACTAATAATACATAATCATTAAGTTATTGTTTTTATTGGACAGATTCTGTCTTCTATACACAGTTTCTAATCTATTTTACCATTTCTTTTTTGTTTGTGACTGACGACGTTTGATTTAATTTAATATTAGTGCTGATATAATGAGTTTTGGAATTGATACTAAAAAACTGTTTAGATTTTAAGTCACTTTGGGCATCATGAAATTATAAAATACCCATTTTCACTATTTTCTGTATTCAACTAACAGTCATCAATGATTAATTGAATAATCAAGACATTAACTATCTCCTAGATACATAATAAAAATAATAGTAACAAATACCAAAGGCATCTTCTTAAAACCTAATATTCTTTAAACACAACTATCTAAACTCTTAGACATTCAATGATGAACAGAACTCTTCAAATATAAAATAAATTATAAATTCGGAAAAGGGGGATTTAAACCAGTTTTCTTGACTTTAAAGCTCTTGATATTTGTTGCTAGAGACACATTGAGCTGGTATGAAAAATGTTGTGATTTAATCCTCAGCTCTGTGATGAGGAAAAGTCTCTGATGAAAACACATATATCATCATGTTCTACCTGCTTCTGAATGACACCACAACATTAAAGATAAATCATCCATGTGCGGTCAGTTTTCTGTTGATCACACTGTGACCTTGACTTCCTTGTACACACTGAGTTCCTGCTCCGTGGCGTTGTTACTGCTGAATGATGTGTTGCTTTGTGGTGCTCTCTGGAACCGGAGCCGCAGAGAGTCAGTGTGTTTGGCCGTGACGGTAAACATGATCAGAGACCTTCATGCTCTCTGTAAACATGGCTCTGTGCATCATGGCTTCTTGCCTCCAGCGCCATGCTAATGATTCATATGCTAATGAGCATCACTCAGAGTCACTGGCTCCAGCTGGAGAAACTGTAATTCCTTCTATACATTCTGATCCGGTGGCATTTCGTACCATTCGCCCTGCTTTCCTACCTCCCTTCCTCGCCTTTGTCCCGCTCCCTCATCCCTGTCTGTCTGTCCGTCCGTCTGTCTGTCTGTCTGTCTGTCTGTCCGTCTATTTGTGTGCTGCAGATTTTAAAAAACATGACAGACGTAACCAAATTTGAATCGTGAAAACTCGCACACTTTATGATCCAGTCGAGATGCAGGAACACACACTTGCAGTTTGACGAGAGAGATTTGGAAACTCACAGAAACTCGTATGATCAAACCTAATTTCAGAATAAAACCAAACATGGAGGCGTATCCGCCGGCATTGTCTGCTTGTTGTTCTGGCTTGTGTAGTGTTGTGCACAAACAACAGGACAAATTAAACAAGCACTCACACTGTTGCCACAATTCTGCAAGTTTGTCGTCCTCTCCTGTTTTCCACCTGGCACGGGAACAAACAGTCTTATTTACGCTGTAGGCAGCCATGTGTGGCTCTAAAAACAAGGACACAACATACGGCTTGTGATGCTTCCAGGTGAGCTGGCTTTCATTAGAGGTTTCAGCTCACTCACCCAAAGTGCTGTTTGCTCCTCACACAATCTGAGGAGACTCCGACATTGGTGCCTTTAAGATTATGTCTGTAAACAACCTCACACTTCAAAATCATTTGACCAGATCAACCGGTCTTTTCTCAGAAGGGATGAATCTGACCAGAAACCAGGTCGAAGGGAGCTGTGAGAAAAAACAAAATTACATAATTTTCTATATACGGTAGCATTTACAATCACCTACTAGATTAATAAAGTATGTTAAGTTATTGATTTATTGATATTTGCTTTGTGTATTTGTCCCTCTGTCACTTTATCTCCGTGTCCTTGTTAAGACGTCACTGATTTCTTTATCCAGAGTTGTCCCTCTCCTTCTCTGCCGCCACCGTGGATTCCCCTTCACAGTCCTTGTCTCTTCTCTATCGTGCCCTTCATTATCTTTTCTTTGTCTTGTGTGTCCCAGGTTAAATAATAAACACCAACGGATAAACTTAGATCTATGTCATTGTTAGATGATGAAAAAGTAAGTAATAATAACTAGTGATTATTTTCATCACAAACAAATCTGCTGATTATTTTTCCCCGTGAAATTGTTGTGGCTGTAAAATATCAAAAAAACGGTGAAAAATTTCCATCACAGTTTGCCAGAACATCAGGGGGCATTTCCATATTGTTTGTTTTGTCTGATTAACGGCACAAAACAAATTTATAATCATACGGGGAAAAAACGTGACCAATTCACACATTAGAGAAGCAAATATTTGGCATTTTTGCTATAAAAAAAAAAACGTAATCAATTTATCATTTAAGTGTCAATAGATTTTTAGACAATCAATTAAACAATTCATCGACTTGTTGCTTCAGCTTTAGTAAATAACCCCCTTTTTTTGTGTGTGTATAAGCTATTCTAGAGAAAGGTATTGTTTTGGGGGTTTTAAATATGAATTTGTGACAAATGTATCACAACAACAGGCAGTTCAGTCAGACAACGCACGTTCCAATGTTTATTGCAGCAGTAGAACAGGTCTAGGCTCCAACTTAATCTCTCCCCCATATGATTACACAGGAAGGATGGGAGTGATGAGCAAATACTTGTAACCCCCCATCTGAGCCTACAGGTGGATGCTGGGGTGGTGGAGGGGCTGAAGCAACTGGTAGCAATACTGCAGCAGCAGTGCGAGCAAAGGGGATGATGGGAAATTTCTCTCTGCTTAAATAGACCACCTGATAAGGTGGGTGTGTATTATAGATGGTTGTGGGCAGTGAGGTATGTCACATGATTGGAGCAGCGCAGCTCGAGTTGGCTGCCTGAACTAGCTCGCAGGCATCGCTCCATTTGTCAAAAAAATTATGCAGAATGTTTTCAAGGAGATAAATACAAATATTAAGAGACAGTGTTCCCAGAGATAGACACAAACTAGTCCAATTAGTTTGACAGATATGAAAAAGGGCAATCTTGAGTATCATTGCAAGAAAACTGGACAAGTAACAAGAGCAAAAGGTCTCTGTTAAAGTAAATGTGGAGTTTGGTATCAAACCAGCTGCTTCCATGAAACATCAGACACATGTTTGTGTCGATTTGTTGTTTTATGCTTGTCGACGAGGGAAGGGGGAGAGAACAGAAACAGCCACAGAGGCCGACTGACAGGCAGGAGGAGAAGGCGCTGCTGAACATCCATGTGTGAGGAGGCTCCAGAGGAAAGCAGGACTACCTCGCTCCGTACAGGGAGCCCTCTTCTGCTTCTCTGACATCTGCAGCATCTCATGTGGCGTCTTTAACTTCCTCTGCAAAGCCTTACCGCCGCCGTTATCCTGGAATCTGTTTCAAACCTCCTCCCGTCTTTGTTTTTTACTCGCCTCTCCACTTTGTCGTCATACTCAGTTGCTCCTGTTATCCCCGTCCCCTCGCTCCTCCGTTCGGTTTCTCGCATCCTCCCACACTCTCTCAACATTGTACCTTCTCCACCCTCTCCTCGCCAGCCTCCTGAAGATTTTATCATTCTGTTTAATGATAGATGAGCTGCACTTGATAGCATATTCTCTACTGCTAGAAATCCATCCTTCTCTGATCCACAGAATCTAATATTATTCTGTCCTCTGTGTATGCACTGCACAGTTTGTGTGTGTGTGTGTGTCTACAGTGTTGTGGCGTAATGTAAGATCACGCCGAGCCTCCAGCTTTGCTCTGTATTGAAAAGGTTTGTGCCGAGCTGGACATACGAGATGCGGCGTGTTAAATAATAGAGTGTATTGTGGATGCATTAGACACACAGCAGGATGCATAAAGAGGTCACCTGTCTGCAGGACACTAAAAGCTGTATTCAGATAAACATTCCGCTCCGGGCTGCAGGCTGCTTCAAATCATTTACTCAGTGCAAATAACACATTCATCATAGAGTGTAAAATTCAACTACATCTTTCTCAACTAAGAAGACATCTTCTAGTCTGATTTAAAAATATATATATATCTGTCATGTAAAAATAAACATGAGCTTTAACAATTCACATTTATTTTCCCTTTAAGCATTTTACACAGAGCAGGAAATGTCGAGAACTGAAAATTGGAGAAGTTATAGAAACTTAAAGCAACCAACTGTATTTCTGATGCATCTATGTTTGTTATTTATCATGTCACATCTCTTGTGTCAAGCTCAGCACAAACATCTTTAATGCAATGTGTTTCTAAAAAGAACCATCTCGGTGGGTGGATAGAGTAGCTGCTCTTCTCCAGCAAAGGTTTGAAGTAGCTTGTCAGTGTAACGCTCAGAAAAACAGGGATGCTAGTATCAACAGTGCAGCATCAGCAAACCTGTTCACCCGTCCACACCGGGGGAAAACACACAACTGCTCCATGAGTGCACGGCACAGGATAACCAAGTCCTCAGGTCAGGAGCAGGCACTTTACATCACTACTTAATCTGCTGTGCAAAGCTCTACTTTGAAATTCAGAAGAAAATAAAGATATAAAATCAATAGAAAAAACAATCAGGCACTTACAACTCATCAAAAAATCAGCTGCAAGAGTTTTAACCAAAGCATCAGTGATTTTAAATCTCTACACTTGCTGCCACAGGACTGATTTTACTGCTCATTTTTAAATCTCTGAGTGAAGCTGCTCCCATAACATGTTAGTCCAACTTAACCCTGTGAGACCCCTGAGATCCATGGGGTCTGCTTGTGGTGCCCAGAGTCAAATCTGAACCTGGAGAAGCAGCTTTGAGTCACTGTACAACACAGAGCTGGAACCAACTGCCTGATGATCTCAGGAAGGCTCCATCCATTGCAATTATTAAAACCAGGTGGAAAACTTTTTTTTAAATTCACAATTGCCTTTAACTAAGATATTTTATGAGCTTTGTTTTCCATTATATTTTTTTATTTTATTGCTCTACACAATTCTATTATTAATTTTCCTACTCAATTTATTTTTTAATTTTGATTCAGATTTATCCGTTTTATTTTCTTTACCTCCTTTAATCTTTTTTTCATCTTTTATTCAACTCCTTTCAACCTTTTATTTTGCTCTAAATTTGAAACTGTGCTTTCAGATTTTAAATTGTTTTCTTTTGATTTGTCTCTTTGTTGTTTTTCAACGTCCCTGTACAGCACGTGGAATCTACCTCCCAGTATGAAAGGTGCTTTATAATCGATCGGTTCCCATTGAAGTCCGGGTTGGATAATGAAAGTCCGGATAAAGTAGCCAATACACCTGAACTATGTTTGCAAACAAGACTTATTTTAATGAAGTATTTGAACTTCTTTTATTTTTTCTTTCATATTTGTAATGTAACACTGTAATTGTATTATCTCTCTACGATGTAGAAAAATATATACAAAGATGCCCTATGGGGAAAAAACTGAAATGCAAACAAGGCATTACAGGCAGTGGAGAGAGGGAGTCTTCTCTGTGAAACTACAGTTTTCTTTTACGTCTGGTTTTCTTTCACAGCAGGATAGAAAATAAAGAGACCGTGTCTTTTTAGTGAGGATTTTACGACTCCTGTGCTCTTCATCTCCTTGTTGTGAGGTCGGGGCGGGAAAACATTATATATGAGTAAAGAGTCCATGTGACTCAACTGGAAAGAGCTCAGCGTTATCACCCTCAAGAGTTCAATAGGGTTCAATAAAAGTAAGTAGTAAAAAAAGGGAAATCAGCTGTACTCTGTTTTCTCAGATTTTTGCCAATTCGGAGCTTTCGTTGTTTCCGTCACCTTAAACTGGATTGATACTTCACACCAGCGTTTACAGGCGGTCCTGCCCGCAGACACCCACACCATTTTGATTTATAGTTCTGCATCTGATTTCACACGCTGATGACAACACCGACACGCGAGAGGAATGTGCATGATCAGACCATGTTCTCCTTCATCTAACGGCACTTTTATCTTGGACTTTTTTTATGCTTTGAGATAAAAAGCTTTTTCTTTTTTTTTTTTTACTGAATTTACTGTATCAACAATCTCTAAACGGCTCAGGAACCTTTCAGGAGAAGACAGCCCCAGCTCTCCAATACTGTTCCTGCCGTCTCTATATGATACCATTTGTATGTTTAGTTTAATTCTGAGGACGAGCACATCAGCTCCAGCGTGTTCTGCAACACAGTGGTTATGTGCATACACTCTGTACCCGAGCCATAAACCTTTAACACACAGCTATAAATACAGTCTGTGCAGGTGTGATAAACCAGGATGTGCAGCTCCTTAGGTTTTCATAAATGTTCAGCTTTACTCGTTTTGAATTCTTGCATTTGTTAAAGTTCTGTGTGGAATCGGATGTAAAGCTTCCAGTGCTTTGTGTTTGTGAATGGGGTCCACCTGTTTGTGTGCAAAGATATGTTTGTGCCTGTGTCATGCATGGGAGAGTGTGTTTTTGCATCTCATTGCGGTTAAGTGGTCCCTCGTCACGTCTCCAAGCCGGCTGCCGTCCTGGCATCAAACCAATTTGTTGCTCTTCCCTCATTCATCATATTTTACGACACGTGTTGGAAACCTGACGGCGTTCTAAAGCCTCCATAATGAGCACTTCAGTTGCAAAACTGCTTTTCGTAAACAGCGATCAAGACACGAATTTAAGATCCTTCTCCCCCTCTCCATCACTGTCTGTCTCCCTCTTGTCTCGTTGCAGGGGAAGAGGAATAAGCCCTGGGTGGAGGCTGCAAGCTCTCCAGAGTCTGTGCGAGGTCGAGGGGAAAATAAAGCCATCAAGTAGGTGTCAAGAAGGGTTGTAGATGGTGGCGTATGGAAATGATCCATGATGTGGTGATATTAGTATCGGACTTTAACAGCCATCCCTGATCAGAAAACTAATCTTGCAGATTGCTACATGGTCTGATGTTCATCCTAGAATGATGCCCTCGAGATTGGGTTCTATGTGATATTTGTCATTTATTAAACGTGTTTAATCTGAAAACTTCTCAACAACACAGTGTAGAAACGTCACTTATATATTCTGTTTTATGTAAATCAGATGTTGGGTTTATTGATATATCTTACTTAAACCTTAAAGTGACAGAATTAAATCCAGATCAGTCCAGAATACACAAGACGTCCGGCATTGAATGACACAGCTAACGATTTGTTCGTCTCATTTGTTCCTATTTCACATATTGTTCATGTCCAATGTTGTTTGTTTAATGCTGACTTTTCTTTCTCCTCTGTTTTATATCACCCTATACAGCATGATAAAAAAAATGCTGTATTTAATGGATGTTTTATCAATCACCAATATTAATGCTGTCATGTTTTTGAACATGTCAATTATCAACGTTCCTCTTTCTTTACTAAATCTTAAATTTTGCAGTGTTGAATGTTCCCTGTAAATGTTATAAAAAAATAGTAAATAATAATCAATTTAAAAAAACAAGATAACATTAAGTTCTTATCTGTAAATTAATAAAATATATATAGAACATATATTATTCAATAGTTTAATGGTCTTGAATGTTAAATAACATTGAATTCAATGTCAAAATACAAAAATACACATCCTATTGCTGATTGTAAATGTTTGTGGTTGTATCTGTACCTAAAATAAATCTCTATTGAATTATGGTTTTCTACAAAAATTTGACGGTAAGTGTTTGGGAACTTTTACTGCCGTACCTGGAGTTGTTTACTGTTTCCAACTCATTTCTTATGAACTAAATAATTCAGTGTCCACGTTGATGCACCATTGAACAATACAACTATACTGACATTGAAATTATTACTTTTCCTTCATTTATCAACACTCTGACTTTTACGTTTATGAGCAAATGTACTAACTTTGTTCTTTTTTATGCTGGTTTCTCTCTTTCCTGTCCCTCAGCTCTTGTAACTGTCTTTGATCGTCTGCTGCTTTTTACCCGTCTCACCTCTGTCTCTGTCTCTCTGGCTACAGTGATCTAGACAGAGACTTTTGGAATAACAATGACAGCAGCAATGTGCAACAGAGATGGAGCTCCTACCCGCCCAAGGAGTTCCTCTTAAACATGTCTCCCTATGCCCCGTACGGAGACCCTCGCCTCACACCCAAGTGAGTCTCACTCATGGCTGGTAAGGGACCCCTCTATCAGGGCAGGGCTGTAGTGAACAGGGGCTCGTCTTGAAAGACATCGTGAAATTGGACGTTATTAGCAAGGTAAAGGATTTCTGCTTGCTAAAATTGGTGCAATTGGCCATTGCTGTACCTGAAATATAACACAGAAATACTAACAATTTATCAACACACCTCTCTGATCAGTGGAAAGGTCACATTTAGTAATCCATAAGGAGGCAGAAAAACTCATTTTGTTACACTATCTGTCCACACGTCTTTTTACAGAAGGCTCCTCTCAGCCCTGGTAATCCTCATGTTTTTGCAGTCAGGCATGTCCTCAGCGAGGTGGTGTTTAGTATGCACTGCTGGCCATGCAGCACCTGATAGAGATGTGTCTAACAAAAGGCATACACAATGAGTTCACACGTCCAAACTGAAAACACAAATCAGGCTTTAAATCACGAGAGAAGATTACACAGAGAATTGAAACGACGCCTCCTTTTTGTAAATGCTACCTGGATGTTAAAGTAAAACCTGAAAACAGAAAAATACATGAGGAAAATAACATTTTATTATTTATTGTTATGTTATTTTGACAGTGCACACGTTGCAAAAAATGCAAAAGTTTAATAGCTCCGTTCCCTGCAGCCCTGCTTGCCTCATCACACCCTCTTACCTCTCACCTGCAGCCCATGGGGTGTTACCATGGAGACAGTCAAACCCTCAGAGAGCAGATCACAGTGTTTCACCTGAACCCTCTTCCCCTTCTCACAATGCAGCCTTTCAACTCCAAATATTCACATCTGCTCCTCAGGATATTGTAGCAGACTCGACTTGAACATACACACTTACACAAGTCATTAAGGTTTCCACACAGGTTTGACTGTTGTTGGCTTTCCTGATTGTTTCATATATATTTGTATGGTTTAATTTGTGTATAACAGTAGCTTTCTGGTGTAGAGTTACATGAGAAGATCAACACCAGTCCCATACAGTATGTTGCATCAAATATTCTGTTAGGTGGTTAGTTTACAATAAAGACTGGAAACAGGAAAAACAGCCAGGCTGGATCGGTCCAGAGGTGTCAACATCTGCCTACTCACACCTCTAAACCAATGACTGTATATAAGAGGGATGACACGTCTCCACTTTCTCCCACTATTCAGTAATGAACGCAGCCATAGTCTGCGCAGTAACAATCGAGGGATCGAGCCGTGCAAGTGCCACTGATACATTTGATAAATCAATCGTGAGCCAGTCTGTGCTGTCAATGATGAAGATTCACTTTGTTTTCATCGTATCAAATGACTAATTAAGACCAAATGTATCCAACAAACAGCTCTTGGACACATCAGTGTCACATGAACGACAGAAACCATCTTTGAGAATAAATTATTTGAAGTTTACTTGGACTTTTCAGTTTGATCTGACACGCTTCGTGGGGATCGACACGCTCTGGCTTTACTTTTAGGGAACCGTTATGCCCTCCATCTATATATAGAGTCTATGCCTTACACTCACTGATTGACACCTTATATCTAATATTTGTTTAATAATTTTTACAAACATTTTGAATTCCTATTTGAGAGCAATAGCCGGGCAACTATGGAGACACCAGAAAGATACTACACCTGGCCAGGAAATAGTCCAACATACAGCAGTAAATGATTGTTTTTCATACAGATCGAGCCAACAACACTCCACCTGCTGATTAAGAAGTGTTGCTTGGTGGATTACCTTTAAATATTTGTTGTGATACGTTTCCAGTCAGTATGCTAAGCTAAGCTAAGCAGCAACTGGCTTTATCCTCATATTTAACAGTCAGCCATGATACTGGTGTGAATCTTCTCATCCAACTCTCCACCAGAATGTGCGAAATGACTGCTCCCAAAAAGTGAAGCCAAACATCACAATTGTCCCCTGGTGGCTAGCTGCATATAGGTCATGAACCCCATCTTCTCATCTTCTCAAATAAGGTTTTCCAAAAATGGTTTCTGTCCTCTAGGCAGTTTTTATCACAGCGATGTGTTTAAGTGGTCGTATTTCCAATAAGATTGTTTTTAATTAGTTATTTGATTAGTTAACCTCATTATTGACAGCTGAGACTGACTCGTCATTGGTCAAGTACATGTATCAGTGGGACCTTGATACTTGGCTCCACACCACGATCACTACTGTGCAGACTCTGGCTCCAAATGACATCACCACCCCCAAGATGGCAGCACCCAACTCCGGGATATTTTGGCTTCACTTTCATGCAGTAGTAAGAAGTGGAGAGACGTCCTCCATCATTATTTGCAGTCTGTGGTCCAACTGTTCCTTCAATGGGGAGGTGTCTGTCTCTCTTTTTGTCACAGTTTTTAATGTGAATGTCCAGTCGCTCTGTGTTATTATTCCTGTCACCTCTTCCTCCACTCACTCATTGTTTTCTGCTCATTCATTATCACTATTCCCACCATCCCTCATGGTCCTGTAAGCACTTGGAGGCTGCCTGATAGCCCCCCCGAGTCTAGTCCACTGAGCCCTGCTCCAAAAAAATTGTGCGAGCCATCCTTTGTGTACAGTGCTACAATTAAGTGTTACAATGGTAAAATGTCTGTTTCATATCAACCTCTGATCCATCACTTGGATGCATCTCACACGTCACTGAGGCATTTCGTGAACCTGTTCAGTCGTATCCTCTCCAATTACATCTTACTCAACTCTTTCAGAACCACAGAGAGATCGATTACTCTCAATCTGTGCAGTGGCGCTGAAACTATTGTAAAATCAGTGAGCAGCAACGATTGTTGTGATTGTGTTGCATTATACTTTTGACATATTATTTAAATGGCATTTAATAGGCAGATGATAGCGGCATTTCTGATATATGTGATAGCAGATAAGAGAGAGTTACTTGTTATTGTGGGAATAATTATGCTTTTAGGCGCAGAGGGCTTTTTAAAATGTTTATCACTTTCAAACTAAGAGGGAATTTGAAGTGTTTTACATGAGGGGAGGAAATGCATTGGAAAATAGATTAAAAAACAATTAGAATCAAACTAAATGATTAAATCCAAAGGAGTAAAGCAGAGTATTAGAATACAGAATAATCATTTGTCAGAGTTGTACGACAGTGGGCAACATAGTCAGGAAATATCTCAATGAGAAATCATTCATTTTACTGTCAGCCCACGTTTACTGTCTAATTGTTGTTGAAGCCGTTGTCCTGGTGTGCAGCTGTGTGTTGTGTGATTTGTCCTCACTCAGTGGAAGGTCTCTGTACTGAAGTCGACGTTCTGTCTTAAGTCATCTCTGGGCCTACATTGGTTTTTTGCAGTCTTGACTGTTGTACTTTGGAAAATGTGTTTTGTCTCAGTCTCAGAACTTTTCACTGCTTATTTCACTGACTGTCAGGAACTATTCCATCAAGTTGTTGTTGTCTGCTGGACACTTGAGGCTGGACTATGTTTCCCTCAAGTGTCTTTCTCACCAGTTTGAAGAACTTTACTAATGATACTTTTGCTCTCCGGTTCTGTACGTCTGTACGTCTGTCTCTCGTCTCTTCCTCTCGCTCTCTCTTCTTTGTATCCTCTCTTGGTTCTCTCTTCTTGTCTGTCCGTCCCGTGTTTCTTTGTCTACGATCCACCCCACCGTTCCTCCCAGTGGGGCCGCGGATAAGGGTGGGCAGGGCGGTGCTGGACCCTCACTGGGGGCCAGCGACAGTGGGGGTGCTTGCTCTGGGACTGGGGCGGGGCCCAGTCGCAGTGACAGCGTTCGAAGCATGGTGACGGGGGGCAGCAAGGCCGGGCCCTGGCAGACGATCCAGAGCCACATGCATGCCGGAGGCCTGCGGTTTAGCAAGTGAGTGGCGCATGGTGACAGGGGGCACGCATGAGGGGCTACAGTGGGCACAACTACAGCATGGTGTGGAAATCGAGGAAGAGTGTGGGTTTGTTAAAAAATCATGAGTGGCACTGTTGCATGTTGCTCTTAAAACATGGAGCTTCAGTTGTTTTGACACGTGCAGACGAAGATGCTGTAAAAAAAGGGCTGAAGTCTGCAGAGACTACCTGTGATGCATAAGTAACCCCTAAAGTCTCTTGACTTTCTCGCTCATAAACAAATAACACTTTTATGTCAGCTGCCAAATATTCACCAGCTGATGTCAGGACAGTCTGCGACAAAGTGCATCCAGACAATGTTCCTCCGCAAGCTGCAATTTACTCAAGGATGTGGCAGTTTTGAGACTTTCAAAAGAAACAGATGCTCCCAGAAGATCTTCAAAAAATAGCTTGTTTATTCATCTGAAGTAACCGCTTTTAATCTCTGACTGGGTTGTTGCATAAACAGCAGGAGAGAATCTTTATTAGGCCGGTGATGCCTAAGACAGCCTTTCCTGCAACATGGCTGAATGCAGTGTAATTTGAACCAAAGCTCGCTTTGTACCAACATCTGGAAACAGCTGAGACGGTGCTTTGTTTTAGCAATTAGCTTAGACAACAGCCTGTCTCACTGCAGGTAGCAAATCACAAAGACTTTCTGTTGGGTTTTAATGATATTCAGGGAGATCAGCTGACAGTGTAAACAACTATAATTGATAATAAACATTATGTGACATAACCAAAGAAAAATTAATAACCTAGATTAAGTATTGCCGAGATTTGTCAAGACAACCACAGTGGTTCTCAAACTTCAGCATGTCAAGGACCTCTATGCTGAAACAGATTATACCATGGGCCACCACTTATAATATTACTACTACTACTAATATTAATAATAAAAACTTCATTTTTATAGCAGTTTTCTTAGCAGTAACACCAAGAAGAAAAACTAATTTAAAACCAGGGAGTTGACTCAAAGGAAACTGACCACATAAGCGACAAAGCAGTCAAAATAAATAAAACGTTCAAAAGGTTTCAAAAAGACTTCAGTGGGCAGAGAATTTGAAAGTGTTGGGGTCTGAAGAGCAAAGGCTCAGTCTCCCTTTGTGACCAACTGTGACAAGATGTTTGCTTTTAGACGTTTTGTTGCAGGACGTGCATGAAATTCAGAACCGAAATAGTCAAACATTCTGACAGTGTGTTACCTATGGAGGAAATTACAGTGAAAATAAATCATTTCCTCTTTTGAATCGAATCCCCTGAAGGACCCACTTTGAGAACCTCTGCTATATGTAGTAGACCCTTCATTTACATAATGCAGGTAGATTAAAACTTGATTGTGTGATATTTTTTTTCCAATTAACCCAAATGACAATATCTATTTGTGACCCCCTCGTCCTTGGTTTATCACAGAGTGCAATTCTAATGAGTTATGGTCAGCACTCAGCCTCTGTAATTTGAATAATTTGTTGTCGGCCTGAAAAGGTGAAAGTGTCAAGTGTTTTCACAAAGAAAATAGCAGTGATTATAGTTGAGCTGACAAAATCAGCAGTTTAGTGTAGCACACACAGATGTAGATATAACCCAGAGAGTTTAAACCAGTTCTTATCATGAAAACTGATCCCAGGACAGGGATCACACAAGCTGATGGTAACAGCACCTCACCACAGTAAAAGCCTGATGTAAGGTCAGAGACTAGACGCTACTATCAACTCAATAAATGCGCTTTATTCAAATATAATCTGTCCCATATGAGTAAGATGTGGAAAAGCTAAAACAAATTCTTGGCCGCTGAGAGCTTCATGTTTTTGGGAGGCTAATGAACATATGATCTGACTGTATGTAAATTGAGGCCCAGATAATCAGCCTGTTGTACCATAATTCATAAACTGTTCATTCATTAAAGTCAGAACAAAATACAGCTGAATAGATTGATTAAAAAGTTTAGCCTGAGGCTCGCAGTCAAAGTCACTCTAGTATTCTTTCATGGTTATAGCCAACTTTGTATTTATAAGACTGTGTCTTTGTTAGGATCAAAACAGATTCTTCTTGATTGGAGTGTACACGTTATAAACTGCTTCCACACATAGAGAATGAATTAGTTTTCATTTTGAGTAAACGATGCAGTGTGTTGTTTTTTTTAACAATATGTGCTTTATTTATAGACATTCAGTGGAATATATAAACTTAAACTTAATTTTGAGTTCTCCTGTTTTATTATTCTTCACTCCTGTCACTCTTCAGTTTTGCTCCCGTTTCAAATCTGCCTGAATTTCCATTTCTCCTCTGGAATTGGTTTCTATTTTGGGCCATTTACTTCTCCCCCTCTCTGTCTTTACCCCCCCCCTCTCTCTCTCTCTCTCTCTCTCAATTTTCCTTAATTATGAAATCATTCAAGGTTTATAGTCATTTTAATTGACTTTCAAGCAAGAAGACATGTGAACATAGCTTCTTAATCAGTCATAGGCAACAGAATATAAATATAGCTCACGCTCGGGGCACATGACTGAATGACTGGTGCCAGGCTGTGCAGACAGTAGATACAGACGGCAGTAGAGATGTACAGTACCTGAAAACGCATTTAGATGCAGCTATCGAGGAAATCGCTGTGAGAAAAGGACTCTGGGTCGGAGAACCTTTGAATTTTTGAAACTCGTTAATTCTTTGCCAAATTTATGACACTGAACAGACCGGCAAAATGTATTAGGACATGAAGTGGCTCCCAGATGTCTGGCTGCATGCCACCATGAGTCCAGCCAGATGTATTGAATTTATTATGATATCAGTTACGGTAATGTATTTGTGTTGATGTGTAATGTCTATGTGAATCAACAGACCTTTTATTTATCCTTTAAATTTATACCTGACTGAATATTTTGGTTCTTTGTATGATGTTGTTACACTTCTATATATTTTATTTCACCTCACCAGAGCTCATGGCTCACAAGTCTCAAGAGATTTCACCAGAGGAATAATACAGCAGGTGAAGAGAGCATTTGTATACTAATGACAGGATTGTCATATATACTGTATCTTACACTTATGATTTTTAAATTTTAAAGTTAAATCCCAGATAAAAATATATTTCAAATATAAAATGACTGCCATTTAAAGACTTCCAACTACATAGTGGTAACACACCTATTACACCTATTCGTAAAAATATGAATAGGTGTAATTGGCTTTATGTATTTTAATTAACTGACAGTGTGTAAACATGACACCTGACAGACAGGCTAATTTTCACCCCCTTTCTACTCTGCGGCATCTTAAAAAACAAACACTGCAACACACTTGTCACCTGACCACCACAGTGTTTAACTGAAATCACCACAGATACCTTATTTTTATATCAAATTATCAATCAAGTGCTGGGCTGACAGGGTGAGTATTGCCCAAAAAATAAGTTTTAAAAACAGACCTCTACTCACAAGGAGGCTCTGACACGGACACAACATCTTGTTATAACCCGTCTGCCTGGCTGGATTATTTATTTGGTTGGCTCTGCTGTACACATGATAACAATATTCAGTTGAGCTCCTGGTTTTGTTTTTGGGTCCAATTTAACTGTATCTGCAGCACAGCTGAGAACACAAAGCGAGATGGGGGGGTGTGGCCAACCATGCAGTTTTTTTCTGCTTGAGATGCTGGTGCTGGTGTGGACTGTGGCTCGGGTCACATTTTTGTGTCCGAACCCGTCCCGGGCCCAATGCAGTTAATGGAAGCTGCACTCAGTTGGTGTTACTCTGTCCATAATACACATGGTTATTGTTTGTTTCACCAATTATTTGCAGTGTAAAAAATCTGCCTTGCCAATGTGATCGACCCAACCTGAACCCACATGGCATTTCAAAAAATGTGTCCAATTCTGGGCTGGCCCCTCAGGTCCCAATTGGGCTTGGGTTGGGTATCCACTCTATGGTCATGCTACATCTAGTGGTAGTAAATTTCATGATATAACTTTCTCTAGTTTTTATGAACAAGGAGCCTAATCGTAGTTCTTGGACTTCTACTCTTCTGTTGTCTATGCAGAATATAAAGGAAACCTTAATTGGCAACCTTTACACTTTGAAACGAAACGAAAACGAAAAGAAATATGTTATTTCACATTATTTGTAGAGTTTAGTTAACATTCTCATCAAAGCCTATCCTCAGGAAAGATTGCTAATGGCGTGCACTCTGTTAGTATGTGTGCATGTATGAGAGAACGCCTGCATGAGTGCATGAATATTAGCGCTTTCTTTTATTTACAGCTTTACTCTGCTGCTCAGGGGGCACGTCTCCTCGCTCTCCAGCAGAGTTAGAGCCAAGTTAATATTGAGGAGAGCTGCGAACACAACTCAGGCCCCCGGCAGTAAATCCTCCCTCACAGCATTAGCTCCAGACAGAGCTGTTCAGCACAAGCTTACAGTCATCAGGCAGGCCAGTGATTGAGGGGAGGATAAGGGGTGAAGCACTATTACATGATTGTAAGAGTAGCAGACCGGTAATTAGGGAGCAGACTTACAGAACAGTGATTTGAGGTGGTGTGGAGATAGATTGATGGGAGGGCCGAGGGTGAAGAAAAGATGAATGGACAGAGGAGATGGACAGAAGTGATGGAGAGCAGCGGAGCTCAGAAGCACAAAGGTAGAGGGGAGAGCGGCGAGGGGAAAACAGCAGGAGCAGATAGGACCTTGGAGACGGACTGGTGGACGTAAAAGGCAACAAGGCAAGAAGGTAGAAGTAGGTCAGGGCTAATTAGGAAGAGAAGTCACGTACAGAAACAATCTAGAGCAGATTAAAATGAAGCCATAGCGATGCTTAACCTCAGCTTCAGGTTTGGTTTTACTGCTGTTTGAAAGAATAATTGATTGTTTACACATTACACGCTTGCCCATCCATATACTCATAACCTGGCATAATCTCCAAATCCTAAACAATTGCTTTCAAACAGATGTTCCACAGTTATCTAGAGCTTTTTGACAACTCTGTTCTTCTTTCTATTCTTTCTTTCACTTTCACTTTGTTTGTTTTGGATGCAAACACTATTTTCACACCTTTTAAGCTTTTCTTTCTTGCCATTTTTCAATATCAATATTGTCATGTGTGACCAAGTTTTTCATACTTTCATTCTTTCTAAATGCTTGCTAAACCTCCTGCCCTGTCCCGTATCACTCAGGTTATCTCTAACTCTGATTTCTGCCTTGTTGTGTCCACCTCTTTGTCCGTTGCTCCCATGTGTCTGCTCAGTTTCGGGGATGCCTCCCTCTCATCTGCGTCCACCTTGGAGCACATCCCATCCTCGGCCGTGGCACGGCCTCGGCCCCTCGTCCGGCAGCAGAGCCTCCAACAGCCCCTCACTCACCACCCCCCTCCGGGTCCCAACGACCCCCCAGTCACATCACAGAGCCTGGGCCAGCTTCACACGGGCCCAGGCGGCGGAGGCCACCGTGGGGGCCCGCGGGGGGTCCGGGGGAGTCCGGCTGGAGCCTCCCGGCACAGAGGAGGAGGAGGGGCAGGCCGGTCAAGGTCCAATCCAGGCAGCTGGGATCACATGATGGAGCAGATCCGGAACAGAGGGCTGGACGTCAAGTCGTTCTTGTAAGTGTCATGACGTTTTCTACTCTGTGAAATGAAAATGAAGCTTGACAGATGACAGACCAAACTGTAGTGACTGGTACTTTTATATCGTAAAGTCTGAAATACATATGGACAATGTATGTTGCATTGCGGACTTTATTTTGAGGTTTCTAGGGTCGACACAGCTCACTTGCCAACCTGCTGCATGCAAACATTCCTGCACTAAAGCCTACTCTCATTTTTGTATGAAACAGTTTTTAAGAGGTGTTGATTCAGCTCAGTTGCCATTTTGGAGGCTGTGCTGTAGTTTGGGTGTTCGCTTTATATACTCACATGGATAAAACTACTCTTTATTACATTGTTGTCACTGTAATGTCAATCTTTTAAGAACTACAGTAACGTCAGGCTAATGGTAGCTATCCAATGATAAGACACAGCAAGCTAACATTAGACAATTCTGATTGTACATACATTGTACATACGCTGTACATACATCTTTTACACACTGACTGTGCCAAGTTCAAAGCCCATCAACTGGCTTGTACGCTAATTCAACAGAAAGAAGTGATTTTCATCTAAGGGAGTTTATGCTAACATTGCGTTGCGTTTTTATTTTGCTGCGGTAACATTAGCTATAGCAAGTGTGCAGCCATGTGTACGAGTTGAGAGGGATTCCGCAACATACTTGTCTTTTTAAACAAGTTATTTTTGTGCAACGTTAGCTAAGGTTAGCTAAGCATTAGCTCCCTGAGTATTTTAATATTATCCTCGGCTCACCGTTCAAATATTGAACAAATTTGGATGTTCTGTTTTTAGTCTGTATTTTACAACCACATGTACTGTGATTTGTTTTTTGGTGAGCACCTCATAGTTTTTGTATGCGAATGATATTATCTTTGCTATATTCTTTCCCACTTAATAACATTGTCGTGGATGTGGGGATTGTGAGGAATGAGTGTTGACTTGCTAATATAATGACTGGTGTGAACATTTTCTGATTCAGGAAACAATTCTTTACACATTTTTTTGGTCCATTTCAATCTTTATGATTGATGTAAGGTTTTTTATTATTTTTGAGACAACAGGCTTGTGTCCAAGTCAAGTCACAAGGCATCGGTGTAAATGCCTAAGTGAAGTTGCAAGACTTTTTGCATTTTGTCGAGTCTTAAGTCATCAGATAGAGTCCACAGCTCTGATTTAAAGTTACTGGTGACTAAACTGTGACATTTTATGTTGTGAAGTGAAAATACAAAGTGGTATGACATTGTTCTTGTGTAGTTCAATTCCCTCAAAATTGTTCTTTGAAACTCTCTTGATAATTTAGTTTTTCCATTATAGACTGATAAATATTACAAAAATGAAACACCTTAAACCTTACCCACCATGGTTCAAAAGAAATGTTCTTTCACCCGACAGTTACCAAGGTCATCATAGTTGTTTTCGGATTCATTCAGTAGTGAACAGATTGTTTGAGGTACAGAGCACAGAGAGCTCTCTTCCTCCATTTGACTTGAATGATAGATTACAGATTATGTGCTCTACAAAGCAGCCTCACGTAAACGCCCATTTCCCTCCTGACCATGAGCACAGACACTCACACACACCCACACACAGCTATACGCTCCTGTACTTTTTGCACGTCTTCCCCTTTAATAGTGTCTCGAGGCCAGTGACATCGCTGCCTATGTGAATCACCATTCAAAGAAGGCTGGGCACATGTATATATATATATGGAGGTGGCATCACCCATTGTCAACTGTTCTCGTGAATCTCACAGGACCAAACACGTCAGTTGTGGACCCTGGAGGGGCCGACACTGTGGGCAGGGGGGATATTGTGCATTTGAAATCAGATCAATGGGGTATGAACAACCAAATGCAGCAGTTCTACCTTCCACGTGTTACACCACATGGCTACTGAGCCACCACACTGTATATTTCAAACGAACAGAGCTGATGTAGGGTAATGATTTCAGCGACCTCCATCTCTAAGATACAAATCCATTCACCTGATCGATGAGCCTCATGTTGGTGGTGTTTACACGTCCCCTGTGGGTCACTTTCGCTAAAGAGCTAACGTGTTCAGCTTGTTTTTTGATTTTGTTCAGCACTACAGAAATAACATGCAGGCTGGGGAAATAGAGGAAATGTGCAGATACAATTTTTCCCTTCCAGATACTGACTACGATATATGGACTTTGCGTATCAGTCAATACGATCCCCAATTCCATACCTGAAAAAATTGTAGCTTATTATATATTATAGAGCAAATTTTGACAGCTGCATGCTACTAACCCTTTATGGAAGTCATGATTGCTATGATTGTTGTTTGACTTATTTCTTCTATTTAACTAGCAACAGTACTGCCACTCCTTGAAACTGAAGTCTTGCAGTTGCTATGGGTCAGAACTATTTTGGTCAGTTGTATGACATAGAGTAATGAAGGAGAAATGGATGAAACTTAGAAATACCATGCTTTAATAAACAGATGACAAAAATTAATTTTAACCTTTTAATCCAATGGAAGTTTGTTCATGTTTGTGCCCAATTAGTCATCAGGATAGATGGATTTAATTTTTCACATTCAATTTAGATTACTGTTTCATATTGCAAGTTTATAACAATCTCTGTGATACATTAGATTAGGATCCACCTCTCATCACCTTGTGAAACTGACTTTCCAGTCACGGCAAAATAAAAGTGAAAAACCAAGCAAAACCTCCTTTCATAATGAAATATTTAGGTTTTAAAGGATGTAAGAGGAAAAATCAGGTTGCAATAGCTCTTTGAGAAATTACTGTGGCAACGAGGATACAGAAAGGTTGTCCTTGGAGCAGCGTGCAGTGTTAGAAGCTGAGGTGGAAAAGGACTCAGCAGAGCCAGAGAAAAAACGTATGAGAAGCAAGAATTATGTGCAACATGTGTTTGTATGTGGGTTGTTATTTTGAGACTTTGAATTTCAAGGTTGGTTGTTGCAGGTTTTTTTTCATGGCCTCTTCCATTTTCGTGGATTTCCTTCACTTTTTCTTCAAATTTTTTCTGCATGTCATCTCAATTACCTCTTATTTTCTCTCTCAAACGATTCATACCCTTCTTTGAGGCTTTTGCTTATATATTTATACACTTTTTCTTTTCTGTGACCCAGATAATGTATGATGATAAAGCCATTGAGACAATAGTGATCCTCTACCTCTCTGCTAATGATGCTCATTTTATTTAAAAACATTTAATGACCACCATTTCTGGAGTGGATAAAAAAAACCCTCATAAGACATTGAATGCTCCCTAGTGCTTGAAAAAGCTCACACTCCTTACTGATGCATTGTTTAACCTCATATATTTGATGATGAATTGTGAGCAAAAGCACCGTATGGATTTTTATGAACGGTTATATATAATAGGGTCACAGATGATGAATATCCCTTGTATTTTAATTTGACACGATGAAACAATAAATATTAGAGGTGCATGTATTCTAATATGATCCATGCGACATCAGGTCAGCGTTAAGTAGCCGAAGAGAGAATTAATTCAGCGTTCGTCAAATAAACTGACACCAAAGCCATTGGTCTCTCCATGCACTCATGCTAATGGTACAGCATAAAGTACATTAAGTAATCATAGGCACTACTCATTATCCAAAGCCTGCCTGAGAATAAGAATATGTACTAATTCAATTGGATGGCTTTTAATGGCACACTCTCAACCTTGCAGAATGGAAAAGAAAAACAACAGCACAGATCCTTTTCCTCACTTCTAATGTAGTCTAATTTACTAAGATAATAAATGATGAAAAAAAAGTCAGATGGCTGAGGATTGTGCTTTAGTTATTTGTGTAAGGGAGATAATTGGTTGTGGAAATGGCAGATTATGTTGTCTGATATATGAATGTAACTGTAGACTAAGACAAAACTGCAATACGTATAATATAATGCCCTAACACTTACTTGCTGGTTACCTTTAACATCTTTAATTATGCTATTGTTGAAATATGCGCATCAGAGGTCAGTGCCAGTCCTCATGCCACAACTGAAAGTAGAATAGCCCCAATAGTCCCCTTATGAAACCACATTTAAATTCACAACACTCATAAATATCAGTCCCGTAAACACGTCGGATTTTTGTCATCAAGATTCATGAATTATTCTCGGGGAGAAATCAAAGAGATCTTGCAGACAAAAGTCCTGGATCCATCTTCTGATCCAGATCCAGACCAAATTGTGTGTGTTGCTCCCTGGACCATGCCCCACCCCTCCACAAGATTTAGTGGAAACCGAGTAATTTTAGTATAATCCTGCAAACTAACAAAAAATGCAGATGTAAATATAACCTCTCGGCAGCGGTTATTACTGAGCGAGAAAGCAAAACTGCCACAAAGATGCATTGTACAATGAAATGCAAAATCATATACGGATGTAGGTTAATGTTTAAAGCTTTTATGTTTTTTTTCTCCATATAAATAAATACACAATAAACCAACAAAATCCTGTGTTTTCCCCTGTTTGGAAAATGATAATGCTCAGTGATGTTAAATCAGCTGTGAGAAACAAAGAGTGATGAGTAGAGATGCATGTATTGAAGTGTTGCTGGAGTGTTAGATGAATGAAGTCTGTGTTGTGTTCTCACTCCACAGCACAGTGGTGTGGTTGAGATTCGCTGCAATGTAAAGTACAGACTGAGCATTTGTTAAAGTGAAATAGTGTCCTCACAACAGTCTACCGCCTCTCTCCCCCTCTCTCTTTGTACATGAAATGAATGTGTGCCGCCTGTGTTTGTGTCACTGCCTTCTGTTGTGTTGTTTTTGTGTGTATGCTTGAGTATTTGTGTACCTATTTGTCTACATACCTGTGTGGTGTCTGTGTTGTGTTTGTCTTTGTGTCCAGCGAGGGGAAGATGGTTGTTCTGTCTCTAGCTATCGGGCTGGCTGAACAGGATGACTTTGCCAACCTCCCAGATCTACAGGAAGCGCCAGACAGCAAAGAAAATGAAACCACACCAGAAAAGAGGTAACGAGAGAAACGGAGAGAAGAATAATGGAGGGAGTGTGATTAGTGAGGAGCAAAAACAAAACAAGTGGCTGCTTGCCGGGGCTGTTTATCTCTGTGAGCATAGAGTGTACATAAAGATGAACGACATGGCAGCTCCCAAAAGTGAAGCCAAAGTGTCTCGATCACCACCTGGTGGCTTGCTGCAGTACAGGTCCTAAACCCAGCCTCCTCCATGTTAGTTAATGGGGGCTGGACCACAATAAAAAGTCAAAGTACACAGGTCAAATGCATTTCTCTCAAAGATATTGTATGTTCAAGTGCTCAGTTTTAATGGTAAGATTGGTTTTAATTAGTTGCTTTAAAAATGAGGTGAAAGGTCATGATTGACAGCTGAGACTTACTTGTGAATGTGGAGCGTGTGTATCGATGGGATCTCGCTACTGAGACTCTGTCTCCAAAACACTACTGTGCAGACTCCAAATGCGCAAGATGGCTGCGTTCGTATCCAAGATATTTTGGCTTCATTTCTTGATACTGGGAGGAAGTGTTGTCCATCTTTAGAATGTCTTTGTGTGTGACCAACCAACAAAAGAAGGGAAAATAGGCTAGCAGCTTAATTTTTTTTATTCAACTTAAAGGACTATCACAAAAAGGTAAAACAGACAGGACCGGCTGCAGTTTGAATACCCTTGTATAATTTAAGAGGTCATTAGCTAACTCCATCCACTGTTTGCATACACTTCTTGGCAATTTTTGAACAAATGACCTCTTCCTCAGACATTAATAATTATTGATGACATGTGATAAGATATTTCACTCACATTAATATCAAATGACTTGATACTAGGGCTGTAGCCAAGAATTAGAATACTGATGTCAAGAGGCCAGATTTTAAAGGGCAACCCTGTCCTACTTACTAGTTAACAGTTTGGTGTTCTGAAGCCTTCTCTGCCACCATATGTGATCGACTGTTCATGTAATTATTTATTTAAAAGATATATAATAAATACATAATACAGATGACATGACATCACACTAAGAGTTATATCAGTTTAGTTTCCCAATCTCTCCACCAATCTGTTGTTCTATGATTAACACTAAGTATTCTCAGTATTTTTTTTTCCTTCTGTCTGATTTCCTCTTCCTGTCATTATATGTTTTCTCCAATTTTTCTCTCCAGCTTTACATTTTCGGTCCCTCTCTCCCATATTTCGTGTCTTCTCCACCCAGATCTTTGTAAATCTGCTCCTCTGCAGTTCTTCGCTAGAGCTTTGATCTTTGAGTCGTAGGCAGAGAAAAAAGGGCACCCTCATTATTTAGAAGTAAAGTTCCTCGCATGAAACACTTGTCTAAAATATGCTAACCTCTCATCCACCAGTGATCTCACAGCGGCTTTCAGAGACGAACACAGTCTCTCAGCTGGTGAACAAATGACTAAACATGCTGCCCTCTTATCAACGTCCGACTGACTGAGGGATAAAGTGTTTAACCCGCTGTTTTGACACTGCTGGGCTGAGCATTAACCTGGTCCCACATAATCCTACATACATTTGTGTAGGATTCTTTCAGAAATGCTTCTTTTTTTAAATTTCAAGAAAATAGAAGATTGTCTCAAAACCTCCCTGCAGTTGCCTCAGAGTGTGCTGTTCTAAGTAGGTCATCTGTGAATTTGTGGTCGATGAAAAATAGCTCTCTTGGAAGAAAAAGACATAATAAATTTGTCTTCTTTATGTTGTTCTTGCAGCTATTATGATCCTTTTTTATGCTTTTAAAATGTAATTAAAAAAACGTCTAGGGTTCAGTCAGGGGATGTGGACCAGCTTACCTCTCGTCCCCCCCCATCAACTGCTCTCCCTCTCTCTGTGTGGAGCTTTGTCAGGCACCCAACTCTAATCACAGGCAGCCAGTGAGCCTCTACCCCAAGGGGTCGCGTGGGCCAAGTTGTCTAGTGTCCTTCCTCACCTAATAACAGCTCTCCATCATCATTTCTGTCCATCTCTCTCATCTCTCTGTCTGTATAGTTACCCCGTAAGCTCCTTGTACTCGTCTCCCGCCTTGCTCCCGGCTGTTTTCATGGAGCCCAATAGACTGAGAACAATGGAACAGAATGATCCCGGCAAGAATATATGTGACAAGACAAGATGCTGTCAGACAGTGGGAGAGACACAGAAGAAGGAGTGGGAAACCTTTGCTCTTAGATTTCTAGAGAAATATGCTACAAGATAAAAATAGAACATCCCATAGAGATCTCAGATTCTCTTGGTTTATTAATGAAATCAAATACAGCTCGCAGCACAAATATCTACAAAGACCAAATCTGGAGAAAAGGGGAAAGAATAGGATGAGAACAAAAGCTGTGTGCACTGTGTATTAGGTCAGATCTATATTTGTTCAGACAATCCTTCTAAATATGGACAGTAAACAAGAATACCAAGTAGCACCCTGTCCCCGTTCAACAGCGTTTATATATTTCACATTTCAAATGAATGGTTTCAATAAACTTTTTGGACACTTGGGGGCAGCACAACAAACTGGAAACATAACATTTGCATCCTTATGGTAAACATGTTGCAAACATTTGCCTATTAACACAACCGCATATAAACTTTGGCATTTATTTAGTGCTGCGTTTGTGTCTGAATAATGTAAGTCTAACATTCACCTCCTTTTTAGCTCTGTTTTGGTCTCCACCAGCTCCTGAGGATAATATAGCCGTTTTCAGACATGAACTAGAGAAGATAGTTGGGTCCGGATGTTTTCTGGTCTTTCTCATTTAAAGTGGCATCTGTGTAGAGCGTGCAGGAGTCAGGACATAACACATAAAGTCTGCTGTGGATATCATGTGTGATTGTTTAGAGCATACCAATACCGTCGACTGCACTTATCACCAAAAAGCTCTCGAATCTTGTCGTCTTTCCAAGTCGAGATTATCTGCGTCTTCTGCTGAATGGCACTTTTCATTTTGAGATAATGTTTTTGGTTTTTTTTATCTGTCGTGTGTTAGAAAGAGGATCAACATGCTCACTCTCTTGCGGTGACATTATCCTGCTACATTCTCATGCTTATGCTCATGGGCTTACTCAGACAGCCCCCATAGTAAAAACTCCAGAGAATTTCCGGAACAACTGACATTTGCGTTCTAAGGTACGGCCCCTCTGGATAATTTGTAGAAAAATATCTGGAGTTCAGTGCATGTGAAAGCAGCTTATTCCTGTACTGATCCACCGCATTCACCAGTTTGTCAAATGTGGTTTTGAGCATGTATGTTGGAATAGTTGCTTCTGGAGACAAGGTTGGTGAGAGCAGCGAGACTGAACCAAACTACAAAGTGTGTGTGCTGTAAAACCCAATCATTGAGATAAAAGAGGCGAAACAGCTCTAATGAGATCTGCACAGTTATTTGACATTATGCAGAATCTTTTGATTCATTGTTAATATAAAAATATTGCTGCAGCTTTACTGTGTTTTTAGGATTTAATCAGTAATTCATCTACATTGCAGTGGCTATGTCAGGAATCGTAATGAGGGTAGAAAGGAAACTGATGAAACTGATGAAAGAGAGAAGTTGTATCCCTCATTACATAAACAAAAAGATGTTTGATTTGTGTACTCGTACAGAATATGAGTTTAAAGCAGATCTGTGGTGATATACAGGTAGATACTGTAGCTGTGTACACTCGGATGCAGGGAGCTGCTCATCAAAGCTTGTAACATGAGGCTCGATCTATTTTTACCTGCTGCCACTCATTTGAAATCTAAGATACTTGCACAGCCAGTTTTATTCAATTACATCTGATTCACATGTGCTGAGGTGGTGGAGATCCAGTGAAACTGCCGCTGAACAAAGTTGCAGAGTTCGATATCGCTAGCGTGTTGTGTTGTGTTGTGTAAGTGCTTTCATGTTTAATCTGTGATTTGGGATACTGCTGCAGCTATAACTCTTGCCTACAAAAGCTGCCTTGTATTTATTACATCCCAGAGATCAAATCCCCTTAAACTCCAATGTTGTGATCACAGTTAATTATATTGTCGTTGAGGGACACATTTTCTTTCTAGCTGATCTGTTCTCTCCAGACAAAGCCTGTGTTTTATTATTTCTCAGTCTGTTTAACTTGAACGGTCCTTTAACCTCTTACATGGAGATTATTGTTATAAGTCAGGGTCACAGTGGTGGCTTGGACATAATCACCCACCTGCAGATATCTATGATGGAAGCTCCGAAGCTGTTTGTGTTTTTATTATCTCGGAAAGCTGTTGTTTGATAGCAAAGCTGCATCTTAATGAGCTCGGAGATTTGATGCAACAGGAAAATGAATATGAATAAACCCAAAAGAGCTCACTGGCCCCGGACAACCTCCACTCACAATGTTGAGTTCGTAGAAGCTGCAAAAAAAAAGCAGTTTCTGAAACATCACCGACTGCTTCTATTCAATCCGAGCCAAGAATGTGTTGTGCCCACACAGACTGTCAATGATGGGATGTTCAAATTAAGAGTGGATCACGCTGAAGGTTTCCACTAAAACATAAAGCTGCATATTTGATAATCCTGTTAATTCACAATTAAGAATGACTTGTTATTAACAGATACTGATGTATTTTATCATGATTTAAGCACTGCTGTGGGTCCTGGTGTGGTATTAACATATATTTCGATTCAAAATCTAAACTGTCCAACAGAACACGACATTTGTTGCAGGCTGTCATACAAACAATGGGCGTGTACATCGCTGGCACCCGGCGGCCTCAGTGGGAATCAAACTTCTAATCTTGGCAGCGCTGATGTGACACTGCACTCGCTGAGTTGCACAATGCAGGACTGTACAGTATTAATCAAGCAGGAAGTTGTTGCCACCCTTTATCAGCTGGCATATCCGACTCTTTCAATTGTGCACTTGAGCCAGCAATCAAAGTGAGTCAAGCCTCCTATAATGACTCTCCCGGCACGGCCACTGGTCCCCACGGCAGCCTCTGGAGCTGGCATTGGCCTGGGAGGAAAGATGATTGGAGAGAAAAAGCGATGTAGGTCAGCACAAACGAGGCATCTTTTTAAAAACCCTGTCAGATCTGAGTCTGGAGCTCATTTACCATCTACCGTGGTCTCGTCTCTTGGCTACAGGCAGGGAGCTGATTTAAGGGAGCCCATGAAAGGAAAGTGAAGGGGACGTCACAGAGAAGGTGACAGTGAGAAGCACAAGAAAGAAAAAAAACGGTAGCGTTCTCAAAAGTAATTTAACATATTTGAAAGCGTTTTTATCTCACTACATGTTTACTTAATGCAGGGATTGACACTCCCTGTGGATAAATCTGGAGGAAAAGGCAGCAGAAGTCTATTCAAAGAACATCATGCCGGTCGAATACTGCCGACGGCTCCATTAGTTGTATTAGCCTGCGTGTTGAGGCGGGTGGTTGCTGAGTGATTTGTCCCTGTTGGTGGGGAGCGCTGAGTGGGCTGACATCGGAGCCTGAGCCTCATCCATCATGGGACATGGGACCCGTATTGTGTTTCGTGGTCTCCTGGGGCCAGCGCATGATCAGCAAGACCCATGATACAGTATGTTTATGGAGACGCACTTCCCTGCTGGTAACCCTCATTCCTCATGTTCTCACCCGTCCATCCACTTCCCCCTTCCTCCCCCTCTCCCCCATCCCCATCAGTTTCCTCTCTACCCTCAGTGGCCCCTTATTTTCTTCCTCGGTGAGACGTTCTCCTCTGTTCCCTCTCCACCTCTGCCTTCTCGCTCAATCTATTTGCCACGCTTTATTTAATTGCATCTAATAAAGCCATTTTCTGACTTTGCCATGTTGTTATGCCTGTTTGTCTCCTTTCCTTCCTCCTTTTTGCATTCCACCATCTCCTTATTCAGCCACTTCGCTCTTTCCTGAGGGCGTGTGCTGGCAGTGTGACAGGATGATGTCACAGCAGCGCTCCTCTGTTAGTGCAGATGACTGTCAGCTGCGCCAGACGCTGATGAATTTGCTTCATTGCCAAACATCAGAAAAAGGAATGAGATTTCCCTGAGGACCGTTTTCATGTACTGATATAGAGTATTTTTGCTCACACACCCACCAGCCTTCTGTAACATCCCAGTATCACATTTCAAAGCACTGGTTGCAACTGTTAAGATTTAACTCTTGGCTCAGAATGTGAGGTTTTATAGTTTTACATGCCACAGCTCTGTTTCTAGCTTGTTTATGATAAGGAAGTCAATATTATCTCTATCTAATACTATTTTTCCACGAGGCCAGCTATAAAAATACATGTAATAAGTCTATGTCACTTTATTACTTATATAGTATCCTAAGGTGTTAACTTAGTTATTTTGGCCTGACTTGGAGGGAATGCTAAGTGAAACCGATAGAGGCTGAAACACACAAAAACCCTGATTTATCTTCTCATTTTACTTTTTCTTTTCCAGTGTTTTTCCAGTCATGGAATTGTTACAGTTTTCTACCACACATAATGTCATAGGGACGATGTCGGGGTGGATGGTGGGTGTTCAAAGCAGAGGACTTTGATTCTGGAGACCTCTGGGCATTTCCATAAAAATAGACTTCAGCCATGGCTGAGGAGGAGTTTAGGTCACAACAACCAGATCTAAAATCTAAAATGTAATAAGGTCTTTTTATTTTGAGACATCGGAGAAGAGTGAAACAATGCAGACTTGTAGCAGAGCTGAGACGCTCTGGCTTCTGTATGTGGCAGAGGTCTGAACTTCTTCTAATTCTTCGATCAGCCTCAGGAGAGTTTGGGGAAATTAAGGGTCCCATAATGTGGAATGAGAGTTTTCCATGTCTTTTATGAAACCAGTGCCTGTTCTAAACCTGCCTGTTTGGAATGGGCTGTTTTTTACTAGGCCTGTATAATACTGGTTGCAGTTTTCTTTTTGAAACTGTAGAAGCGACCTGCAGTAATTGAGCCACAAATAGACCTGCTGCTGGACTCAGTCCTCAGAATCCTGAAGCTGCTCAGGAAGAAGAAGCAGAACTGGAGAATCAGTTGTCATTGCCGTTTTCACCAACGCTCTTTTGTCTTGATTGACAACGTCACTTACGTCGATGATTCCCAGCCGCCACTGCCGCAGAGCGCTGGACGCCTGTTTATTCAAAGTTTATTCATATTGAACGTATCAGTGTCCAAATCGCACCAAATTTCACACTGCACAGCCTGTTTTCAGGAACTGTGCCTTAAAAGTCTCTCACTTCTCATTTCTTCTCATTATCTCATTCATGTCCCAGGGGAGAAATGCAGCAGGACAATGTGGTCACAAAGAAAAAAGATCCGGCTATGACACGTGTGTGTAAAAAACAGTAACACTGATTTAAATCCTTGCTGTACAGAAAAGGCTCAATTGACTTTTACATAGACAATACACACTTGACATATGCAAGTGATGATAATGTCTCTGCGTTGTCCCCTGTGGTGTAATGACTCACTTTGTCCAATAACATAAAGGATGGCTTCCACCTCTGTCCAGAGGCCACAAGGTCAAAAGTCAGATTGGTGTGGTGATTTCTCCAGGGACCTTTCCCCAAAGAATGGCCGTGTGTGTGTGTGTGTGTGTGTTTGTGTGCGTGCGTTCATCCATTTGTTTTATTTTAGAGTTGCTCATAATTCATTTCCCTTTGCAGAGTGAGATCAGAGCTTGTTTCATTCTGATGTTCATGACTGTTTTATTAACAGGGAGAAGAAGGTGTCTCCATAGTTTCTCATTTTTGTCTTTGTTGCTTTGAGTATCATGGCTGGAGGTTCATCTGTTCTTTGTTTCAACGAATCAGCCATTTTCAGCAGGAGCTCACACACACCCACCGGCCCATCGGTGTTATGCTGTGGTGTTTTCACAGGGGGGTTGCAGGAATGTAGGTATGAAGGAAGTCAAAGAGTGTGTTTCAAAGGCTTTCTAAATGTTTGGTCCCTTTGCCCCGTGGGCTTTTTGCTATTTTCAGTATCCGACCCTCTCCGTGGAACTTCCTTGGATTTCACTGCCCACTTTTGAAGGCTCCTGTTACCATGGCTACCCCATGTAAAATACATGATGGTAGTGAGTACAACCTTAAGTGGGAGCACACATTTCAGTAGTCATGGTTACAACAACCTCTAAAGGATGAATTATGTAACTGGTGTTGTGTTTCAGACAAGATAGTGGCTTGCAGGCAGAAATAGGGGCGACTCATATATAGCTACAGATATTTCTCCTTCTGTTTTGGCAAATTCCAAAGTTGATCGCTCCAAGTTTTACTTTCTAATATTGAAAAATGTTAAGTTCATGTCTAGTTTTGTCGCAGAATCCTCAACTGCAGCGGGAAGAATTCAATTGTCTTTTTAGAGACGAATAACTGAAATCCTCCCTCGTCTTTCTCCAGTGTTCCTGCAACATGTCTCATCATTTTCTCCAATCGGATTTCAGGATGTTATCATGTCTGTTTGAGATATTATGCAGCACCAATGCCCTGCTGCAGGCTGTGTGTGTGTGCGTGCATGTGTGCGTGCATGTGTGCGCGAGAGAGGAAGTGGAAGAGTACAAGTGAGTGTATAGTTGACGGTGAGTAAATATGTATATTTGTACGCATGGGTGAACTCACCTCAGTACCACACCCAATTGGTCCATGTCCCCGAGGCCATTGCCGTGTTAACAGTCGTGATTCGAGGACACTCTGAGCAGCAGCAGGTCTTTATTTTCCTCTCGTGTCACCAAACCTTAATCTGCAGTGACTGTGACATGCAGACTCCTCAACTCTACTCGTCTTTCACAAATCTTTTAGGAAAGCTCTACTCATATCAGAGTAGTGTTGTGCTGATGTATCTTTATTAAATGTGTCTGTTTCCCCCAAAACAAATTCAGAAATGAGGAAACACTCCAGTGGTGCAAAAAGGGAGAGAGACTAATCCTGTGTTTTGATCATTATAGAGATTTTTTTATTACTGAGGATATGACGGCACTTAACTTTCTTTTTTAAATGGCATTTAAACTAGAAAACTGCAGCACTGTCACACCTGCAAGAGGATTCATGCAGGTGAAAAGAAGAAAAGACAGAAAAACTGAAAACCGTTTGAAATAAAATGAGGAAATTGTTTATGCTAATCAAGATCATTTTAACATTACAAAAAAGTTATCTGGTTCAATATTCTGATACTTTACTATGCTCTTCAGCCAGTTAAATTTCTGAGTTATAGTTAGTAAAATGTACATGTGTTGTAAAGCGAGAGCAGCTGTAAAATTAATGATGCCATATTTTCAGTTGATTTATTCAGTCATCAACCTGAAGTGAGGTATTACATTACATTGATTTGCCTCCTATTACTCTACTAAAAACCTGAGTGCAGGTTTCATTTCCTACTTTTTGACAGATGTCCTCCTCATCTGGTAAACTGCTGATTTGGATGCATATAATCTTGTTAATGTATTTTTTTTTCATCAGTTATTGCTCTTTATGTGTCATCCAGCAACGGAACACTGTCTGTGTGTCTTAGGTTTGATAGAAAGAGAAGATTTAAACTTTTTCCTCCACTTGTTTCCACTTTTACTTGTGCAACTATACTTCATCAAATTCATGCAAATATGACAAAAGTGCTCTGGTTGTCTCAGGGCTTCATTAGACTGGAGGAGACAGAGCTGTGGATTTATTTACAGTCTGGGAAAAAAGCATGCATAATATATGCAGACCTGCATTAACTACAACAGTTTTATACGCACTGTATCAGAGTATTACATATGCTCTGCAGGACTGAGATGATTTATAACCAAATATTCACAGTAGCATAATAGAATGAAACTCTGCTTTGTAAATAATGGAGTAAACAGATGGCTTTGTTTATGTAAGGTTGATAGTTCAAGATTCGTGTGGTTTCTGTTTTGTGCTGGGTGTTGATTTAGTGGAGTTCAATGAGCTGTCATTTAGCCAACTCCTCCTCCAAGTATGCATTTACTGGGCATACAGTGTGTACTGTATCGGCAGAGAGCGGAGGCCTCTGAAGAGACATCTGTGTAACTGTGGTTTCAATGAACTGAAGTGCGGAGTAGGTGAAACAGGGATACATCTTTTTTTAAACGGAAATCTTTCAAACTTTTAAATGGAAATCGTAAAACTTTGATTGCTGGAATGCCCCCAAAAATCTACATTTTACATTTTGATGCTCTGATAGTGCTACTGAGAGTATCAGGATCAGATTTACCTTGACTGTTTTCAAACGGATCCATTCTGTCTCCACACATATAAATGTAAAGTACGTTTTAAAACATAAAGAGGATGAAACCCTGGCAGATTATGAGTGGCTTTTTAGCATATGATCATTAATTTAACTTATGTTATAGTCAGTAAGTACAGGCTGGGCCCGTGCTACCAGGTGAGCTACCAGGCTTGAGGCCTCCTGCTGCGCTCGCAGGTTTGTTTCAAGACTGATTTCAAGCCTAATCTTAACAAAATAACTTATAGAACTTATATAATAAAGTTTAACATAAAAATAAAATCCTGTTAACTAAACTATGAATAGGGGGTAACATGTTACAAACAACAATAACAAACCTTTTGAAATTGAAATATCAAGTTTTGTTCTTGCAGGCTGAATGAAAGATATAATCTAAAATGTTATGCTTCATAAAACAATATGAAACACTGAAGGTAAAACAGAGGGTTTCAGAGAAAACACTGCAGCTCAGGGGACAGTTGCGTCATCGCCACAGACAGCCAGACAGCCAGGTGTAATGTGTGTGACTGCTGGTGTTATGTAATTATTTTAAGGTAACACATTGTCTCCTGATGTGTTATGCGGGGCTGTTATTAGAAGCTGTAATTGAACCTTATTTTAACCTCCCCTGCAAACATCCTTCATCCATCACCTGCTGCAGAAATGACGCCGTCGTGTTCCAGACGTCCTTATCAGCGGCTACATGAAGAGTAAGCTGTATTTGGCAAGCGTCTGAAACAGAAACCATTACATTTTGAATTCAGTCTGCGCTGCATTGTTAGCGCTCTGACCTGCAGATCACGGAAAATAAATGTAGAGTGACGAATCGATTCTTTTCTCCTCCGCACCGTATCCTTTTCTCCTCCTCTCTGTATTTTTCTTGTTCGCTCTCGCTCCACTTTTGCTTGTCTCTTTGCTCTACAACCCCTGTCCATCTCTCAGCCCTCCTTCTCCAGCCTCCCTCTATTCTGCCTGCCCATGTAACGTGTCAGTTTGCTTCCTCTCTCTGCTCCAGAGCATCTGACTCTTACACCCAAACCAAATCTGGTGTGTTTTATTTCCAGGCCTTCATCCTGTCTCCCTTCCCTCCTGGATTTATCTTACGGCTACTGTGTCTGTGTTCCTGTACTTATGTCTTTGTGAGGACCATATTAAACAGAGACCCTACAAAGTGAGGACATTTTTGGAAAGTGAGGAGATTTTGACTTTTTCAATGGGCTGTTTGAAGGTTAAGACTTGGTTTTAGGGTTAGAATTAGGTTTAGGTTAGGTTAAGGGTTAAGGTTAGGCATTTAGTCTGGAAGGTTAAGGTTAGGGTAAGGGGCTAGGGAATTAATTATGCCAATCAGGGTCCTCACTAAGACAGAAGTACAAATGTGTGTGTGTGTCTCAGTTTCGCATTAATTTGAGTCAGTAACCTCACTTTGTTCATTCTATTTAATCCTCCAGGTCTTAACAAAGACAAATACTCTCCTACTCTCATCCTCTGCGCACAGTTTTCAACTGTATCTCTCCTCCTCGGATAATCTTTCCCACAATACCATCTTCTAATCTCACTTCTGCTTTCCCCTTTGTGTTTAACAGCTCACCTGTTCACTCGCTCACACTGTTTCTGTCTGTCTAACTCCGGCTCACTATGTCTGCGTGTTTATTTCTCCCTGGGTCGTCTCTCTCGCAGCGATAAGTGCTCATTAGTCTTATTTGTCAATACGCAGAGACAGACACTAGTATTAGATCTTTTTATTTTCCATGTCGACCGAACTGTTGCATAATATGAGCAAGGAGCAGTCTTTCAAATTTTCGTATTTCCTTGTTCTCTATCTTTTTTGTCTACGGATTTTCCAGACATATTATTGTTTATTTCTAAAGATCTTGCAATGGAGATTTGATTTTGTTTGATGGTGTATTTTGTCCATGTCTGGGGCTTATTTGCTACTATTATTATTATATTATTTTGTTTCTAAATTACTATTCGTACATTTATTTTCTCCGATACTGTTGCAGTCCACATCACTGAGTTATTCCAACTCCTCTTCTGCTTTAGAGACAAACACTATTTGACTAAAAGTATGTGGACACTGGAACTGCTTGATTCTAAACGCATTAAAGCGATGGTTTACCATTTCTGCAAATTCACTTATTTATTTTCTTAGCAAGAGTCGGATGAAAAGATTGATATGGCTCCTGTGTTTATACTGTAAATATGAAGCCGTTACC
Organism: Hippoglossus stenolepis; assembly: GCF_022539355.2. Taxonomy (NCBI): domain Eukaryota; kingdom Metazoa; phylum Chordata; class Actinopteri; order Pleuronectiformes; family Pleuronectidae; genus Hippoglossus; species Hippoglossus stenolepis. The sequence goes on from NC_061483.1 coordinate 12,662,039, forward strand.
AGAACTCTGTTAGCGTAGCGTAGGATAAAGGCTGGAAACAAACAAGATATGTATTAGTGAGCTGTAAAGGTGCTAAGAGACAGATTTCTGGAAAGAGCAATGCTGTTTCCAGCTGTCTCCAGTTTTCAGGCTAGACTAACCGGCTACTGACTCCTGCCAGCCTGCGTCTAATTATCAGCTCCTGCTTCATATTTACATTATTAGATGTTAAAGTGGCTTCAATTTTCACATCTAACTCTGACAGGAAAGTAAATAAGTGTAATTAGTGTGCTTTTGATATGCAGCTCCATTATCTCCATTGGACTAAAGCCGATCAAAGAAATAAGCAAACAAGAAAAGTAAATACTGCTACAGTCGAGAACACAAAAAGCCAACAGGTGTATTTTACAGATTTGTCAAAGATAGTCATGTATGCTTCTGGTGTTTCTTAGAAATACAGTCTATAGCTAGAAATGGCTACTGAAAACTAGCCTTGTTATGCTTTTGACTACCTCCTTCTGTTACATAAACCTCATCTCACAGGCTTTAGTGTTTTCCCACGAGTCTTCCATGTCAGCTTCCACAACACGTAAGACCCAGGGTGCTCATTTTCAGCCACAAGAGTGTGAGACTGGCTGGGTACTCATGTTGGGCCATAAAAACCAGATCACAATTAGTGTTCAAGCTCATCCCAAGAGGTCCCCTCAAATTGTTGCCACAAGCCTTGCTGTGAGTTCAGTGAAGTCTAAATACAGTCTGTTATGCCACCAGGATGAAAGTTCAGAGCCCCCTGTGCTGTTTAATAAATATTTTATCTTCACTGTCAGTAGCAGCAATGAGCTGAGCAGGCACACATCACTTTATTAATCACGTTTTTAATTGCTACGGATCAACCTAATTGTAACCTAACATAGCACTTATTAAATTACTAATACAATATTTGAATTTTGTTGAAATTGTATTATGGGTCATGTATTGTGTTTTCCTATCTACTGTATTTTATTCTTTTGTGTGGCATACACAAGTGAAGGATGAATTTGCATTAATTCCTGCATTATTGGACAATAAAGTTTTGAATCTTAATCCAAAGATTTCCTTCAATTGTAAATGATGGACCAAACGTACAGTACTTATCATGCTTATTCATATTTATGTGTCTCTCTCCATTTCAACAGGACTCCAGGTAACAAACCAGGCAGTAGCCCCAGAGGTCAAACCCCAGATGAGAGCGGACGCCGCCACGATGCCAACTCCTCTGTGTCTGACTTGGCCAACTCAGTCACCAGTGACATGCTCATGGTAAAGCACAATATCAACACAGCCCCATGAGACACCTTTCATTGATACGTCACTAACTCATCTGCTGTGTGTCTTATTTCTGCTTTGCTGAGCTCATCTATATTAAGAGGAGGAAGGCTGCTGTCAGCAAAACCTTTTAAATCATAAAAAATGAGATGGCTGAGAGACTTGAATGGTGCCCTCACATCATCTCTCCTAATCTAAGATGAATGTTACATGCAGACGTTGAGACGAGGAAGTGGAAGATGAGCCAATAAGGGAGAAAAAGTAATGTAAGATCCTCAAAATTGGACTTCAGCTCATTAGTAATTAAACATTGTAAACACACAACTTGAATTAAATTTAGCAAGACATGTTGTTATATCTGTGTTGCTTCGTTTTTAACGTGTTGTGTTGTTTTATGCAGAGAGATTATTGAGCTGGTGAGTTCAGTCTCAACCTTGGAAACAGCAGTTGCAGGTTCATTCACAACTGTTTGACTAGAAACATCCAATCATATGAATGCATAAGTACATGGCAGCCATGATAACCTGACACCTTTTACTATTTCTCTGCTGATACATCAATTCCATCCAAACCTCCTCCTTATTTGCGGGTTTGCAAATCGTTGATTCAACTAAGACTGAATGAGCAGTAAGAGCCTTCCCTGGCAAATGTATTTTACAATTTGATATTTAATGGTAATTTCCATTATGTGTCTCTGAGTGAACTGTGGTTGTATAAACTTGATATCATTTTGAGCAGTATGAGGATATTTTATACAACCACAGTTCGCTCAGACACCTATCATGGAAATTAGCATTAAATAAAAATTGTAAAACACATTTGGCAGAAAAGGCTCTTGTGATTTGCACTTCAGTGCCACCGTAATGTTATTGGCTTAAAAGTTAATGTTGACAATTCATTGAAACCGGCAGGTGACTCCAGATCGAGCTTGTGAACTCACAGTTGAGCTTTTCAGATTTAGCTCTTTTGGATCTCAGTTGTTTGATTGCACGGAAAATGGACGTATTGAAGTGATACTGTAGTTAACAAATACTGACTTTTATTACAGTATTATATTATTATGTCAGTGTTTCAGTTTCTGGGAAAATGTTAACATTGCTAAAAAAAGAGAGAAACTAATGAGGAACACGAGCAGTCAGACAATCCTATGGGTTCTAAGCCAAACACCAACTCAGCCAAACTCAATTGGAATACATGAAATAGGTGTTAAAATTATTTCTGAAACTGTCTGCTGTATAAATCTATTACTATTTACAGACCAAGCTCCTGGTTTCATTTTGAATTATTTCCTTGGACGATCACTTTATTTACTTTGGCGTAAACAGTGTAAAGTTTGAATTTCCTCACTCATAGAAATCAGGTTCAAAGCGACAAAAATAAGTTGCAATAAACCAGACTTATCCTCTGAAAGCATTTTGTATGAAGAATTAAAGTATAGAATTATAATTGGTTCTAGAGAACATGGTGAGAAAAGAACGCCCACGCACTTCAGTTCAATAGCTTGAAATCCAATGAGAAGCGTTTCCTCCACCCAAGTCTATCGTCCCTCAAAAATAACTTTCTTCATCCCACTCAGCTCACCCACCTGTGGATCCTCACAGAGAGTTATTGCCATAAAGTATCTCAGTGAACAGAAACATACAGTAATCATCACCCTGAAGTGACACTCGGGGAGGGGAGGGGGACACGGGCCTTATGCAGCGAGGTTCGGTAATTAGCTGCGAAAGAACACGCAGTGCTGTGGGTGCTGTGAGAATATGGCAGAGATGGGTATGAGCAGTGTGTAATTATGTGGGTCTCATGGTGTGTCTGAGGAATTCACAGTGGAGATGCTTAATGATAATACTCATTCCGGGCAGTTTTGCCAAAGGCGTCTATATGTTACACAACCCTCGTTTTCGTGACACTCGCGCTGCTGAAGGAAAAAGTAATGGTGCTGTATACAGATGCTGTGTTGAGAAAAAGGATGTCAGAGTATACAGTATATATCCAACCCTCTCAAGCGTCTCAGGTGATAAGGGGTTGGCAGTGGATGGGGCGGGGGTCCTGTCAGAATCACATGCTTCTTATCAGGATTTACTCGGACGCTGCTTTCCTTCTGTGTGATGCTGACAGTTCCAGGGACAGTGTGGTGTGAATGTGTCTTTGCTCCTGCGTCATCACACATCCACATGTTTGCAGAGGTTTACATATATGTGTTTTATTTGTTGAACAATAAGGATGGTGATTTATTTTTTTCATTATTGTCAACGAATCACTTGAAATCACCAAAACCATGCGTTTGTCCGATTCTCAATACTATTGGAATTCCCAAGTCTGCGGCATTTGTGGCACCCGGCAAGCCCATCCATTCTTACGGGCACTGTAGTCTTTTTTGTTAGCAAGACTAAAAAGTGTTGTTGCTGACTCTTTTTATGTGGAACGATACACGTTTTGTTGGTATGTATTTGCAGGCACAGGACAACATAAAGCCATTTTCAGACATGAACGCTGAATATGTGCGAAAATTGGGTCTGGGGTTTGTCTTTCACATATGGAGAAGCAGCAGGAGATTTTTCCGGGTCAGATGTATTCACAACAACAGGAAAATGTCCTGAACATTCAGATGAGGGGTGGTCGTCTGGATAGAGTACAGGTGGCAGGATCAAAAAGTATAAAATCAGTAGTTTTTGTTTACAGCACATTCATTTCACCAAAAATCTTCGTCAGCATCTTCTACGTGTCTGGCAAAATTTCTGATTCAATTCGTTGGTCAATTGGGTCTTTTGGTCTTGTATTTGTTGATAATAATAGAAAATAGAAATTAGCATCCTTATCCTTTCATTGTTTGTTACCTTAAACAAATAAAGCACATAACCACATTCCAAGACAACAAATATACAGAGTATCTCTAGGTTTATCCTTGAAAATGTTATGCAGACTGTACCATGTTTTGTGCTCCATCAGTATTTGCATTGACTGCATGTGGGTTGTTTGGTTTTCGGTAAAAAAGAAATTAGAGAAGAGAATTTAAGAATTGAATGGGAAGAGAGGAGAAAAAGAGAGAGTGCCCAAATGCGGAAAATGGGGAAAAGCAATTTAGGCCAGCTGTTGGGTGGAGGACTGCATAATGAAAAGTGATCATATTCAGCATGGAGAATGAGGTTGAGCAGCACCATCAGAAATATGTGGGATAATATGGAATTGGATATTAAATGTCTGGAACTGCTCTTTGAGTGATGCCTCCAGCTCTTCCTCCATCAGATAGTCCTTTTTAAAACTGGATTTGTGTCCCTCCCTCCGTCCCGGCCATGGCACCATCAGTGAGAGGGTCTGACCAACAGATTATCTGCCTCTCATCTCCACACTGCTTCAGACACTTGGTGCCCTGGTCGCACATCGGACACAGCAGCCACGTGACAAAACACTATTCTAGTTTGCCAGTCAGGAACTGTATTTTCAAGTTAAGGTGTAGAATTAGTGCCTCCTGTGGCCTGGAGTCTAAGTTACTTAGTTACTTTGATATATGGTATTACCTGCCAACTCACCTGAAAGGTTGGATAAGTTTAACCCTGTTGTCTGATAAAAATATAGTGCAATTCTTATGGGAATACATTTTGTACACCCTTATATACTTTGCTCCCAGGTTAGTGGGTTCACTTGGTTAAAACCATTGAAGGCATATGTATAAATTTGGAAGCCAAAGTGAAAGTGAAGCCAAGTGTCTCAATCGCCACCTGGTGGCTGGCCGCAGTATAGCTCATATACCCCGCCTCCTCTATGTTAGTTGATGTAATGTGAGCCAAACCTAAAAGATTGGTTTCCCTCAGTTATTTGATGCTATAAAAACAGGGTGAAACATCATGATTGACAGCACAGATTGGTCGATCTCTTTATTGGCGGGACCTCGATACCTTGGCTTTATCCCCTGATTGCTATTACGCAAGATGACAGTGTTCATGTCAGGGGTAGTTTGGCTTCTGGCTTTCCGGATAGCGGGAAGAAGTGGAGATGCGTTGTCCATCAACTGTCTATGGTTAAAACTAATACATCAGAGCTGCAATAAATCCTCCCTCCGTGAAAGTTCAAACGTTGAGCATTTGTTTCAGAGGCGTTGATTCAGCTTCATGTTGGAATCTCAAAATTCACTTGCTTCTTTGGTTGTGGAGCTTTCAACCACATCACACTGTCCATATCACCCGTAAGAGTGTGCTCAGTTCCTATGGAGCTGTCGCTGTTCAAGCCTTTTATAACTCTGAGGACTTTCGTTGCTGCTCATTCAATCATTCACTGCTCTCTGTTATAGAATAATAGACTCTCACTAATTTACTCTGCGGTGAGCAGTAAATTGAGATTTCAGACACTTATGAATCATCATCATTTTGAGTCTTCACCGGCAGATGTATTTCCAGATTAGAGTGATTTATCACATCTTTAACGTGAAACATATTGCAAAATGAGATTGTATTTTTTTACACACTATGAACTTTGACACTCAAATGAAATGTCAGATCATAAATATAGTATACTTGAGTAAATAGGGAGTCATTTTAAACATAGTGTCAGTCTGGACACACTAACCCTTATCAAGCCCCGCTTTTACAACAAAAAATAGAAGTAATATATAATGTATACCCATAAGCCATGTATATGCTTCCATTACAATGTAGCAATAACTAAACCACTGAGAATAAATTAAAAGAAAGTAACCTTGGTTTCCTGTGCCTCTAAGTTGTCTCCAGGTTCCGAGGAAGACGACCACGAGGGTCCAGTGTGTGAAAAGCTGGGTCGTATTCAGTTCAGCGTTGGGTACAGTTTTCAGGACTCCACCCTCACCGTCAAGATCCTGAAGGGCCAGGATTTGCCTGCAAAGGATTTTTCCGGCACCTCTGACCCATTTGTCAAACTCTACCTGCTGCCGGACAAGAAGCACAAACTGGAGACCAAAGTGAAGAGGAAGAATCTAAACCCCCACTGGAATGAAACCTTCTTGTTTGAAGGTTTGATGGAGGAAGCTTGCATAAAATCTTAAACATTAACTGAAAGCTTAAGCTGTTTCTTTTCCATGTGCCTCACTGTGACCTTTGGGGATTGTGCTGTGTCCGTTTCTCTCTCAGGGTTCCCCTATGAGAAGGTGGTCCAGAGGACTCTATACCTGCAGGTTCTGGACTACGACCGCTTCAGCCGGAATGACCCCATAGGAGAGGTGTCCATTCCCCTCAACAAGCTGGACCTGGCCAACATGCAGACGTTCTGGAAGGAGCTGAACCCATGTAGTGATGGCAGCGTGAGTGAGAAAGAAGGGGGTGGGAAGGAAGGAGGGGGAGGAAGGGGGAAGGGAGAGGAGGGGGAGAGCAAGACGATGGGACAGAATGTAACGGGTGATGTCATTCCTGGCTGCTGTGACGCTCCCGGGGGAAATGTGGCAGGGTGCTGGTGGGAGACGGGATGGAAGGGAATGTGGAGGAGGCTGACAGGTAGACGGAGAGAACATAGAAAGCCAGAGATAGACACAAAAAATACACAGTAAGCAGCTGAACGGAGAACAATGGGGGAAAAGGGGACAAAAAAGTAAACAATCGGCTGCTGTTGTGTGTATGATTTCTCCAGGGGAGTCGAGGGGATCTGCTGGTGTCTCTGTGCTACAACCCCACAGCCAACATCATCACTGTGAGCATCATCAAAGCCCGCAACCTCAAAGCCATGGACATCGGAGGCACTTCTGGTAAAGATGCTCCTTCATCTCCCGTGTCCTTTTAACGTTGACCTTCTACATTACCGCAGCTTCAACATAAAAAATGACATGATTTACTTCTAGAAAATCACATCAAGCCCACGACAGCACACATAGTAACAATGCATTAAATTATAGTAAACATGGATGTGCATCTGCCTCTCCACAGACCCTTATGTAAAAGTGTGGTTGATGAACAAGGACAAGCGCGTGGAAAAGAAGAAGACAGTGGTAATGAAGCGCTGTCTGAACCCTGTGTTCGACGAGTCCTTCCCCTTTGATGTGCCTGCCCACGTGCTGAGGGAGACCACCATAATTATAACCGTCATGGACAAGGACAGGCTCAGTCGCAATGATGTCATTGGAAAGGTATCTCCTTCCCACTTCTTCCGTCTTCTTCTTCTTCATTATCCTCATCTTCTTCTTCCTCTACATTATCCTGACTGTGATAGAACATCACCAGCTGATCGCTTTTGATCGCCAGTCTCTACTGACCCCTGCTGGTACATGCAGACCAATCTTCTGAACTGTAAATGAATAAATGTAGCCTACAACAAATGACAAGTCTTGAAAATGCTTCATTTTGCGTGTGAACCAGAGATTTACACCAACGACCAAAATGAAATCCAGGCACAGGCAGGTGCTCGCTCTCAAATGTCATCTCCTAAAATGTATAATTTCATTACATGTAGAAGATGTATTCAAATTCACTCTGAACAATAACAGAAACATTATTTTTAACACAGTGCACATTAGTGTAGTATTGTCAGCTTTTTGCCTGAACATTTCAGTTATGATGAATCTGCTGGTCTCTTTAGAAAAACACATCTATTGCCCTAGAAAAATCCTCAAGGATCAATTGCAAACACCAAGGCTGAGAGAGGCAGAGAGCCTTTGAATGTTTTGGTTGCCAATGTCAGTATCAGCTATTTCTATGCTTAGTTAGTTTATTAATTCTCTAAATTCTTACTTTTATCTCCTGATATACTGTTAATATTTTATAATGTAATTATTCAAACTTAATCCTTCATATATGTTCATCTGTGTATTGCCTGTAGAAAAAGTCACATTGATGCATATTCAGTTGAGCTGCTGTTCACTAACTAATAGTCTAGACTACATTAGCTTAAAGAGGCTAAGTACTGTTTTGCTATTAGCCTAGCTACTCCAACGTTAGCATTAACTGTCTTGTAATCGAGTAGAAACGTTACAGGTTCAACATCAACTTTCATTCCTTTACTCACCTTTACACCAATGTTAATGACGCTACTTCTATTTCAGTCACTTCTTTGTTTCTGCTGAAGTTAGCATGCTGACCAGCGAGCCCCGTCCTGACCAGCTGACCTGTCGCATCACTTCCTGTTAGCGCCCTGTTTGTCTGAAGAAGTAACGCCACTAAGGGGACATATATCTTTTTCCCGTAAATACAACAATGGCTGAATCTCTTGGCGAGCGACCATCACCACCTGCTTCCAACAAGAAACCTGGTGGCGGAATAAGCTTACAACATTTTCTAAATGTTAGCCAGAATGAATTTGAATTTGAAGTGCACCAACTGAACACTGACTACGGTTACATGGACAGCAACATTCTGTCTATTGCCCATATTCTGAATAAAACCTTATTTTGATTGTGATGTTGCTAATAGAATATTCCATTCATATTCCCATTTATATGCGATTAAGACGTACACATGTCCACATAATGCAACTAAGATCAGAATACTCTACATGTCTTGATTATTATTTTTTTTTTCTGAGTATGATCTTAAGTTAATCTGAAAACGCTTTTTACATGACAGTGTCTTATTCAGACTATTGTCTTAATATTGGAATATTGGTGTCCATGTAAACTTGTTCACTGTCTCTGCTTCAGCTGTAATTATTACCAAACTACTTTCTTCTTTTCAGGAAACCTTCCAGGAAATTATTAGATATCTACAGACTCGTAAAATTAAGCTTCAAAAACATTTTAATGCCATTACTGATTCATATATCAGTACACAACTCAGCTCTAAACAAGCCCAGACCCTTGTGTATGCTGATGGATTTGTTTACTTATGACCAAATACCAGCTGCTCTACAAGTATTGATAAATTGTGGCGAACAGAGCTCGACACAATTTATAGTTTCTGTCTGGAAAGACCCCAAAGCTCAAATCAAGTCATTCGTCAGACACTGTAAGCATAATATCTGAGCTGTGTGATACTACACCGTCTATGGTTTTCTATGACATGGACCTGGATTCTCTTTCTACATGAGAATTACCTAAAGACTCTGTGTCTGATCTTCATTAGTGTCAGCATTATCCTCTCTCAGAGTATCTCTGCAAGGGAAATCTCTTCCTCTAATGGCTTTTTTCCCCATCGTGGATTTGAATTGAATTCTGAGTGTAGTTGCAGGCTTAGCGGTGAAAGCAGGGCTAGACTTAAGTCTCACTGAGCGTTTCTTTCCCCGCGTAATACCTGACAGTTTTTTGGCTCTGCTTTTTACAAATAACATCAGTCTCTTTGGGATACTACACGAGTTACACCGACTGTCTTCTTTTCACAGATCTATCTTTCGTGGAAAAGTGGCCCCGCAGAGGTAAAGCACTGGAAGGACATGATGGGTCACCCTCGCACCGCTGTGGCTCAGTGGCACGCTCTCAAGGCCTGAGGGACCCAGCGACCAAACCTGCCTACAGTGTTTTTCCCCCCTCAGAATTCAGCATCCGCCACCAACCCCCCGCCCTCAGCACATATCCCCTACTCTCTAACTGTGGTCTCAGACTGCAGAAACTGTGTGTCATCTCTTTGTTCTCAGGCCTCTTTGATATGTCCCCTCGTGACATCATCCTTAAACTTCACCCTTGTCCAACTCTGATTCCCACCTCACCCCCTTTTATCCATTTGTCTGAACTTAAAAATGCCTGTGATGTCTTGACACACTTCTTCCTTTGTGCCCTTCTTTTTAAGACGAGTCTTTCCTCCACCTTGTCAAACATTCTCAGTGTTCTACATCCGAGCAGTAGCCTACCTCTTGCCACCCATGACCAAAAACGGATCTGACTGATATTCCAGCTATCCTCTATGGCGGCAAGGCGGCCTGCTTCAAACATGCACCTGAGTGTGGATGGCGCTACATCGGGTGTTGCGGTGAGGAATCTTCCACTCTGCTCCTCACCTCTTTATTCAAGTCCTCTTCAGTTGCAGTCACTTTTTCTTACATCAGGAAAACCGACAAAGGCAATGGAAGAGTGATGCCCTGTATTTAAAAATGGAACTGGACCCTGTCACTCAACCCATGTTTGATCTTTTTCACATTCCACTCTTTCTCTGGCACCCTTGTAATAATTATCCCTTGGCTGGAACCCTTCGTCGTCTGTGCGTGCTGTGGGTGATGTGCTGTAACCCCAAATGAAGATCTCCAAATAAAAAAAAAGGACAAGAACAAGATAATTAAACACTGCTCCTGGAGGATGAGTGTAAAAAAAAAATAATAATACATTCTTTCCTATTTTCTTGGAAAAGAAAACCAGATGGACAGAAAAAAAGAGTAAAGTGATTAATGTTGTGATTTATTTTTTGGTTTTTCAAAAAAGAACGTAGAAAATCAACTTGTTCTTCCAGACTGAAAATAAGCAAAAAGCCAGCTTCCGTAAGTGTGTGTGTGTATGTGTGTGTGTGTTAGGGTGTGTGTGTTAGAGTGTGTGTGTGCGTGCGTGTGTGCATGTGTACATGCGTGTGTGCAAGTTTGGACTTGCACAGCTAAATTAAAGATATTGTTAAAAATATGCCCTTGATAATGATGGTGAACATAAAGTATTGTTAGAGCTTGTGGTGTTGATCTTAGCTGAAGACATGGGGAGGTCACAAGTTGAAAGAGTCCGTCCACCCAATATAAATTATTTAAAGGAACCCAGAACCAGAAAGATATCGTTATGTATATGTCGTGTGTTTGATCCCCTGAAATCACTGCTGCCACTTCAAATACAAAGGAAATCTAAAGGATGTCATTGTGGTACTCATCCTCATTTTCAATTGGACTAGAATAATAAGAAAACTACTTCCAAAATCCAATTCCATCCAACCTAAGTAACCAGGGTATTTTTCAAATATATATAAATTTATTTTAAATATATCTCATATTGAAAATTAAGTTTTTATTATTATTTGAGCACATTTCTAGCTTTTTCAAAAGGAAAAAGCCCCGAAGTGGGCCTTGATTTTTTTTTTTTTAACCTCAATTTTCGAGGTTAGGAATGAATACAGAGTTTAGTTAAATAAATGGAGGTGGTAAATGACTTTGCTCAGGGTTGATACATTAAAAAAATCAAAAGTAGATGGAAAAAAGAGATGACTTTCCCTGTCACCCACTCTACAAAGTGTCCAACAGATTCATTATGAGTATTTACCATGGAATAGACGCCTCCGTTTCTTCGTTGTTACAGAGCACTAAGAGTCCATGGGAGTTTTGAGTTGATCACAGGTCTCTATGCCAGTTGTTTGCATCACTGCCTGAATGTGACCTCCCCCCCACCGAGTCCCATATAGACACGTGTTAGGAGGATGAATGAAAACAAAATGAACGAAATAATAACTGGGAGAAAAATCTTTTTACATTCCACTGATTGTTTTTTTTGTCTACTGGCTGTGTGCATGTGTGTGTCTGGGTGGGTGTCAATATTTGAACTTGAGTTTATATGTGTGATTGTATTTATTGTGAGTCCCTCTGTGTGTTTATCTGCACTGAGTTCTATTTTGTCGGTTTAATACAGAACAACATTGTTTACCGTTTTTATTCTGTATGAAACAATCCAGATGTACAAAGAAATAAGTTTGTCAATTCTTTAAGAATCACTACACTTGTCGATGACGATGCTGGAACAAACCTCTCTTCATAGCAGGGTCACTGCTCATGTGTGGTTTTTTAAAAGGCCGTTTGGTTTGAGGGGAATTTGTTATACATGCACTTAGAATGAATCTTAAACCAGCTTTGCAACAACCCCGGATTAAAGCCTGTTTTCTTTGACTGCCATACACCAGATTTTTTACAGAAGCAGCCACTGACATTTTGTGCGATCTGTGCTTTCTATCTGATCATCCAGGCCAAAATAACGAAGGGTGGGTCCCTCACATCGCAGCTGACGTCCCCAAACACCCCTGTCGTGCACACATGCTTTCTGGCACAAAGTGTTCTGTGTGTGCCTTATAAACCCTGCCACGCCTTGCTCCTCACCATATGTGCCCCCTCTCCGAGTGTCAGGGAGGGGGGAGAGAGAAAAAAGAAGGTGACAGGAGATAATCATCACCTCTTGCATCACTGTTAGCTACATCTCAGGTCAGAGCCAAGCATTGGAGCATCCCAAAATAACCAGGAACACGGTCGTCTGTCTGTGCTGATGGCCCTGTGTGTTAAACAAGGCATTACTGAGAGTGCTGCTGACAAAGCATTACATTCCAAAGGCTTAATGAAAGTCACCTCAAGCAATGCAACTTGAATATTGCTTAAATATCCAGTCAGGGTTCGGTATGTTTTAGTTCTAAGGAATGCAACTAGAATCATCTTTCTACACATCACTGGCCAAACACTGGTAAATTTTAGCGGACAAGCTTGTATTTCTGATTTTGGGCACTCTGCTTGAGACAAAGAGAGGTTAACCAGCAACATTTTAATTTATATACTGTACAAATGATTGTGAAGTGTCCTGTATGAAAAAAAGAGAAAAAAGAATCAGTATTTACTGGGGATGTTGATATCTGTCTGTCCTTGGTATGACTCAGTCCCTTCTTTCACTCCCTTTTCTCTTTGTAGTCACACATCTGTGGAGTGCACAATGTTAAATATCGACCATTTATTTTTTGAACTCTGTACAGTGTATATAATATAAATGTGTATATAAAACAAAAATGCTCCTGGTCTGGTCTTGATATGCATTTTTTATAAGCTTGATTTTCATTATATCTTCAGGCCATACATGTATTACATATTACATATAACAGAAATAATTACTCGAGAGTTGCTCCACAGTGGAATCTTCAGATCCTTGGCTTCATGTGCTAGTATCTCACGTTAAAATACAAATTCTAAGTCCTACCTTCAAAATCCTATTCAAGTATATGTACAAAAGTATTATCAGCGTAATATACTCAAAGTTTAAAAATAATCAATGAGTTCTGCAGAAAATACTGTTGAAAATTCATACACAAGATTAATCTGAGGGTTTGTGATATGATTAATCATGTAGGGATAATTATTAATTCTTTTTTGAGTACTTGTTGTCTTTTTTGTTATGAAAAAATAATTTGTAAATTTGTAATGTAAACTAGAATATTATATTATTATTATATAAAAGTAAATCAATATTCAGTAGTGCTAACATGTAGGGCATTTATTTTTATATATTCATATTTTTTTAATAGGCTTATGATTTTATGTAAGACTCTGTTCAGAAAATAGTCAAAGCTGTCTGAGTAAAAGGTTCAATATTTCCACCTTAAACGTAAGGAAAAGGAAATATATGGTAATTTGGAAATATAAAACGTTTTTTTTAAAGTAAGATAACCAAAAACTACTATTTTCAAGAATGCTGTCTAAAACTATCAAGATCTGATATTAAACTGGAGAGTTCACTCAGGTTCACCCAGTTCAGTCTGATTTGAGGTGATGATATCATGAACAGTATTTATAGTAGTTTAATTGCACATACATGGACCAAATAATAAAGCCACATTAAAGTCAAAAGCATTTGTTCTATTTCTCTCCATCTCCATCAAAATCCCAAATATACACATTACAACAGTCAAGCAATGCTCATCATAACTAAAGATGTCCAGTAGATCAGCTCCAAGCTCTTTGACTCTGAGCCTCTTTTGCAATGTTCTTCTCTAACTGCCTCATTTTCAGCGACTTAACTTACATTTATTTCTGTATTTTGTAATTTATATTGTCAACTCCAGCCTCCAACTCTGCTAAAGTTCAACGATTCACCACTTTATTCAACAATTTACCACGATCCCATTAATGGGACGCATCCCTCTGCTGCCACTTGTTGGGTGGTGATGTGGAATCTGCAATCTCCTATAGACTATAAACAATTTATGAGTTAATGGGCTAAGATTCTTCTGCCCCTCCGACTAATTAGAAAGGTATAACAGTTCAAATCAACATTTTAATTGTTGATTATAATTTTTACCCCCTACCTATATATTTAACTTGCTCATTTAAATTATATGTTGCTAAGTGGCCTATTTGCTAATTATATTATTTTTTAATGAAGGTCTCTGTAATTCTTCTTATGTAGGGGGGCGCCACACTATAACGCCTTCTATTCGCCAATAACAACTGCAGCTCAGGCAGAAATAGGACTAAAGATAAGAAGGTATTTAATGTATCTTTAGAAATTATATTGATCTCTGGAGTTAAACAAATTGGCTGCTCTGCCTCCACACACTTTGTTTTACACATTCAACACAAGAGAGAAAAACTGTAAAAGTTGCGTAAAGCTGAGAGAGGGTCTATGTTTGATCTATCAACTTATGTGTAAATTCAAACATGAAAACCTTCCTTTTCTCTCCCAACCAGTAGGAGAAGTTTTCCTAACACTCCTGCGCTCACGCCTCGTCTCCAGCAAACATGGGAAGACATGATGAAAGCTGGGGGATGCTGCTGGTGGAGGTGGAGAGAGAGGATACAAGGGAACATGAGATTGAAATTCCAGGAGAGCTGAAGGTGACGGCAGAGCTGTGGATAAAACAGAGAACTGTCACGACACAGCGAGCAGCAGTGGAGGATGACAGGAGCACCGGGCTCCACATAGGCACAGTGGGTGTGCGTGGGCAATTGATGAATATACACTCTAAACAAGCCTCGGAGCAATAAATATGTGAATTGTGCATCCCCCTGCCGTGGGATCCATAGGTGACTCTTTTTCTTTCTCTCTTAAAGGCAGGAAATTGTGACATCCAGCAGTGGTTCACATACTGTCAAATAAAGAGTAAATCATAGTGCAGGACACTTACACACTGTTGGGTTTCACATTCTGATCCATTTCAGACCTTCAAAATTCCGGGTTTATTCTATGTATTATGATAAGAAAAGAGGACATATATAAATCCTTTACTTATGCCAATAAAACAATGTCAAGATCCATCATAAATAAAAGACGTGCATTCAAATTCCTTCTCAAACGAATGAACAGAAGGTTGAGCAGAAACATGCGAGTAGCATCTTTTTTTGCAAGATAGGGCATTTTTAACATGCCCACCATCTTACCAGGGAATAATTCATGGACTTTCATGGGGAAAAAAGCCATATCTAGAGAACTGCATGTGAAATGTGGCGCCGCTTGATCAAATTGATCTTGGTCTTGAGCTCTACTCATTGCCATTCTAGTTTTTTCCAATGTAAAATATTTAATCAACATTTAATTGTCAAAAATATAATGTAAGGAGTCAAGAAAAAGAAAATTGAAATAATCAAGCAAAGTATTAATACCTTAATAGTGATGCACTTATTGTACGTGCCACTAGTGATGAATACATTTGGTGAGACAGATGGCAGAGGAGCAGAGAACACACAGAGGGGAACCCTTCTGACATCACCTCGCTCTATTTTAGGATGAGATGAAAAAAATAAAAATTGAAGGTGGGGATTCTTACTCATCACATTTTCCCCAAAGGATTTAGAACCAACACACATGACCATTTGTGTCACATGTGTAGGACTGCCATGTTTGTGTAACACCTTGGCCGTATATCATGCACATTATAATTCTACGGGTGTGCACAAGCAGGCTTGTGGTCTGTTTTGAGATTCTGTGCACATCTCCTGGCCAGAGGGCATTTCCCTTATGCTCTCAGTACAAGGTTCCAGTGAACCGACATGACACACAGCCAAGCAAGAAATCGTCCTCATTGTCGACACAAACGCACACACACTGATCCAGTGGAGGAGAGAAATATGACCTTGTGTCAATGGCTGTGAGCAAAAATATATAAGGTTTAATTAAAAAAAAATCTGCTTCACAAAAGTTTTAACCGGTGCTTTGTTTTATCAAAGCCAAGATAAAATACACGTGCCCTTTCCAAGGTTAATATCCCTTTCATCCAATCTTTAGATTTTTGTCTTCATTGCACTAAGATTCTCAGCAGAAGACCATTCAAATAAATATGTCAGCTGACATGTAACCTGCATGAAAGATTTAGCACATGTGAAATGTATGAAGGTTACAGGTGACCTATTTGCCACAGACACAAAGATGAGCATGTGCTTCAGTTTGATGGGAAATAAAGTGATCTGCTTCCATCTGGTGTCCAATAACAGACACTGCAGGCATCAAAAAACGTCATTATGTAACAAGTGCAAAGTGTTAAACATGGCATCCTCCAGTCATGTGACCTGACCCTGTGGTAAAACAAAGAAAACAACGCACACAGGAAACAGTCAAGCATCAACATTTATTTAACAACCCATAATGTGGGTAATAGGCACAGTAAGATCATTGTCCAGCTTGTGTCCATTACTGAAAGCGGGCTTCCCCATGATCCATCCCATTGAGCAGTTTTAATTTACAGTCTTTAAACATACAGTTACAATCACAGGCAAATAAGGCTGCAATATTTTACAGAAACAAGACAGTAAAGTGAGTGAATATTTTGCACTTCCCGAGGTGTTTTCTAGAGGGAAACAACACTGACATCCTCTCAGTGCTCCACCTTAAATCAGTCTCTGAGGAGGTCCATGGGGCCTCAGTGACTTTCCTTCTCCAGATACTCCAAGCTGGGAGCATCTAACCTCTGCTCTTGGTTGCGGTTCTTTGTGAACTCCTTCAGCATGTCCATGATCTCTCCTTCGTAAACTTCAGGAGTGGGCTGAGCTTCTGTAAGCAAACAGAAATCATGTTGGATCATTCTCTGCTGCAAACCGATCCTCTTCAAAAGACTAGCAAAGCAAAGGTTTATTTTCCACAGCAAAGATTTCATGAGACAGAGGGGACATCACATCAGGAGGCTGATTCAGACATGAATGATTTTAAAAAGGAACAAAATACGCATGAACGTTTATATTTGTAATACAGGAATTGGAAAAGGCAACTCTGGGTCCAGGACAAAAAGACAATACACCTCCTCAGTTAAAGACATAAACTCCAGAAAATGTACAGGACATTAGGTCTGGACATTTTCTGGCCATTCACATTTGACGAACGAAGCAGGAGATTTTCTGAGTCAGACGTGTTCACAACAACAAGAAAATGTCATGAACGTTCAGGCGAGCAGTGGCCAGTTTTGTACCATATGTTAAAAATGTTCATCAATAATGCTCACTCACTCGCTGGGAATTTTCCTGCTGTATTCTCACATGAGCTCACTCTGATATTTTCTGGACATTTTAATAGGGGACTGGCAGAAAAAGTTCCGGTAAACATCCGGAGCAACTGACGTTTGCGTTACAGTCCCTCTGGAAATTTTCAGGATAATGTCCAGACTTCAGTACACGTTTGAAAGCAGCTCTACACTAATTCAAATGCTTTCCTAATCACAGTAAAGGGATCTTTCAAGGCCTATTTTAGGAGACTATGTGAGTGACCTTGAAAAGTCTGTTTATTTAGTTTAAAAATGAAAACAACTGAATGAACGTAATGTTATTATTTATCTCAGTGAAGTAAGACTGCCTGTAACTTTTTATTGGTTTGGTTTTCCAGAGTGGTGCTGCCACTGGATGTGTTCATGCTGCTCTCACACTGATTCTGTTGTTCAGCTGTAATACACAGTGAAACAGAAACATAACTGAAGTCAAATTAAGAGAAAATTACAACAATAAAATAGCAAATTATCTTGGTACAATGAATAAGCTCCCGGGGTGAAGTCTGGGGCAAAAGTAACGACTAACAAAGTTCCAGAATTGAAGTTCATTTGTAAGCAGAGCTGTTCATTATTTCAGGACCAGCGACCATGAATGATTGCCAATAAAAAAAAAAGCCTTATTAATTCCTATGCCCACTAGAGATTTCCACATTTAGCCGTGTTGCTGACTGAATTCAAAATGAGAGTGTGTGATTTATTTGTCTCCATTAACGCAAAACAACAAGTCAAAGTAAATATTTGATATTTGCAACTTGAATAAACATGAATATTGCATTAGCCAAAATGTTTTTATGTCATTAAACATTAAAATGTTTTGCAGAGGGAGTATCCAAATTCCTGTTAGTGCCTGAAATTACTCTGGACTGGAGTCTATGTTTATATTTTGCTTTGGTGAATAATGACTGCTGTATTGCATGAGATTGAACAATCAACATCACAGGTTTGAGGAGAAATTGTCGGAGAAACAGTGCTGTTCTCTCACCTGTCGCCCAGTAATAGATGTCCCAGTCGTTGCTCGGTTCATTTATCAGTCTGTCGTACTGCCGCAGCTGGTTGTCACTCATCGTGTTCAGGTATTTCTTTGCAAATAGGCTGTAAGACAGATGGAGGATTCAGTTGAGTCTGAGTCTTTTCTCTGAATGGAAAGTCAAAGATACGGGTAATTATCTGGTCAATTGTCCAACTTAAAAACTTTGAGGGGAACACAGGAAACTTGAAAAGCTAGTTGAGTTTACAACTTTCGTACCAGTTCGCGGGACAAGGGGGGGACAAAATCAGTACAGTTTAACAACCTGAGCAGAATGCAGTTCTCCAGCATGCCCCTCTTGCGACTCTCATAAAGAAGTCTGCGTTTCTTGATGTAAGAGGTCTCGCTTGGGTTCTCCTCCCAAGGCGGCAAAGGCATCTCAATCAGATCCCCCCTGGTGTCATCTGGCGATTCACCACGGTAACCACGAGATGATATTAGCCCTGTGACTGCTGGTCTCAATGCTGCTTGGAACATTCCTGCCACCAGCTGACGGCAAACAAAAAAAAACAAGTTTAAATCAACACCAGTGACTTGTTACACAAACTCATCAGAGTCAAACAATTCACTGTGCAAGATGTTGAAAACCTGCTGAAAATGCAGAACATACAGTTTCTCTCTTAGTTTTTTCCTCCATCAGTTGATAGTTTCGTTTAAGATTACTGAGCTTTTACCTCAAAATGTCTCCGGTATTAGATCAACATGTCAAACTGATACATCATTTGTGTAACTAGGTGCATGTCTGTAAGGGACATACAGACACAGGAGGTCCCTTTCTTCTATTAAATATTATACATTTTATATAATAAAGATGAAGGGTTATAGTTAATGGTAAATAATGGTTTAAAGGACTGTATTTTGCTGTGTTAACTTTATCTTTTAGTGGCCCTGTGGAAGGGACCTGACCCGTAGGCTTGGCACAAAAGGAATAAAAAAATATATAAAACAATAAAATGCTGCTCCTACATCGATGCAACATAATAAAATGTGCATTATACGTCACAGGGGACTTTGTTAAAAAATATCCATTTGGTATTACGTCCCGTGACCTTTCTTTGTTAGCAAATATAACCAACACGTACACGACCTGTCATACAGTTTGCAGACGAATGTGTGTATTAGTGTGGTGTTGTGTTCCTCCCTGACATTGACTGATATTTCTGTCTTTAAGTTGTTTATGGTTTGAATTTATTGACTAAACAATAACAGAGTGTGATTTGCGTCTTCTACTTTTAGATGATGTTGTTCAAAATGTTTTTCCTCTACACAAAAACTTTAAAGTCCAGAGAGAGAGAGAGAGAGAGAGAGAGAGAGAGAGAGAGAGGAGCAGAGGGAGGTTGCATAAACGTCAATCACACGCTGTCCTGTTGTACAACTGTCCTCCAGCGACACACACACACACACACACACACACACACACACACACACACACACACACACACACACACACACACACACACACACACACACACACACACACACACACACACACAGTCTGCACCTTTACTACACTGAACTGAACATTAGCCATTTACAGCATGAATATACAGCTGCTACACCACAATAACATCACATCAAAACATATGATCGAGCGTCTCTGAACAGTCCTTGACGTGCTCTTCACCGCAGCTTTCAACACAATTCACCAGCAAATGTCAAAAATAAATCAAAGGTTGACTTCGTGACTCACTTTTTTGGCGATGACGGACGACAACATTGTAAAACCTCTGTTTAGCGACAAAGAAGAAGATGAAACTGCTCCTGGTCCGTGAACGTGCGGCTCACAACAGTGGGAATTACACAAGCGACTCTCTAGTCAGGGGAAACACACCGGGGGACGATTTATAGCAGCGCACACGTCGCGCCATGTTGATTGGGTAACAGTAATGTTTAAAAGAGAATATAATTGTTATTTTGTATAACAGTTTATTTCTTGGGTTGTATAATTTCATTTAGTAATTAATAAAATAATAAAAGTCCATCTAAACGTCATTAATCGAAGGACTTGACAAAGCGGAACTAAATGAAGATGGTTGTTGTCAGCCGGATCAAACGCCCTGACACACCCCGGCGTTCAGAGTAGCAACATTAGCACTAGCCGAGGAAGGAGCGAACACATACTAGCCAGATAGCCCTCGTGGGTGAACTCACACATGAAATACTGTGGTTTTACTTTCAAAGGTTTCATTAAACATTATGTATTAACTTGTGTTCGATTTTCGTATTCTCGGCTGGTCATATCTAGTAGTTTTTTTTTTTATAATTTCATGTTTTGTGGGCTCGAGCGGAACATTAGCTAACGGTAGAAACCAGGCGAAACGTTAGCAGTTAATTCCTGAACCCCGGCGGTTCACCTGTTGTCCGCATGCACTCATATTGATTTGCAGTAGAGAGTTCATGTTGCGATCATTTAGAAAGTTATAAAACACTGCTGCTGTAGAACTCGCTGCAGAGCCTTCGGTTGGATCGTTCTAGGCCCACGGGATGGCTGCTCCTGCGGCTGCAGCCGGACCAAGCTCCTCCAGGCGGACGGACGTGTACAGTAATATGCATCAAAACAAAGAGGTGAGACCGATGTTTACATGTGCTCGTCGCAGCAGAACGGACGGATGAATTCAAATGCATCCCTTCACCAGACGCCTGTGTGAACTGTCTTGCAGAGAAGGATACGATGCATCTATGTTGCAACAGTGGGCACAGATAGAAAGTGTTTAAAAATCATAACAAAACTACAGTTCATGTCTCCCATTGCAATATCACCACAGCCCGTCCTGTTTAAAGTTGTGCTGCCTTACACTCAGTTGCCAGTTTATAAGAAACACTAAGCTAAAAACTAATGCTGTCTAAAGCGGCGACCTCTTTCATTGGGGTTATCAAGATGAGTTCTGGTTGCGTCATTGTGAATGTGGAGGCTTCAATTCATTGTGCGATAGAACTGCATAATGCTTTAACTTTTTTATCTTGATGCTATTTCCGGCCATATCGCCCATCCTTGTCTTCATAGAAACTGATAATAACCTTTCACGAGGGATTTATTGCAGAGCAATTAGATTCAACTACACTAGTTTTTAACAAGTGTTCCCAGACTAACAGCGTGGTGTTACATTGTATAGTTGTGTTTCAGCCTTTAAGGCCATAGAGTTAGCTCTGATGAGAGCATTGTTACTTCTATTAATTTGGATAACATATCTGTGGTCCCTGTCATTAACATACTATCTAAAATAGAAAATACACTATATCTACTGCATAATGTCAGTATTCCTTTTCTTTGACTTTATTTTCTGCCAAAATTTCTGTGGAAGTCCCAGAAAATATAGGAATTATCCCGTAAGTCCACACTTCTTTCAGCTGAGACCTAGGATTTGTTTTTCTTCTGGTTGCAGTTTGCTTATCAGTGCTCTGCACATTGAGATACACTGCATGACAGCATGTAAGTTGACTTTGTCATTACTTTCTCTCCCGCACAGGATTTGGACAGAATTGCTGAAGCAAATGAACTCTATGATGCTGTCTTGACTGGCTCAGTGGATCAGTACCAGAGCGTCAATAAAAGTCTTGCATCCGAGGAGAATTCAGCTAAAGAGGAGGCACATTTAACAGATGGACAAACACAGAAAGGAGGGAATTCAGAGAAGAGACTGTCATTATATTTTGGAAATTTCCCCTGGGTGAGTAACACTACTGTTGGTTACATGTTTATGGTATTGTACCATGTTTGTTGTTTTGTCCACATGGGCTTGCAGAACATTGTCGACATGAAACAGACCATGGACTTAAAATAAGTAGCAGTAAGATGCAAATATGAAAATATAAACTTGACAAATGGCAATAAAGTTTATGTCAAGCTCAAGTAATCATCAATAAACAGAATGACAAATGATAAGGCGTGTGCATCACCTCAGTACAATAAAATTCTCATTAATTTATGGATAAAGTGATGTTTTTTTACTTGCTGTTACTACAGCTTAGATTTTGCCTAAGCTCAGTACACGAGGACTCTTTTCCTTTAAATCAGCAAAATTTCTGTTTCTGCAACAAATTTACTCTCTGTCTTCCTCATTTTCTCTTCCCCTACTTGCAGTGGACATCTGACAAGGACATCACAGGACTGGCCCAAACCTTGGGTGTGAGGGACATCAAAGAGATCAAATTTGCCGAGAACAGAATTAATGGCCAGTCAAGAGGGTGAGCTTTTAAAAATCAAGTGTGTGTGTATATATATTTATGTGTGTGTGTATATAAAATAAAGATTTTCCATGGTGTTGCCATTCATGTGTTGTTTCTTCTACTCTGTAATGCAGCTACGCGGAGGTGGTGGTGACCTCAGAAGAGTCATTCAAAATATTGTTGGAAAAAATACCCCAATGTAAACTGAATGGAGACAAGCTTGACTGTCGCTTTGCCACTCGACAGAACCTCACCGTGTTTGAGGACATAGCAAATAAACGTAAGAGCGCCGCAATCTGAAGTAAATACTTGGGAGCTTACACTTTATTGCAAAATGCTACAGAGTCTGTCATCTTTGACATCTAACAATATGTTCTCAACAGGTATGCCCCTTCGCGTGAATTCCAAAGATTCCAAGGATGATGCTTCAGAAAAGATTCCTTCATTATTATCACAGGAGCCCATCCCTCCCCCTATACCTCCACTTTTTCCACAACATTCGCATCCACACGTGTTTCCCTCATTACCCAGTCCTTTCCTCGGTCACCCTCACCCACCCCCTCATCATCACCCACATCCTCACCAACATCCTCCCCCTCACCAACATCCTCCCCCTCACCAACATCCTCCCCCTCATCAACATCCCCCCATCCTCATCCTCATCCTCACCCTCATCCTCACTTCCCACATATGCTTCCAAACGTCCCACCACCCATGCCACCCCCTTTATTCCCTCCTCATCCACCCCACATTCATAGCCAACCACCTCCTAGTCTACATATAAATCCAGCTTTCTTCCCCCCGGGACCAGACGGGCACAGCAGCAAAGCTTACAGCCAACAAAAGTGAGAAAGCAAATACTGTTTTTAATGTTAAGCTTTTACTAACTGTTCATTCAAATTAAAAGTTTAACACTATTGTTGTGGAAAGTGGATTGTTAAAGCAGCAAAAGACCAGGATCCAGAGACAAATACAAGAGAATATGTGCATATAATAAAACACAAAGTATAATACAGCAAATTAAGATACAGATTGTGATAGAATTTCTGAAAATACTTAATTATTTTTGTGATGACTTGTTTGTGGTGAAATAATTATGTTAGTCAGTATGAAAACAATCTGTTCATTTTTTTCCAGACACACACCTAAAAGTACAGATGGAGATTTTGAGGAGCTGATGAACAGAAATAGAGCCGTTGCCAGCAGTGCCATCTCCAAGGCTGTGTCTGGAGCAACAGCTGGTAAGTACAGCAGCCGATTCTGTTAAGTGGATGACGGAACACAGAACTTAATAAGCCATGCTGGGAAAGGACTGGTCCTTACTTATGACTGGCTGCCATATGGAGAAAAAATACCAAAATAAGAAGCTGTTTAGGTTTTATGCTCAGTCCCACTGAGATACATGAATGTAGCATAATATGCAAATCACCCCATTTCACAACAGGAATTATAGTAGTTAGTTGATGAATAGTGATGGTTTTCACCAGATATAGAACATGAATGGGTTAATTCATAGAGCTGGCAATCAGAGCTTCATGTGCTTGTTTATTTGTGCTTGTTTCTATACTTTTCAGTAAACTCCAGGTACATGCCTTTTATTCTTGGTGGTTCCATCGGGCCAATGTTCTGTTAAGACCTGCCTGAGGAGATGTAGCAGTGATGATTTCACATGAACCACAGAGCTCAGTGTTTTCTCAGTAACATCAAATGCTGTGTAAAAATGCCTTTCTTTGGCCTGTGCTTTGACACACTTGTCAAACAGAGTGTTCCACAGAGTGGCTTGGACGACATTTAGATTTGTAAATTCTATAAAGACATTGAAATGCTGATCAAAATAAACTATCATGACTAACTGGTAAATGCAAATGAGGAATTCCTGTGGAAAATATGAAGTTCAAATAGTAGCGGAATTTGATATACATTTCTGGATGTTGGTGTCAGAGGAAATGGTTTTCATCTATTTCAGACTGTTACTTCATTGCTGGGTGTGTTCATGTCGGACCATCAGCAATATTTACTTGCAGAAATTGTCTGATGCAAACTCAATGATTTTCGCTGTTAACAGTGTATGTTACTCAGCATATGATAGTTGTCTGATTGGAGTGAAACTTATTTAATTGTCAACATTTTGCTGGAATAAGGTGACTCACAACCAACTGATATTAATTTCCAATCTTTTTGTAGCCTAAGTCCAGATGGAAGTGGGTGCTTGAATTTTCTTTTTGGCATAACTGCACTTACATGTGCAGGTAAATGTCATCGAAGTTTTAATTACAATAAACCAAGCAGCTTTGGATCGCTTAACTACTTAAAAGTAAATGTCTCTAATATCCAATCTTTTTTATTGCTGATGCAGGAGACCTGCGGGTAGCGATGGAGACTCTGTTAACTGCCATTGCCATCATTAAGCAGTCCAGAGTGTACGGAGATGAACGCTGTCAAGCCCTGGTCACCTCACTCAAAGACTGTCTAGTCTCTATCCAGGGCAACTATGGCTACAGGTTTGTTTAATTATGTGTCTAGAGGCTCAGACGCGATGCATTTTGTTGCTTATATAGAAGCTGAGGATGGATCTTCACATCATAAGCTTTCTTACAAGTTCAGATCACACCAACACACATTTCTGTGCAGGAGCAGCAGTCGTTCTGGGGACAAAGGAAGAGACCGCGAACGGGGTCGTGACAGGGAGCGAGACCGTGATAGAGTACGGGACCAAGAAGATTCCTCTGGCTGGGAAGCTGCCGGAATGTCTCGGAGACACAGAGAACGTTCCTGGAGTGGAGAGAAAGACAAGGAGCGCTCGCGGGAACGGGAAAGGCACAGAGATCATAGAGACCGAGACAGAGATCGATACCGCTGACGTGGTAAACTTCTCTCTATTTTATATATTTACTTAATTTGCACTCATCTTTCATCCATTAGAGCCTTTCATTTTTCTATTCTTTGTATTTTTTTGTCTGAGAGTAGTGATCTCTGGGTTTATTGTTAAAGTTTTTAGCTGTATGGTATAAACCTGTGGTTCTTAGTGCTTTCAACAAGCCCAAAACCTTTTTGACAGATTAGTTTATGAAGTCATGTAGTTACTTTTGTGCAACATTCGTACTCTGCAATTAACTTTAAGTCTGCAAGCTATTACATCACCAGATTCTTAATGCATCATCATCACAACATTTTCCATCTTCTCATGTGTCAATGAAGAGGCCTACCATGGATGTAACTCCATACCATAAGTAATTATTGTGGAGTATTTAAGACTGATCTGTGTAAAAAGCATATTAGTCAATGCGAAGTTTATTAGTTACGCATGAACACCCCGGGTTGTTTTCTGTAGTTAAATTAATCACTAATACTGTAGATCTAAGGATTACTACCACACATCTCATTTGATTTTCTTGTTGATTTAAAGTTTGTTTGTCTCTTCTCTTCCCAGACATGTCATGAAGCAGAGCGAAGACAGGACTTTTTGTTTCTGCATCAAGCTGTATAAATTTCTGGACTTAGAGGACTCTAAGGTGAGACTGAAGATTAATCTCCAAGAAGTTATGTACTTTTTGTGTTCTTCAGTCATCTGTACAGACTAGAAATTTTTCTTGTTTTAAGAACAAATGTGATAGGTTTAGGGTTATGTAGATTTGTTGCTGGGACATCAGTCCAACACTTGCATGCATTAAATCACTGTAATAAGTTATGTAATATACAGTTAACATTTTCATCTTTCTTTTGTAATAAATCTGCAAATTAAAGAACATTTCCTGAAAATATAATTTTTGCGCTTTATTTCTGCAGGCATTTATGTAATATATTTTCTTACTGAAGACCACAAATGTAATCCAATTCATATGTAATTTGTATGTTCTCATGCCATTAAAATGGTATTTGAACTTGAAGCAGCACCTAAGTGACTATTTCCTAGCTATTGATCGAGAGTGCACTGCAAAACAATGTTTGATTTATCAAATTTTCCACATTTCTGGTAATGGGTGAGAACAACAATAGTAGTTGAAAGACTGTTGTAAATGAATAAGTCAGTAATGAAGGTAACAAGGTCATTTGATAGCTTTATTTAGAAAAACAAATTAACATTTCAAAAGTCTTCACTGTGATCTTCTGTCAGACAAAAACATAATAACATGACTCTGTCCATGTCACAGCCCCACAAAGTCCCTGCAGTTCTTGGAGGTAGCCAGTAGCAATCACTTCTCCAGTGGAGCATAATTCAATAACTTCTCAATAAGATCCACGTGAGAAAGGAGCATCCTCCGACAGCAGTATCTCTTCAGGCCCAGGGCATCAAGGGCATCACTTAAAAAGGGAGAGAGGAGGTAAAGTCGGTCCTAATGCACGGCACACAGAGCACTGAATGAATAAGTAAAGGACATGGACATTACTGCAGACAATAGTGAGGACAACTCTGCCTAAATGGCCTCCGGTAACTGCCATGATTCATTCCATCATTGCATCTCGTCTTTTATTGTACACAGCACATAACCTGGGAGTTGGCTAAAAGGATTTTGATGTGTAGTGCATTTCTATTTGACTTTTTTTGAATATGTTGACCCAGCTGCTCTGACAGACTCAAACAAATGATCTTGGATTTGATTTGACAATTCAAAAGAGGTCAGGAACTTGATGTAGTAATCTTGAGGTGTGTGGTGCACTGACAGAAACCAGCAGGTATTAACTCACCCCTCAGTGTACTCTGCTTGGAGTAGGCCGAGGTATGCCTCCCACTTATTACCCACGATCTTCCCGCATGTGAAGCAGCGGATAGGGATGATCATTGTCAGACACCTGGAGACAGACAGATCCCGACGTTAGCATCATCAGTTAAAATGAATAATGTCACACGATAGAGAAGCAACTACCTGACGATTATCGATTCATGCAACCATTTTGTTTTCATATGCGTTGGGAACACATGACTTTCTTTAAGTCGTCTGAAAACATGAATGGTTTAGAAGTAGAGACCAATCAAAACGGGTAACTGCAGGGTTTCACTGGATTGTTGGGACGATAATTTGCATCGATTGGTTCGTGCTTTCGTTGAAAATCTTACAGAAAACAGAAATATTCTACAGTTCATGATTGAAGCTCTGCCACAGAATGTAGCCACGAGATTAGCTTGCTAGCACAACAACTAAGGCTAACATTAGCCGCTAGTGACATGCTAACACGAGTTGACATATTGTTGGTTATTTACCGGTCAAAACACAAAGTCTAACAACATGTCGGGTTGTGTGAACTCACCGTCACCAGTCAGGTTCACTGAAAGCTTAAATAATAAGTTATAGAGCGAGAAACAAGCTACGAGGAAGCGATGGCGGCTTCTCTCCACACTGTGCTCCTGCTGCTACCACAATGACTTCCGGCGCCAATCCTTCAAAATAAAGGCATAACTTCCACAACTAACCGCTCATGACACAGCCTTCCCCCATTGATGCAGTAGATGAGATGGATTGAGTATAACACAATACATTACAGCAGTACAACACACCTCAAACCCTCTACTCAAAATGTATTTATGTCAGTTTAAACCCAAACTGGCTATATTTACAAACATTACAACCCCTTTTGAGTTTGACTTCATCAGTTTTAGTTGGGTGTACCTGATAAAATGGCAACTGAGAGTAAATTTGGCTGTAATATTATTATACAAAAGCTGCACATGTGTTGTAACTCTATCAAAGCTACAGATGCCGGTTCTGCTCTTATGTGCAATGCTCGATTTACTTACTGTGGCTGACTAGACAACAGACCTGTAACAGTGTTTGCAGTGCAGACTGTGCATGCCAGAGTTTTGTTGTACTTGTTTGGCCTATGTCCTAAGGATTTGTGCGTGTGTGTATATGTGTGTACTTTTGAAGACCTCAGCAAACTCCCAGTATGATTTATTTCCACAGCTTCCACCTATATACGGAACAAATCAGCCAATTCATTTGTAAAGCCCATATCCAGAAATCACAATTTGTCTCATAGACGGGATAGGATTAAAGAAATATACTGACTGCTGCAAGATATTTTACTGTTGAACCAAAAATGTTGTTGTTGAACATAACTAAATAGTATAAGAGTATAAGTGTTGTTTTATTGTGTTTTTATGTAATTATGTTGTTTCAGCATTCATGAACATGCAAGTTTTCATTTGACAGTGGATGATTATGATTATTATGCATATTTCTCTATCTGTTGTAAAATGCAAAGTCTGTGTCACCAAAGAAAGCCTGGAGTTTTGAAGATTGCTCTTTCTTGTTCATGTAAAGCTTATGGGACATCCTACATTAAATTTTAAATATTGTCATTTAGCAGCAGTAAATTGAGCTCTGTATTCTAATATGTGAAATGTAGATTTGATAAACCACAGAATACATAGATTGTAGTAGCTTTAAGATTAAGATATAGAGTATATCATTATTATTATATTTTATGACACTGTAAATGAATTTATAATAACTCAAATGAATGACTGAATGACAACCAGATAACTTAAAATAAAGACAACACTTGTTATTGAAGAAACACTCACTTGGGCTGGTTCACTGCCTTTAATAAAGTTTGGATTACAGCCTCCTTCTTTTTTTACATTAGCGGTTTGGGGGCAGAGGGGGGAGTGTGCAAAAGGAAAATATTAGAAATATATCAAAAATATACCATAACCATCATTACCATCATCATCATCAACAAGATTACCATCATTACCATCAGCAGCATCATACATCATAATCACCTACAATATTATACATCATCATTGAACTTGCTACAGCACAGGTGCTAAATGATGAGTCCTATCTGAATTATTGCATTTATACGCTGTTGAATTTATGAAAATAGGGTTTTTCCTTTTTTTTGTACACTGTATTGTACACTGGTGAAGTTTGTTTCGGTGTGGGCATACTATCTTTTGGATGTGTCTGGGGTGTTGACTGTGGTGAATGTGGTATGTTTGTATAATATATGTGGTTCCCTTACAACTAAAATCAGGTAATGATATGTGCTAGAATTGTCTTGTAACTATTACATGTGAGTGGACAATAGTGTTTACAGATGTGCAGGCAAGTGGACGCAGTAGGGAAACTGTGACTGCTTGATATTTTCTTTTGAGTAGACTATACAACAGTAGTTCATCTACACTTCTCTGACATTATTAAAGATGTAGGATACGTTCATCCCATGAAAGTTGTACCTTGGTATTAATGAGGTTTTGAAATCAGGATTATTTTCCTAAAGCCACACAAGGGGAGAACAGTGAAAACAGAAACAACTCCCATGTTGGCAGCAGGTTTAAAACCTGATACCTCAACACGAATGGCTGCTACAGCTAAGTAACTACTGTGAGATGGTAACAGATTGAACCAGCACAACTGTGGCTATTGTGTAAGACATAAAAGGTTATTGATTTCAGACATTACAGTAAACTCAAACTGTTTCTTCTTATTCTACAGCAAGACTAACTCCACCATTCGTTTGTGTCACACACTGTACTTGTTATATATATCCAACAACTCCCTATATCCACTTCTTATACCACTGCATGCTTATATATGAATGTTATTTCTTTAAATTGCAGTGGGCCATTCTCTATTTGACATTTTTTGGGAATATGCAGGAACACTGTCTTTCTCCAAGTATTCTGAAGAAAGAGTTAGGCACTGATTTAGCCTCAATATGTGCAAATCATCACAATGGATATTCTCAGTTGTTTTCAGGGTTGTTTTTTCTCTCTGTCTCTCCTCGAACAACTCTGTTGGTCAGAATTAATATCTACAAGTTTCAACAGTTTTTCATAATCTTTTAGCAAAGTAAACCAAGCTAATTTCCTGTGCAAGAATGTTCAAATATTGCACGATTATATCAATATTTGTCCAAACAGGATAAAACAAGATAAAGCAGTTGCATAAGCTACCTGTAGAGAGTTTTAGTTCTTAAGCTCAGTACAGTGTGATTTTTATTCTTAAGAAATTAATAATTACAGTTCAGATGCAGATTTGAGGCATGCGTATGCTATAACAAACTATGCTCCATATACAGCCTTGATCAAACTGGAATTGTTCGATTCACTACGATTGAAAGCAGGCCAAGAAAGGAAAAAAAATGTAATTTGCACAGTGGCTCCCCATCCCCCATATGTACCACGTAGTCTGTGAACCATCAACAACACTAATTTCTCCTTGTCAGTAGCAGCACTCCCAGCAAGATGGCTCCTGCAGCAATGACGGCACCACCAATGAGAAAGGGTTTCAGGTGTTCCAGAGTGTCTGTGCAGGAGGCCGCACCCTCATCACCTGCTGCTGCGGCGTCAGCCTCTGGTTCTCCATCCTGAGCAGGAGGAAGCTCAGGCTCAGGCTCAGGGGCTGCAGGTGCAGGTGCAGGGTCAGCCTTGCGGGCTGGTGCCGGCTCCTTCTTCTCAGCTTTAGATGCTGCCTTGGGCGCTGGAGCTCCGGACTTGGCCTTGGCTTCCATGGACTTGGGGACAAAGGTGGGGTCTGGTCTGAAGTAGTCTTTATATAAGGTCAGCTCTGTGCTGCTTCACTGAGGAAAAACAGCAAACAGACACAACCAGATTATCCTTCTAAATTAAGCTCAGGCATCATGTTATCTGCTCCATTGGGTGTAAAGACACTGACATGTGAGAGAGCCCTGAATATCTGTGTATTCACTGTACAGCAGTGAAGCCTTCATGTGGCAGTTGGGCCTTAAATGTGACCTTGGAAAAAGATGACATTGATGGGAACATTCCGACGCTCAGAAGGACAGGGAATTGTTTATTTTGGTCACAGCTGCTGTGACATAATCTTCGCCTGAATACTTAATGTAACAGCAGCTTCCTGTGTAAGCATTACACGAGACAATCTTTTAGTTTTGTAATAGAGCAATGGAGAGTGGTGCTGTCACTGCAGAGCCAATTCACAGTCTCGGAATGAATCTCTATTTCTGTGACCTAGACAAGAATCTAATCCAGATGCAGTAACAGAAAGAGTGAATCTCTTCCCTGTGTTGATCTGTGCTCTCCCACTTCAAAAGTGCATGAGTCATATGAGCTAAAAATGGAGCACAAGATGGAGGAGAGAAATAAGGACAACAGTGACTGCGATGTAGGAAATCAGTGAACATGCAAATTAGGAAGAAATAAAGGGGAATACATACTTCTAAAATCCAATGAACACATCATTGCAGTTTGCACTGTACAGTATGCAGGTTGGACACATCTTTGCAAAAATGTTTCCTTTAAATCCTGCAGTGATGTGATGAGAGGAAATATGGAGATTACATACCTCTCCAACAGCTTCTGTAGAGATCACAAGAATAACAGATGGCGACGGAACCACCAGAGTCTGGGAGTCAGGATGTCCTTAATATAAGAAAATGAGAGAACGCAGAGAGATGGAGGACACTGAAAGTAGGAGGGAGGAGAGGGAGAGGGAGAGGAGGAGAGACTGGGATGTACCATCTGGTCCTAAAAATAGGGGTAGCCTATCCTTTGAGTACATCCTGGGTTTTGGAATCTTTTTAAGACATTCTTTATCCAGTTTTTATGGCTGTATACCAGTTATTAAGAAGCAGAGCCTTGTGTTTGATTGTCTCTACATTTATCAGATACAATACACATAAGATCTTGTTTAAGTGTTTTTGAAAATTTAAATGTGTCCTGCTTTGGCTCAAGCATATTTGATATCAAGATAAACAATTGCTCAGGGTAAAGTGCTGACTGTCACATTTGTTATGTTTGAGGCTGTTTTTCTCCACCTTGTTCTGTCCATCAGAATCTATGGATTCTTTTCAAAGGGAAAGTGTTGGAGCACAGAGCCAACACAGCAAATATCATACATTATACACACAGTAGGTAACCAGACTGCTTAGTGCAAAGACTAATTCTGAGTCAGTAATTTACTCGTGTAATTTCATTACAAGATCTTGAGTATACATTTACTGTGGGTAACCACATTAGTTTCTCTCTCGCACCATCAATCCATTAATTTTCTTTACCTGCTCATCCTGTGGAGGCAGGACCCTGTTCAGTATGAACAAGAGCTCTGTTTAATATTCCTGGAAAAAACATCTCAGAGGGACATTAACACTGATTGACAGATGGCACTCTCACAGACTGAGACAGTATAGAGATCACAAATGCAATAATAATACAGACAGATCATTATGACATTATTAGTGACCGTTGATATGAGGGTAGGTGATCAAATGAATCATGTTGCTTTCGTCTCTGTTAAGAGAATTTATCTTGCATTAGGTTTGCCCCAGTCTGGGTTAATATGGAGAAATGTTACTTTTCAAATAATCAGAACGATGTCTGTTTTCAAGATTCTAAATTAATCTTATTATCCACTCAGACTATGTACAAATTACATTGCATGTAGATCATGAATGTAATTTAGAATCCTATTGGTTGTCAATGTAGGTATAAAAACAAAAAGTTTAAAAAAAGATAGTGGTTATTTGTTTATAATATAAATAGATAAATACGGTGTCAACACACATGAGAAATATTGCACAAATTGGATCAAATTGCCTATATCAATAAACATGTTTGTTGTATTGTGGATCGTGTTGACTTCTCAATTCAGTTGTCATTGCTGCTCCCTTCATTTCTATAAGACATTTTCTTATGTACAAATACTTTAAATATTGACACTTTTCCATTATGTTACAAACTGTCTCTTCTAATCATTGTTGTAAATACTGTTATTTTGCTGATGTTCTTAGTTACATGCGGAATCTATTGCACTTCTGTCCGTCCTGGGAGAGGGATCCCTCACATGTGGCTCTCTCTGAGGTTTCTACATTCCCCTCCTGTTAATAGGGTTCTTTTGGTAGTTTGTCTTTACTCTTGTTGAGGGTTAAGGACAGAGGATTTCGCACCTTGTTAAGACCTATGAGACAAATTATGATTTGTGAATAGGGATTAAACAAATAAAATGTGATTTATTGATTTGATTGATTACAGCCTTTATTTCCTCAAACACTATTTAATGTACAAAATAAAACCTGTTGCAATTGACACACACTATTCCAGGCTGCTGTGGGTTTATTTTCGGACCTGGGGCCCTGAGGTCAGCAGTGTTGACAGCCGGCTGTGGGAAAGTGATCATGTTTTTTATTCCTCATTCATTCCGTCTCTTCAGTAGCGTAGTGGCTGCTCGTGCTTGTTCTGCTGCTGCTGACAGAACAAGATACTACACGTTTTTCCATGTGTGGATTTTCTGACGTGACACCGATCCACGCCCAGTATACGTCCAGCCAAAGAGAAGCGCTGTGTCAAGATAGTGATCGGAGATGTGTGAACCTGTCAAATGCGTCCCGGGTTTCACGTAAAAGACGCTGTCAAATCATGTCAGATATTAATTAACCGGAAATCAAACATGAAGCCCATTTTCATTTCGTGCCAATTGGATATGTTGTATTGATGCAATGTGCAGAAACTGGTGTTTTCAGCGAAATAAATCAATTCACAGCAATGGTCGAGGACTGGAGATGTAGTGACGCATTCATTCAGTAAATGTAGCTCTCAAACAATAATATGATTTGCGTCTGTTACGCATAATCTTGTCAATATTACGTTTATTAACCTTCCTTAAAAATCCGCGTTTATTCTCCGCACAAACACGGGCGTGTTCCGTCGCCGTGGTAACGTGCGTTCCTTTGGGGTATTCCGCTAAACTGCGCATGCGCGGTCCACCACTCGGATCATCACGTCACATTACCGCCTTTAAATAAAAAATGAAGCTGCATTCAGCGACATGCAACCCTCCGTGATAATGTAATGATAATGTGATGGCCGAGCAGAGAGCGTGTCAGCCCCACGCAGCTCCCCGGGGTCTCTGCGGCTGAGTGGACAAAGGGGAGCGGCAGCCTCTCGACAAACGCTGCGCTCTCTGACCGTGATTCCTTGATATTCACAAACCACCGGTGGCGCCCTTTTCTCCGCAGGACCCTCGGTCCTCCGTGAGCAACCCACCCGCCCGTCAGGTGTACGTAAACAATACGGGTTTGACGCTGCCAAACGCGGAAGGGTAACATCCACCTCGTTCGTGTTTTTTTTCCCCCCTGTGGGAGAAATGTCCGCGGGGAGGGGCCAGATTCCCGTGAAATGCCACCTCCGTGTAGCCGCTCTGCGCGCCGGGGTTCGGGAGTTGTCCGGCTGAGGGCTCACTCTTCAAGCCAGTGACCACCGCGAAGGAGGCTCGCCTTGTCTGGTCCGACACACCGAGGGAAACTATCATCTGTCTGCCGCGTATAGGAACCATCATGCCCGAGCGGCTCCGACGGGACGACGTGAGGCTGTCAGTGAAGCACCGCGGCTGACGACGTGTTGCAGGGAAGCGGAGAAATCGGGAGTCTCTAGCGGTTGGAAAACGACCGTGTCGTTCTCGATAACCGCTCCGCACCGGGCTCGCCTGTCACCCGGCGGACGACCGAGAAGGATACAACTGCGCCGAGTCCGTCCACACCCGCCTGTAGGAATGACGTCCGCACGGTTCTTCTGATTTCCAGCGGTGAGACATTAAATGAATCCCCCCGCCTCGACACGGACTCAGGGCTGAGGCGGGTCGGCAGTCGGAGGGATATGGGAGAGCGAGCGGAACCGATGCAGTGGGTCTTGGCGAGGCATCGTCAAAATACAGGTGAGCGGCAGAGACCGGCTGAGATTTACCGACCTGGCTGATAATTAAAAAAAAAAAATGCCTTCAGCTGTGTGCACATGCAGGGGGAGCCGAGCCGAGCCAGGACAGTGGGACCCGGCTCTTTCAGCTCGTGTTGTAGTGATGTTTCACACACATTCTCTTAGGCCACATTCTCCGTTAGCTAGGCCCGCAGGATGCCACCTTAAGCAGCTGTCCCGATTAAATGAGATTAGACACTACGCTGCTGCTGCTGCTTCTCATCGGTTTGTAGGAATCACATGTTCGGATGCTGCTGCTGCACATGTTGGCACACAGGGCTGCAGAGAGCTGGGGCTGCACTGGGGTTTCTTATTATGTCACAGGGAGTATAGACTGTGTGCAATGTCAGGAATAGTGACAGATGCACGCCACAAGTTACAAAGTGATGTTTAACTCAGTAGAAAATGATTGACCTTTGCTAATTGATCAGTCTGCTGGTCTCTTCATGACCAACGAGACCAACCACACTCATACGTACATGATCATATTTATACATTGTCCAGACTCGTGTGCTGTAAGTCAGGCAGGAGATGGAACACATCCCCCTTTCAAACAAGGACCTGGCGCAGCCACAACAGGAGGAATGTGACACCTGTTTATCACCCACGCTGGGAATATTTCCCTGATAATTTGTGCCCCCACTTGTCTCACAACTTCCAGCTGTGAACACTCTAGTGTCAAACTGCAAATGTGCAATGTTTGAGCAGAGATGGCTGCAGGTGACATTTGGAGTGATGGGATGAATAAGCACCCGAGGGCTGTGAGGAATACATGTTTTGTTTTTCTATGATGTGACACCAGGTGAGTTTGTCATGTGCAGGAAGGGCTGATGTGTTTGATACACACAGAGAAGCATTAGACAGCTTTAACAATTTGTATATTTATTTTAAATTGGATTCTACTGTGTCCTGGCTCTTGTCTTAATCATAATTATTATTATAATATTAATAATAACTCATTTCATTTCCATAGCGAATGTAACAGTGCTCAAAGAAGCCTTACATAGGTTAAAAAATACAAATAAAGGCAAATAACTGCAAATATTAAATGCATGTTATAATCGCACATTAAAAGCAGTTTTGAGAAGGTGCTTGGTCCTGAGTGGAAATGACAGGACGTACAGACAAGCCTATAATATATTACATATTAGATCAAAGTTTAAGATTACAGAATAGATATTAAATTACAGTAAGTAATCGTGTCTTGCACCTTTCAACCCAAACCCCCTCATCTGTATTTATAATCTGTAGTGGAATAAAAATTGTTAAAATTATTTAATGTGGTTTTTAAATTGTGGAAGTCATGGTGTACATCAATCATTCTTTGGCTTCTGAAAAAAAAACTGACCAGCCTCACGTTTAGTATGGACAAGTGTAAAACAACATGAAACTGGGTTTTGGTGTTAGTTATTTTTCTGTTTCTGTGGTGACTAATATGTAGGAAACATGGTCACTGTCCTGAAACCAAGTTGAATTTGTTGCAAGCAAGGACATGCACAGCTTTGCAGACCAGTGTTTACACCCGCTTCACTGGTTTCTCTCTAAGCTTCATCCCTGGTGGAAACCAAGTGCCTCCGGTGAGTTCTGGCAGATATGTTGGCTCTTTGTTTTTCCCCAGTCAGGGTGTGAGAGAGTCTCTCATACGTCACCTACTCTTGTGCCAGAAAACTGGTTTCTCTTTGCCACTGCACACTTAATCATTTATTATAATTTAGCAGGATGCAATGGCGGTGTTTGGGTCTTTACTGATTGTAAAGAAATGTCCACTGCTTTTGCATGAAGCAGCAGCAGAGAAGTATATTTTGCAGTAATGAGGGAAGATATGTAGACATTTGCTTTGTTCCAGTGTTGCTTTTGAAACTATTAAGAAATTGTTTATTTCTCACGTTTGCACATTTTACAATTTTACGGCTTCATACAGCAAATTAATATATTTTATGGAGTCTGTATGAATCAGGGATGGTTAAATGAGATCAATAATTGTAAGTATGTATAGTACAGGGTTTAATGGAACAGTTAATGCCTATAACGTGATATTTTTGTGGAATACAACACAACTGCCCTATGGTCCGAAACTATAATTTTCTAATTGTTGATCTGCCGTTAAATCCGTCTTCTGTCAAAATTTGGTGAGTTATGAAGTTTTCTTTAATTAATTTTGTCCTCTTTCTTGTCAGGCTTCATTATACGTGTCATGTGCATGTTATTGCATTAAAAAAGCCACATTTACATTGACATCTATGTACTTACATACACCCAGTATAAAAGCAATAATAAAAGTAGAAGTTATGGACTCACACTGGACATAAATTTGGCATCAAAAGACGTAGGCTTATAAAATCTGAACAGTTCACACTCCTCTTTATTGTCACGATTGCAGCTTACACGTTCTGAAGGTGCGTGCCTGTGAGAGGAGAATATTGTTTTTAGGATGTTTAAACAAAACCACGAAGACATTTGATCACATTCATTTACGTTAAAACGTAATTTCAATAATTACACATTGCTCACATCAGCAAAACTGATATGGGTTATGAGGGGAAACATATTTATTTTATCTCTAAATATTTACTTAAGATACAGAGCTAACTGTATTTTGTAAACTAATTTTGTTGTGTGCACAGAGAATATTTCAGTAAAACTGTATCGTATGAAACATGTTGATTGGAAAACAGATCATTTAACAACAGATGATTCTTTGAAGTGAGCTAAAAGTGGATTATACTCAAAGCAGTAACGTACAGTTCTTCATAACATCATTTGGAAAGATTGGAAGCAAGTTCCTGTAACATATTTGTTTTTATTTGTCAGACGGTGCTTGAAATGCAAGTTGACGAGAGATTAACTGGTAAACATGTTCAAGTTTGCAGCTGCTGACAACTGTTGGTAATATCTGACTGTGATTTATTTTGATTTATCTTCCCTGTGTCTTGTGGAGACGAAGATACCATAGCATGCATCTTCATTTTATGCATCATGAGACAGATGATCTCACACCTTTTACTCCACCAGTAAAAGGTGTGAGAGGTCTCTCTCTGACAATATCTATGTGAGAGTATTGATGAGCTGACAGTTTCTTTGCAGGGAGGTGTTTGTGTGTGTCCCCTTCTGAACACGTATGGCTAAATCAATAAGCTGCAGAACTGAAATGGTGATTCTGCATCGAAGCCATTTATAGACGACGGTTCAATACAAGTGTGAATGAAAAAGGCCAATTTAAACTACTGCTATACATTCGGCACACTGAAAACCTATGGCTGCAGTGGTGTATTGCTGCTGCAGTTATTTTCAGTATCTGACCAGATACGATCAATAGATAGGTTTGTGGGATCAAGACAGGTTTCAGAACACATATGTTACCCCCTCAACAACACAAACCAAAACATTCCTGTACGTGCACAAACACACATCTAAACTGCAGTGCACATACTATCACATCAATTGAAAGAAGAGAAAATTGAGTGGGAAGAGGTGAAAGGGATTGAGTGGGTGGCAGTGGGAGAAAAAGATGGAGAAAGAGGCAGAGGGAGAGTAGGAGTGAGTGGCACATGGCTTTCAGTCTAAAAAAAGACGAGCAACGCGAAACCAAAACCAGAATCTGGATTAGCAAGATAAGGAAGAGGAGGGGGACCGGGGAGGGCTACTGGAGAAAATGTAGGTTTCCTCTGCACCGAAAATGGTGCAGATGCACACACTCGATCTCATAAATGTCCTCTAATATGAATACTGAATGAGTGTGTGGGCAGAGGGAGAAGAGGAGAGAGCATGAGGACGGGAAAACGGAGGATGAGAAAGGCAGAGGGTGTGATGGAGAGAGGATAGGGTGAGATTCTTCAGGACGCACAGAATGCTGCTGTATAGTGTGACAGAATCGGGAGAGACAGGATCATTAGAGGCAGCAGGAGCAGAGCCAGGGATGTGACAAGTGCTGAAGAGAATCTTGATCTGAGCAGAATGTAACTGTGACCCAGGCAGAAAAAGAGAGACTGGAGCAGATGGATGTATGACGGAGAGCAGAGGAGACAGGGATTTGGGACCGAGCTGCTGTCGTGCCATCATGACAACCCAGTGTGACCTCAGCATTTTCTGTAGATTGTTTGTTCAGGATTATGCTCAACACCTCACTACGTGTCAGGCCCTCCACAGCCTCCCTTCACTGTCCCATCGGAGCAAATATTTTTCCTTTCTTGCTGATTCCTATTGATTCTGTTGCCATTACAAGAGCTACCTTCAGAGCAGTTAAGTCACTGTATACCTGAATGTGTGCCCAGCTTCCATTTAATTCAAGTTCACCAACTAGGGGTGCAATAGTTGAATAGCCCTTTAAAACAAACTTCCACAGTAATTTCTCATGACATTTTTCGTTAGCCAATCCTAAGAAAAGAAATTTAGTGTATGCCCTGTTAAGGTAGACAATATGATGGCTCCCCAAAAGTGAAGCCAAAGCGTCTTGATTGCCACCTGGTGGCTGGCTGCAGTATAGGTCATAAATTCAGCTTCCTCCATGTTAGTGGATAGGACATGTAACAAACTAAAAAGGTCAAGGAACACGTCATATTGAATTTTCTCAAAGATGGTCATTTTAGGTAGTTATTGATTGATACATACTGATGTATGTTAATATTTCCGGTAACATTGGTTTGAATTTGTTATTTGATGTTCAGGGTGAAACCATTTGATTGACAGCTGAGGTTGACCCATGATTGGTTGAGCAGGTATATCGACGGGACCTTGTCACTGCGGCTCCATCTCCTATTCGCTACTGTGCAGACTCTGGTTCCAATTAAGATGGCAGCGTTCATACTCGGAATATTTTACCCTCATTTCTGAATAGTGGGAGGAATTGCAGATGTGTTGTCCACCTTTTATATAGTCTATGTGCCCAACGCACATTCCTCCACATCACCAAAGCCACAACTGAGCATATAGACAATATGGTATTCAAGACATTGTTCCGTGAATGTACAATATAGATATTCTGAGCTATTTTGAAACATACATTTTTAATTCAACAAATAAACATGCTATGTGAATATTCACATCTCGTCGATTAGCAGAGGACACCCAGACTTGCTGCAGAAATGAAATGCTGCAGTGAATGTCAGGTCCAGGATGTTTTAAATTTGATTCAGTGTGAGCTGAAGTCTGTTCATGTTTTTTTTAGACACACCTTTTTTTACACAGATTCTCTACTCAGAATAACTCCAGTATGAATCGTGTTGAGCACAGTCAGGCTAAAGGTATTACCAGAGATGCAATCTAGCTTCTATTGATAATTAAAAGTCCAAAAGGGGTGTGTGTGTGTGTGTGTGTGTGTGTGTGTGTGTGTGTGTGTGTGTGTGTGTGTGTGTGTGTGTGTGTGTGTGTGTGTGTGTGTGTGTGTGTGTGTGTGTGTGTGTGTGTGTGTGTGTGTGTGTGTGTGTGTGTGTGTGTGTGTGTGTGTGTGTGTAAAGCAGTGACAGGTGCCCATAATTGCGTTTTCTTTGTTACTCTATGGCTGTTTACTTAGTCGCTGTCTAATCCTCTGTGCTGAAGAGACTGTACAGAGCTTTACATGTTTGTTTGTTCAAAAATAAAAATACACACTAAATTGTATCACTGTTATCAATACATTTGTTCAGTTTGGTGTATTAGACCAGTATTTATGTGTTTGAAATCTTTAAATGATCCTGACTCGTTAAAATAGTTATTAAGTTTAATATATATTTTCCTTCATGAAAACTGGACACCGTTCATGTAACGAACAGAAGTCAAGACGAGCACAGTTTGACCATGAAGACACAGCAAACTTTGTACAATGACCTTTAATCTCAAGTGATTGACACTCTATAGAATATTCTATACTGCAGAATATGGCTGGATTCACTTTGAAAGGAACCTTGTGATAAGGTTTAGCTATGAATGTTTTTCAGTCTTTTAAAAACAAGTCTTTTTTATGATATTTTAATTTAAACCGTTGACAAATGACTAAGATGCAGTAACATATTAATCAGAGGTAACAACAGGTCATTGTATTTCTCTGTGATGACAATGGGCTAGTATTTCTCCGCTGTTTGTTTTCAAACCAGTTTGTAACATGTGCTCTCATCTGTGGTTGTGTGGGGAGATGATTATTAGGCAATGTAAATATTCCTCTTGAGCTTCGTTACAATAGTAGTAGATGAAAAGGTTACACGGGGATTAAAGCGATAGAGAACAAGGCTTTAACCAAGAGGCTGTATCCTGTCTTGGCTTGATGCTGCAGATTGAGTGAGATGGAAGAGTAGGAAACTGAAAGACCTGTATACTAGATCAAACTGGTTTATATAAAACCAGGGCTACAGCAGTGAGTTCAGATGGGACTTGAGACTACTCTGTGTCTGTGGCTACCTCAGGGGTGATGTATTAATATAGTGACAGTGTTCTGCGTTCCCTTTTTAGCACTGAGATCAGGTGAGTTTGAACTTTT
Organism: Hippoglossus stenolepis; assembly: GCF_022539355.2. Classification (NCBI taxonomy): domain Eukaryota; kingdom Metazoa; phylum Chordata; class Actinopteri; order Pleuronectiformes; family Pleuronectidae; genus Hippoglossus; species Hippoglossus stenolepis. The sequence goes on from NC_061483.1 coordinate 12,703,693, forward strand.
ATTACCTTTTCAAGCAGCGAGTGCACTGCCTTGTAGAATGCTGGTTACAGCTTCCTTTCTGAAACTGTAAATGTGACCTGCAGAGACTGAGCCAGGACAAGTAAAGACCTTCAAACAGTGCCACCGCTGTTCCACAAAGTGCTGCTCACCTGTTTATTCAAAGTCTGCTGAATCTTGCCTCAGTATGCAAATGCTAAACCTGGAGAATCAGTTGTCGTTGGTGTGAAAGGGCCTGTCCCAGCCATCGCTGCAACAGAGCACTGGTAAAAATGTATTCATATTGAACATATTGCATGTCCAAATCGCACCAAATTAGTTGCTAGGTGTCTCCTTGGGCCCTTAACAATACACATGCCAAGTGTGAAGCGGATAAAATGAATGGTACTTGAGATATACGAGCTACATACAGACAGATGGTGAAAATATGTGATTGAACATAAAAACTAGATTATAGTCCATGTAGAAGATGCATCAGACAGTCTAAAAGATGCTGTGCCGCATGCCTGTGCCCTGTTTGTGTCAATAAGTCCATGTCAAAGACAAAAGCCATGATGACGGACGGGGAGCCCTGTCATTGTTGTTACATCATTGTTGTTGCATCACGTGGGTACGGGACTGTGCCTGGCACACAGAAGCACGCTGTGTGGAGCACAAAAGCATTGCTCACATGCAGGAATATGTCACAGTCTTTTCACAAAACACATGTCATTTGGATTCAGACGGCGTCACAAGCTCAGGATGAGAGAGGCAAGAGTTTGCATGAGTCATGTCGTATGCAGAAAAAAATCTCTGCAGAACCAGGGGCAGCAGCTCAGCCTTGGACTTATTAACACTATTAATGAAGCACTGTGGGACTACAGAGAGGCCACATGCTACAAATCATATTTTTTAGAGAGCAGGCTTGTTTGGTACAGAACCCAGCAAGAAAACCATCAAATAATTTTTATATTTTTATATTAAGTACAGCTAATATCACAATTTGAATATATGTCAAATCTAAATCAAATGTTTTGCCTGTTGTTCATCCCTAGAGATTTATGTGGAGTAGAGTTGTTGTAAAGGTCAGTTTCTAGACATTTAGTGTGCTCTTTTGATCTCAGGTTACAAACACTGCAGGGTGTGAGGTGTGTGCCAGCTTCAGGTGCTGGAACTGAATGTTTTATCACTTGAAGAGGTTTAAAAATACAAACTTGTTTAATATTTCACAAAAGTTACAACACTGGGAATTTTCTGTACGATTCCCTCAGCACTAATAAGGGATTAATTTGGAATACACTTTTTTTCCTCACTGCGCAATTTATAGAGGGTATCCTTTGATCCATTAGAAAAATGTGTCTCTTTGTATAGTGGAATAAAATATGTGCTCTCATTCCTTATATTATCATGAATAGCTGTGAAGCGTATGATAAATTGCTCTGCCGAGTTTATCAATGTTTTTTGGAATTCTTAAATTTGTTTTTGTGGTTTGACACTAATCAGCATTTTTTTACTTCAGGGTAAAAAAAACAACAAACAAACAAGGGACATCCTGCACTTTATTATGAAAGATCCTACAATAGATTTTACACCAGTGAGAACATGTCCATTTGCAGCATATAAAAACACAAATACAATTCGTGTGGAGCTTAAGTCTTATTACATGCGGAACAGGAATGGTCTTCATACGATGATCTATAGTAACACAGTGAGAATCATGGTATGAAGTGTATGCAGACTATGTCTTGTAAAGTGAATATATGACATCCAGTTGTTTATGTAACCAAAACTTAGCTGTATGTTTAAATGTGCTGAATCAGACCAAATTAATTTAAAATCTGTTACTGTTAATGAATTTATATCCTTCTCTATTTTCCTTCTAGTTTTTGTGAGCTACTATCAGATTTTTCAAGGTTTCATCACATTAAGCTAAAATATTCAGGTGTTGCTTCTGCTACTGATAATTATGGCTTTTTGTGTGAAGCTATGTGTGTCACAAACTGTTGACTTTTGATTTGTTCCAGTTCACAAGTAATCATGTTAAATAATGATCTTTTTAAAAACCTATTGCACAGAAAAATATGATTTAGTCTTTTCTTAATAGGATTTCGCAGCCTTTGTGTGCATTGGTCTGTTTTAGATTGAAGGAGATTGGGTATACTTGACTTTCGTCAAAGGAGCTATTTCACACTCTTAAATCTAGGGTAGGTAAGCCTGGAAAAGCTAGCAAGAGCAGGCTACACTTTGAAAATATGCAAACGATACATCCCACTCCCTCCCATTGTTCTTCCTGTCAAAACAATACCCCTAAAACACATGAATACACACTTGCAACTTGTGCGCGCAGGCAGGCAGGTCTGTTAGTGACAGATAGGCACACCATTCGGTCTGAATGAAATGATTGGTCATGTTACAGTCCTGCAACGGCCACAGACACATGCTTTTTTCTTTTTTTCAGACAGGATTATTTATTGACGGCTATCGGGACGTGAAGAAGATTTCAACAAATAAGATAAAAAAATGTTTCAGAAAAAAACGTACCAACCCTACACTAAGTTGCTCATATAATGTTGCATGTGTTTATTTTCCGAAGATATTCTAATTGTGAACATGCGTCATAGCTCAGAAAGGAGCATGATCATCTAGTGATCAAAGGGTTCCTGGTTTGATCTCCGGCTCCTCCCAGACTGTATTGAAGTGTCCTTGATGAAAACACCGAACCACTGACTGCTCCTGCGGTGTGCAAATGTCTTTATGAATGCTTGTGTTAGTGGATGAATGACAATTATCATAAAAATAAATATCTTCTTACTCACCCACAATGCAGATCACAGTCGGGATGAGCTTGAACAGTAATTTTGTCTGTAATAAGTAATCACATTTAAAAATGTTTTAATCTTTTTTTTTTGTCAATCAATAGGCTGGTGTCCACATGACAAAGATGAATGTAATGCAAATATGTTGTGCATTTTACTGTGGTGGGAAAAAAACAGTCTAAATGCATCTACTAATGTCCACAATAGAATCCCAACAGCACCACTAATAGGCTAACATCCTCAGGGTGAGAGATGGGAAAGCCCCTGAGGAGGGAACTGCTATTAGTGAGGTTGCTGCATTGAGACTTGCACTGATGGCCAGAGTCTTGTTCCATGAAATGCAGCAGAGTGGATCTTGTCAGAGGTCAGCGCTGAAGAGCTGTACACTGGACTGATTACAAGAGGAACAGGCTGGATTTCATGGATGTCACTGTGCAGCTTGATAGATTGCTGGTACTAAGATTGTTGAGCTGGTGTCCTCTACTGTGAAACTTTTATTGAATGAAAATGGCAGTTAAACTTAAAATGCCCATCAACATGAAAGGGAGATTTCGTTCTCTGTTGATAATTCCTCAGAGCTGTGCTCATCCAGGTCGTTCTCAATGGGACTTGGTTAGCACACTGATAGTTAAAGGCATTTTGAGCCCATTGATCTGCCCATCAAAAGCACTGCTTGATCTTTAATCTGCGGTTACTGGTGTTGCCTGACAGTGACCTGAAAAGAGAGAATACAACCTGAGCACAGATTGAGTAAACATAACATGGTTGTGTTAAATGAGTTATGACATTAATGACTACATGGCTCCAAAGACAACCGATAATTATTATGGCACTAGTAGCAATGCTTGTCTAAAAGCAATGTACAAAGTGCTTAATGGCTCATAATTGCTGAAATTATTAATGGATCGATCAACAGATATTTGCTCCACATCCGTTTTGAATTATTTGATTGCTGAATGCTTGAAAGCTTCCTGCAAGTGTGGATTTATTGCTTTTATCCTGCTTCATATCCAACGTATATAACATATCTTTGCACAAAGCAATCCATTTAAAAACCCAACCCTAGGGTGGTGTTTTCATGATTCACCATTAACAAGAAATCTGTTTTGAAAATAATCATTAGTAGGAACTTTATTCATGACCAAATGGAATAAACAATCTGTAAAAGGAACTAGCAAGGACCACACAGTCAAATAAATAAATTGGAAAAATCAATTTTTTAATGGTTAATCAGTCATGATGCTCTTCTTCATACAGCCGTAGTGTTGGTAATGAATGTAAGAAAGCAGTAGTTTGTAATAAATAAACATTTATAAAGTGCTTCATAATACAATCATGTTCAAAATGCACAATAAAATGAAGCAATAAAACTGAACACATTACAAAGCAAACTAAAATGTCATAACATAATTAATGGACTCACTTATAAGCAATTAAAAAATGATAGATTTAAAAGACAAGACAGTTTTACCGCCCTGATCTCCTCAGGCTGACTGCAAAGGCTCGGAAACATTTGTGTATCCATCTGAACTTTGCAACAATAGGGAACAAATGCATCCAATGATCAAATTATTATTATTATTATTATTATGATGATGAGTGGGAAGGGACATCAAGCCATAAAAGATCTGATAAATAATCTGGGGAAAAGTCTAGGGCGATTCGGAAAATAAACAAAATCTTAAAATAGTTATCAATGAATGTGCTTTATCCTAGCAAGCGATCGAGGGCCTAACTCTGACCACCAGTCTCTATAAGGATATCTAGTTTGATGGTAATGTTAGTTTGAATAGAATTGCACAAATTCCTATTCCGCAAAACAAGTAGAAAATAGATGCATTTGCTGGAAATTACGCCACCCAACCAGAATTCTTACATCACCTAAACAAACTTTACTGAGTAGATTAACACAAAGACAAGGTCATACTTACCCTCCAGTCTCATTTGATTTCTAATTGTGTCATTATATTTTCTCCATTGTCTCTGCTGGGAGTTTAAGCCTTATTGTCCCAACAGGCCTGGGGGAGAGGGCTGATAACTGTGTCCCTGCATTTAAATGATCTGCTTGATTTCACTGGCCTAATTGTTCTGACCTAAATGAGATTCGGGCAGAGTTTAGATCTTCCTTTATTTCTTTCCCCCCTCTTTCTTTTCTCCCCCCCATCTTTCCACTGTCCTCTTTAATGTTGTTTCAAACTGGATAGAGTTTGACAAGTAGCTGAGATGTGACTTCAGTCACATGAACCCGTTCACATGCCTCTGTTTCCTTCACTCTATTGCATTATCTCAAAGCAGAGGAACCACATTGTTGGATAAATACTAAGAACTGGAATCTGTAGGTCAGAGTTGTCAATACGGTTTTCTCCTTAGAAACTTTCTTACAAGCTCCACATTGTGGTCTTCCATCATTTGCTGTGAAAGACGGTTTGATTGCTGATTCCACTGTGTTGTTTGTCCCTTTTGGATGATGATGATGATGATGGTGGTACCAATCAGTGAAACCACCCACCTGCTGTGGTGCTTTGTGGTGCGTGTTGTTTGACCCCAGGTAGTTGCAATCACCTGCCAACACAGCTCAGTTGAAGTTGGATTAAAAACCCATTTTGTGTCATTAAAACACTGAAGTCGTTAGCTTGCGTGAAATGTCCTGTAATATTTTTGCCCAGGCTGTAAACATTTGCACAGTGTTATTCAAACGTATCAAGTCGTTTTGAAGTTTCATATTATGCTCCCTTTTGCCTCCACTGTCTGAGTGTGACAGCTTCAGTGTGCCAGCTGCTGTGCTGTAGGGTTTTGAGTGGTATGAATGAATGCCCCTTTCACACAGGTCCATGTCAAGGTTTGAAAACAGGAATGCATGAGATAACAGAAATGTCTGTAGAAGCCTGACAGTTTTACAAAGACTGCTGGGTGTGTGAATTCAACTCTACAGCTGTGTTAGAGCCTTTAGTTTACTGTGTCTTTCTGTCAGTGTTGGTGAGGATCTAATTGTTGGGACTCAGCATTTTCCACATTAAAATGGAAGTTGAGTTGACCAAACCTCCTTACTGCTGAATGTAAATTTTCTTGGAGCCATAACGTGGCTTTCACAGTCAGGTGAGTAGTGGGTGTTTGCTCGATTGAGGTCATTCACATTCACTAGCTCCATCTTTTCCTCTCGGTACAATATTGATGTTAATCTTTGCCTGTTGCCCCGTGAGATATAATTTACTTTTAGCTGGAGACTGTGCTTGTTATTTTGTCATAAGATCTATTCAAGCCCATGATGTGTGCAAATAAAGGCCATGGGTTATTTCCAGCTCAGTAGTACACATAGAAGGGCTTAGTTATATTGCCATAAAAGTTTTTGATCTCAATAAAAGTTCCCTTTTTGTGAAACCTCGGGACCTAACAAAGGTCTCCAGTGCATTTTCTTCCTCAGAAAACATTTGCAAAGCCAGTCAGGGGTTCAGATAACATCCGAGTGTGAAGCCATTAGCAGTAATGTGTAAGTAACGTGTGCTTCCCTTAAGTGCCTCTGCTCCTCCCAAATCATAATATTGTAAAAACATCAGTGTTTATGATGCACAACATGGTAATCTGATCGACAAATAGACAAACTAAACAGAATAAAGTTTATGTCGTGAAATAATCGAGGTAACTCAACAGTCTCAGCCGTTTATCATGACATGTTACTCGGTTTTTATAGCATCAAATAACTAATTAAAGGGGACATAGCATGCCCATTTTACCACAAGTTGATATGGTTCCTTGGGGTCTTAATGAAATGTCTGTAACATACTTTGGTCAAAATACCACAAGGATCATTTAAAACAGCACCCTTTTTACCCTGTATAAAACAGCCCTCCACAGAGTGACCTGTTTTGAGTGCCTGTTCCTTTAAATGCTAATGAGCCAGCTCCTCCCCTCCCCTCTCCCCATGATTTTAAACAATATAAATTACATATTTTATATGATTATAAATTATCAAATATGCATCCCATACTTTGTATTCCCTTGTTGTCCTGGAGTTTTAATTTTCCCAATCACATAATTAAATGTCCCCTCTGCCCATCCACTACAAGCACACAAGCAGACAGACAGAGAGAGAAAGAGAGGTGGGGGGCTATGAAGACCATCATTTACCCCCGAACCCCGACATTCAACGGGTACAACAACAAGCGGAGAAAGCAGAATCGCGGGCTGACCTTATATATACAGTCTATGGGGCTGACCAGCGGAGAAATGCTCGTCCCGTGTGAACAGCCAGGCGGCTGCTCGGCTTGAGAACGGCGCTGCGCTGCCTCGCTGCGGCGCTTCCGCGTCCGGTGTACCCCGGCGTAACTACTGTAACCCGGCGTAACTACTGTAACCCGGCGTGCAGTAGAGCTGAACACTGCGGAAGTCTTCCACACAGCTGGCAGTGTGGAAGACCGCTGCGAGCAGCGCAGCGCCGTTCTCAGCGCGCAGCCGCCTGGCTGTTCACACGGACGAGCATTTCTCGCGCTGGTCAGCCCCATAGACTGTATATATAGGTCAGCCCGCGATTCTGCTTTCTCCGCTTGTTGTTGTACCCGTTGAATGTCGGGGTTCGGGGTTACAGTAGCGCTGAACACTGCGGAAGTCTTCCACACTGCTGGCTGTGTGGCGCTGACACAAATTCCAGCTCACGCACGGGAGAAGCGGTCGCTCCCGAGCAGCTGCTGCAGCCTCCCAGTCCCAACGATCCAGACAAATGCCACATGTGAGTGAATCGCGGGCTGACCAGCGGAGAAATGCTCGTCCCGTGTGAACAGCTCGGCTGCGCGCTTGGGAACGGCGCTGCGCTGCCTCGCAGCCTCGCTGCCTCCGGTGTAAACCCGGAAGTAACGAGTGTGGGGGGACGGGGGGGGCCAAGACCATGTAGGGAGACTTCCAGTTCCTTGTTACGACACAATACCCAGGAAGCGCAATCGAGTCGCTCAAGCATGACGTTTCTGACTTAGAGGAACTATAACAAAACGCGCGAGTGTTTTTTCCCCAGAGTTTTTGGGTTGGTAGACATGCCAGATACCCACATTAACCTGTAGAAGCACTAACAAAGTGGAATTTGCATGCTATGTCCCCTTTAAAATCAAACTTACCTGAAAAATAAACACTTAAACATGCATCAGTGTGATAAGAACTACCTGAAATGACACAATCTTAGAGAAAAATGTATTCGACGTGATCTTTAATGTTTTATCTCGGGCTATTGGGCGGCGGCATGGTGATACAGTGGTTTACACTGTCACCACACAGCAGGAAGGTTCCTGGTTTAAATCCCTGCTGGAATTGGCTCCAGCCCCCCTGGTGCATATTTGGTCAATATCCCGCCTACTAAAATGGATGAGGTGGTAATTATGACTGCAGTCAACCACCAAGGAATCAAGATTATTTGGATTCACTTAAGGAGAGCTGGCATGTCATCCGTCTTTATACAGTCTGATTGAGACATACTACAAATAAGTGCAGGTGTTTAGGCTCAGTATGCAGGCGCTTGGGAAATAAAGTCAGACATATTATGAATTTAAATATCTGTAAACTTGGCATGAAGCTGGGAATCGAACATACAATAGAATAGTTATTTTGGCAATGCAGAGGCCCTGGATTTTGAGTGTTGGATTTTGTCCAGTGAACTTGGGGTTATGGGAATCTATTCTGACAACAAGGTCTCCAGTGTTTGTGTGTGTGTTGTCACAGAATAGAGAATGTTTTGTAAAAAAGCTACTTCTGCACCAGATTTGCACAGAGGAAATGTCAGTGTTTATTTGTAATACTCCGCACATCCCTACTGAGAGCTATGTAGGTGGTAGCACAAATGTCTCAATGAGTTATTTTTTTCTTTGCTTGATTTCTTACTTCTGATGTAATTAGGTGCATTCTTGCTCCAGTACAAACTAGAAAAAAATAGTGGATGATCTCTTGTTACTTTTCTTAATCTAAAGGCCACGTCAAAGACGACAAACACACTGCACCCAATGGTGAATAATTCACATTAAGTCCAACACGATGTAAACAATGCAGTGATTAAACAACATGTAGCGATTAAACAATAAGGTTAAAAAGAGTCACACCTCTGGAAAGCGATGAATCATCATCAAGCAATGATGACCAGGGGCTCCTTTTACTTAATGACGAATAAAACAAGATGAAATACCTGGTATACTGATGAAGAGAGAACTGGTGAGTTTCAGTGCTTGGTTCAGGAGCTGAAACTCTACCACTCCTGCTGCTGGACATGTTTCAGGAAGTCCGTTAGACAGTTTGAAGAACTGCTGCAGCAGCTGGCACCAAGATAATAGGTTTTTCCTGAATATTTATTTTTGAGTGAGGGTCCTGTTTGTTCTTAAACAGTCCCAGCTGTGCATATTTGGTTCATTCATCTTCTTCGACAGGAGTTGTCTTCCGTTGTTTGATCCTAGCTTCAAGTCGGCAACAGTAACTGTGAGAAATGGCTGAAGACAAATATAATAAATAAAACGTCAACAATGCCCATTCGGATTGGTTAGATGTGTCCAAGCGAAACTTTGGAAAAATGTAACTGGGTCTGAACATTTTAAATCTGCAAAGTCGCTGAGCTATATTCCAGAACTGATGAAGCTTGCATTGACTTGTACAGATTCAAAACATAATAATAATGTGCTAATTAATCGCATGAAAAAAACATGCCTTAAGAGACTGTGCTGAGTTAGACTGAATATGTGTTGTACATGTTTGTGTAGATGATCAGAGGTAAGTCTTATGTAGATGTCATGCAGATATGTTGTTTATCTCCTTTTCAGAGTCTGTTTTTCATCTGTGCATCTGTCATTATTTTGGCAAGAAGCTCTTAGTGCACACCACCTCTGTAAAAGGATGCACCGGACATTGTCAACTTATTGTTCTATGGGCAGATAGTTTTGTACAGCTTTTTGTCAGATTTTTATCTGCATTTTTTTACACTTATATTTAAAGCCAATGATTAACTTGATGGCATTGCACAGCTGATGCAGCGTTGATACACACCACACGTTTTTTTATAGAGTCCTAGATTAGCCTTTAACCAGGATATGATACAATTATCTCTTGTGCCATTTTCTGCAGACACAAGACTTTAACAGCCGTAGTGACCGTCATGGTCAGCTTCTCAATAACTAAAAGAATGTGGAAGGAATGTTTTTACACAATTCTTAAATGCAGAGGAGTGCTGGACAGTGACTATTAATATTTTTTCTTGTTGCTTTATCTGTTGCTAAACTTACCACTACCCTATAGCTGGATTTTATTTATATTTATGTTTAATGGTGTTGGCAAGATAGACTGCATACTTTTGTGACAGAACCTAAAAAGACGTCCTTCAGCTTCCAGCCATATTTGCAGGAGCAGGGCACCATAAAGGCTGTATCAGCCTGTATCAACACCATAAGGCCTACATCAGCCTCTCTGTGGCTACTTCTCTCGCTGCTGTTTCCTTCCTACCAGGCTTTTTGCAGTTCATTTGTCTCGCCCAGAGGCAACTTGAGTAAACACTCAGTGTGTTTTCAACGAGAGAAAGAATGGACATAGTGACGTAAAAAAAAAAAGCTCTTTCCCCAGCACTGTACCATCATATATCAAAGCTGGTTCTCTTTCTTTTCTTCATTAAGTGGTGCTTTGTAGCTCTGCATCCATTCACCCACTTATTCTCATCCCTCCTATTTCTTTCACCCTTTCCTCTGTTTGAATCTATTTCTGTTCCAATCCCTGCAGCCCTCTCAGATTTAGCATATATAGAATCATATACATAGTTTAAGAAACAGAAATTGAAATGCTAATCTACATCTGATGCGTTGCTTGGTCCAGAGACATCTGTGCAGTATGATGCACTGCAATTCGTTTTCTTTCTGTCTTTTGACGTTTTGAAGCTCTGTCATGTACAAATGTGATCCATAGCATATAAGACATTGGGTTGAATAAATAAATGAGTTTCAGACAACGAGAAGCAAAGTCGCAAAGAATGTAATTTGTTCCTGACAGTTTTTCTCTGCCTTTCGTTTTTCCACAGGGCAGTGATGCCTGGCATGGTGATGTTTCGGCGGCGCTGGTCAGTTGGCAGTGATGACCTAGTGCTGCCCGCCCTCTTCCTTTTTTTATTGCACTGCGTCTGGTGAGTCAGTTTTTCTTTCACGGCATAATTTTTTTTTTTCTTTCATATTTATATTTTAGAATTATCACTTTATCTCTGAAGGAACATATATTTATGTTTATTATTTGTTTAATTTTTCTCAGGTTGGTGGTTCTCTCCGTGGTTCTGTTCGGCCTCCCTTATGGATCAGACCAGTCCTGTTCTGTTACGCTGGTGGACCATGGCCGAGGGTACCTGGGAATACTGGTCAGCTGCCTTATCTGTGAGAGCGCCATCATGTGGCTGAGCATGAGAGGCAGCATTTTGTACACACAGCCCAGGGAAGCTGTGCAGTACGTCATCTATATACGATTAGGTAAGACATGCAGGCACGCACTTTTTCACACCTCCTTGCCAGTGAAGGTAGTAGATGGAGGCAGTATTGTTTTGGGTTGTCCGTCCACCTGTCTGTCCGACTTTCATGACCAAGGTATCTTGTGAGGGAATTCGAATCTTTACGTTCTCTTGGACTCAAGGATGAACTGATAAGAATTAGATGGTCAAACGTCATCGTGACCCCACAGTAGGGCGATAAAACAATAAAGATAATTATTGCGATATAACTTTTCCTTGATAGCAATATAAGACATGGTCGATATAACATCAATAGAACTCATTCCATCCATATTTTGACACACAACACGAACAGCCAATGATAATGAGAATAGCGCTGCGCTGAACCAATCATGTGGCTGGAATAGAGTCACAGCCACATCAGGTTAGGTTGACGCACACAGCACAGAGTGTAGGAGGAGTAGCAGCACACATGCTAATGTTTGGGCTCCTGCATAGACGTGGATGACTCTGCATCGATGCAGTGACATAATTCATTCATGTTTTCCGTTACGTTCATTGTTTTAGAGGTTTTCCACTGCTGAATAATTATACCATTGCTGCTTAAGGACAGATGCATATTAAAGGTCCGGTCGTCCTGTGTCTCCTTCCTCCTCACTCCCCCTTTGACCTGCGCTCGCTTTACACTTTACCAATAAACACCATCACTGATCAGAAGTTATTAGGACACGTACAGTACTGACGTTTACTTTGTGTTTGTTTGATTCAGTCTAGAGTTTATGAGACACATTTTTAAACCTGTTACACAACAAGAGATGTAACGTGACGTGCACAGACAGGACATCAGTGTTAAAGTGACTCGGAGCGATCTGGAGTCATGATCCGACATCCTCTATAAATAACTAAATACATGTGATTATCAGTTCGTGTGTGAAGAGTAACAGAGACGAGCACGCACGCACGCACGCACGCACACACACACACACACACACTCCTGCAGACAGAAGAGAAGTTCTTCCCGCAGTTTATGACGCAACACTAACTTCATTGTTGCAGAATAAGCAACACCCCGTTTATCATGGAACCTAAATATGAATTCAGCAGGTTTTTATAAAGATCACTTCTGTGTGAGTGATTAGAAAAGAGCAGAGGAGCAGAGTGACTTGCTGACCTGCGCAGAGTTATGCATCTCAGTGCAGTGGCGCTGATTTATATTGTGATATATATCGATATCGACTGATATAAAATACATTCTCGCGATATGATTTTTTTCCATATCGCCCAGCCCTACCCCACATCCCACATTTTTGGCAATAACTTAATAATTATATGTGCTTATTATGACAAAATACACATTTTATTAAATTCCTTCAAAATCTATGCTACGTATATATTATGAGTCTGGACAAAGATGTAAACTGCAAAAGGGAGAATTGCATCTTAATGCTCATTAGGTGTGAGGAAGATGTTTGTGAAGATGAGTTGTTTCAATATAAGGTATGAACACAGATTACATTGATGGGGCACATCGTGATCATTATGCTGCTCACTCCCTCTTGCTATTTCTCTCTCTTTCTCTCTGCAGCTATTCTGTTGGTCGAGCTAGTATATGCTGTAGTGGGAATTGCCTGGCTGGTCCAATATTACCAACCATGCTCTGATGTCACAGCCAAAAACCTGGCGTTGGGTAAGTGAAAGAAGTTAAAAAGAGGGATGGAAATAGACATATACAATTAAAAGTGTTTTTTTTAATGTTATTTGAACAATGTTTTTATATTCTCTGCAGGAATCGTTGCATGCAACTGGCTTGTGATATTCAGCGTTTGCATTACCCTCATGTGCACCTTTGATCCTACGGGTCGGACGTTTGTCAAACTGAAAGCAACAAGACGGCGTCAGCGCAACCTCACAACATACACGCTCAGGTATTAACAGGTCCTTAGATTCTCTCTGATTTTTGTCTTTGTCTCAAACCTCAACCAAAACACAACATCCATTCATGAACATACCATTTTTTTCCCAGACAAATTCAGTCTTGACAATATTTGTTGACTTTTCCTCTCTATTAGACACAGGCTAGAGGAAGGCCAAGCCAGCAGTTGGAGCAGGAGACTCAAGTTCTTCATGTGCTGCACAAGAGCCCAGGATACACAATCAGTGAGTGACAACACACATTTACCCGTGTTCTCTCTGTGTCTAGAGGCAAACAGAAAGGAATGTAACCAGGAATATATCATTAAAATGAGCTCTGGCAGGATTAATCAAGTCTGTGACACAACGGAGTTCATTTCTCAGCTGCTTACGAGTGACATTTAAATATTTCATGTAAAATATGAATAGTAAATTATTTCATTACAGGTTAAATCAATTTTACAAGCTGGCTTCAAAAATGTTATGCACAATTGCAGTCACACAAAGATTTGGAACCACCATTCACTAGAATAGATTTTCAAATGGAAGCTATGAAAATAATCAGAAAGATTAATCTGCTTTATCAGCTTTTAGCTAATATTTCATTGTAGTTTCTGAGTAAATTAATACAAATACTTGAGCAGGACATATTGTCCTCAGTAAATTGGTAAAACTCCGAAGGACATACAAACCCACTGTACTGTAACATCCAGGCAGTTGTGATTCGTTGATCATTGCAGCCATGCAGGGCAGCACGGTGGTAGAGTGGTTTGCACTGTTGCCCTACAGCAAGAAGGTTCACGGCTCGGCATGGCTGGCGTCTTTCTGTGTGGAGTTTGCATGTTCTCCCCATGTCTGTGTTGGTTTTATTATTATATACTCACACAAAATAGTAATCGATATAAGGAGAAGTATATATTTGTAGATTTGTTATCAAACAGAGCACAAAAGAGTGTTAGGTAAACCTCCTGTGGTTGAGTCCTTTAATTATTAATCTGCTTTTCCAACACGTGCTGATTTCTGCTGCTTTCCTGTCCAGGATGCTTATTCAGAAGTGGCAAGCCTTTTCGCAGAGTTCTTCAGAGACCTGGACATTGTGCCTAGTGACATTATTGCCGGTCTGGTACTTCTCCGTCAGAGACAAAGGTCTAAGAGATCTTCTATCCTGGACCAGGTATCACTGTCTGTAACACAGATGGTAATGTCTTTATTTATGTATTTGTTTATGCATGTCCTGTTATGAAAAAATAATTCATTTTTTCTGCTTTCTGTTCCTAAGGCCAACAATGACATTTTAGCCTTCTTATCTGGAATGCCTGTAACTCGTAATACAAGATACCTGGACCTTAAGAACTCGGTGAGTTTCTTCTGTGTGATGATCTGACAGAGCCATGGTTGACGTTAGTTTATATCACATGTGAAACCAGTGAAAACTTAAAATCAATGCATTTGAACTAATTGTTAAAGCAAACTAAATCATTTCAATTAATCAATCAATAACATTTTATTTGTATAGCCCATATTCACAAATCACAATTTGTCTCATAGGGCTTAACAAGGTGCAACATCGTCTGCCCTTAACCCTCAACAAGAGTAACGACAAACTACCAAAAATAACCTATTAACAGGTGAAAAAACTTAGAAACCTCAGTGAGAGCCACATGTGAGGGATCCCTCTCCCAGGACGGACAGAAGTGCAATAGATGCCACATGTAATGAAGAACATCAGCAAAATCAGAGTATTTACAACATCGATTAGAGTAAACAGTTTGTAACATAATGGAAACTGAATTAATTGAGGAGTTATTGTCAGCAATGGTAGAATATGTGAGTAGGCATATTGTATATCAAGCAGTCTTGTTTAAAATAATAGTCAATGATCAGCTGCCACCACGATCAGGATCCACCACCACAATCAGATGCCATCATAATCCACAATCCATCTTCATGATCCACTGACACTATCGGGATCCACCATCATCGTCCACCATCACTTGCCACCTCGATCATGGTCCACCACCACTATCCACAATCAGCTACCAATACGATCAGGATCAGCCAATACGTTCCACCAATATGATCACGATCTCTGATTCACGATCCACCATCATGATCCACGATGTGGCCACAGCTGCAGTCCTGGATCTGCAAACGATAAAGCACAAGGACTCTGGGGAATAAGTCAAGTCAGTAACATGTATTGATGAGACATTAATGTGATAAAGAGGGAGAAGAGGAAAGGGAAGCTCCATGTGTCCCCCGACATTCTAGACCTAAAGCAGCGTAACTAGGGGCAGATCCAAGACAAACCTGACCCAGTTCTAACTATACTATATATTTATCAAAAAGGAAGGTTTTAAGCCTACTCCTAAAAGTAGAGAGGGTGCCTGCCTCCCGAACTTTAACTGGGAGATGATTCCACAGGAGAGGAGCTTGATAGCTGAAAGCTCTGACTCCTACTCTTCTTTTAGAGAACAAGGGACAACAAGTAAGCCTGAATTCTGGGAGCGCAGTGCTCTAGTGGGGTGATATGGTACGATGAGCTTTTTAAGGTATGATGGTGCCATATTATTAAGGGCCTTGTAGGTGAGGAGGACAATTTAAAATTATATTCTAAATTTAACCGTAAGCCAGTGTAGTGAAGCTAATACAGGAGAAATGTGATCTATTTTCCTGGTTCTTGTCAGGACACGTGCTGCAGCATTTTGGACAAGCTGCAGAGTGTTTAACGACTTACTGCTGGAGCCTGATTATGAGGAATTCCAATTATCAAGTCTGGATGTAACAGAGGCCCGGGCTAGTTTTTCTGAATCTTTTTGAGGCAGGAAATGTCAGATTTTTTTTAAGTTGTTACGTAAGTGAAAGAATGTAGTCCTAGAAATTAGTTTTAAGGGAGAATTAAAAGATACAAATCGTAATCAAAGATAACTTCCAAATTCCTGACTGTTTCACTGGAAACAAGGGCAATGTCATCTAGTGCAGCTATATAATTAGATAATGTATCTCTGAGGTGTTTAGGGGCCTAGTATTAGAACCTCTGTTTTTATTAATAAGAGAAAATTGACGGTCATCCAGTTTTTATGTCATTGAAACATGCTTGAAGTTTAGTTAATTGATTACACTGTTCTGGTTTTATTGATGATTTAACTGGGTGTCATCCACAAAGCAGTGGACATTTACAGAGTGTGTCCTGATAATGTTTCCTAGCGGAAGCATGTATAATAAGAATAGAATTGGGCCGAGCATAGAACCCTGAGGGACACCGTGGTTAACTTTGGTGCGCACAGATGACTCATCATTAATTTGCACTAATTGGATAGGTTAGGGCGGTTCCTTTAATGCCAATTTACTGTTCTAGTCTATGTTATAATATGTGATGATCAATAGTGTTGAACGCTGCACTAAGATCTAACAGGACGTGGAGAGACACAAACTCTTGATCTGAAGCTATTAGAAGGTCATTAGTGACTTTTGCAGAGGCTGTCTCCGTGCTAGGATGAGCTCTAAACCCGGACTGAAAAGACATGAAAAAGATAAATGTCATGAGAACCTTCAAGTCTCATCAATGGTTGCAAACTATACACAGAGGGCTCAGTTGTACTGTAGCTAACAACAATTTCACAAGGCCATTATTTTTTTCCATGAATTTTACAAATTACAACATGAAAAAGGAAAATATGATTAAGTACGGAAAAACCATGAAGTTTACAAAGGGTCCTTACTGATTTATTCCATACAAATGAGTTTTGTGCATATCTCACACATTGCATACAAAATAATGATATCAGATCCAACAATTAGTCTAATGAGAGCTGTTTTCTGCAGTGGTGTAGAGTTTATGTCATTGCTATTGGTTTGTGATAACATGCTTTTATGTATTCAGCTGAAATAATCTGTGCAACCTTGTGTGTGTATTTGTCCTTTCCCAGGCCGAGATGAACATGTACAAGGATGTGTGTTATTACATGCTCTTTGCCCTGGCTGCATATGGCTGGCCCATGTACCTTATGAGGAAGCCTGCCTGTGGGCTGTGCCGCCTCGCCAGCTCCTGCCCGTAAGCACTCAAACACACACCCGCACACTTTTGATCTATTTGGCTTTTGTGTCTCTTGAGCCTCTCCACTGCGGATCAAATTTCACATGCGTCAACACTTGCCAAGTGATAATCCACTGAGACAGTAGCACTCTAGTTGGACCCACTCACTGACACAACAATGTTGAATTAATTACACGCTCCCAGCGAGATTGCCTGCACTGGGATATTCAATCTTACCTGTTCACTGTATATATGTCTCTTGTGTGTGTTCCACCTACAGTTCCACACATAAATCTGACATTTATTTTCCTGTCTCATTCCAGATGCACATCAGTGTCAGGCTCTCGATTGTCTCAGTCTGTGACAGTGGAAGAGGACAATTGTTGCGGCTGTAATGTCTTGGCCATACGCAGACACTTCCTGGATCGGGACCTCAAGCAGGTTCACGTTGTCTACACTTCCTGCCACGATGCTGTGAGTAATCCGACAACAAGCTAACGTGCATTCAGAGATGTCTGGGCTTTATTTCCAAAATAAACCAATGGATAGGTATTGCATTCCAGTTTAACAGCATCAGGCATAGGTAAATTTCTTTATTTGCATAACACAGTGTCCTAGAGGCCTGGATACAACGTTATGCTTGCAAATTAGACAGTACTTTTGACACGTCATTTTAAGACAGCGACAGTGGCAGTGCAGCACATCTACAAACTAAGATCCAGTCTGATCATTTAGTGGCTTTATTTGTAGTTTTGGGCGTCATTCGTATCGGTTTTGATAACACTATACTCACCAGTTTAGTTCCTGAGATATGGAGAGCTGAGTGAGAGCTGTGTCCACATCCTTGGCAAAAAGTCAAGTGTGTTCTCTGTAGGTGTTGGACTCTGCCAAGGCTGTGCTTTGTCAGACTGTTTGTGATCGCCATGAACAGACATCTTAGGGTGGAGGGGAGGCGGAAGGGACAGCGATCACTTTGGAGACCGCAGGATTTTATTTCTGCTCTTTAAATATGAAGCAGGGCGGCTGGTTTTGGGTACATAGTTCAGTCATGTGAATGCATTACAAAACTGTCACTGCGGCATGGCACACTATGGGCGCCCCCCCGTAGAGATGGGGACAAATATATTTGTGTCATTGCATGATTGTAGTTTAATTTTGAAGAGGAAGGTTATGTTGAGGACCAGTTTTAAACCTATGTGACTTTGCTGTTGTCTTGTCCACTTTTGTTTCAGAGAGCATTTCCATAGTGTTTCGAAGTGCTATTACTGTTTTCACAAAGATTGACATTGTTCAGTGCTACGATAAAGATGGAGTAAAACACCCAGTTGTAATAATAAGTAGATGGCTTTTGTTACTTATTGATGGAGTACAATTAATATATGATGCCAACTTAGAGTCCGTTTTTAATTCTCTTACGTCCGGTCTTCCAAAATCCATCCTCACTTTCTTAGCTTCCTTAGACCACACGACTCTTTAATTTACTGGGTAGAGTTTCCACAGTTTCTCTATTAATTCCACCATTCGCTATTTCCGCTACCTGGGTCAAGCTACTAGGAGCGACCAGGGAAAACGAAAGTGATATCCTCCTCCTCTTCTATGTGATAACTTAAGCCCTCATTTCTCAGGAGATGTCGTACCTGGTGGCAGATAGAATTGCATTTTCTTCATAATAATAAGTTAAAGACAAACAACTTTTCTATCGCCATTGAATTTAATAATTCTATCTTATGTCAAATTTCAGCAGTCACAATTGCACTTGAGCCACACAGTGGATGATCTGTAAAACAGAGCACCTCTTATTTAGGTCAGCCAACACTGAGTTTCCATCTATAAATCCCTCTCATAAAGTGACTTACGTATTTGAGTGCACTGTGCCAAGCTGAGACATGTATGATGACAAAGACTCTAGAAGTGCTTACCTTGCTGGGCTGCAAATGAAACCATCTAGTACTTGTCCACTCTTCGTCTTCCCCACGTTCACACATCTTCCTCACTTTATAACCGTTAACTGTCAGCTCTGCATCTTCCACGCAGGTTTATGAGACTCCATTCTTTGTGGCTGTGGATCACGGGAAAAAGAAGGTTGTCATCAGTATCAGGGGGACACTATCGCCAAAGGTGAGTTTCAGCTTTTTATGGTCACATTTTTTCAACCCTCTCTAAACGTTAAATGACCCTGAGGGGAAATCTCTTTCTTAATTTCCCCTTTTTCACTTCATCCGCTTGGGTTCTCTGCTCCAAGCTATCTTTTTCTACTTTGTTTAAATTTGTGTTGTGTGCTCCAGGACGCCTTGACTGATCTGACGGGGGATTCTGAACGTTTACCTGTAGAGGAACAGCATGGAACTTGGCTCGGCCACAAGGTGAGACATTGTCTCCTGACATTTTCCTCTTTAAGTTTCTTTGTATCCTAAACTCTAAAGGTCATTTCAGATGTTAATAGTAGAATAATTGTTGAATAAAAAATTAATAATGCAGATTTCCTGTCCATGCTTCTTCCCCTCTCACCTTCCTCCTTTCCACTGAATCTCTTTCTTTCCTTTCTCTCTCAGGGGATGGTTTACTCAGCAGAATACATTAAGAAGAAACTGGAACAGGAAATGATCTTGTCACAAGCCTTTGGAAGAGACCTGGTACATGACTCATTGTGCTGAATAAAGAATGACAGGGTTGATGATGAACACTTTCTATCATTTGTACTGGGAATTTTTTATTGACACCACTGTAGTTCAGTGATCCATACACACACTAACCCTAACCCCACCGCATATAAAGAATTCTACAAATAGCAAGAGTCTGTGTAAACTGTATGCTGTTGTGGGTATAATGACTCTGACTGTCCCTCACAGAACAAGGGCACCATGCACTACGGGCTGGTGATAGTCGGGCATTCTCTTGGTGCAGGCACTGCTGCTATCCTCTCCTTCCTGCTGAGACCTGAGTACCCCACACTTCACTGTTACTCTTACTCCCCACCCGGTGGCCTTCTTAGGTGAGTCAGTCTTTGTGTGTGTGTGTGTGTGTGTGTGTGTGTGTGTGTGTGTGTGTGTGTGTGTGTGTGTGTGTGTGTGTGTGTGTGTGTGTGTGTGTGTGTGTGTGTGTGTGTGTGTGTGTGTGTGTGTGTGTGTGTGTGTGTGTGTGTGTGTGTGTGTGTGTGTGTGTGTGTGCAATATGCAAATGACTATCAAAGAAAAGATCAGTCATCCTGTTTGAGTACGTTGTGCAGGATGTTTTTAAAAGCCTGTCACACATGAATCCCATGTTTGTTTATATATATATATATATATATGTCCAGCACACGTTTAACTCAAATGTTATCATTTCTTACAAGACTACTTTTACAGGTGATTCCCTGGTCTCAAGGTCTTTACTGGAGACCTGGCTGTGTTGCTCAGTAAACATCAGTTCTAAACCTCAGAGTGTTACCAATTATAATACCATAGTATTTGACTGGTTGTGCTTTACTACTTCAGAAATGCATGGCCATTATAAATATCTAATATAACGAAGCCAAGCAGTGAGGTTTTTTACCCATTCCATCAATCTGAAAGGAGAATCGTATATCCTTAGATGTCACACAGAGTTAGTTTTCTAAAGTTCTTTTGTGTTAAATATAATTAAGTGTGTAAAGTAAAGGGATGTAAATTATGCATTACCCCGAAAAGACATTTGGACCCATAAGCTGTGTTTTGCACTTTCATTTGTCTTTTCCTCTCAATAGATTAGTTCATTTATGGTCCAGTGGTTGAGTTCATTAACATTTTGTCTGACTTCACTGGATTGATATCCAATACTCTACAGTACAGCTGTCTGCAGTGTTAACTGTGTTTGCTATTCAAGTCATGCTGAGAGTCTGTACCAACTGCTGCAGTGCACTTTTGCGGTTTCATTGAAATCAAGACAAGGTAATTTTTCAGACATTTGTTGAAAGATAAACAGGTGACAGAGAAAATGAGTGCAGAAGCATAATATATTTAGATGCCTCATGCTTCTATACAGGACACAAGGGATTGGAATATTAAACAGCACTCACTCCCCACCACTATCGTAAAACACTAAATGAATGTGTTTTAAAAGAATGTTTTTTCATTAATGCAGTAGATTGTAAAATCTATGGCAAGGAGCCCCGAAGCCAATCTCCTGGTAGCACCACTTAATGTTGTTTTTTTTCAAACTTTTAAGTTATCAGCAATCTTCTTCTTTGTACAGTCAATAAGTGAAGAAGGTTAATCTTTGTACAAATACTGTTTTCAAGTTTATCCCAAAGGTGTGTAATGTCTCTGATCGTTATCGGATGATTTATAAGTAGCATCCTTTCACCTGAATGTACTAGTAGCACTATGCTGAAAAGAACCCTCCTTAGAAGCAAACACTAGCTACAATAGATGCACATTGTATGCTGTGATTTGAAGGTATGCTCTGGCGTCAAATGTGTATTAATTGCTCCACTGAAGGCCATATGAATTTCCCTAATTAGTCTTTGCATTCCTCCACTGAGCTGTTCAGTTATGCTAACATTGCTCAATGGGATCTTTGCATCTTGTTTACAGTTCTTTACTTGTGTACAGACACAACTTTGGCCTTGTTCAGACATGGTATTAACATCCAGACTGGCAGATCTGATCATATGTGGATGGTGTTAAGTTTATATCTTGCATAAAAATGGATCATGAATGTGTCTCTTGTGACTCCTTGTGATCGGATCTCATTTCCCCGCTCTATATTCAAATACACGTTTGTCATTAATGTTCACAAAGCCCAAATGAAGCTTTTTTTCTCCCGAGTCTCCATGAAGAAAGATTTTACCCATTTTAAAAAATACATTTGATTCATGATGAAAATAGCGAGTCAGAGGAAGTCAGCTGAGAAGTTGACTTCCTTTATTTGAATGTGGTCTGAGTACTAACCACTTGTGATCAGATAACTCAAGTCGAATGTAATACCAAGTCCTAGCAAGGATAAAAGCAAATGTGAGATGCTTTGAACCTCTCTCCGTTTTTTTTTGTCCTTTTCAAAAAGTAGGAATAATTGAACTGGCACTCTCCTTTTCTCCTTTGCGTCTGTGAGATCACACTTGCTTTCATCATCCACTCACGTGATAGAAATTGAGTTTTCATTTGTTGGTGAACTTGTACATAATCTAATAAGAAGCATTGGTCCAGTTTTTTACAAGGGCATAGTTTGATATCTTTTCAAAATTCAGTGTAGTGTATAGTCTATCAGACATGATTATTGGTTTCAGCTTATTTATGTTTTAAGCTCTTTGAATTTATAAAAATGTCTATTTGATGTCCTTTGGAAATGTGTGTTACCTTTGACTTTCACCCACTTGTAATGTTCACATGTTTGATCAGTTTCTTTGTTATTATTTTCTCAGCGAAGAGGCCATGGAGTACTCCAAAGAGTTTGTAACATCTGTGGTTTTAGGAAAAGACCTGGTACCAAGGTAAAGCCTATACTTCATCCAGTATTCTGTGATAAACTTCACTTCACTGCTGCTTTGCCACAGTAAAAGTATCTGGTCTTGTCTCTCGTAGGCTTGGCCTTTCTCAGCTGGAGGGTTTCCGACGCCACCTTCTGGAAGTCTTACAGAAGAGTAACAAACCAAAGGTGAATTAAACTCTTGGTACTGTAGATAAGATGACAGTTGGAGACTTGTGGTTTTACAAAAGCATGAAAAATAAAAAGAAAGGATTGTGTTGCCATTATCAATCTGCGTTATAATGCAATAATATGAGGGAATTCCTTATCATCCAAAACAGATCTGTTCAAATCCTAAAAATAAATAGTGATAAAATTGATAACACATTTGCATTCTCAACTATCAACATAAAAAAAACAGAACATCGAGCTTCTGTTGCATCGTCCAAGTTTATAAACAACAAGCTTCCTCAACCTCTAACAACACTGCAGTTATCTTTTCTGTAGATACACATCATTTTGTTTACTCCTGGCTCTTGCCATACATTAAATATACAGATGATAACTATAGATTCAGATGTGTCATGATCTTATATACTGCATTTTCTTTGCAACAGTGGAGGATCATTGCGGGAGGCACTAAATGCATCCCGAAATCCGAGCTTCCACTGGAGGATGATGATCCTCAGTCTCAGCCTGCGGCGGCGCCCCCCAGCAGTCGCCTGTGGCTCCACCCCAGTGACCTCAGCATTGCCCTCTCAGCCTCCACACCCCTCTACCCTCCTGGCAGAGTCATCCATGTAGTGCACAATCATCCCCCAGAGACATGGTGAGAAAATAGATTGGAAAGCTGTGGGTAGTTTATAGCAATCAAATCCCAAAATGTTGTTCTGTACTTTTGCGGTTCCGATTTTTTTTCCCGCAGATTCCACAAGTGCGATCGGTTACGGGTAATTGGTGCTTGAAGCTTGTCTTTTTACAGAGCATACACTTTACATCTTTACACTGTGTTTCTCACATAATTAATTATATCTATGGCGGTAACAGGAGTGCACGTGCACACACTCAAAGGTCAGTCTCACACGTAACAGATTCCGAGGGACAGGTACACAGACTAAAGTGTGAAAGAGAAGTTCTCACATGAGAAAAGGAATTGCATTGATGCCTTTCTTCCTGTTTTTTGGACTGTCCTTTGAGTCCTTCTATAGTTTATATATATATGTATGGTATATATTCTGTTTTTCTAAAATAAGCTAATTTGTAAAATCCTGCACAAGGTATCCCACTCATTGTGAAATCTTGAATTATTCCCCTCCCACATGTTCTGTGTTGTAACTGAGGGAGGCTGTTGCTAAGTCGACATGTGTGTTCAATTTTTTTCCCCTCGTGACTGACAGGCTGTCTCTCTCTCTTTGCTTCTCTGTAGCTGTGGCCAGGAGGAGCCGACCTACTCGGCTCTGTGGGGGGACAACAAGGCCTTCGATGAGGTCATCATATCACCAGCCATGCTTAATGAGCACATGCCCCACATGGTGATGGAGGGCCTTAACAAGGTTTGTTTTATCTGTGTGCGTGCTCATGGATTTGGTGGTGGAGTGTTTGAAGCTGCGGTGAAGTGGCTTTTTAATTCATTCCTCATTTCCAACTCTGGGTGACTGAAATGATGGATGACGAGTGAGTGAGTTTGAATGATCTTAAACTTTAAAAAAAAAAAATTCAGATGCATTCACAAATATTCTCAGCAATGGTTCATAAAGGGGGATAACGCTGTTTAAACTCTACACAGACAAACAAATTAAGTCATTTTCAATGAAGTCTACAGACCAGCAACATTTGTTTATGCTTGAGTTGTAATTGTGTTTTCCTCCATGTTGTGTTGGGATAAATACTGTACCTACAACAAATAACATTAGTTGGCTACAGTTAACCAGAGCAACGTGAAACACTGAAAATTCACCAATACCAACATGTGCAATAATCTGGGATCAAATTGCCACAGACAGATTTTTATTCTGATCAGCTTTGCATATAAATTTGAATTTGATTTAAAAACAAAAAAACATTCTTCTAAAACAAATACCTTCAGCATTCAGTGGTTATATAACAATATGCTAATATACATATTATAAAACTATCTATGTTTTTCCACAGTTGGCAGATAATGGACAGACGTGTGTCTGGTATTTAAATCTCCTCATTAAATTGTGCAGAAGAGCTTCAAACGTACAAGCGATATTCACCATCTAGTCCTATATTCTGAAAAGAAAAGTCCGATCATGAATGAACTTTCTAAAAATCAAAAAGAGTGATGTATTTCATTGTACTAAAAAAACACACACACATTACAAAGGCAAACAAAAAAACAAGTTTAAAATGTTATACAGTGTTATTCCCCTTAGTTGATGAATCACAAATTCTTTTTGTGGCATTTTGGACGATTGATGCATGTGATCCTGAACCTACAACTTAACACATTTAGTTTGTTTTCTCTACACTGCATGGGATCTGGTCACTCCTGGTTGGTTTCTCGGTCTCCTCTGGTATTTATGAGCACTATTCTTCATGAACATTAAATATGTGATTTGATAACAGGCTATTTCTGCGTTTGCATGTGACGGATCCGCTGTGGGGACTGCACTCTCTTGTGGCTGCAGAGTTGAAGTTTTTTCCTCCCTGTGTGCACTGTGTGTGTGTGTGTGTGTGTGTTTGTGTCTGCTGTGCCTAGTCTGTAGTGTGATACCTCTGGTGTTTCTGCAGGTACTGGAACCCTTTTGTCCCCTGTCTGAGCAGGAAAACTCAGAACCAGAGGAACTGGATGTCAATCAACCTACCTGCAGTACCACAGTGTTCATACCCTCGCAAACAGAATTAAACTCTAGTCTTCTTCCCTCTGAGTCTTCCTCTCCCAACCACAAAGACCAGTCCTGCACTACCTCCCTCATAGAGACTGAGGCCACCTCCATCTCTCACATCGCCGCTGCTCTTACCCCATTTTTAAATGCAGATTCCACTGTTCCTCCTCCTCCTCTGTCAGACTCTACCTCTGCCTCACAGCCATGCTCAGTGTCTGTTCCCCCACTTTCTAGCAGTCCCTGTGACTCCCACTCGGAAGCACTTTCAACTGGAGATGATTCATCCATTCCACCACAGACCCAATCAAACCCAACCGAGTCTCACCCCTGTGTGGATGTGCCTGTTCCCTCCCCTTCTGAAATCCTATTTGAGTCTAACTCTGCTCCTCTCAAGATAACATCCCACAGCTCTCTGCAAAAAGAGGAGCTCTGTAGTTTACAAGTGCCCAACTATTCTTCTGATTCTGTTGTGTAGACTCAATGACACTCAGTATTAGACCTTACCTTCATTAGCCACGATGCATTACACAGTTATTAGTTTAAATGTCTGTTATAGGCATGATTCACTCATACTTGAAAATGTTCACTGCCACTGTTTATACTTTGTGTAAGTGGTGAGGTTAAATGAGGTGCTGCCATGGTCGTAAAGTTTAACAGTCGAAACGTTTAGCTTTATGTAAAACTCAGGATTTGGTGTCAGTCTCTGGAGAAAGGCCTCAGAAGACTGACGCTAACAATTGCAAATTCATCAAAGAGGACGTGAATGACATCCGTAAATAGTTCCAGGGATGCGTCACAGGTTAATGGTGTATTAAAAGCACAAAAAATGTAATCTCTTTAATCCAAATGGTTTAAAAATATCCTTGTCCAGCCCGGCAACCCACCTACTTCCTTTTCTCCTGTTAATGAGATTCTCTATCCAGCTTCCCTTAATTCATCCTTTCATTCTTTTCCTCTCATAGCTACAGTACATTTGGTCAAGTGTAGTTGCGCGAACTTGCTAACCCCGTTCCTCGAGCTAACAAGTTTTCTTTGTATTCGCAAAGTTTCCATGGTAACCTCATTTCTTCCACATTAACTGCTCTTTCTTTCTGTCTTGGCTGGGTTCTTCAGCAGCAGCAGCTCTTCTCACTAAATTTAATTCCCCTTTTTGCTATTTCAAAGCACATATTCAGCTTTTCCTCAATTATAATCCCTTCAAGCAATTTCCAATTACTCACCATCAGCAGATGGAGTAACACGGGGGCACAAATGTGTAAATATGGAGTGCGCTGAAAGCTGCTCCATTACTCTGCAAAATTGCTGCTCACTGAGTCTGACAAATTTCAGATTTCTAATTTCCTATAATTCTGGACTCGGCTCAGTGGAGAGCTGTTTTTAGTCTGGCTCAGAAAACTGGAATTATAGTTTTAAGTTCTCTACTGTTCATTTCATTGTGCCGTGTCATAATGTTCCCATATGGATCTATGGCTACAGGGGATACATTATTGAATAATACAAAACTCCAAGTATAAGCTGCATGTATAAACTTCAATTCAGTCTGCAGTCTCATGGTTCATTTTGTTCTGATTAGTTTTTCTGTGATAAATTGTTGATTGTTCTGTCTACAACTGTAGGCGATATGTTTGGTATTTATTTATACCAAAGACGTGCTGTAGTTAATCAACTGCAGCAACGTGTCCGCGTATCACACTCACCCATGTAACACTGTCATGTTCTCATTTGTGAGCCATAACCATCAGCATAACCCAGACATGATAAACATGTTTATTTAATGCCATATTTTTATAATGACATTGTTTACATTCAGTTCTGCCATGTTGTGTTCCATTGTCATGTCCTTTTTAATATGTTGTTTTATGTGTTTTCTTGTTCCGCTGGCTTTTATGCATCAATGTGTGTCCACTTCATTAAAGTTAACCAAATTTAACCAAATACATGTAACTGTGTGCTGATGTGATTTGCAGTTTTGTGTTTTCTCACATTTTTAACCATTAACACAACACAGTTGCTTTGCGGGTGATTTCATAATGTTTTTTCTTGAATGTTATTGAAGTTGCATATACAGCTCTGGTCGGGTTTATGTATCATACTGTAGGTCTTGCGTAGTTCTTGCTCCATTGTGGGTGTTTAATGTCAGCTGAAGTAGGTGTAAGCTCACCTTTAGATCGCACTTACATTTATGTGAACTACACTGTGCTTCTTTACACTATAATAATAGATGTAATCATAGCTGCTGTTAAATATAGAGGTTGTGGTTCTCTTGAAAAATGTAATTGAAAACAGTCATTTAACTAAGTGTGAGCTAATATTTAACTATACCTTCTCTTTCTTGCATTTATTGAACATGTAGCAGATAAATTACATGTTTCTATGGATAAAGACTTGTTTCCTAAACTATTAGTGAATTATATATTGATATTTAGATTTTTCTACACCTTCTGTTTTTTAAAGAATACTTTAATATAAGTCTCACAATATATAATTCTGAATCTTGTATGTTGCTTTTTGAGAACAAACTATAAAAATATTGAAATTAAGTTAATGGGGTTAATTGTTTAAAAAAGTTTCTTTAATGCCTTTTGTCCTTTTGGTGTAACACAATGTCACAATGAGATTTTTATCCACTTAGAATTGAGCTTTCACATCTTTCTGTATCTAACAACTATTCTATTGATGTTTATTCCCAACACCATTATACTTCCTCCAAGCTGTCTTACTCTCCTCGTACCCGTTTCTATGAAGTCATGTGTCTGTGTGTACCTTTGTGCTTACGACAGGTGCTGGAGAACTATAACAAAGGGAAAACGGCTTTGCTGTCGGCAGCCAAGATCATGGTGAGCCCCACAGAAGTGGACTTGAATCCAGAGACGATATTCATGGAGGCATCGACGAATTGTCAGCAGCCGACGCCTACAGCCCACCACCGCAGGAACAGTAGTGTTCGGTTAGTACAGCAGGAAACCCTGTGGGTGTCTTGGCGCTTAAAAGAATATATGAAACATTTAGTTTGATCCTTTGTATATTTAGTTTCCCCTTGAACTTAAAACACATTGGAGGAAACCTCTTCCTAAACTGTAGGGCTAATCATGGGGACATGTCTAATTGTTAGCCAGCACTAAACAATACTACTGCTACTAACTGCTACTTTATTGTTTTCTCAAAACCATCGTTTTCTGTCTGTTCGTTTGGTTTAAAAAAAACAAGACAGAAACCAATGTTACGGTAAGCAAAGCATGCTATTACTAATTTTGCATAATGTGCTCCCTTCTCTCATGCATGCATGCACGCTGTGTGACCACAGAGCAGTTGCGACGTATGGTAGTATTCAGTTCCCACCTCGCCCTCTCTGGTTTAGTCCCTGTCCAAAGTCAGTGTGAACTCCTGCTAGTGTTTGATTTACGATCTTTTCTCACCTGTAGTGGATGCTAACACAAGAGCAGATGTGCACTCGGTTAAACTCCCAGTCTCTCCCTTTCTTCCATCTATGTAATGTTAAACTGGTGTCACCTCGTCCGTAGAATCTAGATGTGGTTTCAATACTAAACCTTTCCCGTTTTTCCCTTTTTAACCCTCTGTAAGTTGTTTTGACCCATATTTTCATGTGTGTCTTGTGTTTCGGATCCCCTCTCCCCTCCTCTCCCTGCCACCACTCTCCAACCCATTCTTCTCCTCTCCTCTAGTTCATGTGCCCAGTCTGAAATATCTCTGGATGGTTTCTCTGAGTGCCCACCTCCCCCAGTGCCTGTAGTGCTGCGTGGAGCTCGGGAGCGGCTGACAGTGGAGCTGAGGGACCGAAAAGCGCCGCTGGCTGTCATGGAGAGTCTCTCAGACGCCGAATCCCTCTACAGCTTGGATTCTCGACGCTCCTCAGCTGCGCTAAGGGGTTCGCCAATGCTGAGTTGCCTCCCGTTCCCTTTGGATGCTCCGATTCCGGAGGAGAACCCGTCTCTCAGCTCCCGCACTGAGTTACTGGCCGCTGACTGCCTCTGCCAGGACACCCCAGAGCATATGGGCGAGGTTGGGCCCTTCTTTACCCCACTGGAATCCAGATCCACCTCGGATTACCCAATGGGGCTGTCTCCCGTCACACCTCGCTACGGTGGACACCATTCTCCAACTCTGCTAAACCAGAGCGCTTTGGCTCAGCCTTTCAAGCCAGAGCTCAACGCCAACCCAACAATGCTTCCTGATGAAGATCACCAACAGATTCCTGGTGTTTACAGCCCAGGCAGCACTCCCAACACTCCCCTCAGCCCTCAGATTGGTTCTAGACCAGTGGATGGAGAAATGGAAGACTGGGAGCTGGAGATGGCAAAGAAACAATTAAGTGCAGACACCAGACCGGCAGCTTCTACTCCTGCGAACCAACTATCCAATGGAAACCCCAGCCAGGCAGTGCTGGAGTTCGCCCAGTACTTAGACTCTCTATTCAGACTGGACGGCAGCAGCTCACCGCCTCTGGAGTTGTCCGACGGGGAGTCAGAGTCAGGCCGAGGCTCCTTTGGGCAGGGCGATGGACAGCAGTTTGACGACAAACAACTTCTGGCCAGAGCAACACTGGAGCCGAACCTAGTCCCCAAACCTCCACGCACTTTCGCTGGATCTGCTGATCCCTCTTCAGGCATCTCTTTGTCGCCATCCTTCCCTCTCTCTTCGTCTGAGGAGCTCAACGACCTTTCCCCTGGCGAGGGCGTCTTGCCAGCCATAGACTCGCTACGAACATCCCCCCCTTGCCACTGCCCCGAAGAGAACACACTGTCATCTATGGTGTAGTGTGCTTCTAAGTGCAGTCATCCAAATTTGAAGACATATCACAGTACATGCATGCAAAAGAATGCAGTCACTTATCAGAGATTCAATGACAGAACTTGACTATATCAACCCACAAACTCCCTTTGAAGGCTGTTTATAGCATTTTCACACTATTGCAATGACTAAGGAAAAAAAAGATACCTCTCTCTGCATGCCAGGGGGCTGTGCTGCTTTTGGGTGAATATAAATAACTGTAGCTTCACCATGCCATTCCAAAACAATGCTGTCTCACCCAAGTAGGGACACGTCAGCGTTACATCACTTCCCTGACTTAAGAAAATCAAAGGGAGAAAAAGTTACCTGAGCAGGGATTCAAAAATAAAACTAACACTGTAGAATAGGTTAGCATAGGCACATCATCGGGATTGATGTACTGTACAACTTCCTGCTCCCTCAGCAGCTACGGAAAATTTGTCCAGTTTTTATTTCGTTTTGTTTAAATTTTTTTATTTTTTAATCAGGAATGTGAAAAATGGACATTGTCAATAAGTAGAGGTGAAAAGACATTATGAAATGTTCCTCAGGTCTGTAAAGAATTTTACAGTTTGAGAAAGCGAGTAAGTGTGTTACATTGGTGAGAATTCATGTGTCTTAAAAAGTTTCAGTGATTGTGACAAAGTTATTACAGACGCCTATGGATGTTTATGAGTCTTTTGGTTACTCTTTATAGTGCATGACTTTTTTTTTTTTTTTGAGGAGAAATTGTCACTAAGCCACTTAGATTGACATTTGTGTACTCTTGCACACATCATATTGCTCAATTTACCCCCTTTGCCAAAAAAAAATGAATACATCGTATTGCCAAATGTATTTATGAGATGTAATTTTGTATATGTATATGAATATTGCTTTATTTAAACACAAGCTAAGTACATTATCTCCTCCCATTGCCACACTGATGGTTCCCATGTAGACTGTTACACAGCAGCACCACCGAAGAGATGTCATCCTGACCTGAAAACACTGCCATGGCTTTGATTTTGAAAACACGACGTCTGAACCAATAAGGAACTTGCTAACAGTCCTAGCCTCATAACTACTGTACCTTTATATCTTTGAAGCACTCTTAGCAATGTACCGATGTCAGGGTCTGCATGCTTTACGCATTTCAGAGTAGCATGGCTGGTATAAAATAGGTTTTGTCATTAAGTCACAGCAAATAAGCTCTAAACATCTTTTTCTTAAAGGCCCATGGTCAGCAGACGGGACCAAACTGTATCCTAAAACGTTTCCCGGGATATATCTCTTGTTCTCAAGGTGCTCTCCGTCATCTTGGATATAAAGGTGTTTGCTTCCCTTTAATCTGGTTCATCTCAAACATCTTTGAGGTGAATATGCCAATTCTAAACACTGTATGTGGTGTACAATCTTCCATATCACTCTGGGTGTAAACAGGTGGCTCAAGGTTTTGCATTATTTATTACTGTTACTGTTTTTATCACTTTTCTTGCTGTATTTGATGGTATTATTATCCTTATTGCGCTTTCAGCAGATTGGTTTGATGTCAGTGGTTTTTATCTCATTTTTGGGACAGTGTGGGGGAACTTTTTATAAGACTTTCCCAAATGTAAGGAGTAAATATATTTCAGCTTTTTTTCTGTCTGAGTGGAAAGATATGTGACATTCTGCCATGGCATGGTGACAATATGCTCTTTTTTTTAAATTTGTTTTAGTTTTTTTTTTACAAATCTTTCATAGTGGTGGTGTGACTTGCTGCCGAGTGACAGCCTCACAGTGACTCTTGGTGCAGTCGAGCCCGGAGTCACCATTCCGATCCGCACAGTCTCTATTTGGAGTAGGATTTGCTGTGGTTACTCACAGCAGACCACTCCAACCAGTTTACAGCCCGACACTAACCATCAAGCCGGTCCCAGTCGTCTCTCCATAGATATAGGCTGGGTCGGGCATTTCCTACGTTCAGTAGCTTAGCTTGAAGCCGGTCATATAACACTTAACACTGCTGAAAGACAGCACTATAATACTTTCCACCATAATGTGTACAGCACCATCTTCTATGTGTAATTATTTATGCAGATGTCTAAGAAAATATGAATTCCAATAGTCATGTAGAAAATAACTATATAACAATAAGGAGATAATGACTATGTTAAAAGATACCAGTATTGATATATATGAGAAGAAAATATTTCATTTGAGAAAAGTTATTTATTCAAATTATTGGCAGATTTACAAATTGGTCTATACTGAAAGAGAAATAAGTCAACTCTGTCTTGTCCATGTTAACCTGGTTTGCTTCCCTTCCTTTCCTGCCCCACAACGAGAATGTATTTAACCCCTTCCCCTGCCTGTAATAAACTACAAACTATGAAAATAAATATGAAGCTGTCACATTTCTTTCAGAATTAACTGCTAATATACTGTTTAATATAATTATTTTGTAGTTTATTTCAGGTTTTCCAGGTCCTTCAACAAATCTTATTTATGAATGTGCGTAATCAATGTTCTGTTGAGTTCTTTAAAAAATATTCTAAATATTATTGGCACATTTAGGCAGAAAATGACTCATTCTATTAGACTTGGCTCTTGTGTGAAAGCAAATGGTTTTAAGCTAATGGATTTTGATGCCAAGTACCCTCTGATATATGGAGGGACTATTGCCAAATGCACTCATCCTGAAAAAGTGTGTGCTTTAGGTTTGATATGGAGAACAGGCGTCTTCAGTTTTAGAAGTGCTGAGTGTGGACGGATTTTGAGTAAAGATGTCACGAGCTGTTCACGGCTATATTTAAACCCAAGTGTAGGTGCAGTGTGTTATGAGTGTACAGTAGTTCTGCCAGAGATCAACATCTACTTTTGAGCCTTGTGAACAAGTTATGGGTCAAATTACACAGCGTGGACGGAAGATGTATATCTGATAAAACTAGTGACGCACATTGGTCTTATATAGTTATGTTAAAATGCATATTTCAATTTTGAATCCATCCAATAGAGACACCGACGGCAAATCTGATCTGTATTTGGCACTGAAAAAAAAGAGTTGGCAACTTTTTGCAGAAGAAGCAACTGCAATTGCAACATCTTTTTCTTCTGGAATTTGTTTTTTCAAACTTTATAAGAAGTTCTGTATTTCTCAGTGTGGCTGAAATTGCTACAACTTTGAAGCATCTTCAACACAAATGAGGAAGTCTAGGTTTCTTTTTTTATCTCAGTAGAGGAAGTGGATTGTTAACAAAGAGCAGTCGGTCGCCTTGATTAGTTTTTTTTTTTTTAGGTATCTTGTTCTGAAGATGTACTGATTTTTGACAGTTGATTCATTCCAGGGACTCAGAACTGGTTGCAATCAGTTCAGGATCTTGTATGTAAATGAAGTTTGATGATTTTTTGCAGGTATTTAAGTTGGTAGGTAGTTTTCATTCATTCATATGTCCACACTCATCACATGCTCTAGTATTTATACCATATATAGTATGTATGTATCTGTCTGTCTGTCTGTCTAAATGATATATTATTACAATTTCGTCATACCTGAGTATGGTGACAATAGAGATCTTGAATCTATATTTTGTCCCAACTGGTTTTATATACCCTGAAAGTCAAATCCTTAAAGACGTACATCTCTGTTCTTGCCCCAGCAGACTGTGTAAATATAATATTATATAATATTATATAATATTATATTTACACACAGCCTGTGGTAAATCATGTTTAGTTTACCTCCACTGCCACCAGAGGGAAGCAAAGTATCCTTATCCTGAGACACCCACAGGACAGACCCAAAGAAGAATGACTTCCGTAAATCACTGAGACGTTTCCTGGGGTGCTAGTGTTAGCTTGAAGCTGGGTTGGTATTAAAATTGTGTTATTTACTGTCGCTTGTTTTCATATCGCGTCTTGTCGAACCTCTCGGGAGGGACGACATTCCTGTAACGTTAGAAAATGACTCGTTTCCTTTCATTTCACAGCGGTAGATAACGACTGTTAGTGAGCTAAGCTAGCATGAATGTTTACACAACTGCCTCAGCTAACGGTTGCGTTAGCCAAGTTAGCTTCCTAGTTAAGTCAAGTGAAATCATTTTGATCTTTGTTCGGACAGTAAATCTTGACAGTTGAGTTTTATAACCGCGTCACGGTGAATATATTTGGTTTATTGTCACTGACTCAGTGGCAGTTACGGAGATGTGTGTTGTCTGTATAACTGACTGTGCTTATCGCTGATGGCAAATGTAATGAAATATATAAATGGGTGATAACTGTTAATCTAAAAATTGCACCGCAGTCTTGACATAGAAATAATGAGATGTTGGGGGACCTGTGTGTAACCGTACTCTGGATCACTGTGACACACGGAGATTGTGTGTGTTTAATATGTTCGGCTACGTAAACTACTAATTAGCCCATAAACTATTGCTGTCTACATGAAAAACAATTATTTTTCGTCATCGATTAATCTCCCGATTATGTTCTCGATTAATCAGTGATCCTGTTGTCTCTCAGACTCAGATAACGTGTGTTGTCATATCAACAGTTTAGAACCTAAAGATATTCAGTGAATGATATTGTACGAGAAAGAAAAACATTGTGTTCTTACATTTGTGAGGTAGAACTAGACAAAGAGACATGTTTGCTGAGTTGGTCAGTTATGAAACTAGTTTCTGTTTAGTTTTCTAATCGTTGCAGCTCCAGTGTAAACAGTGAATGGCTGTGACTGATCAGATGCTTGTCTTCACAGTGGCTGGTTGGACAGAGAGGTGTCAGGCATGTATGCCTCTGGGAAATACAGCTCGCGGGGCCCAGCTCTTATCCCACGGATGAAAACCAAGCATCGCATCTACTACATCACCCTCTTCTCTGTGGTGCTGCTTGGATTAATTGCCACTGGGATGTTTCAGTTCTGGCCCCACTCCATTGAATCCACAGCTGACTGGACGCTGGACAAACGCAGCGTCCACGACGCGCCTCTGGTCCGCCTCCCTTCCTCCAGTCCCATTCCTGAGAGGGGGGACCTCAGCTGTCGCATGCACACCTGTTTTGATGTATACAGGTGTGGCTACAACCCCAAGAATAGAATCAAGGTAAGTGCATTTTAAAGCAACCCTCTCTAAGTGTTTCCCTTCAATATTTCATGGTGTTCTTTTTTTGTTCAAATTATAAACCGTTGTGGACATGGTTTTCCTCGTAGGTCTACATTTACCCTCTGCAGCGGTTTGTGGATGAGTTGGGGGTTCCCATCAGCAACACTGGACTGTCACGAGAATACAATGACCTGCTTAGTGCCATCTCTGATAGTGATTTCTACACTGATGACGTGACCAGGGCCTGTCTCTTCATCCCATCAACTGATGTGCTGAATCAGAATTCCCTGCGAATCCGAGAGACTGCCCAGGCTCTGGCAATGCTACCTAGGTAAATGTTTAGCTACAGTCATAAAAAATGTAGTCTTAGTTACTTTTAATCATGCTCTTTTACTGCTTTGTCACCTCCTCTTCATGAACCTGTTTCTCAAATTGTTGTTGTCATTGTTGTTAAAACTCAAATGTGGCTTTTTAATTCCCAAAAGATTGATCTAAGTCACTTAACCATTTGTATTGTGTAGGATAGCAACTTACAAATATCTTTTAAATATCAAATAGTGGGTTGATTAACTTTGATTTTCCTAAATGTCCTTTCACAAGAGCCCAAAATGTCCCTTGTTGGAGCAGTATTTTTAAGGGATTTTAATAAAAAGCAACGTTCAATGAAGAAAAACAACTAACCAGGGAATGTTTAATATTTTTATTTAATAATTACTTAGAATATGAACTAATTAGCAACACTGCAATCATATTTTTTCTGTTAATTTTTCTGTTTAATTAATCTATCATTCTTGTGTGTGTTTTGGTAGATGGGACAAAGGAATGAATCACCTGCTTTTCAACATGTTACCAGGAGGCCCCCCAGACTACAATACTGCCCTGGATGTGCCCAGAGACAGGTAGTTTTAAATAAAGCTTAAAAGTCATCTTAGTATTTTAAGAATGGTTAATTATTATCTGATAATTATCTTTATTAAATCTGAAATTACCAATAATAGGACACTTCCACAATTACAAAGCACTTTGTAACCTTGATTGGATAAGTGCTATAGAATTCAAGTTGTATTATTATTTCTATTTTGATATTCTGTTTACAGGACAGATGCACTTTTATACAACCATGGATTATGCAGCCTTAAGCAGCATTTCCCATTCCTCCAGCCACTCTTCAAATGTATAGAATATTAATTTGAGGAAGATATTTAAAATACAATATTTCCTGGGGGCCTTGAGGATACGTTTCAAATGTGGTTGTGTTTACCAGCAAAGAGCCCATGTGTCTCAAGATGTTCTATAGGCTGATGATTGAGGGTGAAAGAGCGTTGGTTTATGAGCATACAGCCTTGAGACAATGAACACTATCTTTAGCTGTAAGGAATTTCCTGGGCTCATCCAGCTGGAGTCCATTTGTGATGGAGCCTCATCAGAACCAGGTGTGTGACTAACAGTGTGTTTCCATTTTATATTCTCCTCGCCTGAGAATAGAACTGAGTCCGAAATACGTGTTGTCATCTAGTGGACTAACCAGTGATGAATTAAGCAGGTCACTGAGCCACGTTTGTTGCCACTTCATGTTTCACATCGGCATCATTGGTGGCA
Source organism: Hippoglossus stenolepis (assembly GCF_022539355.2). Taxonomy (NCBI): domain Eukaryota; kingdom Metazoa; phylum Chordata; class Actinopteri; order Pleuronectiformes; family Pleuronectidae; genus Hippoglossus; species Hippoglossus stenolepis. The sequence continues at coordinate 12,740,589 of NC_061483.1, forward strand.
AAAGTTCTCACGGGAAGCAAATAAACCAATTCATATGTTTGTATTTCAAAGTGTGTTCCTGTAGCTCGTCGCTGTTGAAATCCCCAGTGTGTTGAAGCATTACTACAATCAGATACATTTGTTTCAGAGCGCTGCTTGCTGGAGGTGGTTTCTCTACATGGACCTACAGACAAGGTTATGATGTCAGCATCCCAGTTTACAGCCCACTTTCTGCAGATGTCGAGCTGCCTGAGAGACAGCCTGGGTGAGCACATCTCACATGTGGACTCTCATATTTTGTTGTCATGATCAAATAACTTTATTACAGACAGTGCTCCAAGGAATCAAAATAATGCGAGATATTTAGATTGGTTCAAAATATACATAATTTTGGTTTTATGCTAGGCTTGATTAAGCAATTGTTTGATCAAAGTATCAACAAACTAAATTCTGTGTGACTTCATTCTCCCAGGCCACGGCGCTACTTTATTCTATCTTCTCAAACTGCCATCCACCGGGAGTACCGCGCTGAACTGGAGCGCTTGAAGGAAGAAAATGGAGAAGCGTTGCTCCTCCTGGACAAATGTAGCAACCTGTCCCAGGGCGCCGCCTCTGCACGAAAACGCTGCTACAAGGGGCAGGTGTATGACTACCCACAGATCCTGCAGGTAGGAAACATAACTATCAAAAACATTCAAGATAGAAATTACCACCCTGGACTTAATCTAGAAACTTGGATATTGTTGTCAAAATGCAGTTTATGTTCCATTACCAGCGACAGTTTCGATAGACAATGGCTTAGTGTAACCTCCTTTTAGTTTCTCTGTACAATGCATAATTAAATGGCTCATTTTACCCCCGTGTTTCTACAGGAGTCTTCATTCTGTGTGGTGTTGCGGGGGGCACGTTTGGGTCAGGCTGCCCTCAGTGACGTGCTGCAGGCTGGCTGTGTCCCCGTCATCCTCGCGGACTCCTACATCCTGCCATTCTCTGAAGTACTTGACTGGAAAAGGTCTGAATAAGTCCCGGAACAGTTAAAGTTAAGTAGTTTGACAGCCGGACATTTTTTGTTCACTAATTTAATGTTTCTTTCTCTGCACAGGGCATCTGTGGTTATTCCAGAGGAGAAGCTGTCAGAGATGTACACCATCCTCAAGAGTATTCCTCACAGACAAGTTGAAGAAATGCAGAGACAGGTAACAGTCACAAGGTTTTATCTGAAGAAAACATCTCTCAGCCAAATGTATTCAAAGGGCCTCATATTTAGCTGCAGTTGGAGAGCTCAGATTGACATGGTGGTCAAAGGTGCTCTCGCTGTGGTTGGAGAACTTGCATGTCGTGTCTAAGATGCTTGTACCTTAACCAACCAACCAGACAAGTTTATGGCAGACAAAATAAATGTTATGTGTTGTGCGACAGACAGGAATTTGGATTCCATCCTTGCTTTTTGTCAGTTTGAATTTCCGTCCTTGTTCGGTGTAGATTTTCAAAAAGCTTTCAGAAGACTCAGCTATGTTGATATTTGCTTGAGTGTAATGCACACAAGACGGCTGATACTCCCTTCCCATTTGATATTTACATTGAGCCACAATAAACAAAAGTGAAAGCAGCTATGAGAGAAGTACACCATTTCAGCTGCTCTTCATTCTCTTGTATCAACTCTGGTCCATTTACCAATTATACTGGCCAAACAGACATTCTAGGCCAAGGGCTCAGAGACGGGCTTGGGGTTGGATTACACCAGACAAGCTGAAAAACATGGCTCGCTCTTGGGGCGGTGGTGGTGGTAGTGTTGGGTGGGGGTGTCCCGCTGTGTAGAGCTCACAGCTATCACAGATCTGATATTATTTAGTTATCCACTGGTCACAGTGGTCCTCTGCCTGCCCTGATGTTGCTCAGATGGACTGAATTGTTTGCAAGTTGATTCTTCTTCTGAGACATTTTCCCTAGTTTGATGATACTAATGGTGAATCACTATCTACAGTTAACATATACAGTGTGCTGTAGTTATGCTCCTCTTTCGTCAATATTTTCCTCTACTGTAAATAATAATTGAAGTTTGTAGCAAAATAATGTATTTTTTCTGTAATATTTTGTTGACAGACATTTATATTTTATTATCGCTATTTAAAAATCTAAGAAATCCTGTCTGTCTTGTTGTAAATAGAAACATAACTTGAGCACTTCTATCATATTTTAATGACTATCTCACCTTTACATTGGGGTTTTAACATGAAGAAAGGCTCAGTGCCTTTCCTCTGATTGGATGATTGAGTGACGCACAGCCAGGCAAACCTCAGGTAAAGGACTGTAACCTGGGTTGGTAAATCTGAGAGAACTCACAGTCAAATTCAAACAAAAAAGTTCTGGCTGTTTTTGGTGTGGAGCTACACACCGGAGCCTTTGACCTGGTTCCAGTATAAACCCCTGGATCGTCCGGCCACATCTGGATGTGCAGCTTCCAGGTCCAGCTTTGGGGTGGTGGAGTCCTCAGCTGCTTTACTCTCCAGTCAGACTGTTATAATGCCAGTGTGTACTGAGGTCAGCCAGGGGTGTGTGGCTGCAGAATCAGAGACCATCAGGAGCATCAGGGGGTGAGTGATCAGACAGGTGGAACAGCAAGGGTTGAACATGGCGAGTGGATTATAAGGAGAAGGAGCAGTCTACTTTTCCATTGCCCTTGTAGAGTTTTAAATGGGGATGATTTGGACTCCACACAAGACAGACTGTCAGCGATGTTAAGGAGAATGCACAGAAGGAAAGTGGACTAAGTGTACTGGCCGTGGCTTATAACAGGAAATGCTGGTGGAAATATGTATTACCTGAGCAGCAGCTACGGCATCAAGCAGCTTGTCCTTTTTTTGCTGCATGGACTCCTGGCGATGGATCTCTTTTTTGTGTGAGTAAGCAAGTTTGCAATCACAATTGATTTAATTTGTTCACATTAAAAGCTGCAAGGATCGTTAGAGAGGCTAAACAAAGCCCTATTAACAGTCCTTAATAAAAATTGAGAAATATAGCAGATTTCGGATGAACACTCCAAATTCTGCAAGGTTAGACGGTGGGTCTGTGTGGGCTTTGCTGAGGGTAGTGACTGTTTGGTTGTGAGTACGGGCTTTTGTGTTTTTCTCAGTTGAGAGGCATCTTAACAAATGGTGATGAATTTAAAAAGGATGAAGGGAGATAAAATATGAAGTTTCAGTTCAGTCACATGGAGAAATGAAAGGGTTAGTGAACTGTGTGTCTTCTTTCCTCCTTCCATAATAAACCTAAATCTTTCCCTGTTTACCAGAACATGGAGCACAACTTTGTTGTATCCGTGTTTAGGCTTTGAAGAGACCATTTTATTGTGATGCAATGTCATAGAAGAGGGTCTAAGCATCAAGAGTCCAAAGTGCAATGCATGGACAGAAATTTATTATCCAATGATAATTTGATTGGATTTGATTCGACACAATAGCAAACTATTTTTAACCAAGATACACTGTTTTATCTTTAAGGTGCATTTAATTTCTCTTCTACTTTGGCCTGAGATTTTCCACACCCACATTTTCTCCTCTTGGATTCTTTCTACATTTTCCGTTATAAAAGATTTTCAACTATAGTCTTCCTGAGAAAGAATTTACAACAAAGGGTCTGATTTCTTAAAGTAGATGTGATAGCAAACCTAAAAATTGATTTCTCTTTTTGACGTGGTTGAACCGATGTATTTCATTAGTTTGACCAGCAGATGGCTCAGCAGATTTTGCTTTCACAGTGTGCGTCTTTGTTCTCATGTTCTGTGACTTTTGTGCCTTACAGGCAATGCAAATTTACCTCAAAGGAAATAACTCCGAATTTTATATAACTTAATTTAATTTTAGCTTTTAAGTATAGATTAACGTTTTTGAATTTAAATTATTTGTTTAATAGCCAAAGGACTGAGGTGATATTAATTAAATAAAAAGCTGATTCTATTAATTAGGAAATATTGAAAGTTTCGGTGATTTGGTTCTCAAATTATTAACTGAATAGATTATATAGATTTACTTTTTCAGTTATATAGATAACTTAAAAAGTAAGCTCATATTTGGATAGGTTACTGCTCAGCCTCCATCAGTAGACTTGTTTCAGACAGCAAAGCTCTTTTTCAAATTTAAGATTATGTAATAGCATCCATTTAAGTCACTTTTTGAAAGGCCACATACTAAACTGCTGTGAAATGTCAACAGTGCTTAAGTGAGACCACTGAACTCATGATTATGACTCCCATGAGCCTTGTTTGGGTCATACCCTCAAAATAGGTCACATACATTACAAACCTTTATTAGATTAGCATAATCAAATAAATTCACTTATTGAATTAGAATATATAAGATGGTAAGAGGGAGTTATTTGATTTTCAGATTGATTTCAATTGACTTTTCATCCTTCGTTCTGCCGTTGACTTCAGCTTCAACTTGACAACAAGCTTTTTGTTTTAGAATGTTGAACATCTCCAAGCTTTGTTGTAGCTTCTCATACTTGTATACAGTCTGTGTAGACTCTGCAGCTCCTCACCATGCAGAACAGTACGGCTGGCTACTGCTGATTTATAGAAGTCTGTCTGCTCCCTCCCTCATGCTGTGTGCGTTTTCTTCAGTCTTCTTTTTATGTGCTCCCTCATATGGAACTAAACCATCAGTCAGGAGGATGACAGGTGTCAGTTGCTTTCTGGTCCGTCAACAGTGTAATAATTATTGTTGCTTAATCTTTCCCACTTGAGTTGCAAATTTGATTTCTTAGAGCAAATCCGCACGTCCTTGAGTTATTTAAACTAAACAGCCTATAAAATAAGGGCTGGACGTTATAGTGAAATTTTAAGTATAATGGTTGAACAGGAGAATACAAAATACAGTCCCATGGTGAGCCTTTGTCTTACTCTGCAGAAACTGTAGGGCCTCACAAACTAAGATTGGGGGAGTCTGTAATCCAGCAAGCCATGGGTCTCACTAGTACAAAGACTGTAATCTCACATGTAACCTGCTGCGAAAGCTGTGGTTGTCAGGCCTGCTACTCTTTATTTTAGACTGATTTACACCTGGGAGACCAGGTAATTTATATATAAATATGTGTGTGTGTGCATGCATGTGTGGAAATGTTTTGATCACAGTCAGAAGCAAAGTGCTAATAAATCTCGTGCAAAACAATATTCCCAGCGAGCAGCTCCTATGATTGAAGCAGACTTGGTTTCACTGCTGGTTTTGATTTTGTTGAAAACACTAATGATTGCCTGGTTCTGTCCGCAGCTCACTGACTGCCAACTATGGTCTACGGGTTGAGTCTTATGTCAGGGACTTGACAATTTGCACTGAGTTAAACAAAGTAATGCAGACAACTGGAATGACCTGTGTTAATTATTTTTAATAACAAAAGAGCTGCTGGGGAACTCCTCTAAACTAGAAGGAATTGAGAAGATAATTCTGTTTTAAACAAGCATTCAATTGGATGAAGGTTTGACTTACAGAGTAATATATTTTGGACCTGAGTCGTGTGATTGTTTTTATTATTTCTCAATATTTGCAAGAAGGCTATAGTTACAATTTCCTCTTCTGCAATGCTGTCTCTTCTTCGCTACTCATAAAAATTCCTGCAGGCGTTGGGAGCAGGCGGAGGGTGCTGGGACGGGCCCTCAGGCCAGCACAGTTTGCTTTCTGCCTCCCCCCAGACGGAAAAGAAACTTTCATCACTGGCTGATTTATGGGCCGTTGGGATTCCCCCTTGAGATTAGAAAGTCTTTTTGGAGTCTCCTCATCCGCTCATTTTCTCTGTTGTTGTACAGCTCCAATGCCTCATCACATTCACAGACATCGGTAAAATTGTCACATGTTGTTCACGTGCCTCCAAGGACTGTCTTTGTTAAACAAAGAGCACACACATTAGCGAATAATACATTTTTAGTGCATTTAAATAACAAGACCAGATGTACAGCTCCCAACTCCATAAACAAACTCTCAAATCTTCATATCCTCTGCTGTGGAACTGTGGGCCATTGAGGAGCTGGAGGGGTGAGGTCGGGTCAGGATAGCGTGGTGCCTCCTGGCAGGAGTCAATGTTGTTTAAAGCTTCATTAACTCTCATAGGGTTTTTTTCGCCTCTCAACTGTCCCTTGAAGTTTCTTGATAGTACAGGGGGCCTGCAGGGAGAAGGAGGCTTGACATGTGTATTGCGGTTAGTCACACCACTCTAAATTGATCAGTTCATTGTACCTTTTAATATATTAAACAGTCATAAGAGAGAGTTCATGGACCCTATATGTAGAATCTTCGGTTTGTTCCATTGGTGCCTCTTAACCTTCCCGCCTCTCTATATTTCCGCCGTAAAACGATCTAATCCACAGGTATCTGTTCTCATGCTCGTTGTCTTGGCTGAAAGAACAGTTGGAGATGAGTATTCCAGCAGCCTGTGTGATAACATTAAGATGTGGGTCAAGAGTTCACTTATCATTTAGGTCTGCTTTGCACATCAGAAGTCTGTTGAAATAAAACAGACCCAGTCAAAAGAGTTTTCAAAGGAGATGTTGAAGAGCATGAAGCTGGAGAGGCCTGCAAAACTCTCTTTAATGACGTGGACAAGGGAGGGAAACCTGGATTTTACAGTTATGATTTCACGCTGGTGTTATCTTCTGCCATGTGACAGCCAACAAATGAGAAAAGTGGGAATAAGAAGACAAGAACTGTTATATAAGCAATAACATGTTCATGAAATGCTATCTTGGCTCCAAATGCTCAAGATGACAGCATTCGTATCCAAAGTACCTAAGATTCATATATAGATAGTAGGAGAAGGTGTGCCACATACATGAATGTTTTATTTTTTTATTCATTCACAAATTTTACACATCTATATTGTAACTGCAAAGGGACCCTCTCTTAAAGATGAATAGAAAGCTTATGTTTAGTTAATACATGTTTTTGTAAATGTGCTGTGCAAATGTTCTGTATTTGCTCTTATTTTTCCATTCTTGTTTTCCATTTGTCCCCAGGCTCGCTGGTTCTGGGAGGCCTACTTCAGCTCCATGAAGGCTATTGGCTTGACAACCCTCCAGATCATCAATGACCGTATCTACCCGTATGCTGCACGCACTTATGAGCAGTGGAACAATCCACCTGTGGTGGTATGTCACTGTCTACACTTGATGTATATTTTAGGTTTTAACCATTGGTTAAGAATATCTTATTATAACTGTGTCATGGTTTTTCCTGCTTTGTCTCTCAGAATAATCTTTTATTTATGTAGGCCCTTTCAACAGACAGCTATATATCTTCTATACAGCCTGTGCTCTACTGTGCTGAATCAGTCAGTTGTATTCCTAGATTGGTTTTTATTGCAGACATATGAACACCACCCCTCCACAACGGAGCTTTGACCATACAGATGTTCACAGGGCCACATAAGCTTCCGAAATCGAAGCCTCTGTGGCAGAGTGACAGTAGAGGCCTTCCTGCTTTCTGGAGCGCCACACATGCAGCACTGCATAGTTTGGTATACACCCAGCGAGTTCTGAGGCCGTTTGTGTCAGCACTTCTGCACCAGGAGGATGCCTCCGCTGTGGTGAAAAATAAGTTCCTGCATGTCTGAGTCATTGTGTTCATAGAGAGTAGGCTGAATGTGAAGAATGGTGTGTGTTAAGCATCCCTGTGGTTGTGGGAGGTTGTGGCTGCAGACAGCTTGGCTGTGCGACCATCTCTCAGGGGTTGTTAATCAGCTGGGTCTGATCTCCAGTCTCCTCCGTGCTCAGCCTATATGGAGTAGAGGCATAATATGGTGATGTATAATAGTGTTTTGCATATGTGCACATTATGTCTACAAGTATCCTAGTATAAGCAGATGCACTGAAATGCTGGCATTAGAAAGGTGGCGGTCACAAACAAGCAGCGCTCTGAAGGGTGTTTGCAGATGTTCTCCATTTTCGCTCCGCTCAGATCTGTACAGTAATTCAGGACTGAGAGGTTGTCGGTCAAGCAGCTGCTCACTCTTTTGACCATGTCTGTTTTCCTCTGAGCAGGTAGCTTGTTAATCAGCAGCTACACTTGACATTACCCACTTATGTCAAAGGTTTTGTCCAACGCCCAGTCCAATCGATCAGTATCACTCGGGTCTTACGGCCTGTCCAGACCAAGCGGAGGTTAATTATGTCAGGCTACATACCTTTGGCCATTCCTCCCTGAGATGCGAGATGAAGTGTTTTCTCAATGGCCTCGGTGAATGGATGGTGAGAAGAACTTGCACAGAGCACTAAATAAATCAGGCAGACATTTTCCCCCTCTCCTCCTGTAGTTCTTTAGGCTGGTAATTGAAAGCACATTTCCTGGGATTGCTGGTGCCTTCAGAGGGGGTTTCAGAACAAGGGACAGGCTGCTTTTGTGAGGGATTTGTTGGTAGAGGGCAAACTTGTTCGAATTGAGGAGTTCGGACTTTCACATTTGCCACAGTTTCAAAACATTTTATGATGATTGGCGCCTGGGCATATGACAGCCTGACTTATCTCAATGTTGTTTAAAAGTTATTTTACAATCTTTAAGTGTTTGGACATTTAGTTTGGCCTCTTTTCTCCTGCACAAGTTGTTTGCAGATTCTATCAACAGGAAGCAGTTCAATGACCTAAAATCAAAACTGTGAGCAGCAACAAGCAGGTTTCAGGCTTGATAAAGCTGAGGGAAGTCCCCTCTTCATCCGATTTGAACAAAACCTGATGTGCATGTTCAGGAAATGGAGCAAAATGTTATCAATGAGTTTATCAAGATTGCTTAAAATTGGAATGTCACGAGAACTGATACTTCGGCACCAAGTCGATGCCAAAAGTCTAAAAACGTCACGGTACGGTTTTTTATGTTGCAACTATTGTATCATTCAGCAATAAATTTAAAGATTACATTTAATCCGAACTGTGCCTCTACATCTGCCTACATTATTAAAACTGAGAAATATATATGTTGCTATTGATCATTTTATCTTGTCATTTTACCTTTGTTCGAGTGTCTTAGATTAATGAACCACTCAAGCAGTTCAAAAAACCAAATAAAAGTGTAAAGTATAAACACGTAACTCCCTCAGATCTGCTGGTGACATACTGAGCTGTGGTTTTCTTTTCATCTCATTCACACTGTTTGACAAATGGTTTAAGTGGCCTCTGCCTGTTTTATTCTGTTTTAATGCATCTGTGCTGCTTATATGTGTGAGTTTAATTATTTCCCCCCTCGGCTTGAATAACAATGTGAGAACAGCCACAAGGAAGTTTCCACTTGCCAGTAAAGTGGATTTTTATTTGTGGAGGATTGACTGATGTTGTGCAAAAGACGGTGTCTGTGTGTCTGTTGACACACTCGTGTTGATGCTGTGGAAGGAGCCACATAATCACTGTGTGGCCTCCTGGGACCAGAGGAGAAGCAGGGTTTATATGGACTTCAAGAAGCCCACAGATTTACTGTGTTAGATATGCTCTCTTTGCTTCTCTCAGACTGATTGAACCTTTCTGTCGTGTTTGAAGTCTATCACGTGAAGCCTCATGCTCCTTTATATACTCTTAGGGAAGCACATGCTTGTAAATGAAATACATGAGTTGTTTTTTCTCTTTTCTTTTTTGAAGTTGAGAAAAAAAACCTTGGTTAAAAAGAAAGAAAGTTATTGTTGCAATATTCTTACCATAGGACTCAAAGTTGTCTCTTTAGGTGTCACTTTATTCCAACTGACTTTAACATTTAAAGTTAAGTATCCAGCACACAAAGCATTAGAAAACTGTCCTGTGGCTTCCTTCATTTAACAGCGTCGCTTGATCTAAGCCGGAGTCAGAGCTGCTCCAAGGATTTACAGGCCGTTTTAATGGGGAAGCAGTGAAAGAGAAGCCAAGTTCCACACTCATGATAGACGGCCACTATTCACAATCTGACAAACTCCACTCCTCTCCCCCCTTCCTATTTCACCCACACCCCAGAGGAGTTTCACCTTCACAACAGCAGTAGATACAACCTGTCTTGTTTGCAGACTCCCACTCTGTCTTTTTGTTCTTCTGTCCTGCTGCTTCTGTTGGGTTTTCTTTGGCGTTCTTGCAGAAAGTTTTTGACGTTCTCTGCCCTGCCTCTCTTACCCCTTGAGAGACATTGTTGGATGATTCTTGCTCCTTAATAAAAAACATAATCTAGTAATGATTTCAGGTGAACTCACTGTCCAGAGAAACATCATTATAGTGCATTGGAAAACATGACAGACAGGACTACTGAGCCTAGCTCTACTCTAGAAATGAAAAAGGTGTTTGTTGCTTAAACAGTTTGCATTTTTTCTTTTCTTTCTTCCTTGTGTAGAAGTGGTCCAGTGTGAACAGTCCTCTGTTCCTGCCACTTATCCCACCAAGGGCACCTGGGTTCACAGCAGTGGTGCTGACCTACGATCGTGTTGAGAGTCTTTTCCGGGTCATCACTGAAATCTCCAAGGTACCCAGCTTGGCGAAGCTGCTGGTGGTTTGGAATAACCAGAACAAGAGTCCTCCTGAGGGTGAGTATAATGGATCCTCATTGAAAACAGGAATGTTCATGAAACTAGATCGATTATTGACTGTTGCGAGTTAATTGCGTAAAACAATAAATCCATTGTTTGTTGAAGGCTTTTATTTAAATATTTTTATAGTAAAATCCCGTCATTGTAGAGCTGCACACAACACATTTATTCACTGAGTAAAAACTACATAATTGTGTCTTTTCAGGCACAAAATATGTGTGTGTATTTTCATACATGAGCGGGGAAGTGAGATATTGTTCCTTAACATGTAGAGTGGCATTCTAATGTCAGGTGTGAGCTGAGCTGTCAACTAGTGATTGGATCACTCAAGACATATGAGCTGGGCCATAATATAACAATCAGTAGTATTTTTTTCTATGATCCACAATCCATTCACAGTTGCCACAGCCATCAAGGGCAATTTTGGGCTCAGTATCTTGCCGACTTTAGAATGCAAAATGGAGGAGCAGGGAATCAACTCTCTCTACCTCCTGAGTCACAGCTGCTCATTTTTGTTCAGACTTTTTCTGTACAGGCACAGGCAGACATATTGTCAGATCCCAGTTCTGACTGACCAGCAGTACTATGTGTAACCTGTATTTTTATAGCTGCCAATCTATCCCTGTTTTTTCTCTCATTACTGCTAGTTTGTAGTTTTAGACTTCTTTGGTTGAAGCCAATCAGAGATGTGTCATTGTAAACTCATAGAAGTCGTTATTTATTGCATCTTGCACTGTAATTATTTGCGCTAATATGGCAGTTAAGTATACAACAGCTTATCGTGCCTCATACTTTAACTCAGACAAGGATGGCTCTGGACCAGGAAGTAAAGTGACCCTGCTGCTGTAAGAGTTGACTAATGTCATGAAGTAGTGAGGTGACTTTGAAGTGCCCCCTTATGGCTCTGAGTTGCCTTTTCATTATAGGCATCTGTGGCGCCTGGTTTAAGCTTTGTGACCCATTAGAATTAACAAGTGGCCATTGATAGGTTAGTCCAATATGAAGGCAGGATTCTTCCCCAGTCGCACTAAGCCTTGATCCGATGTATTCTTAGGCTCAGTGTTTGTATTTTACAAGATGTGGACCTTTTTCTTTTTGTCAGAACACCATGTTTTGCTACAGAATTAAATGACATCTTGTTTATCAAATTGTCTTGACCTGTTTTCAGTCTTTATCTCTTATACAGCAGCCGAGATAAACTGCCACACAGCTGCGATAAATGCAGAAGACTTAGCGTGAAGGCCACAGCTTATTCTTCAGAAAATATAATTTTCTTGAATACAGGTTAAGAAGTCACAGAGGAATTAGCAAGTGTGTGCATTTTGACTCATGTCATGGTGGGGCTACGGTTTTAGAATTCAGATAATGACATATAATCGCTTCACTCCTACTGTCTCTTTCCAGCCTCGGAAATAAAAGAAGGGTTGACAGCAACATGGACTAAGTGAAAGATGAAACTCCGGGTTTTTAACATAGCAGTTTTCTTGACAATAGCTTTTGACAGGAGACTTCAGACGTGGTTAGGAGGACCTGGAGCTCTTCTCATAGGCTGCCAGGCCCCAGTTACCCCGTTAATGAGTCGGACACATTCTGTGTGATCCGTCTGTGCCATAGTCCGTGCCATGGATCCTGCCCAAGATCTTTGAAACGCTCCCCTGAAAAAACACTTTGTTGATCTGCTTCATGAAGAATTGTAGTGTGGTTAGATTTGCACGTGCTTGAGGTTAGCATAGCGATACGAGTCAGTGAGTGAAGTTAAACTCCCAGAGCACAGTTTTCCACTGCCAGGACACACTTCAAATATCTCTGTCAGTGGTAAATGACATCATAATTCCTCGCCCATCTTCAGACACTGAGAGTGGCCACATTTATAATTTTGTTCAATCCCTAAAAATGAACAATTATAGTGTCTTACTCTATGTACTGTACGTATGTATGAAGGGCAGCAACTAACTAGTGTTTTCAATTAATTTATGTGAAGATATTCAAGATCAATTATATGACTGATTGACTAATGATATGTCAGAAAATAGGAAAATACCCAAGAAATACCGAGAGCCAAGTTGATGTCCAGTGTTTCCCATTAATAACCAAGGCGGTTGCGGCCCAGTCTAATTTATCTAATGATCTAATTTGTCCTGCCACACTGACTTAATTTACATAGACAGCAATATTCTGACTATTTCCCTTATTCTGAATAACAAATTATTTTGATTACAGAATAGAATATTCTATTAATATTCCTGTTATAACGTCAAGGGCTTGGTTATGACCTCAAGGGGCTGGTAACTGGTTTACATGTCGATATTGCAAGATGCTGCAATAACTCCAATAGGACATTACAATGCGATTAAGACACACTTTGTATTTTATATTTTAATCTGTGATAAAGATGTGTTTTATATTTTGAGTTATTCGCTTTACTTTCTCTGTTTTTTTCTAAAGTATTGTATAAATAAAAGGTATTATTATTATTATTGTTGTAATTATATGTCTACATACTGTGACTAAGATCAGCATGCTCCACGTCTGAATTCGATTATTGCTTATTACCAGTATGACTTTATCCAGGTTTGGGTAAACAGAAAATGCTGTTTATTCAGTCACTTGTCTTAAGCAGGTTAATATCATTATGTTGCTGTCCATGTAATCATAGTCAGTTTCATAATAAACAAAAACAATCTCTCCCATAATAACATGTAAGATCTCAAACCTAGTGTTTTTTGCACAATTGCTTCATTATAGAATTATGTGCAGCGTCTTTGTGTCCCTCTCGCTTGCTCTCGGCAGCACCCAGAGACGTCCTGCCACATCGGCCGTCAACATTTTTTACCGTCCTCCTTTCCCATGCTGTGTTGTGCGAGAAAAAAACTGAGTGCTCCTCAATGTTCAACATTATGCTCAAATATTTACTAATTAATCATGTGAATTATTGCAGCTCTGTATCTTTCTGCATAAAACTAGAAATGTGACCGTAGTATTTTCTCCCGACAGAGTCTCTTTGGCCAAAGATCGGCGTTCCTCTCAAAGTCGTGCGAACCAAAGAGAACAAGCTGAGCAACCGCTTCTTCCCCTACGACGAGATCGAGACAGAAGCTGTGCTGGCTATCGACGATGACATCATCATGCTGACATCTGATGAGCTGCAGTTTGGCTACGAGGTGAGAAAAAAAACCTGTTCAAACCCTTAACTGTTCCCTTATTTCCCTCTTCTTTGGCAGGTATCACAGGCAACCATTTCAAGTTGATCCCAGAGTTTAAAGTCGTTCAGGGAGATTACGGTCTCACTCTCCGCTAGTTTGAGATGTGACTGCCTCCCGGATGGGTGTGTGTTTGATGTGTGAGGAATGATGACAGGTCGAGAGCTGATGCTTTCCATGCCCGCATACCTGCCTGGACCCACTTAGACGGCACACTCACCTGAATCCATTTAGAAGCCGTTTAATAAAATTGTGCTCAGTTTAAGGATAATTACATGGAATTACAGGCAGGATAGAGAAGCTGTCTGTCTCACTAGATGACAGTAGAAGGGTCAGACTAGCTGCTGGTGTCGAGCCAGCCGAGATATTCGTTCAATCACAAAGCCACTTTTATCCCCCCAAAATCTTTGATTCTCAGTTGTGATTTTTGTCTCTGACACAAGAAATATTGTGAAATTTAAGTTAAAATTTTTGGTTCACTTTTAAATACCAACAAAAAAATTGGTGTCTTTTAATGTAAAACATCAGTTCTCACCCTCAGTTTTCATCTGAAAATGTCTGACAGTCCATCTTCTCGTCTGCTCCCAGGTGTGGAGGGAGTTCCCAGACCGGCTGGTGGGTTACCCAGGCCGGCTGCACCTCTGGGACCATGAAATGGGGAAGTGGAAGTACGAGTCGGAGTGGACCAATGAGGTTTCCATGGTTCTAACTGGAGCTGCCTTCTATCACAAGGTAACTCAGGACTGAAACTAAAGTAACTTTGGCTTCTCTAGCTCTGCTCGCTGACACAAGTTTCCCTTATATCCTCATAGATGTTAGATCTATGGATTAGTAATACTTTGCACAGAATCACTTGTACAAAGTTGGAATATCCTTACGCGGATTATCGAGTGTCGCTGACACAAGTTTCCCTTATATCCTCATAGATGTTAGATCTATGGATTAGTAATACTTTGCACAGAATCACTTGTACAAAGGATTAGAGAATATCCTATAGACCTTTTTGGGTAAACGTAGGATACCGAGCACGAAGATTAAAGTGATGGACGAGCCGAGTGTCACAGGAAGAGCAAGGTTATCTGACTTCTACTTAAAAGCTCACACACTCATTTAAGTTCAAAGTAAACTCTTGCTCAGCGGTTCCTCCTACATACTCAGGGTCATCAAACAGAGTCTGCATTATTGTACACGACAAACCTGCAGGATATATTTATATGACCACTCCTAATCCTCTCTTGTTTTTAAACTGTTTCGATTTCAGTACTTCAACTATTTGTACACATACAAGATGCCAGGAGACATCAAGAACTGGGTGGACGCTCACATGAACTGCGAAGATATTGCCATGAACTTCCTGGTGGCGAACATCACAGGCAAAGCCCCCATAAAGGTACATTCATAGCTCTGACCGGCCGGTGTGCTTTAAGCTTGCAGGGGGAGGCTGACGCAGCGGAACACCATCTCTGGGTCTGATCAGCTCGCACCCTTCGACTTCACTGCCTCTCCCCCTCCCCATCAGTGTACCCAGGTGCAGGGGCCTGAGCTAAAGCCCGGCCTTAACCTCCCTTATCTTGGTGTCACTCACAGGCACTCCCCCTCTGAGCGTGTTTTCCTAAGCTCACCGGGGCTCATGCACACCCTGCCATCAAAATCACCGCCTGCACCCGTGCTCCCACCTCCCTCCATATCTCAAACAGGTTCCTTCAGAAAACACACCACCCCACCCGATCTGTCCTCCTCCTCTCGGTGTCTCTCACTTTATTTTCTCCTCCACACAGACGTACATTCACAGGTCCAGATTGTTTGGGTGCAGGAATGTGTCAGGTTGCACATGTGATGGAGGCAAGACAGAGGAGAACCATATAGCATGTATTTCTCTCCACCTCCAGCCGTATATCATTTTACTCACTGATGAAAATTTAGACATATTTCACCGCACGATGCTCAACAAAAGTTCTTATAAGACGTCACAGATTTATTTAATCGGATGTGATGTTTTATTTGCTTCTGTCTGGGCTGCTGAACTTTCACAAACAGTTTAAATGAGTGACCTTGTTCTGCTCCTGTTCAGGTGACTCCCAGGAAAAAGTTCAAGTGTCCTGAGTGCACTGCCATTGATGGACTGTCCCTGGATCAGACGCACATGGTGGAGAGGTATAGTGCTCACATTGTCTTTTAGAAAAATCCATGAGGACTCGTGTCCCCACAGGAATAGTGAAATGAGTTTGTGTGTGAGTCAGTCTGTGAACAAAATGCAACTGGAAATAGCTTGTTCTTCTTCTTTTGCCTGTAACTAAAGCATGCAAACTACCACTTTATATTGGTATATTATATTCAGAATTTAAATCGTAAAATATTTGTATACATCATTATTTTTGCGTAATATTTTCTATAAATAATTGTTAGTTTTATTAAAATATGCATAAAATTAAAAAGCAGCAACCCTTTATTTGTAATTATTCAAAAATCACAGTAAAATCAGTGTCTCACTGTAAATAAAAGGTTTTGTTCTTTTACCTTTTTTGACTCCAGTGCATAATCAGATAATAACAATCTTTGACCAGTGACACAAAATATGCGTGAAACAAAAGTAATGTTATTTTTTAGAACCTACTATCAGTAAAATATTATTTAGTTTTTGTGAAATTTGTGAAAAAAGTAATCGCACAAGATACTTGCCAGCAATATATAAAATATAGAAATATATTAAAGATAGGAAGGATTCCTTAATAATGAAAAGCTACAGACCTAATCCATGCACATCATCCGAAAGCATTTTAATTCAGAAGCTGCCAAATATATACATGTTTTTATCTTACTATTGAAATAACCAATTGTTTTTTTAATCCTTAGATCCGAGTGCATCAACAAGTTTGCGTCAGTGTTTGGTACAATGCCTCTGAAGGTGGTGGAGCACCGCGCAGACCCAGTGCTCTACAAAGACGACTTCCCAGAGAAGCTCAAGAGCTTCCCCAACATCGGCAGCCTCTGACTAGCCACTAACAGATGCTTTGACCTGGTCACTGCCTCAACACTTTAAGATCATCGTCACCATCGTCATCTGTTAATATCAAGACATCAATACTCAGAGTGAAGCGGTGCATGTTCTTGTCACATCTCAGTTTAGTGACTTCAACTACATGAAACCTAAAATGCAGAACTGTGAAGGACATGAATTTAATATCTGAAATGACAGAGGACACTAAAATCTGGGTTTGATGAGAAGTGTGATGAGAGTAATTTGTCTATTGACCTTTAAAGTAAGATATTTGTAACATTACACAACAGCACTACATTTCATGTTACAGAAACGGCTACTAATAATATATATATATGTTTTTGCTACTTTCTTTTTTGCTTCTTCTCAAACATTGACAAGGACCAGATTCTTTTAGCTCTACTTTATAAAAAGAAAAACCAACAAATCTTTAATATACATTGTATATTGTAAATGATTGAATCACATATCTATATGTTGGCTTTAACTATTAGTCTTGTAAATGTGCTAACACACAGCATGGTGGCTAACGCATGATGTACAGTTATTGTTTCTGTTTGACACAATAAGATTGGACTGACAAAGTTAACCCCATGAATCTCTTGGAGAACTCTTAGAGTAACTGCAAATTTTTTTTTTAAATGATGCTGAGCTACTGGATCATCTTGAATTATTTTATACTGCCTGAGCAAACCTTTCCTCATATTTATATAAATATAAGAAACGCAGTGGAGCGAACTGACGCCTCCACTAAGTCATTTCATGGGTTGTGTGTACGAGTACAACACACGGGTAGAAGTAGTTTTATTGTCTGACGTTCATTTGACGACTTACTGTAATGTGAATAATAGACAACTACCACATCCACATTTCTCAAACCAGATATGTATAAACTGTTGATGCAGTGCTTTGGTGTTTTATTTTGTTTGTCTGTTTTTTTATTATTATTTTACCTGTTGTGCGTCTTTATATTTTTTCATGTTTTCATCTCTAGTTGTCCCAGTTCCAGTATTCAGGCTGTAAAATTGTAATATTTAAGTCTCTTAAAATGTTAACATTGCCTTTTATTTTCCTTTTTTATTATTTTCATGAGGTCAGTGAAATTGTTTTAAATTTTTTTGACTGAGTTTATGTATCTAAGTGTATATATAACTTTGATAAATAAAGACCCCTCTATGTCTACTATATTAGTTTTTTGGTGGTTTTTTGGAAGGAAGTTGAAGTCGTACATTTATTTTTTCATTTCTCTCTTTCCTCCCAATCCGTGAGCGCCCAGATCCCCGACCCTCCGTGACACACGGCCGATCCACTGTTCCCTGCAGCCGTCACCTGTTGTTAATATACGCGTCCTAATCCTCCCTGTTCAATGTCAGCAGTTCAAAAGGGCGCAGTTCGTATTTTTGTCAGCTTCAATTAGTGTGATACTCTTGTGGGTTCTGCGATCTCATTTCAGCACTCGTGTCCCTTCAAAGGGCCTGAAACGCACGGGGATTTCACAATGCGACTGCAGGGATGACACAATATTCTGGCAGAGTGGGGCGCTGCAAATTCGGTGTGTTTTTCTAATACCAGCGGACAAGACTTTTCACAAGTTGTGGCTGAGCAGTGAGTTAAGATGGTGGTTTGAAAGGCTTTTTTGAAAGTGGAGACGACTTGAGTGAGCTCTAAATGCTGATCGGTCGATACTCTTGATTTTCTTCTGTACGTTGTGGTAAACAGTTGGTCCGCTGAAGAGCTGGAGGCCCCGGCCGTCACAATTCCCCTGCAAGACTTCGTCTGCTGGGTCTTCTGCTGCTTTAACCTCATCCACTTTGTTCCACTTTCAGATCAAAGGAAAAATAACGATTCCGAATAGAAGTGCAATAACTTATTGTACTTTAATCACACACACAAAATATAACACAAGCATGAGTAAATTCTTACACTCATTTTCAAAAGTCAGCTTGAAGCCACAAACACTTAAAAAAAAAAAGTGAAACTCATAAGAATTACATGTCATGAGAAAATGTTCAAACACAACCTTTTGAAAACAAAACTTTACCATGTACCACCAAATTAACGAAAACAAAGTGATAGCGCTTGACTGCTTGACAAATTGTCTCACAAAATAAAACATCTAATTAGTAATATATCCAAGAGTTATATCCAACACTTCATTGAGCATGCACAGCAATGCACACAACGGCACACATCATATTGATCTATTTACTCCTGTACTGACTGTCTGACTTCAGTAGTATTAGAAAATGAGAAAAGTGGCACAGAGACGGACTTCATTCAGGAAGAGGAGGCCTTTGATGTAAAGATAGTTAAGGGTCTTGGTGGAGGACGACATGATTGGAGATTTGGAATAAAAAAAAACAACCGAAATACACAGAAAAGAGTGAAAACGGTGGGTGACTATTGTGTAAAACCTGAGCTACCACACAGTCGACATTAAACCGAGCAGGAGACAGACGGCCGTGTCTGTCCTGACACACAATACTGCAGTGCACATCCTCCACATGGCTGTGTTAATTAAAAAGCCTTCCTGGGTTGGCTGTACCTCGGACCCTGCGATGGGGGGGCTGCAGCTTTTGGCCCCTTGGACGTGGTGGAAGTGAGCAAAAGGAGAGACAGTGCGATGTGTTGAGGTGGGTGATGGGGGTGAAACTTTGAAAGCAGAGCCATGACAGCTGAGGGGGAAGCATGTGTGAGGCATGTTTGTTTTGCATTTACCCCTTGAGCGCAGCTGTGTGCACTGTCCTTTTCTCAGAACACCGGAACACAGCAGACGCCCTCACGACTCGCCCTCCGTCCAACCCCTCAGCCGGAGCAGAGGGGGGCCCCCGCCTGAACGTTCGCAAGGAGCAAGGAGACCCTCTCATTCTAGAGACATGTGCTCTTTACTCCCGATTAATGCATGTGCCTGGAATTTGGAGCAAAAAAAAAAAACTGCATGTGATTTGGACGACTCCGGGGTGATCTGCTCTGCTGACAGGTTATAGCCCCCCCACCTCCGCTTCTTGTACCTGCTACACAAGGAGGGTGAATGTGGTTCAGTTTAGCGAATTAGCAACGGTTGCTCTGCCTGAAGGTGTGCTACAGGGTATCGGGTTCACTTTTCAGAACCATGAAGACCTTTGTTATGCTTCTAGCCTCAATCAGGCCTCGCAAACAGAGGAAGAACGAGCATTACGTCATCCGTTGACCTCATCTGCTATTTCTGTCACTGGAGGAGGGCGCTACCGGCGGAAAACAAGCTTCGCTGTTTGAATATTTAAATGATGTGAGGATGTGCTTTGTGCTCAGAGAGATGACGCTGAGCTCTGGCTCCATTTAACCTCAACCTTGCCACCATCTTCGACTAAGAGACTCTGTTTAGCTAAAATGCATCAAAACTGATATAATACCAATATCTTCTGCTTCTCAGCCTAATTGTCATTTTTCAAACATGACCTGATGAACTTGTTTGAGGTTAAGATTTGCCGTCGGGCCCCCGATGCCTCCACGTTCCCATCAAGGACGGTGAACGCTGCCCAGTTACAAGTGGCAGAAACCAGAGCGTCAGAAACCAAGAACCTCAAATTTGTAAGTTATAAGATAACCAAAAAAAAACCAAAACAACTGATGTGCAGTGAGTCTGGGAGTTTGGGGTCAAAGGTCAGCTGCCCACTGTGCCTGGTTTGTAATCAGGGCTTTCTAGTTCCTCAGCTGTAACATCATTCCTGCAGGAATCCTCTGGCCTCTTCCTGTTGCCTCTCTCACACAGACTCAACACCATCGCTCAACATCCTCCAGATATGTCAGTGTACAGACACAAAGGTGTGTGTGTGTGGTGAACAGAAGCAGTTTGGTTATATCACAACTGCCTCTGAGATGTCATTAAAGCTCAGTGTGGATTAAAGCTGTTGCTCTCTGGTCGGTGGCCTCCTCTGTCTGGTTTTGACGCAAATCATGAAAGAAAAAAAGAGAAAGGCAAACGACGTACAGTATACGCCAGTGCTGCCATGAGCGTTTACCTGTCGGCCTCGACAGCCGGACCCAGTTGAGTTTAAGTCCAGTTAAAAGCTGCTGAACACTGACTTCCTTTCAGTGCTGCGAAGTGTCAACACACTGCGGAATCTCCACCAACCGCCTCTGTTTCAAAGGTGGCGGCTGCTGGTTTCGGCTGTTATTTCTGGCAGTGTGTCTGACTGACTGGTAGGCACTTCTCTCTCTGAAACTCCTGAGACTGGAAACGCACAGGGCACAGTCATGTCCACTTCGGATTCTTGTCTCGCTGAAAACAGAGCTGGCTCTGTTTTGGAGGCTGGCGCTCCCAGGCTCTTCAGCCCTGAGAGCAGCAGGCCCGCTGTGCCCCTCTCACACTCCCACACACACTTCCTCCTCCATCCCTTCCTCCGTCAGTGCGGCAGGTGGATGCCTCAGTCTGACCACACTAAAACAAACTGACTTCTAAAGGCCACAGAGGGGAGAAACACTTGTAACGTTCTCTAGTGAGTGAAACACAAGCCCAGAGGTGTTGGTTCAGAGTTTTGAGATGTGACAGATATCAACAGTTTTCTTTGCCTCAGCACCAGCGTGAAGATTGTCTTTTACAATAATACATACATGGCAAACTAAATTTGAATTTCAGGATGGATGCTGAACTTTATGTTGAATCAAACTAAGCAACAAAACGACAGGAGGGAAAAACACAGTAACACTCAAAACTTAAATAACACGGTAAGAATAAAACAGCACCTGAACAAAGAACTACACTGACAATGAAAGCACTGTACACAACAGAATTTCCTGTATTTTAGCAAATAAGTGCATGGATTTGTTTAAAAACTTTTTCTAAACCTTTCTCTCCTTCGCTTATAATCAGTAATACACTGCAACATCTGTTATACAGTACAGCACCACCTCCCACCAGGCTTTCCACGAAGAGAAATTTGGCAGTGCCATGACACTAATCTTAACAAATCTCTTGTTCTTGTCTCTTGGAGTATTCTTCATCCATCCTTGTATCTGCATCATTATTTTATTGCAACATATATGAAGGTAGTCACTGTTGCCTTTCGAATTTTCTATTTTTCGTGCCCCTCACGTCAAGCTGGGTTTGTCGAGATGTTTCTGGCGTCCAGCAAATACCAACACATCATGTGGCCCAGGATATGGCCGCACTGTGCTCTTTGGCCTTCATGCGCAAGGCGGCGATACTGGAGGACTTGCGGTCCGGGTCCATGTTGAGATCGTACGCGTTGATGCCGCCGGCCATGCCAGGAGACCCCCCGAACAGGCTGCCCATGTGAGCCTGCCCGACGTGACCTCCGGGGCTTGGCACGCCCAGAAAATCAGACATCCCGCTGGCAGAGTGGGGGTGAGGGGTCATGCAGGAGGTCACAGTGTCGCAGGGCACAACGCAGCCCGGCAGAGGAGACGCTGCGCTGCCGCCGCCGATCCAAGAAGGGTTCTGGATCTGGAATATCGACAGGAAATCAGTATTGTTAAAGAGTGATAGAGCTGCTGCTTTAACCACACTGCCTCTCTCATCTTTCTTATCAGACACAAAGACTGTACTGGTTGTACTGGCTGCTGGAGCCATACCTCAATGTTTCTAGTCTTTATGCTGAGCTAAGGCTCGATTCTCATATATATACAGGGCAGTGATATTAATCTTCTAATCTCACCCTCTGCAAGAAAATGAATAAACATCTTTCCCCAAAAATCTGACTAGTCCTTAAAAAAGAACATTATTGACTGAAATATGAGGGCTATTATATGGTCAATGGCCAGAATCAAAACAGTTTATGGCCTCAACATGTACGTGTACTGCAGTACTGATGATGTACCTGTGCGTAGTTCTCCGGACGCGTCAGAAGCGGCAGTTCATAAGCTGTGGAGAAGTGTGTCCGGACCTGCTGCATCTGACCAAAACGCTCCCTCTTCCTCCACTTCGCTCTTCGGTTCTGGAACCAAACCTGCAGAGTGACAATGTCCGAACGTTACACAACAGCCAGTTTATCTGAGAAAACCACAGGTCGGCACTTTCATTGGCTCAGCATCCAGTCTCGTTTGAAGGTGAGATGGAGAAATCGAAATTCAGAAAATGGAGAATCACATCTTGACCTTAAACAGGAAATACTCTTGAAAAGATACAAATCTAAGTTTCCCTTTAAAATGGAAAAATGATCCCATTGTGGTACTTCCAAAAGACCGAGAGGGTGAATATCAAAACCATCCGCAGGCAAACACAACCCAAAGGTGTCTTAAGTTATGCAAATGTTAGCTTAACTGAAATAATTAAAAAAAGGAAATTGTAAAGACAAAAATAAAAGTGACTTAGCCTGAGAACAGTTTTCTGCAATATTTATTGATCTAAATCTGAAGCAGTTGTTTATTGAAAGTAAAAAGAAAAAGAAAAAGAAAAGTAATCTAAATACATTTTAGATGAATGGGATTTAATAGGCTTTAGACGTAATGTGCCATGACTTAGTTCAAACCCAAATCTTAAAGGTTTGTTAAACGACTCTTGATCATAACTACCTGACAACAATGACATTTTCTGATTTGATTTATCTTTTTTATCAGCTCTTTGCTCACACTTCACTATAGATCTGCGGAGGCAATATGGGAGATTGAAACATGAGACGGGATTATAACTGGGGTTTGTTTGCATTTTCCTTTTTAATTTCCTGAGGCCTAAAGCTCCGGCTTTGAGTTGCTGTCTCCCTCTAAATTAAAGAAGCACACAGAGCGGAGGACATAATCCTTCTTTCCTTGATGTCTTCGTACATCCTCCGCTGCGCTGCCTTACTCAGAACTCACCAACCCAAAACTTCATGTCCAGGGATTCTTGAGAAGTGGGATAAAACAGGTTTCCACATTGACTTGATGTGTTTAAAAACTGCTTCCAGACTGTGTTTTAGAGCGACCTCCCACTTTTCAGATCACCATTAGGTTTCCTGTCAACACCATCACCACCAACCAAGGAACGGGTTTCATTTTCAAACAGGCAGTTCAGCAGAGATGTTATTTACCAGAACCGTCCTGGTCCTGTTGCCCTGAGTTGACAGGACACTGACGGGTTTGACATTATGCATCAGAAAATGGTAAAAGTATCATTTTAGTTATTCAAATATCATAAATCGAACGCAACCATTTTAGAATATAGGACTAGATGGTGAATATCTCTGGTACGTTTGATGGTCTTCTGCTTAATTTAAGTTACCAGCTACCAGTAGATGTTAGGTTGAACTGTAGGGTACTCTAACTCTCTAAAGGTAAATCTGACTTGTATGGCAGTACTAGGAAAGTTATGTAAAATCAAACGCAAACAATAACTAGAATGTCACTCAGTAGAGCACAAACCTCCACCAAGGCCCAACAGTCCCTTTATGAAACCACATGTAAATTCACTAGATCCAGATTTTTATTTGGATCTGCACCAAAGTGCACTCACGCATAAATATTAGTACCCTTAACATTTCAGATTTTTATCATCAAGATCCTTGAATTATTCAGACAGACAGACAGACAGACATATAGATGGTAGATATAGATGATAGATAGATAGATAGATGGATGGATAGATAGATAGATAGATAGATAGATAGATAGATAGATAGATAGATAGATAGATAGATAGATAGATAGATAGATAAATGCATAGATTGGTTGGTTGGTTGGTTAGTTGGTTAGTTGGTTGGTTGGTTTGTTGGTTGGTTGATTGATTGATTGATTGATTGATTGATTGATTGATTGATTGATTGATCGATTGATCGGTCACACATAGAGAATGGCTCTATGACACTTTAAGGTGAATGTGTGCTGCAGCCGGCTCAATGATTCTTTGTCACATGTCAAATTTCATGCTGGTCAACCTTCCAGGCAGAAGATACAGTAAACGGTCTTCCTCTTCACACACGTTGCTGGTATCATATCATCAGAACCCTCCTCACATCATGTACTGTGGTTGGTGTCATTTGGAAGTAATCTGTAGACGTTGTGCAGGACATTTTCTCCTCAGCTGTGTCTCAACATACAGTGTCACCACCAGCTCTCATCTGCTCACTCTGCTTTGTGGAAGGTCTGTTGGCCATTATACCAGGAGAACATATTTTTGTGTTGCACACACTGCGTCCTGACAGTAATTGGTAAAGACCTTGACAGCTTAAGTAGCTGGTGGACTTTCAATGAGGCTTTATTTATGTTTCAGCCCCAGAGAGAAAGAGCAGAGAAATGCCAAACTGGCCCCAGCAGGAGAGCTGTATGGGGCTGCGAACACTTTGAAGTGAGAGAGTGGCTCAGAGGATTGATAACCCGCCTCCGCTGTCACTCATGTCAGCTTCCACACCGAAGGAAAAAAGAAATCCACGGCTGAGCCTGGCTTCGCTTTTCCAACACCCCCAAAGTACTATTAATATCATGGAAACACCTCTGCCCACGGTTGTAGTTCATTAGAAATAAGTTTGTTCCCTTTTTCCCTGAAGTCCTCTGCGGCGTGATTTCATAACTCCTGTGCCAAATAAAGGTAAAACCAGGACACTAGTGAGGGGATTCAAAGAGAAATGTCCCAGAGAGTGTGAGATCTGACTTTATGTTATATACGTGTTGGTATATAAAAGTTTGAGATGCAGTTTATTCATTATAAACGCATGACTTTAATATTAAAAAATAGTTAACAGTCTAAATATTATGAATGTCGTCTTCTTTATGTTTTTAACCATTGATCTGATTATATGGATAATGAGAAATGTGTTACCACCACTAAGGAGGTTGTGTTCTCATCAACGTTTGTTTGATTGTTTGTTTATTTGTTTGTTTGTTTGTGTATTAGCGGCATTACTCAAGAAATACATGAACTTCAGTGGAAGGATGTGATACGTGTCAAGACAGAACCCATTCAATTTGGGTGTGGATCCATATTAGGAGGCGGCTCCAGGAAATAAAAGTCACTATATTCAACATTGCAAGATTTTTTTCCCATTTCCCAGGAAATAATTCATATAAAATGGATTATATTTACTTTATCATTGCTTCATCTATAAACTGTGTGAACATAATAGAAAGTCACAGTTTCTCAGACCCTGAGGTGACATCTTATGTTTTTTCAACAATCAAAAATCATTAAAAATATAAGTTAAGTATGAGACAAGACAAATGAAAACAGCCAATTCTTTCAATCTTGAAGACGAAACCATTGATGATTTGTATTTTTTACTTAAAAAAAAAAAAAACTCAATTGATTATCAAAACAGTTCCTAATATGTTTCTGGGACATAATTTCCTCAGTTAAACATGTGACCAATTTATCAGACTCACATATAAATGGCTTGTGCTTCCTGAATTATATACTGTATCAAAGCATATTTTTTTATTGCCTTTTTAAAATTGTCTCTCACATGGACTGAATTTAAAGGCTCCCAAAAAAGTGAAGCCAAAGCATCTCAATCGCCACCTGGTGGCCGTCTGCTGGGTAGGTCATAAATCCCGCCTCCTCCGTGTTAGTGGATGGGATATGGGCCAAACAAAGTCAAGCACAATTCAGATACATTTTTCTCAAAGAGGGTTTCTGTCATTTTAGTTAGTTCATATCACACTGATATATGTCAGTGCTCATTTTTCCGTTAAGTTTGGTTTTAATTAGTTATTTGATGCTATAAAAATGGGCTGAGACATCTTGAACAGCTGAGACTAACTCGTGATTGGTCGAGTGCACGTCTGGCTCCATCCCCCAGTTGCTACTGCACAGACTCTTCGTATCCAGGATCATTTTGTTTAATTTCTGGATGGTGGGAGGAAGTGGAGACGCGTCGTCTCTCATCAATCAGAGAATTCACTTCCTCTTAGTCGAACAAGTAACTTTGTTTATTTGTAGAATGATGGGAATGACTTGACTATTTCAGCATTTCTCTGATTTAGGCGCGGCCTCTTGCAGGAACCAGCGTCTCCTCCATCTCTCGTACAAATCAGCGTTTCCTGTTATTTCATCTCCCGTTGACTGTTTGGATCCATAAACTCATGCTGACACCTGTGTTTGCCTGGTGAACTCCACATGTCAGATGCCATCTCGGCTCTCGGAGCTCTCTGGCCCAACACAACGGCAAATCCGAGAGATGTGATGTTTTTGAAACCCCGTAACCTCTGACCCCTGACCCCCACATGTATCTGTTGTGCATATGACTCAGATCTGAACTTTCTCCCTTTGAAACCCAGAGAATAAAAAAAGCAAACAACCCTGAGACCCTCCGTTTTTTTAACTGAGAGCTGATTTTTTTTTCCTGTGCGTGTGAGAACCATCAGACAATGAGGTGTAACATCACACTCCACAGATTATACTCTCTTTACCATCTTGCTCGTCCATTTCAAAAGTTAAAGCAAACTTTTGCAGCGGTAAAGATTTTTTTTATTGACTTTTTTCTCCGTCCAGATGCAGAATTCATGAGCTGTGAGTCGGTTTGCGTGTGAATGAGTGAATGAGAGCAGATCCCTGCTCTCTGACTGACAAGGCATCTCATGTCTTTTATCTTTTCAACTTGAGTGTTTGAGAGGGCCGCTGGGAGAGCCGAGGGCTGTAAAGCTACATCCATCTGAGGCAGGCAGTTCTGTGATAGTACGAGCAGCAGCGCAGAGCGGAGCGGAGCAGCATACCTTCAGAGGTTTGAGTTATAACCCTGTGGCTGCACAGACTTCCTGTGTTTCCCTGCAGACCGCTTCTGGCCACTGTTCCAGCTCATCGTGTCGAAGGTGACTTTTAATAGTTTCTTATCTCGTCACATCGCGCACAACATATAACAACGCAGCCATGTTTGCATTCATTTCAGCAAAAACTGGAATATGATTCGCCTCGAAATTCTGACGTGACCTCGTAATATCAACTTGCTCAAAAGCCCATGGGAAAGGTTTCACACCTTCCCCCCGGAGACCACAGCAGGGACACATTCTTGTCTGGACAGGATGTTAATGAAAGAAAAACACAGAAAATCCCGGGGCTTTAGTCGTCCACGGTGCACGCGTACACGCCACACAAATGCAGAAATGGTGGAGGTCTCGTTCTCTGTTCGCCGGGGTTGGAATGCATTACAGCAGCCATGACTGGTTTGGATGCAAATCAGGGCCGGGAGGTCACCACAGGGGTTCAGCCGCAGAGGTGCAGTACACCTCGGGCTCGACCAGCACCTGAACTGAATTCAGCTGGAAAGGCCGTTGATACCATACCAGGGAAACACATCAGAGCCGAACAAGTCTTGTCACATGGTGATGAAAGCCTGCTCCCCTCCAACTGCACATATGAGGCCCAGGCTGCAGCTTGAAACCTCAGCCCCCCCGGGGCCCCCTGGCCTCTGTTAGCTCCCACTCCCCCACTCTCTCCCCACGACTCCCAGATAAATCTCTCGTGTTGTTCTGTGAGTGACGTTATCTCTGCAGAGCTGCAGATGTTGAAGGATCCATGAGGATGTGTTGTTTAAACATTGTTCCGCTGCGATGAATAACTTTTTTCTTTTACTTATTGATGTGACGGCCATATGGTTTCATGAAGCTGCTGCAACCATTCGACTTTTAGTGTAAATAGAACGTTTTTAAATTAACCTCCCTCTGTGATGAAAGATCTGAGATGTTTGATGGTTTGTTTTCTTTCCTCAGAGCAATTTGCTATTTTTAAACCAATTTAGCTCCACATGAAGTTTCCCTCAAACGCTGTTGTTGCTTTACCTGCACACGGGCTTCAGTCAGGTCCGTCCTCAGCGCGAGCTGCTCCCGAGCGTACACGTCAGGATAGTGCGTCTTCTGGAAAACCTTCTCCAGCTCCTCCAACTGGTAGCTCGTGAAGGTCGTGCGGTTACGTCTCTTCTTGCCTTTGTTGCTTTCGGCGCCATCGGCTTTGTCCATAGGGCTCGATAGGTCGGTGCCTGGCAGCCTGTCAGAGGCCGGCTTGACACCTTGATCCTTCAAAGTCAGGTAGCTGGTGTCCATTCCAGGTGGGTCGGAGTCCGGGCCCAACTCGGTGTCGGTCAGACCTGAACCGTCTTTACCTGCAGAGACAGGGAGGAGAGGAAACTGTTAGAATTTCATCAGGATTGGAACAATGGACTCAAACCAGATCTGTCTGGATTTGTTGCCCTCTGACCAAAGATGAACGTGAAAATAAAGGGAAGTATGAAAGTCATTACAAGATGTCGAGCAGAAAGTTGTGTAATGACTTGGCTACGAGAGACACAGCCTCTCACTATGAGAGGACAACGTACAGTGAGATAAATGAGCATCATGATCTACTGCTATTCTTCTGGGTTTTAGGCTGCATGGCACAGTGAACTGATCTGAGTCATGTGTCTGGATTCTCAAGATGAAAACGACAATAAAGTACAAGAGGAAATCTGTTAATATTCAGACTTCAAAGCTCTTTAACTCTCTCTCTCTTTAGTGCATTGCTCAAAGTTGGTGGAACTGGATTTTTACTGTACTTTTCTGGCATTTTTTCTTTTGGGAAACATCTCAAGTCTCCACACACACAAAATGCACGGTTTCATCCAGTGTTTTACCCATAAGCAGCAGCTGCTGGAACAGAAATGACAACTGACACACTGCAGTGCTGTTTCTCAGCTTTCTGCGAGGATCTTAATCTCACATCCAACAAGTCCTGCCAATTACAAGACAAATGTGTCAGAACAACACAGACACTGGGCAGATTACAATGGAACTTGGTGGAAGGATGTGATATGGGCCAGGGAAGGTTCCATTAGGCTCCGGATCAAGAGGCAGATCCAGGATTTTTTTTTACTTTCTTTAACATTGTGAGATTTCTCTGATTCTCTGAATAATTCATGGCTCTTTATGAAAAAATACAGACATATTTATGGGGCTGGTATTGATGAATGTGATCGTTTTGGTGCAGATGAAAATCCAGATCTAGAGAATTTAAATGTGGTTTCATGAGGGGACTAGGCGTTCGAGTGGCAAATAAACAGTAATAATGATGATACTTATCCTTTTCCTCTGGCAGTTTATTCCTCTCTGGTGATACATTTGTAGGATCATTGCTGAGTTTGTGTGTTGATTTGTTTTTTCTAACTCGCTGTGTAATTGATGCATGACCTGGATCACCGGCTGCTTCTAGGACCCAGTTGCTGTAGTTTGTGATTTGGTGGAACAAGACACCCTGCCCTTAATTTTGAGACTGGCCAAAAGTTACGGCTTTTTTTATGTTTTACAACAACCATCACCAACCTCTGCCTCACACACACACACACACACACACACACGCACACGCACACACACACACACACACACACACACACACACACACACACACACACACACACACACACACACACACACACACACACAGACAGACAAACACCATCCTTTCCTCCACTCAGACTCTGTTTATCAGTCTTGCATGTGATTGAGGTTAATCAAGTCCGTAAAACACTCGGTCACCTGGCGGCAAGACCGTCACAAGTCATTTGCCGGGGAGTAAACTGTAGCCATGAGAAAAATGAGAGCGATCATTGTTCACTGTCACACACGCGCGCACACATGCTTGTTTCATGGCTGCAGCTTAACAGTAAAACCTCAGGCAGCTCTCTGATCATAAATTTCCATAGCCGTGTCTCTGCCAGTGTTCTTGTCTAAGCTGGCAGCTCTTTTCTCCCCACTGCTGCCCTTCACTGCACTCACCAGTATCTCACACACACCTTTGGATTAATACACATTCCCATCATGTGTACAGGACATGCTTCCACCCTGCCCAGTTTGGCCTGTGAGCCGTACTTTTTTCCGTCTAATGACGACAGCGCCGCACCTTCCTGCTCCTCAGTACCATCTGAGGTGAAGTTATTTTCAGGGACGCTCATCTGCCCATCCTGCAATTTGTCAGGTTAGAACCAGGAGGTGTGTGCTCTCATTTGAGCTTGGTGTGCAATTCTCAGCCCAAACACACACACACACACCCAGTGACCCTAAACCACAGCCATGTTGGGTAATGTGCTGCAAGGTGAGGTGATAGAGTGTCTCACAGACACAGGCACAAAATGGCAATAATAACAGCATCAACCAAAACATCTTCGACATAACCATAAGTTAGTTTGACATTATGTTATAAAAGCTGAACAGAAGCAAGAATAATTATTTATTGGGGACATGTTATACTGACTTATTGTATTGAGGAGTGAGTGTTAAAATATGTCAATGCAAAACTTGGTGTTGATACGGTTAAATCTGTCTTTTGGTACTAATTCTAAAAAATTGTTGCTCTATGTACCTTAATTTGAGGAAATGACTCTTATTTTACTTTACAAAAAGCCCAACTATACATAAATGTTGTCCAGATACAAACAGAAACATTTTAAGGTCAGATAAGCAACTGAGTGAATCTGAAAAATGTTTCAGTGTCTTTGGTTTTTGGTTTTGGTTTTTCGTTGGCACCAAGAAAACTACAGAGGTTTTACTGACACATGGTGCTTGTATCTCAGTCAGTTGGGGCCTTGCTGAAATAAGTTATATGCACCGTCTCATATGAAGCTGCTGTTTTATTTTATTCACCCTTGCAAGGAGAGCGTAACCCCCACTGGTTGGAGACCCCATACTGCACACAATGCAGATATTATATTGTATCACAGTAATGTATTGTTTAACGGTGACCAGACCAGATGCTATTCATCTCTGCGAGATCCAGTGAGCAGCGGCTCTCTGGTTTCTGAGATGTTTACTCAGCAATGCTGGAAGTGGATTTGGGCTGAGGAGCCATGTTTTGGTGGCAGACCTCTTGCTCGGGGTCTCAACCCCCGCAGCACTGCCTCGCTGTTGGGTTTGAAATGGAGCAAATGGGCTTCACCCGACCAAAACCCTCCCTGGATGTTTCATCCTATTTCCCCAGCGCGGCACCCACAGGCCCCACAAGGCGAGAGCTGTCAGACTGTTTGAAATCATGAGGCCTCTCCCTGATCAAAGACCGTTGTTTATATCGCATGTCACTAATGTTTTCTTGGCAGGAGTGGAATATTGTGACAGTCTCCTGCTTGTTATCCGTGCGATCCGCTGTAACTGTGAGGCTCCCCAGCACTGCCCAAGGTGAACAGCGTCGGGCCCTCCTGCAGAGAACTCACCATATGTACCATGAACATAAGAAAGTCTTACTGTAAACAACGCCTGTCACGATATCATCTCTGTGCAGAGAGACTGAGAAAAACGTGCTGCATCAAAAACAATCTCACTGTTGAAATTCAAAAACAATCACGATTTGCTCTATCTTCAATTACACAAGCGACAGTTTCAGCTCACACCTGCACGTCTCCGTCCCGACAATATTCCAGCAAACTCACGACTAAAATCCATTTTTTACATTTTCGGATTAACATGCCACGCAAAATGTTTTGTGTTGCAACCACAGAATGTTCTGTTTCAACTGCAGAGGGTTCAACAGTCAGCATCTGTTCAAATTACCCTGCACAGTGCGGAGAGCAGGGTCGGCAGCTCTGTGCGGTGGGCTCAGAGAAAGTTCTGCAAAACTTCAATACACACAAAAGTGCCTCAGAATAAGCTGAGCAGCGATTTACAGTTTATGTCATGTGTAAATTTCCACACACGGGTTTGTAAACAGGTCTAAATTTTCACATGCAGCGTACACAAGAGTGAAATATTTATCTGGAGTACGTCACAGTGTGTCTCTAATGGCGTTGACATCAGAATCAAAATAAGGATTAGCTTCCACCGGGCCTCATTTTAATATCGCGAGGTGGTTCCCGTGAGGATATCGGGACAAAAACAATGTTCTCCTGGGTCAGACATTCAGCGCGGGCGGCTCTCGACCTAATTCAGAGTTGAAAACGAGGGGGCAACATCAAAGTGTAATTTAACTGGCTGTAAAGTGACAGGGCACCATCCGTGCCTCTTTATTGACTGGGACGACTGGGGTCAGCTCATAGTGTTAAGAGGAAACACTATAAATTACACAGCGCACGGCAACTGAGAGAGACTTGTTCCTCAAACTCAAAAAAAAAAGAGACGAGGAAGAAAAAAGGTAAACGTTGTTTAACTAAATGCCGAGAACGGAAGAAAGGAAATGTCTGAGCAAAGTATTTATTTGTACGTGTTTTACCGACTTAAAAATGGATTAGGATGTAGCGTGGAGCTTCGAGCTGTGGATTCCTCTTAAGTCTTGCTTGGCTGCAGAGACAGAGGCAGACGGAGACGCTGATTCTGTGTCGGCTGAACAATCAAGTCAAGACAGTGGAGTCAAGTATATACGGTGAACTTACAGTTACTTATTAACACGTCCGGCAGTGATAGAACAACATCATCATTAATTTAGAGTCGTGTTTCTGGTAATTTGATGAATATATGAGCAATGTTCACTCTATTTTTGCTCTGATTTTGGTCTCTACCGATTCCTGAGGGACTTCTCTGACTTCTTAGCTTCTGAATGCTCCACAATGTTCCCCAACTCGTCAATAAATATGTCTCTCTCTGCCATTTGATGACTGAAAACTGCTGTCAGACATGCAACCAACTTGGGACATTTTCCTGAACTTACATGTCTGAGTGAGTTGCTCCTGACATTAAATATACAGAAAATGTCAGGAAAATTCAGCAGGAAAATGTCCTGAAAATGTACAGCAAGTGAATGTTGATAACATTTAAAAAACTTGAGGTATGTAAAATTGTAAGAA
The DNA here is from genome assembly GCF_022539355.2 of Hippoglossus stenolepis. Lineage (NCBI taxonomy): Eukaryota > Metazoa > Chordata > Actinopteri > Pleuronectiformes > Pleuronectidae > Hippoglossus > Hippoglossus stenolepis. The sequence continues at coordinate 12,773,915 of NC_061483.1, forward strand.
TACAAATATCTCAGGATGAAAAAGAGTCTGACGAAGATGCAAACTTGGAAAGACAATGAGACTCATGAGCTTTTAGTTATAATGCGGATGCTGCATGTGAAACGCTGTGTGTGCCTCATGCTCTATACCCACCCCTCACCTGCAGTGTGTTCCAGAAACGTTCCTCCTGCTACGCTCTCTGTTTCTACCCAACTTTCCAGTATTTTTCCTGAGTGCATATCTGTAAACGGCTCATGACAACAATGGCTGTGAACTCAACAGAACATATGACCCAGACAGCTCAACACAAACTACTGAAACATCTCTACAAAGCGAAGGGGAGCTGCATTTTCAGATTATCACTCTCTTTAGCCTTATTACTTTGAGCTACCACTTTCACATTGTGACATTGTTTACACGTCGACACGATAAATGGTTATTTTGTATAATTGTTAAATTATAAAGAGATAAATTTAAATCTTAATATTTATTCGACCTCTGCTAAAGATACAGACAAGTCTCTTCTAGAAATGTAACCTCATCTCAAATAGCACGACCAAGAACTTGCTTTGTGTGGTGTCAGGTGCATGTGTCAAAAATACACACACACACACACACACACACACACACACACACACACACACACACACACACACACACCACCCATAGATATAATGTGTTTTGCACACTACTGCTTTGATTTGGAAACAGTTGATGTGTCTTACAGACCGAACCTCCGCGAATAAATCTATTACTTTTTTTTCTTTTCGTGATTCCGAACCATTAACTTTGAAATTCAACACTGTTGACTGAGGAGAGCGATTAACCATTTCAGCCGGCTGTGCAAAATTCACATACCAAACAATAAAATCCATAAAGTCTGAGACAGATAAATCAGCTCTCACACTCTTTTCCTCGCGCTCTTCCCCCCGGTGTCTCTCTCCCCCCCACCAGCTCTCTTCCAAATGTTTCCCTCAGACCTTGGAGCAAAACAGAGTTTCCCTCATCTTGTGTTTTTGTTGTCTGATCGGAGGAGAACATTCCATCTGAGTGGGAAAACGCTCTAAAGAACCTTATTTTTTTTGTTGCATAGAAAAATACTTTGCTGACAAACTGACTTAACAACATCGTTTCTTCCAGGCAAAGGATTCATGGACGGAAAAATCTGAATATTCAAACATTAGTCTGAGGACACAAAATGCAATTTTCACCAGCTGAGATATGACTCCCAACAGTGCTGCAACAATTCTGTAAAGGTTTGAGAAACACAACTCTCTGTGAGGCTCATAAGAAATAAAAAACTGTCAGACAAGGAAATCAAATGAAATGGTCAGTATCTTAAGGCCTGTGAACCCAACAAACTTAATCCCAGGAATTAGAGTTGGTTTGGAAAGTTTAACGACTAACAGCTATCGGCTAAATGTATTGACGCAGCCTTGGAAACTGTTTTCCTGAATTTTTAGACGATGTGTGTTTAGATTCTACTTTTAGAACTTTTCCCTCTTCCTTTGAAATGTTGCTTTTCGATCGGTGAAGCCATGTGACTTTGCACAAGGAGGTAACACTGTAAGAAAACCTCAACCATGTTCTCTGAAAAACTGTCGTCCATGACTGTTGAGAATGCACATAAAAAAAAAAGGAATCTGCACCGGTGTCATTTTACATGAATCGGTGACAAAGAGACCAAAGGAAGTCCTGAGCCGCTCGGCCGTGCTGCTCTCACTCGGCCATGCAAACTGAGCCTGATGTAAATTGCCCTGCCAAACTTCAGGCCAAACGCTGAAATGAACCTGAGTCGGTGTCACCTCCACTCAAGTCACTGACTGGCTGAAGTGTGCCCCGCTTGTCTGGGCGTCTTGGCTGGTTCCCATTACTCCCTGCTCGAACCAATCAGTGCGGACGGACGCCACAAGAGGCTGAAACGGTCGAGTTGTTGGGGATAAAGACGAGGAAGGAAGAAACGGACAAAAGAAGAGATCTTCATTTTGGGCTCGGCCTCACAAAGCAATGCAGTCACACCTGAATGTTGGTCACCGTGGAGATAATGGAGATAACTGGATCTAATTCCTGCTTAGCCTGAAAAGCAAGTTATGGTTTGAGCTGCAGCCTTTTATGTTTTCACATTACACCAGTGCTGTTGTTGTTGCTGCAGCAGCGTCATTACCCTGCACATCTCTGTCTCTGTAAAAGACTGAAAGTGACAAAAGACACGGCCCCGTTTTCATCAGGCCTACGAGTCCCCACACATCCTCTGTGTCATTGGAGCAGTGAAATGTTTACTGTGTAAAACTGGACTCCGAATGTTGCAGAAAGCTCTGCTCTGACACCAGAGACGTACAAATGGCTGTTTCGAATGGATTCTCTCTACTGTGTGTGTGTGTGTGTGTGTGTGTGTGTGTGTGTGTGTGTGTGTGTGTGTGTGTGTGTGTGTGTGTGTGCGCGCGCAGAGGAACTCGCTCTCCTCTCCAAACAGATGAGGGCAGGGAAATGGAGCTAAAGGTCAGCACCCTCAGACACAGGGACATCATCAAAAGAAGAAGGGTTTGGTCTCTGGAGGTTTATGAAGACATGTGATGCTTGAAAACTTTCAAACTAAGTGAGTGAGTGAATCTTGTTCAGAGTTTTATTATTTCAAACAAGGAGCTCCTTTGCCAGTTTTATATTGATACAGTAAATATATTTATATAAATATATTTTTCATCGTTTGGTGTCCAGTCTGTTTGTTTCTACAACTTCAATGTACATTTTTAGATGTGGTCAGTAAATTAAGAAAAACTTTGAGGTACTTCCACTTTGTGGTTCTTCAACTTTATAGTACTCCACTTTACTTTACTTTACTTGGGTATTCCATTTCTACAAAAAAGAATGAAAGATAGCTGTTGTTATTTACTACATTTATTCATTTCATTTCAGATTAATATTTGATACAAAAATAAATTCATCACCTGTGACAACATGCAAAGTTGATAAACTACAATATTTAAATGCTGCTTGCATGTTAATTCATGGGAACGTTCTGCATGAGTAATTTGAACTTTAATGACCTATATTCAGCCAATAAGTATATTTTTGAATTCAGGATTTTACTTATACTCACGCTCTACATTGTTGTTTTGATATTTATACTTGAGGCTATTCGCTGAGTGCTCCTTCTAGCTGTATGTTTTAGTCCGTTTGATTCGTGGAGTTTTGTATTGTTGAAAGGCAGCTCTGACTCTTTCCTCTCCCTCTGCTCTGTGCGCCTCTTCCATGCTTCCTTCATTTCAGTAACATCCCCAGCGTCGGTGTGTTGAGTGAGAAACACAATGAACCTGTGTTTTAGTGACTTTAACGAAGGTAAATGTTTATCAGACACCTCTGTTTCACATCCCAGTCATCACATCTACTCTGACAGAACAAATCAAACCACGAATAATAACGATGAAACAAAATACTTGGACAAAAGAAACGAGTCAGGAAGTAAAATACTGCAGCATTTTCCAATAAAGTCCATAAAGACATCAGGAATCATTTCTCATCCCGTCTCCAGTCAATTCAGCAGATTTTACTGCTGAATTCAACTCAGTGAAAATACGCGTAAATACATCTTCACACGACTGACACATGAAAGTGAAGTTTATTTTTTAATGCACATCGTGATAATTATTATAATTAATAATTAGTAAAAAAACATTGAGTCACATCGCCGACATGTTTTTTTTCTACAGTGTGAATCCGGTTTTTATTTATTTAATAAAACAATAAAGCATAGACAAGCTGCACTGACATATTTCAATCTAAATATACAGATTGTAAATATTATAAATTTGCTCTTCCTATATCAACAATCGATTGATCTCTGCCTATTAGGGCAGTAAATTAAATCAAAAGAAGGCGGGAGCTGAAATTAAGTTTAAAATCCTTCTTAATAATATAGGGATTAGAGGGAATTCTTTTATATAATAACATTTTTTCGTTTGGACTAAATATTTTATTTTACTTTATTTAATCTTGACCGGATCTTTGTCAAAGTTAAAAGGTAATAAAAACTTAACAGCCTTTATAAAAACACTGTGGAGAAAATGTTGATCTCCGTCCTCGACATGTCGGAGCTGTAAAAGTAGTTTTTTTTTTAAAAGGCTGATTTTCCAGAAAGCGTCCAAACATCTTTGAACTAAATCTACTAAACATGTCAGAGTAACAGTGACGGACACGCGGCTCTGTGGCTTCAGTCAAATAAAAACACAGTAAAAAAGAAACGATTCCGTCTTTTTACACAAGGATGTTTTTTTATTCTTTTTTCTATGTCATCTAATTTATCTGATGTTATTTTATTGTTGCGGTCGTAACTCATTCTATTTGGGGTTCAATTATTTACTGTGTGTTTGGACGTGATAACGAGGCGTAATGTTTACACAGCAGCTCGAGTCATTCTGAGGAAAAGAAAATGTGTTTGTTTATTTTTTTGTTTGTTTGTCTGACTTGTGATTTCTGTGCCTCTGTTCTTTACAAGTTGTTTATTAAGCTGAGCGCATAAATACACTTTGGATTAAAATATATAGGACTCACTCTCAGTATAGCAAATATTATGTGAGTGTGTCCACGTTTTATTTTGTTGACACATCTAGTTCCTCCGCTTTTTATTGTGTGTGTTTTTGCAGTCGATATTTCCAGGTGAGTGTGTTGCTGCTGCTTCAAAGTGGCCTCCTGCCTAATGAGGTGACCCTTTTATTTACACCCCCATCATTCACCCATTACAGCCGCGTCCCCGCGCAATTACGTCTAATTGGAGCCAATCAGGGCAGAGCAATGAAATGAAAATATTATCAGTTTGGAGCTCGCTATTTGTGCCATCTGAAAACCTGTTAATTCAATTGTCCGACTCAGCTCCAATGTTGAGGATTGTAATGCAGATTATCGCATTAAACGCGCCCTAATTTAATTTTGATGGCCAACGGGACAATCTGATAGCCGGGAAGATTATGGCTCTTCTCTCAACTGTGTTACGCACATAAGTCCCGCACGGGCCACGTCGTAACGAGCTGGGATGTAAGTGTGTATCCCGCTGCTGCTGCTGCTGCTGGAGACAAAAGGTTCACGATGCGCTTTTACGCACGGAGGTTTTCCATCGTGGAGGAGAATTTGAGACAAAACATAGAAGTTGAACCTCTATAAATCATTTTTGGATACGTTCTTTTACCAGTCGGACAGTTAAGAAACAACTAACGTGTAAACTAAGTTTTGTTGGTTCCCTAAAGGAACCACAAATGGCCTGGTTCTGCGTCATGCGCCATCATTTGCGTCCGGGAATTCCTAACCGCATAGTCAGGCTCCATCTGCGGCGTTTGTGGGTAGAAGTTGAGAAAGGAGCGACCACTGACAGGTTACAAACTCTTCTGCCCGTGTGTTAGATCATCAGACATATAATTAATGTTTCACAGAAGCGCACGGCTCTGAGAAACCCTTCCCATATACCAACTACTGGTGCATAGACTATAATTCTTGTCATCCATGTCTGCTGCGTAATGAAAGCTTGGCACCTTCTCACCTTTCCATCTCCAGCACACCCCTGCAACTCAGTCATCTTAAAGTTTACTTTTGTATTCTTTGATTTCCACTCACCGTAGCAGGGGATGAGCCCTCCGTTGTGTCCCCTCTCCGGGTGCAGCTTGCCTTCCTCGGAGGACGTTTTGCAAGACGACCTCTGCATAAACAGGTGGTATTTACCGAAAGTGCCTTGCCCAGCTGCGGCGGCATCCAATGACTGGCACTCCTGCTGGAAGGGGCTCCGGGACTTCTCTCCGTACGCCTGACCTTTGTTGGGCAGGAAGGCGGTGGGGCTGTATTTGGTGTCAGTGGCCGGGAATGTCCTAAAGTGGTCCGCCTGGTGATCCCTGCCTTGCGCTGCTGCAGAGGGGCTATAATATGAATCCATGGATGTCATGTCGCTGTATGAAACGCAGGTCTCGGTGTCCATGCCTATAAAAAAAGTGAAGGAAAGAAAAATACCAAACTCTCTCTCTCACTCTTTCTCTCTCTCTCTCTCTCTCTCTCTCTCTCTCTCTCTCTCTCTGCAGACGCCCCTTCCTCTACCTCTACACACACACACGCACGCACACACTCACGCACATGCACGGAGAGAGAGGCTGCGGCGCGCACCAGAGCGCAGCTGGGTTTGGTTATAAAACGATTCAGATCTTTTCTAGGAACCACTATCGTTGACCAAACACTCCAAACTCCCCGCAGGTTTGAGGAGAGTTACACAAACGTGTCTGCGCTCAGAGGATGAGACTCACAGCTCCCGGCTCTCTGGACCTCTCTCTCCCAAACTGATTAATGCTGATGACATGAACGAGTTGGGCCACTTATTAGCTGGAGGACAAAAAAAGGTTCACAAAACAGGGGCGGGGGGCTTAACACATGACATTAATGTAATTTGGATATGAATATAGCCCCATGAGTGATGGCACTGGGGCGGAGAGGGCACAATTTTACGCTTCATTCGCAATGGTTCATCAAGGGCAGCTCAGACTCAGTGTTCCTGCTGCTCTGTGGTGAAACAACAGTTAAACATGAAGAATCGATCATTTCTTTTAAGTATGGGTCTTTTATTACTTTTGCTTCTATTCAATAAGGAGTAGAACATTTTCTAATGTTGATACTTATATTAAATATGACTTCTGAACGCTGTAAATATTTATATTTGATCATTTTCCAAAGAACACTTTGGATCATCAATTCTATATTTATAATTTTCATTTCATTGAACAGTTTGGACTGCTTTCACAGTCTGTGAATATTTCAACATTGATGTTTAAAATTTTGCTTAGCCTGTGTATAACTCTTGATAATAATATATTGTAATTTTACAGCTTTTGTGTCTCAGTGGTGAGCTATTGAGAAAAATGATATTTATGTGCGTGCAAACATTTAAGAAAGCCTCTCTCTACTATTCAAGACATTATTTAGAGGCTTGACACTCTGCAGACTGGAAAAGTTAAACACCCTGAAAAGAAAATCAACGTAATTTCTTTGTAGACAAACTGTCTACAAATTCCTTGGGAGACAATCGTCTTCAAACAAATGACGACATTAGAGGTCAATCCATTATTGGCTATAACTGGAAAGTTGTCCACAATAACAAAAAACAGTATTTTTTGAGGCCCTGTGTATTGTACGGCTCATGATGCTGAAATAACTAAGTACACTTGTCTAAATTGATAATACAACAAATTGCTAGTTCATTTTTTAATATCTTTGTATTTGTCTTGGTTGGAAATCAGATTTTGAAAATCTCACTTTTTGTCTAATTCTATAGCTTTGTTTCCCATCCACCACCTAATACACTTATTAATATGTAAATAGGCCCTTAAAATGACAAAGACTATGAAATACAATTTTATTTCAATATAATTCATGACAGTAAAATTTATTTTAGTACAATATATTTAATTGAGTTTTATTTTAAGCAAAAAAACATCTATTTAAAGTGAATTGTCTCCTTAAAGGACAATATTTTATGTCCAATAATATTTTTGGATCTTATGCTTATACAGTTGTGATAAACCATTGATTTGAAATGTGAGCTCATGAAATTGACTGAATCAATTACTTTCATGCACAAATAGTCTACTGCACTTAATTTGCTTTTGAATTTATATCTATAATATGATTTATAACAGGCATTACATACATACCTCTGTTTATTTGAAAAATAAAATGTGATGCTCATACAGTAATCTGCCTGAATAATGCATTAAGTCTATGAGAAGATTTCAGATCCATGTGGAAAAACTGAACTTTTTAATAATTTAAGTTGACCTATAGGAGATAAACCACACGCAGTTGGACCCGGTCAGTTAACGTGTCTGTGCACTGACACTCACGTGTAACACAAGTTTGTTGTTAAACTAAAAACGTAGGATAAAGCGGCTGCACTCACGGAGATCTTAAAAAGTGACAGACTAACGGCTAAGATGCTACACATTGTGTGCTCATACTGCTATAAACAATACAAATATATTCATACAGTCATGCACACATGGCCGACACATGTACGTATACGAGTACATGTGTGTGTGTGTGTGTGTGAGTGAGAGAAAAAAAAGAAAGCAGCTGAGAGACGGAGGAGCAGGAATCCGCTCCATCGTACATGATTGGATTTCAAGTGAAGTCCATCAGGCTGAAAGGTGTCTGCACTCATTCTGCACATCTGAAGTCATGTTCATGCTCTGAAAACCTGGCTAACACTCAGCTGTAAACTGTCTCAGGGGGGAAAAGATAAAATGACTTTACAACAGTTTATGTTTCATCTAATACAGTCAGACAAATATCTAATTACTCTGAACTCTCCCTCCATATGTCAGCAGCTCGCTGTATGGCAGTGAACCAGACTTAATGATTACTTAGCCCACTTTCCAACCTGCTGGAACACTACACCTCGGACTGGGCTATTCTTAGCAGTCAGCTTATGAGGTAATGATCCTGTAATGTTATAGCCTTTATACAGATTTACCAATTTAATGAGAGTATTTGATAATTGCATTAATAAAATGGTTTATTTGTGGCTTTCATCAGGAAGCCCAGTGTGTACCTGCAGGCCTCTGAATTGATATATATGTCTGGATGTTGTCTTATGTGTTTTTATCACCGGTGAAGCCCCAGGAAGTCTGCAACTGCTGTAAATAAAGACGGAATATAGTGCGTTTAATATTTCCATTGGCATGTTTAGAGGCCGCTGAATCATGCTTTGGCCACAAACAGGATTTGATCTCCTTTTATTTCACAGGGAAACTGTGTCCCCAGTTTTACTAAGTGTAATTGCTTTATTATGAGAACCATGCAGCGTCCCTTTCATTTGCAGCATGCGATGGTCAGAGTGAGAACGTGAGGAACTGTGTTCCCGACTGTTGAGAAGTTATTTACTTGTCAGTTTTCTGGCACGGCGAGTGAACGCTTCCCTTTAGCTGCAGACCCACCTGCAGTGAATAAGGGAGCTTGGAAACGCACACATGAGTACATTACACACCGACTACATTCATGCATACACATAGAGAAAATAAAAAAACCTGGCATCATATTTTACTTCCAGAAATACAACCTCCCTTTGTTTTTATTAAGTTACACATTTACAGTCACAGTTGATGACAGAAGATGAATATTTAAATTCACTGACTGTTTTGATTACGAGTCAAATTAAGTCATATATTTTATTTGTATGTTTTTATTCCCCTGTGTGGAGGCAACTGGTTTAAATCTGCTAGTTTATAAGACTCACATGATGACAGTCCCTTGATGATGAAATATTCATGTGATGAAATCTATTATACGTTTAATGGACTCAGATTATAAAGACAAATATGTTTGTTGGTAGCAAAAAATTCAAGCGATTGGTAATTCTATATATTATCCATCGTTTTCAGTTGTTGTGTATTTCTAACTATCGCTCACAATTTGACATTTCAGTGGAGAAGGAAATTGGGGTTTATCAGCATGAAATCCTTCTTTGTGGTCGATTATATACATTACATGAACTCCACTACCACCACTACATGAAAACCCTTTTTAAAATAGATAGGGTTAATAAGTTTAACGGACATTTAATTAAGACCTCTCAGGAAGAGAAAATGTCAGCAGACAGTCGTCAGCTTCTTCTCAAATATTTCTCATCGCCGGATACTTCTAAACTAAGACTGTATTGACTTATAGACGTGACTAATTTTTTAGGAAGCCCTGCGTAATTATGTTTTATTTTCTGAATTTTCCGCTCTCTCAGTGATATACATGAAGTCATTGTCCTGATGGCACAATGAGTAAGACTGTTGTCACAGTCAGTGACCCTGAAATGGCTCTTTTAGTGTGGGCTGTCTTCAGATGCCTTGTTCCACCGGCCAGACTCGCAAGATATTTGTGAATGTGGGGGTTAAACGCAAACACAAGGAAGAACCAAGAGCCCACATCCTCGCTGCACTGGCAACATTAAACTTCAGCCTCTCCAGTTTGACTTTCGCCTGTGGCAAAGTAACTTGATTGAGGCCTTTGATGGGCATTAATACACCGTGGAGAGACATCTTTGTTTGGGAATGGAAATGAACATAAAACGGAAAGCGGAACAGGAAGGACAGAGGCCCACAAGATGATCTTATTTAATTTCACATAAAAGAGACATTCCATCTCCACTGGGTCTGTTTGGGCATCTCAGCGTACTTCATTCTTAACATACTGGGGATCATACGCTGTGTGTGTGTGTGTGTGTGTGTGTGTGTGTGTGTGTGTGTGTGTGTGTGTGTGTGTGTGTGTGTGTGTGTGTGTGTGTGTGTGTGTGTGTGTGTGTGTGTTTGGCGCACAGAGGAGAGGTTTGTCGAGCATTGATGAAACCAAAGCAGCCTTTTGAACACATCGAATGTGGCAGCAGACTGAAATCACATTTCAGTGGCACGGCTCAAATCATCATCAGGGACTGTCCTGAGCCACTAACCTCCTGGTCCTGGAAAAACATCTGAAATGACTTCTGGCCACATTCTGTCTTTTACAGTGTATGAGGTAACCTCTGCTTGTGTGTTTCATGTGAATATCTGCAGTGTATCTGACTGAATCAAAGATTACTCACATGTCAGAGCCTATAACAGGGTTTCCAGTGGGGGACAACAGTCCTGCAGCAGCAGTCATCCTGGACTCTTTGATGATCACTTGACTCAACGCAGGTCGTGTATTTTTAACTTTGGTAATTATAACATTTGGAAAAAATAACATTTCTTCTTTAATTTAATATCTATTACATATGTTTTTTACATTTGTCTATTTCTAACATTCATCAATTTGTATAAAGTTTTTATTAATCTTATGCTGAGACATACAACTCTTATTTATTGCTTTATTTCTGCCTATTCTGTTATTGTATTTATCAAAACCCATATTTTTCAAATGATTTTTCTTTACCTAAAACCATAAAAAGTCAAGTTGAGAGCAGTGTATCAGCGGGTGAGGTTTTCAAGGAGTCAGCTGAGTCAGTGGAACTGATTTGAGGATTACGACTGAAGACTTCTGAATCTCAGATTTAATGATACACTCAAACAAACAAGACATGGACCTCAATATGTTTCACAGACGTCCTCATGTGGTAAATTAGAAGAAAAAGAAATATCGCAGCGCTTATTGTGCTGAGTTCATTTTCAGTGCAGATGGTGAATGTACTTTTACTCTCACGTGTAGATATTGCACATGATGTTCATTGGTTTCTAGGCTGTAAAGTAAACAGGACTTTTGCGGAATCAACAAATATTAATTACATCATTTAATTTGGGTACAATTTTCAGTTCAAATCAGAACGTCTGTCAGGAAAATCTCCAACTGAAATAATGAGTTGAATGAGTGTATCCCTCAGTGTTCAATCGACTCATCGAAGTGTAAGGAAATCCCATTGAAGTCAAGCCGTTGTCTTCGATTTTCCAGGTTTTCCTTCTGCACAGTTTCTTCATGAGTAACAGTGAGTTGGTCACAATGATGATCGGTGTGTATGGATCACATTAATCTGTTTGCTGGTCTGCTTTTTCCAGTGGCACGCACATATCGTCTAAACGGTTGTTTTGCTCGTGTGCGTGTCAGCCTCCGTGAAAGTGTCAGCCCAGTCACTGAATGTGTGAAAAAGCTTTTCCTCCGTCTCGTTGTCGCTGTGGTGAACGGTGGAAACGCACCTGCAGCTTCACACATCTGCACGTGTGTGAGGATGAGCTGAAACTCTGCCAGTTCGAAGCTCTGCAGCAGATTCATATGTGCCGCTGAAATTGTTTTCACATGAGTGGAGGACTGCTCTGCGTCAACTGTTTTTCTGAGCAAATTACACGAAGAAAGAGGGGAAAAGCAGAAATGGTTGCACTTATCTGGAATTGTTTTATTTAAAAAAAGACTCAAGGAGAGGAAGACATAAAAAAAACATTCTGTTCTTGCTTCATTCCAAGTTAGATGTAGAATTTTGATGATCACAATTTGCACACAGTGCCAGTGAAATGTGAAGAGCGCTGGACTTCCTGTGGAGTAGCTTTAAACATTTGGTCCTCACGTCAGGTTCAAAGTAAACAGGTAAAGTCCCACAGGACCTCAGTGTTTCTGGTTCAGCTTCAATAAATATGCTGCACATGTGATGTGAACATAATGTGGAGTCACCAATTAATCTGATACAATTTTACATCATTGCTTTAATCATTGTACCTGTTACCTGTCTCCCTCCCTCAGTCTTCTGCTAGTTGATCGAACCACCGACCCTTTCGATTCGTGGACAACCCGCCGTACTTCCTGAGCCACAGCTGCCTCTCGCGCCATTGCGGCACAGCGTGGATTCAGTTCAGAGTTATTATTTTCCATCTGCCTTCTTTAAAACCCTCCTTGATTTCCCGGCTGTGCAGAACTCGCAGAGGGCCCGGAGATGGTGCCCAGCCCATCCAGACCCTCAACGTACACAACATTCATGGATGAAAGTTTATTAGGATCTGGAAAAATGTGTCCCATATGTGGCTCCCTCCAGAATCTGGTGTTGATCTTGAGATGCCTCCTTTACTGATATGATCAGTCGAGAGAATTATCCTGCTTCATCAAATTCAGAGCACACCCAGCTGACACACATAGCACACAGTACGGGGGAGGTGTGTGTGTGTGTGTGTGTGTGTGTGTGTGTGTGTGTGTGTGTGTGTGTGTGTGTGTGTGTGTGTGTGTGTGTGTGTGTGTTGTGTGTGTGTGTGTTGTGTGTGTGTGTGTGAGTAGAGAGGTTAAAGTCAGAGCTGGCAGGCTGCTATCTGGAAGATATTACTGATCAAACTGAGTAGTTTCATTCAACAGTCAGCGTGCTTCCACAGAGAGCGTGTGTGTTACTGTACTGAATGTTTCACTCTCCACTGCATCCTTTACTGTGTCCGTGTGGTTGTGTTACTGGATGAGAGATGTTGGTAGTAGGAACATTGTATTATTGACCTCCGTGCTTTAAAGATCAGAGGGGGAGAAAAACAGAGCTGCTCATGAGCTGCTGATTTCTCTTTACCGAGCTCTCAGTGTTTCATGTTAATGATATATGCTTGTTTCTTATTGTCTAATACTGTGAACTGTGTGTGCTGTGTGTACTGTGTGTACTGTGTGGCTCTGTTGTTTGTTTCATGGTTTGGACACAGATTATGGGGGTAAATGTGCAACCCACCAACCCACCAACCACCAACCAACAACCAACCCAAGCAAACCCAAGCCAACCAACCACCAATCAAACAAGCCAACCAACCAACCAACCAACTAACCAACCCAACCCAACCCAACCCAACAACCCAAACTTACCAACCAACAAATCCAACCCAACCAACCTGAAGATAAAAAATAAGCTGACCTGAGCTATTGCTGCCTTTAAGTGATCAGTACCAATAGTTCTGGGGCAGCCCTCATGCTGAAGTGAATACATATTAAGAATAAGACGGATTATGATTTAAGGGTCACCCACTGGTATTTAAATGGCTAAAGCTCTGTGTATTCGGTAACGTCTCTCGCCTCGTGTGTGCCCCTACCTATAATTTAGATCCCAAGAGCAACCGTACTGGCTCTACTGGGCAGGGAGCTTGTAGGGAGGTCTTCAATTGGCCTCACAGACTCGGGAAACCACAGCCACAAATATGTCCGCAGGGCTCCTCGGAGGATAATGACACTTGAACATGGTGATTGCGCAGCTGACAGCAACAAATGTGATGGCAGTGTTTCAAAATGTGCTACTGTATCATCAGGACAACTTATTGTATTGTAGGCGGCTGTGGACAACAATAACTTTGAGAGAATAGAGAAAAGAGGAAACTGTCATCTGAGGAATAATCTGGAGGCATGGAAATTATAGATTCTTTGTTTAATATTGTTTGTGGGATACCTACAATGAGAAAATGCTTTTAATACTTTCCAGTGTCAAATGCGCTGAAGTGCTGCCAATACAACTGAAGTGAGACGCATTGTTAAGTTCCCCAGCATGTTTTTTTAAGTTAAAAAACAAGCAGCAGAGACATGTGATACTAATGTGAACCAGTAAGAAGAGGCTTCAGAGATGCCGCACTGGCACCTCACCCGACTCCGACCACTTCTGAGAGATAATGCTGTGCAAATAGGTTGCAGGCCGCAATCTAGAGGGCACCGCACTCTGAATAAATTACACAAATGTCCAGCAATTTGTTATCTCCCTCCCTACCACCCTGTCTTTTTAAATGTCCAGATGCTGGAGTGTTGGCTGATGCTTTCGGCTTTTTGGTTCCATTGGCTCTTTTTTAAATTTTGTTGCACATACATCATACATCTTTTTGTTCTTTGAAATGTATATATATATATACTTGTGTATAAAAGATAGCTTTGGACTTTCTAGACAAGAAAGATGGAAATTTCAAACCTGAGTTGCTTGAAGCACAGTTACAGCTACAGTCTGGTAAACCACTGACTGATGGTAGCTGCCAAAAAGTAAGTTTGAATTTTTTATGAGCTTCACAAGGTTTCTTACCAGAGAGCTCCCGCCTCAAAATAAACCTCGATCTTATTACTAACATTTCAGTGCCCCATCGTGAAACTCAAAAATGAAATTTGATATCAAACCATAATTTATCTGGCCCGGTTTAATAAGGTTTTCCAACTGACTTGTTTTAATAGCAAACGGCCTAATACATCAGAAAACCTTATTGGTTTATAGCAGTGTAATCATATGAAGTAGTGTTTTCAGATTAACCACTAATTTTCATATTTCCCTGACATCTGCAATAAAACCCTCAATATCTCCTCTTTAAAGTTGTACTGAGAGCATAAAGTAGACAAACTCACTGTCTGGCTCTTTGATATAAAACAGAACATCAGCCTATGGTATATTTATAAATAATGTGCAAACAATTATACTTCTCAAACACTTTCACTGTTCAGCCCAGGTCTCTCTGTTCCTGTTCTCCCTGCGTTAGCCTGGGTTTCCTCTCGGTACTCCGGGATCCACTGACATGCAGACTGGGGTTCGGTTAATTGGAGACTGTAGATGTGAAAGTGAGTGTGAATGGTTGTTTGTATCTGTATGTCTTCCCTGCATATTGCTGGGTATGCTATACCTGTCCAGCATGTACCCCCTCGCCCAATGCCACATGGGACTAGCTCCAGCTCCCCCCACGATCCTCCAAGGACATGAAGTACAGATAATGGATGTGATGTCTTGTTTTTCTTTTGAATTTCTCTGTGTGTTTCCCTGCTCTCCCCTGTTTGTCTCTTTGTGTATAAATGTGTCATGGGTGCAGCTTTCCAACTCTCGACCTGATAATCATCTCATCAGCTCACTGCTGATGAACCCTGACTGTGGTTCAATCTACAACGTGGTTGTTTCCTGTGGTTCTTGTGATTACACTGTCTTTTTTCCTGTGCCAAGGATTCCTGCGCCGGTTTACCAGCCACCCACCTGCTCCTACGTCGCTCCAGCTGCACATCCAACCTGATCGACCCCAAGCTGCATCCATCCACATTTCCTACATCACACTCCTGCTATGTTCCCATGTCTTCAACATCCGCTTCAATCCCTCTCCCTTGGCATTCCTCCTTAAGATCTGATTCTACTTTCAGGGGCAAAATAACAATACATTCTATTCTCATACTTTTCCTTCCCTTGGTCATTGCTGAGGTTTTTGTTTTACATCTATTTTTATTTATTTCACACACATGGAACAAATGTGTTTTTATCTCCCTATCGTCTCTGAATAATTTGTAAATAAAGATAGATTTGGTCAATCACTGAATTTCATTTTGTTTTATGAAAATGTTTACAAAAGGGGGAATCTGAAATCCAATGTGTTTTCTAAGACAATGACAGATGTGGATTGTCATGTAATTCAGTGGAGCTGATACATATTCAGCTCTTTCACTGGTGTCACGGAAATGATTGGCAATTCAGTATTTAACCCACAACCGCCCAAAAGAGAGAAGAAATGACTGATACGACTACCGAAGAGAAACTCTGATGTGTAAGCAGGGAAACACAAACAGGTAGTGGAGAAAGGCTCCTCAAACAGGAGTCCAGCAAAGGAAAACAGTGAAGACTCTCCTTCCTTCCGCTGGAGTAAAGCCACGTTCTCTGGAGCAGTGTCGCTGAGATAAAAGTTGACTGTGATCTCCCTGCTCGACCTTTGACCCCAACATTATTTAGGTTAGAGGAGGCAGGATCCTGTGCATCTTTGGTGTTCAATCTCTGCGCCTCAGTCAGAGCTGGACAGGGGGATGCTGTGGGAGGCCCGGAGCGGACCCTCCTGTGTTTATTTTGGTGGGCAGATAGGAGTCTCGCAGCAAGGTGCTCGCTGTCATCGCAGTGACCTACGAACCGGGGCCGCCGGACATCACCGAGACTCCAGAGAGGAGGGCCGCAGCAGCATGTGGGAAGGGGTCAGAGGGCAGGGCTGCTGCTGAACATGTGCACAGATGTCAAGAAATAGTCTCACTGACTTTTTTTTGACTTAGTCCGGCTTTTTCAAGAGGGTTAGAGAAGCCAGCTAATTGAAAAAAATAGCCTGACAAGGGGGAAGAGGAAGCTGGGAAATATGATCTATATAACTTCTATCTATGATTTGTAGATATTGTTTCAGGCATTTTGCCTTTATTGATTGGACAGTAAGCATGAAATAGGGAGAGAGAGAATGGGGGAAGATATGCAGCAAAGAGACAAGTCAGAACAGAACTAGCGTCCGCTGCAGGAGGACTCCAGCCTCCATTTGTAGAAAATGAACACACTATGTCTTTAATCTCAAGCTAATCTGTACAAAATATATATTGAGCTGATATCAAATTCTACATTTTTGTCATGTGGAACATTCTTTAGTTTTGGGAACAAATGCAATCCTAATGTTCATTTACTTTCTCTTTTATCATTATCGTCTTTCTTGTCCCCGACTGGGTGAGTCAGGGAAAATCGATGAAATTGGTCGGGTCATCATGTAAGATCCACATACATGCAAATGGCAATGTACAAATTGACATATAGTCATATCTACATTGGGATAAAGGGTCTGAGGTTTATATTTCAGAAATCTTAGAGTCACAGAGATTTGCTGCTCTCGTAAACATGTCAATTCAGATACTCTGCTCACAGCCGCTGCAGGAAATCCTTGTGTCCACGCTTCATCTTCCATTACAGAGACTGAGAGGCATTGGACTCCGGCACTGAACACTTTAAAGTTAGTATTTTTGTTTGTCTGTGCTGAAACAGAGCAAAGGTAGTGGTTTCAGAGAGTTCATAATAAAATAACAAGAACCTTCTTAGTGTTAGAATAACAGAGAAGAGTTCAAAAGTCTGTCAGTGTTATAAGAGTTAGAAGACGGCATCTTAGATCTGAACTGTAACAAGAAAGAACTTAATTTCAGCTTAATTTATTCACAACTACGGAAAAATATCAAATTGCTAAACTTTAGAAACCAACATGACTTAAATACTGTTAATATTTGTTTAGTTTTTTTACATGAACAACAACAGTGTTATTATTAATAAAGTAATAATAATAATAACTTGAATATAGATTTCAATATATTATATATATATTTAGGAAAAAACAAAAAATCTAGGTCAGAAAATAAGAAGAGAATAGTAGTAATTGTAAAAATATTCGGAATATTGAGCTGAGCGCATGTGTTCAACTATAACTAGACCCTATGACAGGGACTGGTGGTTATTGTGCGGCCACCGAGACACTGAGATAGTGAAACAACATTGACGACCAGCATAAAAACCCCACTGACCTTTTTTTAGCAAAGGTCAGCACCAAGCGAAAACAGAGAGCTCACTCACTGGACTAATATCCTGGAATGTCCTGGAAGCTGCGAGGAGAAAGAAAAGTCCTTTCAAACAGGATCTTAATCAGAGTCATGTTCTTTATTTAATTTGAGAGGACGTTCGCACAGACGCAGATGCCCCTTTCTTCAGATGGTCATTTATCCACTTAAGGAATCATGCAAGAATGAATGGTTACTATTTAAGAAAAGATAAGAAAGGGCTTTATTAATGCCCGAGGGAATATCTTGTGCCGTCAACATGTTCAATGCAACAGATACACTGGGTAGAGAAAGACATTTCTTTGTGAAATTAAAGAAATGTGGACAATAAGTACAAAAATTTAACAAATACATTTACACAGAACAGTTGTATATGTGAATCTAAATGTCAGAAACTGACCTCTTCTATTAATATTGAAATAAGAAAATAATTTGATTGCAATCACTGTGGTACTTTACTTTACCTTCTACACATATACTGTCTGTCCCAAGTATTTCCTGACAGTGGATCTAAATGTTAAAGAAACTCATAAGAAAAACTTACTGAGTTTGCACTGTCTGTTTTGTGGTTGATATTGTATATGATACATGAAATTATTAGAAGGAAAACTACTACAGTACAGTAGTAGTAGTTTGTCTGTTTTTCTTATAAACACAATGTTACACTTAACAGTTTAATTTATACATTTGTTTCCCCCCCTGTGTTCATTATAAGTACATGTGCAGGCGGTGTAGTGGAATCTATTCCCCTTCTTCCACATGTTTTTGTGTATGTGTGTGTGTGTGTGTGTGTGTGTGTCTGTCAACCTGCTGCATCTGTTACATCTGTTCCCTGCAGGTACCACCAGATCACTAAGTCACTCAGTGTTGTGTGTTGTAACATTACAGGCAAACTCACCTAGTTTCAGACGCATTGTTTGTTTCAGTTATTCATGTTTACTGGTTGTCTCAGATTCAAAATTCATTCTGCACCACTTTTTTAGCCTGATCCAGCAATGTCCTCATCTGGCTGCTCAGAACTCCAGCAGGCTCATGACCTCATTTGACAATAAACATCTTAAACCTTCTTGATTCCATCCTCGGTCACTTGAGTCCAGACAAACTAAAGAGCAAATGAAACAGTAACACAACAAGGTCGGTGGTACTAGTTTTTCAAATTGGTGTTGAATGTGACACTTCCATGACTATGCATCAGCTCAGAAGCAAAAAACTTTAATCATATTTTCAGTGTATATCACACTGATCCCAACACAATCTTTGTTGTAGCTGTAATTCACAAAGCATCAGCCACAGTTTGGGGGTTTTAGGAAGCGTGAGAAATTCATACAGTTTTTGCAGTGCAGCCACCTCCTTGGAGATATTTGTGTCAGGTTGTGTGTGTGTGTGTGTGTGTGTGTGTGTGTGTGTGTGTGTGTGTGTGTGTGTGTGTGTGTGTGTGTGTGTGTGTGTGTGTGTGTGTGTGTGTGTGTGTGTGTGTGTGTGTGTGTGTGTGTCAGGTTGTGGGAGCTGCCAGGACGTCAACAAAGCTCAGTTCATCCTGCTTCAGGGTGACCAAGTGATTCCAATTAAAGCTGCATGTGTTGTTTACTGAGGCTGGGGTCGTGCAAGTCAAACATGAAGGAGTCTGATCAGAGGAGTGGGGAGCAGAGCCGTGTTCACTCTGTCCTGAGTCTGTTCACACAAACACTGAGATGTGCTGTCTTTTACTCTTTTAATCGGGCGATTAAAAAAGTCTGTTGGTCTCAAGATGTTTAATCTTTTTATGCGTGTACAGTAAAATATGCAAGTTACTTTCACATGTTTGAAAACTAGAGCTTATAATAACAGCACCGAATGCATGAAATGCTCTGAAACACAGAAAATGAGACTGAGCGGCTGAACTGAACTTTAACATTGTCAGCAAATTGGTCAGCTCAAACTGGAGGCGAGTAGGAAAAAGCAAGACAAATCAATTTGTTGTAGTATGATATTGCATCCGCTGACTGAAAGGGAGAGGTGACCGGTCTGAGATGGCAGAGGAAGGAAAAGATAAAGAATCTGAAGAGCCCGGGGCCAAAAAACTACGCAGCGCTGAATGAAGCATCCAACAGATGCTCCGGCAGAATCTTGTTACGCAAACGTCAAATCATAATGCTCGTCTGTCCGAGACCCACTTAGACTACTCGTGAAGCTCCGTCGCTCTGACAATGAGCCGAGGTTAACAAGTTCAAACGTTTAAAACAATTGCAAGAAGAAGAATGAATACAAACAGCCAGAGGTGGTCTTGAAACTCCAGTCGTTGAAATGGAAAACAGATCGCTCAGTGGCAGTGATATGAAATAGAGCTACACAGAAATTCAGAGATTATAGAAAGTCACTGGACAGAGCAGATTGTGCTCTGTTCTTAGAGCTTCTCTAAAACAGGCTGTGGTTATCTTAAAGCACATGTTGTAAGTATTTTATACATAATCCCAAGGGTATTTTTTTTATGTTGAAAATCTAATTCCTGACAGTACAACATAAAACCTGAAATATAATTTGCACGGCGGAACAGTGGTTTACCAAGTATCCTCAAAATAAAAAAGGTCCAACAAAACAAACTCCCACAAAACTTAGCCTTTCTGCACAGAGTTTTTTTTAAACAAAAGAAAAACAACATCAGTTAAAACCAGTTAAAAATCAGGGTCATGTGCCAAAAGCCTCGATCACCAGTTACCACAGCCATGATTTAGAAAATATAGCACGTGCCGGAAGATCTTAAATTACAACTTGGGGTGAACTGTATATGGAGTTAGTTTATTTTTAAGCTTATTCACACCTCATATATTTGTCCTCTCTGCAGGCATGTGCTTCATTGAGTATTGTCTGAATTTACTATATACATCTATAAACAAATGCCAACAGTACTTCAACCATTCTTTAGGATTGATATTTCACAGTAGGAAAAGCACCGGTGTAAATAATGAAATTAATAATGGCTGAATTCATGCTTCAGTTTCAACATCAAAGTCCTGGTATTGGCTGATTTAACAGGAAAGTTGAACTAAACAGGCCCATTGTTCATTTTATTAGTAAACCTGGTCTTTTCTAACTATAAGATTTCATACTGTCTGCTAGAAAAATACATCCATTCTCTATTCTTTTTTGTGATATTTCCTTTCTATAACTTGGACATTTTCTCTTTAACGCTTCAAATCAACACACAGAGATGATTGTTACAAAACTGAGGTTTGACAAAAGTTCAAGGTCACGTCCAAAATATTTTGCGAGTCAAAGACCAGTATGTTTGAAACAAAATGACATGTGTACCGAATAAAAAAAAACTTTTCATGTGAGAATTAGGAACATGAAAGACAGACAATAATAAACTAATTATGCAGAATGAATGGAGGCATGTACAATTTGGCCGGACTTCACTCTTTGTAGAGCAGCAAAGGACACAGTGTTGGCCGAGTGTCAGCGTCAGCTTGTGACTGTCTGTCAAAGTTTGGGCCTGTGAGTGTGTCGAGAGAAGACTCCCTGAACAAATGTCCTTTTCATTTCATGCTTTACATCCATAGACTGCTGCTCCTCCGCTGCTGCTGATTCAATTGCAGCTAATCATTCAATTGAAATCACATGTATGAGAGAGTAAATAACCTTTTTTAAGGATTGTGCACAAAAATAACTGTTAATTCCTTTGAATGTGGGAAAGAAGCGGTGAATCTTAGCCTCATCTTTTAGACGTCTGATACTGTGTAATACATGTTTTCTTACATTTATTATCAATGCTACAGCACATTACCTACAGTACAGTTACAAACGACCCATCTGAGGAAAGGCCTATGATGCCATTTTGCTTGAGGGAGCTTTTGCTCGCAGTGGAAGACATGAAGGAAGGAAATGGCCTTTGGCATGTTGACTCAGGACTAAATTTCCCAGGAGCCCTGAACGGACAGCTATTAAACTTTAATTGCCCCCTCTTGCCAATTGGAGGGGCTGAGAGAACACCGGTGGGGCAAATTTTTAGAGCCACTGTGGAAAGAAAGCCGTCAAATTACACCAAAGGAGCTCAGTGCTCGACTCCCACCTGTCGCTTAAAATGTTATCGTTACTTCAGAAGTACTCGCGTCAAATGTAAAAGAGGAAAAGAAATAACACGGCCTGATCCAGAGGAAAATAACACATGACAACAAGACTTAACATTTCCAAATGCAAGCCCAGTTTTCCCCATCATCCCAGTAAAAAGCTGAAAAAACAGAGAGTATCTGAGCTTTGTTTCTCGATTGTTTGCATAATGCACTTTGATGGGTGGATACTCGTCCCAATCCCTGGCTCTTTTGTATCTGCAGATTACAAAAGGCCTGTTTCCAGCGCCGTGCAGGCTACCAAGAAGAGACTTTCAAAGGGAAGGAATGGGCTTTCAAGTCAGGACCCTTCGATTGTGTTACAGATTGATTCCAGGTGAGGCAGCTTTGGGAAGTTCAGCCGGAGGAAAATTGCCCCTCCGTGCAGCGCTTGCGAGACGCAGGGAGGCTTCACGGTTGGCATGGTGCTCCGGAATTCCAATACTACTCACGTTTGGTGGGATTTCTGAGGGATGAATGCTGGGCCTCAAAAATCTTGTTGTGGTTGATTGCAGTTACATTAAAAGCTAAGCCCGGGCACAGAAAAAAAAAAGAAGTATAGCGAGTGTCTGGCTGTTTGAAAGAGCACACTGAATAGCTGAACAGCACCACAGTCTGCAGACAATAATTGCCAATAGAATGTTCAAAACATCCCTTTGATTCACTCATGAGATAAGTCCTGGATTTATTTTTCAAAACAGACATTTTCCAGTTCCACTCTGGTGTTAACGTGATTTTGAAAATGAGCGGTTCGTGTTCTTCTTTTTCACACATGCTTTTATGGCAGGAAACTATCTCAAGGACTCCTGGCAGAGATGTACCATACGCACCAGACCAAACAGGCATCCTACAGTATAACATTGCACAGCATGGCCGCATAACCTTTTGTTCTATTTTGAAACACACAGCACTGATTTATTGTCTTCCTCAGACCACACTCACAGGACAAAACTAGTTTTTGATCATGTGGAGATGAATCAATACAGACACGACTGGCTGTCCCCTCCACTTAACTGAACTCTGGGCGAACAACATTCTTCTCTGAGGATCTTCAGCTTTTCTGGGAGATTTTCAGAGGAATTTGACCGACCATCATCGACTTTATCTTCTTTTGATATACTAGTAGCCTCAAAGCCAGGGGCGACTCAACAGTTACACACTTTTTAAACAAGTCCTGCAGAGACTAAAGTGTTTCACATGTACTCAGAGAGCGTTTCTGTGCGTTTCACTGCTAACATGTCAGATCTGATCTGAACCAGGCTATGTGTGGGAAGGACAATTAGGTGGAGACAGAGCTGAGTCGTGCGCGGCGGTGCCAAGCCATGGCATTATGCATCACTCACCTGTCTGGCCAAAGAAGCCGAGACAGGGGAACATCTGCTCATGTTTTCAAACTGGATGAAAACATCAGCCCCATTTTATTTTGGGGTATTTTTGAAGCTGTGCAGTCAAAACATGTGACCTAATATGATTACCACAGTTTTGCAAAGACCTCTCCTTCTTAGTATATTTCTAATGAAAGTCATAATATTTATCTCTTTAGTTAAATATATATGTAACATATCTTTCTTAAAAGGTCTAAAAACAACTATGTTGTACATTTTGTTATTGAATACCTACATTATCCAAAATGTTTCCAACAATGTTCAAACCCATAGAAATCCAAGAGTTTATTCAAGGCAATGGGACTTTTCATTCTGTCGCCTTTTAATTGCATCATATCCACTTCACCGGTGGCTTTGACCCTCTCTGCTATAACTTCTGTAAACAACATATTACTAAGTAAAAACACACTGTTAGCCAGTTAGCGGCCGGTTAGCCAGTGTTGTCTTTTCCTTCCACTGTTTGCATTGGTCACTGGTAATGGTTCACGTTTATTCATCACCTTTAACAGCTGCGTCAGGTTTTCATTGGTAATGGTGATAAAGACAACAACTTCCATGACACCACGTTGTGTCATGATGACATGAAACTAAGTCTTTTGTGATTGTTCTGATTGAGAGACCCCTAGTGGCCAAAGTTACATATTGTTCGTTTAAAGATACATAAATAGTTTAATAATTATAGTATTATTTTTTGGGCCATTTTTATACCTTTTTTGTGAAGGTGGGCAAGGTATGTTTGAAGGAGGTTAAGCCGTTAAACCACTGAGTGAAAAAATCCTGAGCTCCGTGGGCGAGACTTTTATTTTTCAGTGATTCACAAGATTGTTTCTACCTTCGCCGAGCACTGAGCCAGACAACTCCGAGGATCCTGCCCACCTTCCACCGAGGCCACACAGAGCAAATAAGCTGTTATTCCACTGTTGTTTGGAAGGATTGTGGAGAGATTGGTTTGGTAATGAAAAGAAAATAGAAGTGATGTTCCCATGACGGATATGGAAAACTAAATTGAGAGAGGCTGCTCTGTCAGCTCGGAGTTCACACCTCTGGTCCCACAGCAACAGCCCCCTCCCACTCCCACTCCCTCCCCTCCCCCCCTCCATTCATCCTCTACCCTCATTGACTCACCTTTTCCAAAGAACCTGATCTGGCCTACAGGCCCAATGCGCTCATGTCCTGTCGAGGATTTGTTGATTTCTCTAATCACTGCTCCAGCTCCGCTTGTCTTTGTTTGTTTTGCAGAACGAGCAGCAAACACAAGCGTTTAAGATGGTCCCGTGGAACAAAGAGAAGAGAACCGCTGGAGGACACTGAGCTCTTGATTGCATCTGTAAGGTCACTGTAATTACTGTGTCCTGCGTGCTTTTGTCCTGAAGTACACTGCAGCAGAATTATGTCAAGCGTGATTATAGATGAGTTTTTACTTGGAAGGGCAGGGGGGCGGGGGGGTCAGATATACATTCACAGACTTTACATCAAATATGTAAAATAAATTCTAGCTTGTTTGATTCTGTCAACGTGGGACCGAACACTGTTTCTTGTCATTTTACAGTTGTGGTAAGATCTGGGAGATGAGATGCACGGAGTGAAGGGAGGAGTGTGCTGGAGAGAATGAAAACCATGAGGAGGAGGGAGAGCTGTATTTACACTGGTCATGGTCTTCTTTCCTCACTGACAGGAGGAAACAAGCCCTGCTGGCTATCTGCATGGCTTGGCCTTATTTCACTGACAGGAGAGTCTGCATTCTCTGAAGCCCTCTCTGTTCCTCCTGTGGCAGTTACAGTGTGTTTAAAACCAGAACCACAGCTCCGCTCCTTTTAGCGAGGAACCCAGATGTGTACCCCCTGACCTCCAGTTTACTGATATGCACTGAATGGGCATGATGGAGGCTTAATTGTACTTTGACCCAAAATAGTTATTTTCAGTTGTTACCCTTGTTACAGACAGAAAACACTTTCACTTAACAAATAATAATCTTAAGGCATTGCATGTAAAAAAAAATCCAAGCATAGCTGCAGCCTCCACTTTCCCATGCAGACAGAGAGCAACAGGAGGGATCAGCCACAGCTTGACATCAGTCAAAGCAAGTGAAGCCAAACAGATGTCATGTTAGACCAAGATACATAGGTGAGTTCATATGGAGGCTGCTGCAGCACTACGGGCTTATTAGTCTTGTTAGAATGAGGCAACAAGCCAAACAGCCGACAGATTAGCACGTCGTTCCCCAAGTGCACGTCACAGAGTTGGGATGAAGAGATAAGTAGACGGGACAAATAAATAGAAAATTCTGAGAAATGTTATATGCTTTACTTTCATTTAATAAGACTACAACTTTAGAAAAGAACAAGCCAACTGTGTGCTATTAAATAAACATCAAGAGTGGTTGTGTAAAAACTTGGTAGAGGGATGTGATAAGGGTCAGGGAAGAACAAGGGCGGATCCAGGCATATATGTTTTTCCATTTCCTTTAACATTGCGAGATGTTAACTGCATTTTAATGGCATTTCAATTTCCCAAAGAATAATGTTTGGATTTTGATGAAAGAATCAGGCACATTCAGGGAACTGATTTCTATGAGTGAGTGCAATTTGGTTCAGCGACATTGAATTAAAGGGGATCATTGGGCCTTCGGAGGTATTTGCTCTACTTGGGTGACATTCCAGTTCATTTTCTTATTCATGTGTTTCTTGACTCCTTCTTGTGTCTCTGTATTAGTGGGTGTGTACAGTTTATTTTAGGGAGCTTAATTAGTCAAGA
This sequence comes from Hippoglossus stenolepis, assembly GCF_022539355.2. Classification (NCBI taxonomy): domain Eukaryota; kingdom Metazoa; phylum Chordata; class Actinopteri; order Pleuronectiformes; family Pleuronectidae; genus Hippoglossus; species Hippoglossus stenolepis. Next base: position 12,799,881 of record NC_061483.1, read on the forward strand.
AATGTCACAGTTAAAAAATCCCACTCTAAACTATTCTCATCAGAATATATTTTCATGTTTTTTGCTAACTGGCTCAACAATAGCAGTTCGGGAAATCCTTGCTCAACATCCATCCATCCATTATCTATACAGATTACCCTTTGAGCCCCTGCTCACTCTACATTTCTGAAGTCAATTTCCAGCTCCAGAGCAAACTAACTCCAAATTCGAGACAGCTTATCCTTGTTGGAACATAATTGCAAGTGTATTTACGTCAGAGGTACCACCGTGGTGACGGGGCTGCCCTTAGAAACTTCTGCTCTGTTATCAGTTTTAAAATAAAATGTTCAGCTGGTTTTCTTTTTAACAGACTTAATAAACCGACCTAATTTCATGGTTGACGATGGGAAAGTTGCCAAGCTCAATTTTCCACGGCCAGTTTTTCTGTCTACCTGGTGTAGCATCAGGCTGCCTCACAATGAATGCACAGTCACACCCCCACCAATACCACTTGATCTGCAGCTTTAACTACATAATGAACTGTTGTGCTTTAGATGTCAGTCACCCACTGTCTCCTTCTCTCTGTTCCTCTGCCTGTATCCCTCTCCTTCAACCAGCACACTTTATTTTTTCACAGGAGATTCCTTTTCAAGAGCTTGACTTTATAAATAATCATGTTTTCCTTAACTTAATATTGTGACACTCACAGGATCTTCATTGCTAAAGTAGAATAATGAAGACAAAATGTGAGGAAGCCAAACTACACTGCAGTATCAACACAAAACAGTTGAAGATTAAACACCAATTCATTAATTTAACAATTTATGAACTTATTTATAAACATTTATTTATATAAACATTGTAGATACTGGTGGATACGGACAAATCCTGACATTCCTTTGCAGATCAACATGGCAGAAGTGTAGCAAAAATCATGTGTAAACCAACAGCTAATTGTTCTAAGTCGTAAATGATGACGGTCTGTATTTCCAACTCTTAGTCCAAAACACTTTCAGCATTTTCAGCCACTAATATCTATGTGCACATTTGTTGATTATTCTACACAATCACAGATCTACGTATGCATTTGCAAACTTCAGTTGCAAATCTCATTACAAATTTACAGATTCTCAATACACATTTGCAGATTCCTGTACGCATTTGTAAATCTGATTACACACAAATTGAGATAAAGTTACACAACCCTCCACACACACACACAAATAATATTGCTACAATATAGGCTTCATATTTCTCCTCCTTTAATCTTAAAGCCTGGGACGTAAACTCAGGCTATGAGACCGTGTTGTGCCACAGTGATTAAATAAGTGGAGCTGTGTTGATTGAAATGTTTCAACAAGCCTCTTTTCTGTACATGCAATTTAGCTCGAGTACAGGTTGTATAGTGATGACAACACGCACGTGTAAATACACAAATGCATAAATATGCAGCAACACATAACATACAGTATACAGTGACTGGTATATCAATGTGAAAAACACATGATCTCCTGTGACTGAAATGGAGACTTGCTGTGGAGCTGTGGATGACTAACCCCGGCCACCAGTGTATTCGCTCTGCTTCTGGCACTCTTCTTACGGGGGTGTCACCCTTTGCGTGGCAGTGTGTGTTTGTTTGGGATGGAGTCTGAAGGTACTGGTTCCTCTGCATGAATCCGCAGACTGTGACAGATGCCTGGTGCATAATGTCAGTAGCCTGTCTTTCCTTAAAAACTCTTCAGGCTCAATCTAGACTCTGACCTCAGATCGTCCACAGAGCACCTGCCACATCAGCCCTTCATCACTGTCACGACGCCCACTCACTCTCTCACTCACTGGCTCTGAAGCTGCTGAGTGAGTTATGAAGCTGGACAGAATTGTACACAGCACTCCGACAGCAATGAGACAGCCAGGGATGGGTGGGAATGACAAAAACACAGCCTCATGCTATTCCCATCATTTGAAATAGCAATCAAAGCTGATCTAATTTAGCCAGTCTGTATAATTGAGGTCTTAAGGGAAATGCTGACAGGGTCCAGATACTCTCTCCTTCTGTGCAAACGTCTCACCAGAAGCACAGGGAATTCTGGGATATGGGGGGGTGGGGGGGGGCCATGACACAGAGTTTCGTTGAGGATGCAAACCAGACGTCAGCCGCCTGTGTGTCCCGATGTTGCATGAATACTTATAGGAAACAAGCATGCATAACATCAGAGCTCTGTCCACACTCGTTTAAAACAGTCGCACATTTGTCATTATCCAGGTCTGCACTTGTCTGTTTAAGCTCTGACTTGACATGTCACGTATGTGTATTACATTTCTCATTTAGGTTCTGTGTTTCCAAGCCAGTCATGTGGGCTTTTTCTGCATTGGTCCTTCCATGGTTCGCATATAGACAATGGATCTAAGTGGGAGCTATTTAAGGACAATAAATCAAAGCTTTTAGTCTAAAGTTGTGCATCTGTATCTTTAAGTAACTCAAGATTTGATAAACTGTATTTTTGCTGTTGCAACACAAACAACAGGATGCATTAAAGGACATTTTTGTGACCAGTCACAGTTGGTGGTTGATACCATCTTCACGGTCGGGCTGCATCCGAGTATGATTCTAGTTTGTCTCGCTTGGATGAAGCATTATTATCTCCACATCTCCTTTGTTTTGGTATTTCAGCGGGGATAGATTTCACGTGAGGTAACAGTGGAAGTCTGAAACTCTTCCATAACTTTGAAATACACAAATGGACAGTGGAGGTTATTTGGCCCCGAGCTTAGCAATAGATTTTCATCCAAGCTGATCTGAATCCGAACGCAGAGCAAACATGACACATTCCATTTGCTTTTCAGCAAAATGGGTTGAGTTTGAACAAAAAACGCAGAATGTTTCAAAGTAGCGTGCAGATGTATATTTCAGCCCAAATTATCTCTTGTCATCTGTGATGAGGATTCACTCAAATCTCAAATCTGCCTGTTTGACTGTGTGTAGCTTCTGGGTGATTTTTTAAAATTCTGAATTGACATGTATAAGTTCTGATGACATCTTTATTTAATCCTTATCCTACTATAAATGACCCTACTTGCAAAATTTAAATTAGGAATTTTGAGCACTTTTTTATATATCAATAGTTCAGTCTCAGAAAATTAGTTGATAAATATGAATTAACAATCATGTAGCTTGAAGTGAATAGCTGCTTTAACTAAGTCCATGAGTGACAGGTGCCAGTCTGAATCTAGTTTCAGACAAGGTCAAAACAATAGGAACCTCTGTTGGTGTTTCATCCCTGAGCCGACGTCTCGTGATGCCTTCATGGACCAGGCTCCGTAGGACAGAGGAGCCAGGTCTACTTTGGTTTCATGCCGTCAGATAACATCAGTTTGTGTGTTGGATTCCTGTGACTGAGCAGACCAGGTCTTTGATGCCCCAGCACTAAGGTTTGGGCTTCAAGAGCCTACACCAGTCACGCAACCCAGGACAGGGAGTCAAAGCTCTTAGTTTACTTTATTCCATTCCTCACAGTGAGATCAGACCATTTAACCAAACAACAACCTCAACTCTACTTTGTGCATATTCAATGTTTATGTATTATAATATGGGGGAAAAAGATTAGTTTTTAAGTGAGAAAACTTTTCACTTATACTGATGGTTGGGATAAAGTAGTAAGATTATTCTTTTAATTGGTTTAATAACTGCTCAAATATAAGTGCTTTAAATGTATCATTGTTTTTTAACTGAGATGTTTTGTGTGTTATTTGCAAACACAAATGCGGGGCAGGAAAAAAAAATTGTATTTGTACCTGACATGTGACAAAGGCTGATAAGCACTGGAACTTGAAAAAACGTCCAACAGTGTTTCACATGTCAGAGGAGGCATTTACACCCTAAGTGAAAGCACAAAATGTTTTGCCATGAAATGTACTTACTATTTTTGAACTGTGTTTTTTAAGCAAAGCAGATGTTCTGTATTGAAGCTCTGTGTTATCACTTTATCTGTTACATGAGTCATGTCATGATATTGTTGATTCAATAACTTCTGTGGTGACTTCTGATACAAATCAAGAACTTGTGATGAAGAAGAAACCAACACATGAAAAACAAGTACAAAGCAAAAACAACTGGAACTGGAAAATACACACTCTTCCAGTTTCATACATTCAAATATTTGTCATTTTTCATGTTCAAAATACAAATAAAAGTAAGTTTCTCTTCCGGCTGTAATAACAATATGATAATATTCAACAAAACATGTGACACACTAGCTGTGGACAATAAACAATGGCCAACTATATAGGAAAATACCAACATCCCCAAGTGCATCAATATGGTCTTGTAAATGCTCTCCATTGAGGAAACAATGCATTTGGGTTTCAAATGCAACTGCACTGGAGAGACCAATCATCACGGTTTGTCTCAAAGGTCGGCACCGTAAACAAATCTCCCCCTTGAGCCTCATTCCAAAATCAAACCTCAATCGCATGAATCCCAAACTGCATGATGGTGAATAAAATTCTCCGGCCGTAATAATGATAATGACGGTAGTTACGTGGAGATGCTCGTAATCTGTCTGTAACACATGTGGGCCATGAATTATTAATGTTGCCCAGTTAATTGAAGGGAGGCTGTGTGTGGAAAAAGCCCCTCACCACCAAAGAAAAAGTCTGGAAACAACCAAGATCCTGGTTTCACTTCTGTGTTTCTGGTGAAGTTTCACAAAACTAAATACAATTTGAGATAATGGTGGAGAAAGGATAAATAAGAATGTAAATAAAAGGTCGGGAAAATGTGCAACGATGCACAGTATGAAAGAGAGAGTAGAAAGAGACTCCCTGTGCTTTGCCTGGCCTGCACTACAAGTGGTCTGGGACCGACGTGTTTGTAGGGCTCTTGTGGTTTTTCAGCCAATAAATCCTCTGCACATATTTAATCCGTTCAGATGTGCTGCAGGAGAGGAGCACTGAGGGATGTACACCCATTACTCAGCAGCCCACATCAGAGAGAGGAGCTAGAGGTCCGTGCACCCCCCACCTCACCAGTTACTGTACAGGCATACCTGGCATGGATCAGAAAAACAGGCACAGGGATCATAAAGGAGGTGTGAAAAGTTAGCGTGAAAGTTCATTGAGAAGTTCTGAGGCTCTGAAGGTTTAATAATGCTGATCTCATGTGCTGTTATTTTTACCATGCGATGCAAAGCGTGAGAGATATGAACTTTTACTTTTTGATCTCTTGAAAGATAAATATGCTTCGTAATTCTCTGTTACACGACCAAATAATGAATAAACCCATCATTAGAGTTATAAAAACAAGGCAGAGGCCAAAAGATTGATTATGCTGTGAAATGTCTAAATGTGAATGTTTGTTAGTTGCACATGGCTGTTGATCTAAAAACAGCTTATCTTAGTATTAGGTTTTGACATTTGTGTTGATCAAGACATGAGGAATAAACCAGCGCCTGTACTGTTAGTATCAATGTGTACTGGATTATTTTTTGGCTTGGTGATATTTATGTAATACAACATTACAGTCATTCTGTTACACAACCTAAAAATCCGGAGAAACTCTTGATTTGTCCTTTTTTCTGCCTCCTAAACTAATCTATCCGTGCACATCACCACGTGGTTGTTGATTCATGGTGCCCGAAAGCCACAGAAAAAGCCAAGAGAATACAATTAGAAATTTCAGCAGCATCCCAGTGAACACACATTAGAGGACTATCTGAGACAGCAGCTTATTTGGCTTGGTTTGGTTTTTGACATTATTTTGTGATGCCATCAAAATGCAGATGGGACACTTGCGCCACCTTCTGTTCAAGTTTTGCTATTGCGTAGTGTAGTTTTTTTCAGTCATATACTGTATAATCATCCTCAATTTATGGCATCCTGAGATTTTACTTTCCACACTTGTGGTTTGTATTGGCTCAGAGATCAAGGAGAGATCATGGGCTTTGAGACTAAAGGATCATTTGTCCTTCAAACATTAAATAAAATGTTAAATATAAAAAAAAAATTCTGAATAGATTTTTTTGTTGGGTGAGGAGTATATAATGATGAGCACAGCATTTCAATCTTCAATATAGGGCTATACAACACAAAGAGCTGCAGATGAGGCACAACGAAAACTCACAAAACAACAACAAATAATCTATAAACAAACAAATATGAATATCATGTACAGCAGTATAGTCACAACCAGTTGAGTTTACAACATATACTGTATGTACCACCCTAAATAAAATGATGCCATCCTACAAGATGTGGTCTCCCATTATTAAGAATATGCATTCAAAACAAAATTAATTACTTAAAGGTTCAGTGTGTAAGATTTAGGTGAAAGGGATCTAGTGGCAGAAATTGAATACAAATCTTTGTGATGTTTTCACCAGTGTGTTTCATCTAAATTGTATGAATTGCTGTTTTCTTTACCTTGGAATTTGCCCTTTATATTTAAATACTTTATATTTACATCAGGAGCTGGTCCTCTCTACGGAGGCCACCATGTTTTTTTTTACAGTCGTCCCAACTGGACAAACTAAACATCTTTTGAGTTTTTATGACAATTTGGGCAGCCACAGGTTCTCTGTCATGTTTGAAAGGGAAGGCTGAGGTGAGGGGGGACTCAGCTGCAACATGCAAATTCTCCTCTAGATGTCACTAAATTCTACACACTGAACCTTTAAAGAAAATGTAAAGATGTTTCAGTCAGATAAAGGACAATATATATATATATATATATATATATAATACACAGGGTTTTATACACATATACCGTCTATGAGATGGCCTACACCTCCTGTCATAACATCTACACCTCACATCTGGAATCATATCCTGATTCCTGCTGAACATCTGTATCTAAAACAAAATACATCAAAAGGTGAAAAAATTAATGTTGCGACACCGTCAACTTGTCGTGTAACAACAGAATGACGTCACCTGTCTGGGTTTTTCTTTCTGGAGATGTAGGTGTTTTACTGTCAGGCAGCGCTGAGGTTCGCAGAGACGCGGGGGGGTCCTTGTAGCCGCAGCAGCTAGTTCGGCCGGTGTGAGCCTGAGCATCCTTCCAGAAAGAGCCCGGAGGAGCTAACAGACTCGGACTGCGCTCGCTCAGCTCCCCTTCAATCTGCCCGCACACAAGCTCTCTGAAGACAAAGAGTATAAAGGTAGGAGTCTCACGCCGTCTCCGGCCAATGGCGGCTGGACAAAACCGTCTTTAATCATGTTTTGCTGGCCCCCCGAGCGAGTTGTCGCAGCGTCCCGTCGAGCTCTTTGTTTTTAACGGCTGAAAACGTTGGGCGAAGACTCGACTTGTACACCAACCAAGAAACCCCCCCCACAATTACACGTTTTAATCGGTTTAGCTTGAAGTGACCTGCGGGTTGGGTCCGGGCTTTAGCCGCATAACGTTACCGAGCACGCTAGCTTCCCATGCTAACAATAGGATGGGGGAGATTAGGAGCAGTGTTCCTCGCCTACTGAGCGGATCTGGTGTAGCTAGCTAACGTTAACCCCGCACCAGTCCAACACTGCGAACCACGACGGGTTTATTTCGTAATGTTGAACCTGACGGGATGTGGGTTGCTCGTGTAACGTTAGCATCTCTCAACGTGAGATTAGCCGGTGTCTTCTAATGGGCTACGGTTTTTTTTTAACTTTGATTAGCAGGCCTGCGTTTTAACTTGTGATAACTTCCAGACTAATTTAGTTCCTGAACACAATTACACACGTGTGATTCCCCACGATTCACCATAATCGGTTTTATGCGTTCTTAGCCAAAATAGACGACGGCCTGATTTGCTGGATCATATATGTTTCACTTTCTCTGGCCCAGCCTCATTTGACTGTCATTGTCCCAACGTTAACCCCAGATGACACGAAGGTAATAAAAGCTGTCTGCACCATGGAAGGTTTTCTAACGTTTCTTAAAGCGAATCATCCTGGGTAACGCGTGTAGCCTCAGCTGACTTGTACTTGAGAACCAATCAAATAATATAATTTCAACTAATCTATATATGTAGCAATATTAAACATCCACTCAAGATCCTTGTGCAAAATGCCCCCATCTCCTACATCAGCTGAAGTAAATCCAAGAAACTACACCCAATGTACCTTTTGTACAACTATTGTGTTTTTCCATATAAAGTATCAACTTTCTACACTGCGTTGCATAACCCAACTGGGTCAGCCCCCGAGGTGTTGGTTCAGAATTAATCTGTTTCACCTCTTCTCCCCATAGATGCCTTCAGCTATGGTTGGCAACAGTGCTGTCCAGTCTGTCACTCCAGACCTGGGAAATGGAAGTCAGTCTGAGGCCATGAAGCAGGTTCTTGGTGTGATGGACAAGAAGGTTCGCAACATGGAGAAGAAAAAGGTATTTGTAGTTCTGTCACGATTTAAATACATTTGTTTTGTGTAGCCCAAAGCTGGTTGTGTTTTGTTGTGAATATATTGCAGTTATCATAATGATATGACATAATTATCCCCTTTAATGATTTGGCGCAACACACATTAGAAAAATCGATTTGGAATGTCAGAGGAGAAATGTGAGGTTTTGAGCATATCGACCAACAGCCTGATCAGAAATAGTCTCTTTCATGCAAGCATGTGATTTTTCTGTTGATGTATAATTTATTTCAACTTAAATTCTGTATTTCATGTTTTTTTTTTATTCTTACAGTCCAAACTTGATGACTACCAGGCAAAGAAGAATAAAGGAGAAAGCCTGAATCAAGATCAGTTGGTAAGAAAAGACAAACTGCAGTTTGTACACAATTCAGTTTTTATTGCCGTCTGCTGAAATATTAACTCAACAAATCTTATACACTTATCAACATTTCTTGACCATCAATACAAATGCTTTTTTGTTTTTCTTTTAATTTATCAGAATCTAATCAGTGTTCTCATATTTTCTGCAAAACAGTGCAGCCTTATCTATTACTGCACCCTTTTATATCTTTTCTATAATGGTACATCTGAATTTCTTTTTTCCCGGTATACCTGAAGGACGCCTTGACGAAGTACCAAGAGATCACCTACAATCTTGAGTTTGCTCGAGAATTGCAGAAAAACTTCATGTCATTGGGCCAAGAGGTGAGACCTTAGTTGTTTTAAGTCTCATATGCTGGTGATTGGTTCAAACCTTGTCATCACTCATTTTGATGGTTTTCTCTGTATGATGCATCTCTTTAGTGACATTTAGTCACAACAGCAGTGGTAGCAAATGTCTTCTCAGTCTCCAGTAATGTAAAACCTAGAATGAGATCTCAGCCATTGTATTTCATTGATTTGTTCGGGACTCTTGAAACAAAATGCACCAAAACATGCGTGACTTTGTGTGTTCAGATTCAAAAGGCAGTGAAAAAGACTGCAAGACGGGAACAGCTCCAGCGAGAGGAGCTGGAGCAGCGGCGGCTGAAGACGGTTTTGGAGCTTCAGTTTTTACTGGACCAGTTGGGAGATGACAGCGTCAGACAGGACCTTAAACGACCTGATGCCACTGGTTCCCCTCTGCTCACTGATGCTGACCTCACCTCCCTTGATGAGTTTTACAAGCTGGTGGGACCTGATAGGAACTATGACGTCAGGTAAGAGGGGGCCTGTGATTTCCAGTACCACAAATATGAAAGTGTGCTTTATTATCACTAATTAAATATGTTGTGTAAATGATTGTTGTAATAGCTGCATTTATACCTCCTCATCAAGTAAGAATATTAAAACAGAGGATCAGTAGCTTATTACCAAACTGTGTTACCCTGTGTGCAGGTTGACTGACCAATATGAAGAAGCCTCAATACACTTGTGGGAACTGCTTGAGGGCCATGACAAGGCTGTGGCAGGGACCACATGTGAGTATTATGATGCATTTTTATCCTCCGCCACAAATACACAATTAATTAATGCTACAATTACTGTTGAAAGTATTCAGTAAGCTTTTTGTATGTTATACTTTATTGGAAATTAATAAAATTTCCATTTTCACCATCAATCTCCACCCATTACCCATAATGACGAAGTGAAAATATGTTTTCTGACATTTCTGCACTTGTATTAAAGATCTAATACCTTTTTAATATAAACAGTATTCAGCTCCTTTAGAAGCAGTCACAGCTTTCAAGTTTCATCAGATCAAATGGTTGTTTGAGAACTGTCATCTTCAGTGATCTTCATGTTCGATCGGGTTTAGGTTATGGGTTTAAGTTAATCAGAAATGTGTCCAATAGTCATTACAGCTTAGTTTTGACTGTATGATTTGGGTTGTTGTCGTGCCGACGCCCCAGTCTCATGTCATATGCAGTCTAGAGCAGGTTTTCCTGAAGGACCTCTCTGCGTGTAGCTGCCACCACCATAAAAATGTCCCTGGGGGGGGGGGTGCTGTGTGAGTTGACGAGCAGTGGCTGATGTTGCTTGCTCTCAAAATTCCCTTAAATGCTCTGGCTGTAATGTGCCTCATCTCAAAGTGGCTTCCATCTACTCATTCTCTACCATTACGACCTGATTGATGGCGTGCTGCTGATATGGATATTTTCACTTTGTCATTGTGGGTTATTAAATGTAAGTTGTTAGCAAAAGTTTTTTTTCCATAGAAACTCTGGGCTCTGAATTATTTTTGTCCGGCTATTTTCTCAAGGAACCGTATGTATCGATCAATGAGACATTCCTTTGTTTTCTAACTTGTCACTCTTTATTCCAGATAAGTCACTGAAGGACATTCTGGACAAAGTGCTGCTCAGTGGTTACTTTGACCGAGCCCAAACTCATCAGAATGGGACATGTGAGCAGGAAGAGGAACAAGAGGAGCAGACCGTGGTGGCTGAGTCCAACACTGGGGAGCAGCTATCAGAACCTGGTAACTAAAAACCCACTCACAGATGTGTGTGTGCATTATTTCTTTAAGAAAACTTAATTCTCATTTGCCTTTTTTTTCTCCAGAAGGAACAGCGAGTGAAAAATACACCCCCCCAATTAAAGTGGAAACCACAGAGGTGAGATTTCTATGAGAATTGCTTCAACTTTGTATTATAAATCACACAAATGAGATTTCTTCCTCTTTTTGCTGTTTTTCATTTTCAGTTTGTTGTCTTGTGTTTTATAGTTTGTAAACAGACAGTTCATTCCAGAAGCTTCGTACAGTAATACAGACAAAGAACAAGTGGAGGAGTGGACAGTGGAGGCTCAGGTATGCTGCTGAGCTGCATCACAACAGTGTTACCATGTCAACATAATGCCACCTGTGCTATGTTTCAACAACATTACTCTGATTTGCATCTCATATGTATCTGTGTGTTGAATAGATGGTAAATTCCCTCCAGCACCAGTCCCCTGCCCAGCTGACTCCAGAACCAGCTGTTACTATGAACTGTGACACCCCCCCTCCGACCGCTGACCCAGTGGTCAGAAAGCAGGTAGTGCAAGACCTCATGGCCCAGATGCAAGGAACCTACAACTTCATGCAGGTGAAATAGTCGAGCTACATACTGACGTGTCCAGCTTATTTATTGATGTAGTTCAATATTTGTCTGCTTTCTCATGGAGACGAAGTTAAAGCACACAGGGAGCTACAGAAAAGGAATCTGTAGAGCAAGCGTGGAACTAGTTTTTCATCGGAACATACTTGAGTAAAAATAATCCCCTTTTGTGGAGCACTTTACAAAAATACATGACTGTCACATGGTGACAAATGTGCCCACCAATAAGGTAGAAAGAAAATATAAAGAGATTTAACAAATGATACTGACTCAGCCTTATTTTCTCAGCTGATTTATTGAAAGCCTCGAGTAGGGCAAATGCCTGCTGATGTAGGATGTGGGACTCACTTTGTTACATCACTGTCTCTAAATCTGATCCATGACTCAACAATATATTTCCCTTTTTATCCCAGGAATCAGTGTTAGAGTTTGACGGCCAGGCTCTGGACCCAGCCATTGTGTCTGCTCAGCCCATGAAGCCTGTGCCGACTGCGGACCTGCAGCAGATGAGCTGCCCTTCACGTCAGTGCCAGTTCATTTTACTTTAACTCTGAACATAATCTATTGAGAAGTGTCTGGTCACTGTTTTTGGTATGTGGATTTATGGTCGGGTCTTTTGACATTCGCCCGTCTGGACACCATCACAATGGATTTGAAACGAAGCCATTAAGATGTGATTGAAGAGAAAACTTCCAGCTTTAATTCAAAATAAATCTTCAAGTCAGTTAATTGACCTCAACCCTACTGTGCATACTTTGCCCTCACTGAAGACAAGTTACAGACCCACAAAGAAGCAGCAACTGGAGGCGCCTGTAGAATTCATTTCTCCACGGCCTCTCAGTGACAATATGTAGAATGGTTTTAATTCCTTAACTGTTTTTAATCAAACCTCAATTAAAGCTGAAAGTCTGAACTTATATTACATCTGCATGGCGTCTTTTCAAATCCATTTTGGTGGTGCACAGGGTCCAAATTATAAAAATCTAAACAGTGTCCAGATCCTTTGGACCCAACTGTATTTTCCTTCAAGTGTAATGCACAGAGTAATTTCTAAAGTCTTAATAATTTCTTATTTTCTTTCAAACAGCCCTTTCAGAGTCCAGACTTCCTCAAACAAGTGTAGTGCCGGGACCACAGGAATCCTCACAAGTAAGTGGAAGCTCAGCAAGAAGGAAGCAGTTGGTGAGATTTTGATGTGTTGTAAAGAGCGGTGCATCCTTTTATTAACTAGAGAAGTACAGGTCATTGTCTTTGTGGGCCGTATTTTAAGAGTGCCGCTACATGGATTTACCGTGATGCTCTTCAACATATCATGATCTCATCTACTTTGTATTACAGGGACTTATATAAAATGGTAATACGGTAGAAGGGGGGGAAAATCTAAGATCCCTTCTTTCACATTGACCTCTCCACAATCCTTGTTTCCTCGCCATCCCTGTTTCCTCCTTCCTCCCACCTCAGGCCTCGATGTCTCTTTCGTCCGAGCAGTCCCCCGCCCCATGTTCCCTGTCCTCTGCCTTCCCACCTGTCTCCAAGCCCACACACACTGGAGGCATCAATGTCAACGCAGCGCCCTTCCAGTCAGTGCAAGCGGTACGCGTTCTATCTGGATCCAGTGAATATGTTTGGACTTTTTACCCTCAGTCAAAAACATTCTGGTTCTGTACGTGTATGTACGAGATAAATTGGCTCAGTAGCTGCAGCAAAACACTGGATAACAATTGCTGCAGCAATACGAATATTGCCCTTATTTCCCAACCTGAAATAAATCCTTTCTTTCCAGAAGCTCTACTGGGACTGTGATATATTTTGTTTTGACAGATTGAAATACAGAAACCTTTTCTTCTTCCTCAGGTATTTAATATGAATGCACCTGTACCTCCAGCCACTGAAGGCCAAGCAGACCCCCTGAAGCAGCCCAGTCAGTTCCCTGGTGGCTATGGACAGGGTTTCAGCAGCCAGTCAGAGAGTACTGTCAACCAGCCGGACATCCCACAGGACACATTACAGTCAGGTGAGGCTACAGCTTCAGCTAGTTGCATGTACACTTGAACAGGCTTCAGATATAGTTTATCACCTCTACAGTCAGCAGACGACATTAAAAAGTATAGGGAGGAAAAATAAACACGCATTTTATGTTTAGGATTCTACAGGAAATAACATGTTTTCTATCAGTTAAAATATTTGTTGGTGTTTACGGAGGCTTTTTTTTCTCCTTCTTTCTGAAAGACCCTTTCATGACAGTAAATTTGACTGAAGCAAGTGAAGATTTTTCAGGTTGAATGTTATTTTTAATTTTAAATGAAAATTTCTGTCTTGTTTGCTGCTGTGCAGTTGTTGGTGGGTTCCAGCCCCAAGAACCAGTCATGCCTCCAGCAGGAGCTCATGAAGAATCTACTCCAGGTGCAGGGTTTGGACAGTCGGGACAGTCCTTCTACAACAGCCGGGCCGCGCCCAGGTCCGGACCCAGGAACGCTCGAGGCGTGATGAATGGATACCGGGGCTCCTCTAATGGATTTAGAGGTACAAGCATCAAACTGTGTTATACAATTATACAGCTGTAGTGTTTGGTTTATTTTATTGACACTATACATAATTTCAGGGGGATATGAAGGCTACCGCCCTCCTTTCTCAAACGCTCCCAGCAGCGGTTATGGTCAAACCCAATTTAACACATCTCGGGACTATTCTAATAGCACCTACCAGCGGGTAAGACTTCTTTAATTATTCACTACATCATGTACAAAATATCTTATGTGTTATCCAGTTAATACTCTTTACTATTTTTGAATTTGTAAGATGGCTATTGATGGTAAATACTGTTGTTTCTTCAAGGAGGGATATCAGCAAGGCTACAAACGGGGAGCCGCCCAAGGAGCTCGAGGTTTGTCTCGAGGTAACGCTCAAGCGATGAGGTCCTAAAGGATTCTAAGGACCATCAAGTTGCGCCACGTTGAACATTCAGGATTTTTGAATGTGTTCGCCCCTGTTCACTTTTCTAACAATGTTTTATTTCTCATTGGTAATCTTATTTTTTTAACTCCTGGCCTACTACTATCTGAGTCAGTCTGCTTCGGTCTGTCTAGATCCTCTTAATGTTTTAACACAAAATGCTGAACTTCACCACATGTAGGATTATCAGCATGTCTGTGTGTTGTAAAACAACAAATAGATATTCCTGTAAACTTGAAAGATTTCATTAATTTATTTTTTGTACAAAATAAATGCAAAAAATACCCTGCCACTGTCGATCTAATTCCATGCGGTTGATTTTCTTCTGCCCAGTGTTGCCAGTCACTCTTTCCTTTTGATCTAATACGTCTCATGAAGGCATTCGATGTTTTGGTTGTTTTTTTTTTTAACCCCAGTCACCTCTTACGCCATCACCTCTTTGTATGCTGATGTTATTCATTGAGACTGTTTCAATAAAGTTGTGTTCTATTATTTTCTGCTATATTAATTCTGAACACTTTCACATGTCACATTGGATTGGTTCAGTTTGGTCTTATTGTCACTGAGGCCTTCAAACCTGTGACATCAAGACAAGTCTTTGTGTTACGTTCAGTTTGTTCATTCTCACATGTGGCGTGTAGCCTACAAACAGGCACAAAGTACATGCCATTTATAATGAATCACTATAAATAAACAAGGTAATGACAAATAACAAAATAATTATATGTTGTCAAACTGAAGATTTCTTGTCTAAGTGTATTCCATCGTACTGTTAAAGTTTAATACATCATTCACCAGGTGATCAATCTGAAAGATAACCGTTTTATTATGTTGAAGGAAGGTGTACAGTACCATCACGACTTTAATCCAGCAGAAAGTAATTGGAAATACCACCTGTACATATTGTGCAAATCATGACGCAGTATTATTGCCACTGCTCGGCACCCAGAAAACAAACACGGTGAGAAAACAAAAGTATTCCATGTCAAAACTTAGTATAAAGTAAACCACAGTAAGGCAGAGCTGTTTGACTGGATGCAAAAAAAGTGGCATTAAGTTAACACACGTCCGCCATGGACACAGTCTGCCAGCGAGAAGGAACCACAACACTACACGAGAAGAAGAGGCAGCAAGTACATCAAACTGGTTTATCAGAAAATCTGCAGTTTGTTATTCAAACTAGGATCAAGTCAGATAAGTTGACACTGGTCATTCACAACATTAAAACAAGTTACTGGTTTTAATGTGCATACACACAATGAGTATGTATAAAGTAATTTCAAAAACTTTCATGATAGACTGACCTAAACAGGTTCAAGTTCTGCTGCATTTTGTATGTGTCACTGGTAAAAATCCTCACCCTTTTTCTAATAAACTTTCAATCAGCTGAAATAATCAAAAATAATCTGTCTATATTCTAACTGATAAAAGAGCTGAACATCAAAACAGTTTTATTAAGCAAATTAGAAGTAATGATCCATTTTGATCAGATCATAAACATGACACACACATCCATGTATGAACAAGCCAAAATCAAAATGCCCAGAACGTGAAACAGAACAAATTAAATTTTTTAGAGGTTCAACAGTTCTTTCTGTATGATAAGAAGGTTGTTTCACAAATTATTATTGGTAGAACCAAGCTGTAACTGACTGCTTTATTTAATCATCTGCAGCACTAAGTATTTAGGGGAAAATGTTAGTTATTTGTAGCTGTAGTGTGGCCCAAAAATGTCCTGTTTTGAAAAGTCTTTTAAAAGATTTCTCCAGTTGAAAGGACTGGGAGAACTGGATTCATATTTTTCGACAAAGACCCGACTGAAGCCTTGTAGATTATAAAATCATACTCAGCCTATTTATCCTAACCTTTATCTTTCAGGTAAAATTGTTTCTGTTATGGCATCAGATTGCTGTAAACTCGTTAAAATCATAATAGTGCCTCTTCTTCCAGGTCTAATGCAATGATAGAAAATCTTAAACTCAAATAACTAAAATGTCAGAAAAAGTCCAGTGGAACATTTCACCACAAGCCACATGTGTAAATGAATCTCTTTCTAAAAGGTTTGGGGATGTTTCTATGAAGTCAAGTCAGAAAACAAGAGTCACAATGAGGACATTTGAGAAGCTCTTGCAACAAAACCATCAGGTAGTGGAGCCAGTGGCATTTTGAGGTTCTGTAGTTTGAACAGCCGACAGCAGGTCGACTAAGTTCAACAAAAATATACTTTTTGATTGATTGCATTACCAAACATTCTGGATCATTTCTGATGTCATCAAACACAACTAAGAGAGCACATTTTAAGATGCATGTCCTTGGTTGGTCGTTATGAATCCAAATATTACAGTTATTATCAAACACTGGTGTCATTCAACATGGATTCCGCTTGTGCTGCTTTCTTTCATCTCGAGTTCGCTCCAGACTCCGAAGTCATACTGGTGAAACTCGGGAGGGTTCTTCTCCTCTGCACGCTAGAGTGGAGATGCTGCAAAAGTCTGGTGTTGCAAGTTCTGATAAAGCTGTTACGGCAGGGTATGTTGGCTTTGTGCAGCTTCCTGGTGGCCTGGCGGCAGATCCTGGTGAGTCTGGGGGAGACCGTGCTGACCCAGGTCTTGAATTTGTTGTGCGTGGTGTTCCTGAGCTGCATCTTGAGCTGCAGGCGGATGCTCTTGTGGTTGACCCTCTTGTTCAGGATGCAACTGATTGTCAACCGGATACATCTCTGGAATAGCATTTCCTTCAACTGTAGCAAAGACACAGTTTTACATTGTCAGAGCTCAGCCTGTAAAATCTAAAAACTATCTAACAAACATGAAATAGTGCAATAGACACTTACCATGAACCTCTGGAGGGGGTTCTACTTTCTGTGATTTCAACCGTTCCATGTGCTCTACTGCCTGTAACAGAGAAGTTTCACATCAGGTTTTGTTATATACAGTGCAGTGGATAGTCACATTTTAATAACTTGAATAAAAATCTAACCTAGTTGAGGAAAATTAATTTTTAGAAAATATCACTTTTCCAGACATGACAAGACTCCAGAAAATGTCCGGACACAATTTCCCCAACATTTTGTGTGCCTCTCACATGGAGTCAGACACGTTCACAGGTGCATGGCTCCCGTACTTGTGTGAAAACAGCTTTAATTCCACCTACAAAGATTCAATCTGGTGTTTTGATAGAACATGAAAAATCACAAACCTCTAACATTTGGTTTGGACAGTTTCCTCATTCTTGGTTAAAGTAACCTCCTGTGGTGACCCTTGTCATTTCAGGTAACAGTGAGTGCCTGTTTACCTGCTGCAGCTCTATTTTCTGTGCGTTGAGCTGCTCCTGTTGTTTCTCCAGCTCTTCTCTCTGTTTCCGGAGGTCGACAGCCTTCAGGTTCAGGTCCTGTTCCTGCTGAGCAAGATGATCCTCAAACTCCCTCATCTCTTCGTCTGTGTACGCCTGGTTCTGCTCCAGGGTCTGAGCAACACCAAGCAGAGGGGGAAACATTCATTATAGCCATACATGTTTTAAGAAAAGGTTAAAATTTCTCTGAAACAATGTCAACATGATAAAGTTTAAAATATTGAGTGTATATCTCACCTCCCAGCTATCAGGCTCCAAGAATTCCTTTTTCTTTGTTGCAACCAGGAACTCCTCTAAAGAGACCAGCCTGTCTTTGTCCGAATCCACCTATTAGGGAGACAAGAGGAGAGATTGTTAGCATAGATTATATATATTAAAGTTTATTATTATTCATTGGCAGAGTCAAAACAACAAATAACAGATGGAAGTCTCTATTAATATGAAGATTTAAAGCCAGCTGTTTATTTGCTGTTTCTCTATGTTTCACCACTGTGCACATATGAAAAGATGATCATGAAGTTCCAGTTGACGATAAACATAATGCATCAATATTTCATTAAATGCATTTCTTAAAATAACGGTTACCCGACAAACAGAAAAGTAGCATTATTAAACGAAGTTGTGAAAAACTGTTGTCTCTTACTGTACCTCGTTCATAACATGTTCTCTCATACGCAGCCTCTCTTCCTCCATCTCTATCATGTCATCTTCTTCGTTGGTGGGGTCGTAGATTTTTTCCAACTAAAATAACAAAGACCAACAGTCAGTGCAAAGATGGTTCACTGAAACATGACACATTTTCACATGCCGCGGATTTACCTCTTTGGTGAACAATGCTTCCAGCTCCTGTTCATCAAAGTAGCCGTCTCCATTGGCATCTGCATTATAGAGAAAGACACAGGTCAACACATGATTTTCTGTTTTATCTGAAGACACATAATATCTATCAAAGTCTTAAACAGTTAAACAGTTTAAAGAAAGTTTTACCATGCAGTTTGAAAAAGGTCTTAGGGTCGAAATCTTCAGGGTCCAAGCCGTCAGCATCCTCCCACACCTCCTTCAGTTGATTCTGGCTGCCCTGTAACATGTAAACTTAATAATTAGAATTCCCGGTAGATTAAATAAAAACACAACCACTTTTAAACATTAAGGTCGATTGTTTACATGTCAATATTATAATGCAATAGAACTGCACAAGGGCTTGCTAGGGTTCGAGTAACATAAGTTTTATCATCAGAGGGTATGCGCATTCCTCTGTGCGGTAACCCGTGTACCCACTGATCTGCTGTGTCAACTACATGACAAGGACACCAACTGCACGTGGTCCACACCAAGACTCAAAGCGGACCAGAGAAAAGCACAATAATAACTACACATCCGTGGTGTCCGCAGATATCTGTGTCCCTGTCCTCAAGGGAGGATAATTCATGCTTCAGTCAGACTCACCGGGTGGTTGACTTTAGGGTGGTCTGCATGCTTCTTCTTCATATCCTCATAGTGCTCCTCCTCTTTCGTTCTTTCTTCCTCGTCCAGTGTTTTCAGGTGTTCCCGTCTGTCGTGCTCTTTCATCATTTCATACTGCTTGAACTCCTCGTGTCTTTCCTTGTCGTAGTTCTCCAGATCATTGGTTGCCTTTATGCATTAGGCAAATGACAAATTAAAATCAGATCAACAGTTTATGTCGTGCAATTAATCTGTATTTTCATGTTGGAAACCTTACCGATTTGATGAGTCGATCTAAGTCATCCACTTCAAATGTATGTGGGTTCATGTGGTTCAAGTACTCAAACTGTTTCAGCAGAGCCTGGTGATCCACTGCGATGTCTATTCAGGGAGAAAGTGGTTAGATCATGAAAAAACAAGAGATTTAGCATTTTCCATTTAATTTATTTACTGTTTAAGTTGTAGTATCTTATTTTGAATTTGAATCAAAAGGTAATATACATTTTGTTGCGCAACATACCATTCCCTCCTTCTATGTCCTGCTTGGCCTTGATCAGGGTTCGCAGTCGGCTTACCTCCTGCCTCTTCAGTTCATCCAGTTTTGTTCTGACATGATGGCTGACAAAGTCCAGCTCTTTAGCAAGCTTTCCTTGCTGTTTTGTCAAAGGAGTGATGCAAAGATGCGTTATTTACAGTGTGAGATTACACTTATTGCAAAATAATCATGAAAATCTAATGGAAGATTGGTGTCGTTTCTCAAACAAAATCCACGATTTTATGCAGATTTGTCACGTTCAAGGACAACTGAAAGTTTATACTTTACTGTTCAGAATAATGACTCATTTTACAGTTTACTCGTGGCTGATAAAAACTTTGCACCATGTTAATAAGACGAAAGAAAAGAAACTGCAGATACCTTGATGTCTTCCATGTCTGTATTGTGGAGCTTTTCTCTGAAGTGCTGATCTTTCTCGAGAAAATCAATGACTTCCCGGAGGTAGCGGTCATAGTGAAGTCCAGTGTCCTATGAAATGTAAGAAAATGAGACAGAACACATACTGGGTAATTCTATGATGATGATCCCTTTTTGATTGATATTGTTTAATATGTTAACATAGAATCATTAGCTCTTCAGTAAGAATATTTTGGTTTCATATGCAACACGTCTGCTGACCAACATAAAAGATCTTGTTTCTAGTTAAACGTAGAAATTCCTTTAAACTGCATTCCTGCCTTCTGCTGCCATATTATTCTGCAGCTGTTCTGTGCTGACTCTAGGGTTGAAGTTGCATTTTAGCCTCTAGACAGACTCTACATGGCATCTGTTTGAGACGTTGAGTCACTGTGTCAATATTTAACAGGAACAAAGCCTTGCACAGAAATCAGACTCTAATCTGTGCAGTCACACAGCTAAAACATCTGGAGCTGTTGTACTGATGATGGAATGGATTTGACGGATAATACGTTTTGTGTGGATAGACTGATTCAATTTAAATGAGATGCTTTTACAAAACTCGTTTACTTTCTTAAGGGCAGGTAAAAGAAAAACATGGCATAAATGCAGAGTATCAGGGCTGCAACTCACAAGTAATTCCTACTGACTAATTTGTAAAAATGTATTTGTGATTCAATCTATAAATTAGGGCTGGTCGATAAAAAAAATATCAAACAGGATCGCAATATAATTTTAATCAATTGCAATATAACAAAAGTCCAATATATAACTCTGTATAAAGCTTATACATGGTGTAAGCACAGGGAGCAGGTATAACACACGACGGATCTACCTCAGATCTTTAAAATGTTTGTCGTTCTCTGCTCAGAATTAAAAACTACGACCTTCACTCAGGAGCAAAAATTTGTCTTTAAACTTAAAAGAAAGAATAATTTGTCATTTACCATAATAATTATCGATGTTGAATAATGTGAACATTTTATCTTGATACAATTTTTGGCCATGTAGTAAAAAGTAAATGTCCAAAAAGCATTACAAGCTCATTAAAAAGGGAAATGAGCTTTTACAAGTTAACAAAGCCTGCTTAACTCCATCAATGTTCCCTATCTCTCTGACCTCCAACTCCCCAAAATTATCATATTGATGTATATCTATATATAGAGATAGATCTATATCTATAGAGATGATTACCAATGCCAGGTAAATATTCTGCTGTGAAGCCACCGAACTAACTGCTCTTCACACTAATACTACACGTGTGTTGTTGCTGGGTCACGACTGTTTGCTGTCCTGGCTCCTAAATGGTGGAATGAGTTCCCCATGGACATCCGGACAGCAGAAAGTTTACACATCTTCCGCCGCAAACTAAAAACACACCTCTTCCGACTATACCTTGAATAAAATGTTAAACTAACAATTTAGTAGCACTTACTTACTTATAGCACTTTGTAGTTTTGCTTTTTTGAAGAAATTGTACTTTCTTGATTCTTGTTGTTCTGGGTTTGTACCCTCGTGGTTGAATGCACTTATTGTAAGTCGCTTTGGATAAAAGCGTCAGCTAAATGAAATGTAACGTAATGGATCACTACTGACCATGGGTGTAACACTAAAGATCAGGTATTAGGCTCCATGGAGATGAGTCATGTTGTGTCCTCTCACCACACTGGCTGGAGGCTCCTCAGGTTTGGTCTCTGGCTCTTTGACTTTGGTCTTATCCATGCTGATGGGCACTGCCCCCGAACCCAGGAGCTGGAGCAGCAGCAGAGCCCAGCTGCTGAGAAGGAGCCCACACATCTGGAAACGAGAACAATTGTCATCACAGCAAATGTTTATCACAGCGAGATTAATATTATTAAATAGTATTTGATGCTGAACGGTCCCACAGACAAACAATGAAACTCAGTCTACAGCAACACATTCAAATAACCTGTTTAACCTGCTTAGTTTGCACATTAGTGGCCAAGGAGCTAATAATATCCAGAAGAAGCTTTAGCTGTGACACATTTAGCCAATGAAGCTTGTTGGCTAGTGCAGCTTGTTACGTATCTAACGTTACGTTGTCAGGCTCAGCAGCGAAGCTCATGTCCACGTTAAGTCGACAGCGTCACAGAAAAGCAGAATAAACGCGTGTCACTGAAATACTGACTTTATTATGAATCCTGGACGTCATCTGTTCCGCTTGAGTCCCGTCGGCAGCTAGCTCGCTCAAAGCCGACCGTGCTAGCAGTGCGAGCGGAAGTGTCGGCCTCATTGGTCGCTGGAGCCGTCAGTCAAACGGAGCAGCAAGTTGCGTTGCAGCGTATCGTACGTGGCGGCATGACGGCGGAGAAGGTGGGCGGGCCCTCCGTGTTTCTGGTCGAATCCGCGGCTGCTATTGGACAGAGTGGCGGCGAAGAGACGTCCGCATGTCAGGTGGGGAGGAGGCGTTTAAAGGGAGAGGGCTCTGTAATGGATCCGATCAAAACAATCATGCTACATGATCAGATGTGTCTTTTTATGAGCAAAGTGTTTCCCCCTATTCTTCCTCACTCATTGTTTTGACTGACCACGGACTGTATATAAAGATGGATGACATTACCGCTCCTCAAAAGTGAAGCCAAAGTGTCTCCATCACCACCTGGTGGCAGCCTGCAGTACAGGTCATAAATCCCACCCCTATGGTACACTACTCAAGTAAAACTGCACAAAAGTACCATCAGTAAAAAGCACATTCTCAAGAGTAAAATACATTTGCATTATTGCGCTCATGGCTGGATTAACCCTGGTCCAGGTCCTGGGATATGGATTTGTTGTCGGCTCCCTATCGACCCCCAACTCTATTCTGCAGTTTCATTATTTCCCCAGGCACCAAAAAACCAACTATATATTTTGTGATATATTATAATATTGAATCAGGCCCATAATTATTATCGCATTTATATGTTGCTGCTGGTTGTGATGGACAAAATGTAAAGATTATATGGTGATTTAATCAATAACAATGCAACATATGACAAGATGATTAAAGGTTTTGTTTGTAAAATATTTATCTGCAGAGTAGAATATAGCCTGCAGTATAATTAAAGTATGAAGTAGCATGAAATTAAATCAAAATACTGAAGCACAAGTACCTCAAAATTGCACCAAAGTATATTTGAGGAAATCTGCGCTGCTCGGCTCACTTAGCTCAACAGCACATTTCAAGGTCATGAGGGTATCTTCTGTCTTACATCATTTCTTCTTCGATCAGTACTTTCTGTAATAAAAGTAAAAGGGTGTAAAAATGCAGGATGTCAACTCCCCAAACTGCAGTTTTAGTTCCATCTCAGTTTTTACTTGACTCAGGAAGCAGCAGTGTGTGATTAATGGGTCCACGTCCACCTCTCACCCCGTCTCTGCTCACCGGCCTCATGGGGAGATCTTACATGGAACCTTGCGGCTGTACTCACAGTTAATCAAACTCCTCTTCATCATCATACAGGCTGATGAAAACAGGATTATCTGTCTTAGTCATTTGGTCAAACTTTTTTTGGTAAAATGTATTGACAACACTACACTGGGGATCCATTCTTCCCATGTGATGTAGTTGGTAATTGTATATTATTTTAGTTTCAGTCTTGATCTTTTGTTTAAATCTTATTGTCTTCCCTGTGACTGTACTGTGTGAATAAGCAACTTGGTTATTTGTAAAACAGCGGCTTTCACTGTAGTTATATGCAACTGATGATCTTCCCCACTTGTACAAATAGAGACACAGGTGATTTGGGCTGCCTACAACGGGCAACACTTCCATTGTAGATGATCTTCAACTATGTTAAGTGCAGAATCACGTGCTGAGCTCTCATCTCTCCAGCAGGGAGCGCTGCTGTGATGTGTTGGCTGAGTTCAGTATTGCCGTCTGTTCTACTTCACACTCTGTTTAACAGGTAAAATATGCCCAGCACAGGAGTTAATGAGTGCATGGATAAATAGAAACTACAATAATTATTACAAACAAATAAGTGATTGTGGTAATATACACTGAAAAGGACAGAATCCTAAATCAAATATAATTCAAGAGAAAATATGTAAACTGTGTTCATATTAGATGCTGTTATACCAGCAGCCATTTGGTGCAGCTTGTATAAAGAGATAAATGTGTCGCCTGTGAGTTGTAAAAACATTGGCTTTCTACTGGAAATGTAAGTGCTAAAGGGAAAATAAAAAGTAGTTTTTATGAGCTTTTTTATAAGCAGGCACAACAAGACAATGAATATCATCTTAATGTGCATCAATTGGCTTATGATAAATATTACATCCCTGCTCTGTAGATGTCAGTTCAATAACTCAATGGAAGGAGATTCATCATTGTCTCAGGTCATAAACATGGAAACTGAAAGAAAGCTGGGTGGGATCAGCACTTCTGTTTAATCAGCAACTATATGATGATTAAACGCTCTACAAATGAGGAGGCCACAGTCTAAATACAATGTGCGTTAGGTATTTTAATTCAGGCTCTTTAAGAAACCGGTTCACACTCATTTATATACGTTACTCTGCTGAGACTGAAGTGAGAATTTAAAAGAAAAAGCATTTCAGTAAAGATATAATTGATCATGAGATAATCTTTATTACATTTTCTTCTCTTCCCCCTCTGTAAGCTGTGATTCAGCAGGAGGAGTCTCTCTCTGAGGAGAAGACAATAACATTGAGTCACCTTGCTGCATTGTGAACCTCTGGCAGCCGAGAGGCAGGAGGAGAGCAGCAGCAGCAGCAGCAGCAGCAGCAGCAGCAGCAGCAGGCAGCAGCAGAGACCGTACTGCAGAGCTTCACTGGACTGCGCATAAAATATGTGTGTATTCATCTGTATAAATTAGTATGTATAAGAGGATGGGTATGTTGTGGGGATGATAATAAATCATAGCAAGGTCAAATAACAGCAATTGAGTCGGGATACCAGATGATTACACTGCAGTATTTATGGTGCTCCAGCTACACTGTGCTTCATTTTGCAGACTGGTTGAGGAGAAAACAAGTTCATCCTGCACCACATATCACCAAACTTAAAGTGTTTGTGTGACAATTGATTAACCCAGGTTGTATTTATGCCTGTTGCAGAGATCGATCAATCCGTGCTTGACCTTACAACACAGGCAGCACCTTGTCGTCTTTAAATCTGTTGCAATCGCCTGCTGCTCATGATTCACTCTCTATTCCTTCAAAATAAAATACAGATGTGGGTGTAGTTACAGGGAAATCCAACATACTTAACAAGTGTCAGGTTTTGTGCCAGCACTAGCAACTAGAATGGATGCTGGTGGAAGGTTTTTAACTGGGATTGGATCAGGTGTAGATCCAAGATTCAAAACTTATCATCCAGTAATGCAGGCATCAATGGATTCTGCCCATTCTCTGACTACTGTGTCCTTTATGAAGACATGTGCATTTCTTTTGTTATATGTTTAGTTCTTCGCATTTATTCCTTAATTTGTCACTCTTCTGTAGACCTATCATACTTGATGATTCCTTTCTTGTGTCCTTTATGAAGAAAAAGTTGCATGCATGGTTAGAAACATAAACTTGAGCAGAGGAAATCCATTTCTTCTTTGACTTTTCTGTCAAGCAGATAAGACGTTAAAAGATTTACCACAAAGGGGTTTCTGCACAACAGCTGTACGATAATGGATTTTGAGAGGAAGTGTTTTATCTCTCACTATCTTTGAAGAACAGTGCCTTAAACCACGAGAGAATGTTTCAATGAAGCTCCCCAGAATGGAAATCACAGATCAAATATTTATAACAGATGTTTGCTGCTCCCTGCCAACTGACACAGCTTTTTACTTTCACAAAGGTAATTCTGTAAGCTGCACCTCGTAGGAAACACAAGAGGAATCTCTTCCTGGCTGTGTTGGGATAACTTTTGTTCTCACACAGTTAAAGCACATAAAGTTATATGGACGTAATCATAATAATGGTAATTATGTAAGGGTGCGTGATACGATGACGTCAAACCTTCCTGCTTCTCTTTTGGTGTTTGATGCTCAGCAAAATAAAAACTCCTGTGCCACCACTACTGTGACTTTGAATGTTTCCTGTCCTCACACAGCCCGCGTGAAATTTATGGGGAGCATTGGTAAATTGGGCAGGTCTGTTTGATGCCGTGTAAGCATTATTGTAACCTGTCACGGACGGGGAGGCTCTCTGTCCTCAGTGTGACTGCAGTGAAGGTGACGTGAGCCTGATAGACTGCACCTGAACCTTCCAGGACAATTTATGCACAGACACACACACCTGCAGATGAGCTCTGCTACAGTGACGAATCTGTATTTATATATATATAGTTCTGCGTCATAAGGTTTCTCTATCCAAATGAAAACTTAATGTCTATAGGGCCCCACTTTTTTAGGGCTTCTTGTAAAAGTCTTTATCCATTTTCTGGCTCACAAATGTCGCTGTGCATTTTATTCAAATGATTGTGTTTTTTATGCATAAATCTACTAAGTATAGTACAGATACATCCAAAAACGTTGGATGTTTCAATTTTTTTTATCCATGTGTAACGTTTTCATTGTAAACTTTGGTTTGAGTGAATTACATAAGATTGTATATATCTATACATAGAATGTATAGAAAATGCTTTGCTTTGGTAAAACTTTTAAAAATGATGGATTTTCACAGTTTTTCATCATGACTCAGAAAGTTGTTGAACACTTCACCAGTTTAAGTTGATGTCATCTGGGTTCAAATGCAAACAAACCTCTTGACCAACATCTCACCTGGAAATGTTTTTTTGTTTGTTGTCTGTTTCTTGTCTTAATCCTTTTTTTTGCCCTCCTGTATCTGTATAACATTTCCTCTGTTAGTTATTTGGATGACTGTGCTCTAAAACATCCCCAGTCACAAAGGACTGAGAACTAATAGGCTACTTTTAATTTCCCAGTCCCCCTCGGACATTGGCTGTGTCTCATCTCTTATAAACCTGTGATGAAACTGTTCTTGGAGGATGCTTTTTTAATCCATTTTTCCAATACACACACACACGCACACACGCACACGCACACACACACACACACTCCCTCTCTCTCTCTCTCTCTCTCTTACTGTACACTGCAGCTCAAACAGAGATAAAACTGCAGGTTCAATTCTTTCAGATATTCAGTACTTTAATATCCCTTATGATTGACATGTGTTGCTTTAGTGTGGTTACACTTTCACTGACATGTTCTGGGATCACATGTTGTCTCCAGGGGTGTTTTTTATCAATACTTGATGTGTGACTGACAGTGTCTGAGCTTGATGTTTAACCAGCAGCAGCAGCAGAAGCAGCAGCAGCAGCACCGCCTCTCGTGGGAAACAGGTTAGCTTCAGCTCCCATTACAACACACACGGAGCCCCGGTGGAGGTCTGCCGCTGCCCACTGAGGGTTTCTTCCCCTTTAAAACAAACTATGCAGCCCTAGCGGTGGATGTTGCCCGGGCTCCCTGGAAGAAAGTCTGCGGACTGGAGAGAGGGGGCGACAGGGGGGACCAGCCGAGGCGGAGACGAGGGATCATGGCGGCACCTCTCGGACGGGACACCCTACCTGACCACTGGTCGTACGGAGTTTGCAGAGACGGCCGCGTCTTCTTCATCAAGTGAGTGGCCGCAACTCGCCTCCGGACACGTAACGAGTCATTAGTAACGCGGCGGGGAGGATGTTTAGCGGCTCTATTTCCTTTATTATCGCTCAGTAACAGGTGTCTCTCTTGCAGCGATAAAACTCGTAGCACCACTTGGCTACATCCGCGCACTGGTGAGCCGGTTAACTCGGGACACATGATCCGCTCAGGTACGACAGGGGGGGACGGAGGTTTCTGCTGCAGCGGGGGTTTCTTTCTGTCTGTTTTCTGCCTGTTTTCTGTCTGTTTTCTGTGTGTGTGCGACTCGCTTCAGTGTGTGTTTGTTCGCCCTGCAGACTTGCCCAGAGGATGGGAGGAGGGCTTCACGGACGAAGGGGCCAGCTACTTCATCAAGTGAGTGGCTCGTGAGCGAAAAAATCTGATCTCATTAAGCTGTTTTACATTGTGTGTGTGTATGTGTGTGTGTGTGATATGTGTGTGAGAGAGAGATAGAGAGAGAGAGAGAGAGAGAGAGAGAGAGAGAGAGAGAGAGAGAGAGAGAGAGAGAGAGTGTGTGAGAGTGAGAGTGTGTGTGTGTGTGTGTGTGTGAGAGAGAGTGAGAGTGAGAGAGTGTGTGTGTGTGTACTTGTGCTTCGGCATTTTGATTGGTCCTCATTATTTCAAACTGTTTGAGGGTTTAAGACTTGGTTTAGGTTTAGGACTAGAATTAGGTTCAGGTTTAGGCATTTAGTTGTGATGGTTAGAGTAAGGGGCTAGGGAATGCACTATGTCAATGAGAGTCTCACAACTATAGAGAGGCAAGTGTGTATGTGTGTGTGTGTGTGTGTGTGTGTGTGTGTGTGTGTGTGTGTGTGTGTGTGTGTGTGTGTTGTGTGTGTGTGTGTGTGTGTGTGTGTGTGCTTTTCCACTCTCTTCCTCTGCTAACACGCTGGATCTGCTGCCACCACACACTGAAACTAAACAGTCCCGTGTTGTGAACGCACCGTTTCATCTGGTAACATGCATGTAGGTCTCATGACAAATGACCCGGACACATGGATGCACACACTCGGGGTCCCATCTGATAGGTGAAACCAATTTTCTCCGGCCGCACTGTGAATGGAGAGCGGCAGTGCCGAGCAGGACAGGAGGAAGGCGGGCTATTAAAATTCTCCTCACATCCTCCATGCAGGACCTCTACTCTCTCCATTAGATAGGTGCATAGCCTTGATGTGTGTGTGCGTGAGTGTGTGTGGCAGTGAGAGAGAGACTGCAAAGGTTGCAGGAGAGGGGTGTGACCATGTGGTGACAGAGATGTATGGCATGATTGCATTATTGAGGCGGAGGGGACAAGAATTCCCAAAGTCACACACCACACTGTGAAGTCGTTTTTATTTGGTTAGATTTTCACGTTGGTCTCACAATTATACATAATGATAATAACAATAGGAACAAGTAGAAGGACACCCTCAGATCACATCCCTCCGCCACGGCTGATTGGCCACTTTATCACCATATTGCATATACATATGTTGAGATCAGCTACATCCAGATCATTATTCAAATCCACACCAAGTTACACCTGTTCATAGATATTAGCAATCTAAACCTGCCTGATTTCTATCATATAGATCTTTGCATTATCTCTGGAGAAATGCATTAAAACGTCTGCAAGGTTAAACAAAGTGACAAATAATCCCTAGATCTGCCCCATAATCAAAACCACTCCAAAAGTGAATGGGCTCCCATCCACCAAGTTTCAATAAAATGAGTTCAGTTTTACGTGATCCTGCTAAAAAACAAACAAACAAATAGCAGTGAAAAAGGAGAAAATAATGAATTAGGCTGGAAAACAATCACATCTCTAAATCACACACAACATACCTCCACCGAGGCAGAAAACAATCCTATACGGGATTATCTAGTTCTTATAAGTAGAAATATAAATGAAAAACATTCTGGATCCACCCCTTAATCCGCAGTTTGGTGCAAATCCGTTTTGTAGTATTTGAGTAATCCTGCTAACAAACCAACAAAGATCCCTCCTTGGTGGATGTAATAAAAGAGCACAGAAAACAGTAAAGGTAATTGTAAAATAATGAATAAAGTGAACACATAAATGTCACATAAAGTAAGTTACAGATAACATAATTAAACAGAAGCCAGACTGTAAAAAATAAGTATCAAACAGTGTTTTAAAACCAGACAGTGAATATTGTAGTTGAAGATCCTCATGTCAAATATTCCAGAGGGTTGACGCCCTAATAGTAAAAGCCCTGTCACCCCTGGTGTTCAACCTTCATGAGGATATGACTATCAGGGTCTTGTGTGAAGATCTCGAGCTACGAGCTGTGAGGAGTGATTTAGACGCTCAGTAACTCAGTGCCATGCAGGGCCTTAAAAGCCAAGAGTAAAATTTAAAATCCAATCTAAAAGGATCGGCAGCCAGAGAAGGGAGGCTGAAGTAGGCCAGGGCTCAACATTAAGATTTGTCTCTTTATACGGGACAAGTGGATTTTTTTATAGGGCAAGTGTAAAACAAATGTGCTTGTCCCACCAGACAAGTTAAAAGTCATGTGCAAAGAATGTCTTTTCCCTTTATGTGCCTCTCAGTCATGGCTGTACCCACCACTGAGGTCACCCAAGGTCCGGACCTCAGTCATTTTTCTCACATAAAAATAATAAAAGTAATTGCCACAACGAACTCTACTGTGGTGCAGCAAAGATGTGGTGTAACACCAAGAAGACCAATTTTCTTATCTGATCACCAATGTCAATGACTTTGTGTCTTTACTCGACACAGTGGTTCTTTGACTATGTCAGCAAACTGGATAGATATAGTTGATTCCACCAAAGGGGGATGCAGTTAACTTGAGAATGTTTCTTGCTGACTACTTGTGGTTCGATGTCTTTCATTGACGTGAGTAAGGGAAGAGCAGGATGAGGAGACTGAGAAAAAGAGAAAGACAGAAAGTGATTGAGATGAGAGAGGAAGAGCAGGTACTCTGCGAAACGTGAAATCAAAGTGAGATGAAACATCTTAAATCTTCTCTTATTAAACTTAATGTTCTTTCTGAATGTTCAAATTTCCGACTATCGATTTGAAACAATCTATTTTTTACCCAAATGTGTTCAACTCAGAATGGCTTGACCGACCAGTGAGGAGTTCATCCAAGTCTACTGCAGAGTAGAAACCCTTCAGGCTTTGCAGCCCGGCCAATTGCCAAAGAAAGCACTTAGAAGAATAAGTGTTACCACTGCACCGTACGATTCAAAGAGAGAAAGAAATGTGTGCAAAGCAAATGTGTACACACAGAGACAGAAATATGCCTTTCCATTGTTTTTGTTAGATTTATAAAACCTCTTTATTAATAAACCATCATCACACTAGTATCACAATCATTATTAAATAATGATCAATAATGAATCTATAGAGCTCATATAGAAAGACTATAGACTATAGAAAGTGCTTCACAAATCAGTGGCAAATGAAAAGACAATTAACAGAGAAGTAATAGCTGGAATGTATATACTAATTAATTTCAATACTAAACGAATAATTTAAAATTAAGTATATAATGCACACTGCTGAGTGTCTTAATGGTGTGTGGTATTATTAATAAAACTATATGTTACTATAACCTCTTTAGTAAAATTCACATTCCTCAAAAGGTCATTGCCGAGCTCTGATAGAGCTGATATGATCTTGCTTTTGTGGTTTGGTTAAAAGTCACGCTGCCGTGTTTTGCACATCCTGAAGTTATGCAATCGAGTTGTGGCTACGGGATGTAAACACTGTAAACGCTGCATTACAATAATCCAGATGAGACGTGACAAAAGCATGAATCACTCTTTGAAGATCATTAAAAGAAATAAACGCTCTCAAGTGGATAAGGCAGGACTGTGCCGGTCTTAAACCGTGGGATTGGAGAAATTCCCAACTCCAGCTTTCATTCCCATCTGCTTTGTGTTGTATTGGTTTTAAACTGTGGGTATTTGTGTGGTTTCTGGTCTGTCGCTATCAATGTGTATCAGACCGTTAGTGTGAGAGAAACCAGGCCACGGCAGCTTCTATAAAATCATGCTAAAATCAACTGGATAAGTCAGGCTGACAATGACTTCCAGAACGCTGCAGTAAGACGAAGTGGAGAGACTTGAATTCCTCTTTGGAGCTGGATCTTTTTGAATTAGTGACTCCTCCTTCAGTAGCTTGTTTAACATTTTGCACAGTTCCACTACCCGTAGTCCTGTCATCGCCCTTTTAGTTTGCCCCATTTGTTCCAGACAGAAGGCCTGTATGGGGAGGTTTTAAATCCCCAGAGCTGTCGTTTCTCTGCTGTTGATAGTTACTGGCAGTGCCTGCTACACAGAAATAAGTATGAGCAGTCAAATTAAATAATCTGTAATAGTTATTTTAAAAATCGATCTAGTCAGGGATTTTAAATTACAAATCATAAATAGAGGTCGCACTTAATCCAACAAATGGATGTCAATAGCCACTTGGAAAGAAATGCTGGCATCAAAATATGTGTGCTGGAAAAGAAAACAACCTAAAGTGGTTTCGACTAACAAATTTGTTGCTGCTGACACATATTGTGTTTAGAATAAAGGTGGCCTTTGTGTGTCCCTTGTTCAATCACTTTCTCTCTCTAAGAAGCAAGAACAATGCGACAGTGAAGTTGTGTGATATATGGTGGCCTAAATGTCAGGGCGGTTAAATCAGGCGACTACTTGTTGCCCAGCTGGATGGTAGAAGGATCCTGTTTTGCTCCGACTCTCTGCTTGACTCTTTGTTGCTGAGGGCTTCTCGGAGTCAAACAGTGAACAGGAACAAACCAGGACTATTCTCGTGTCTCAGGAGGTTTATCTTGAGCACAGTTGACAACCTTCCACCTTCTCTTGGTGTATTTGCCAAAAGGGGTAAAAGCTGGGTCATTATTTTCATTACCTGTTTTCATTGATGTTTTTGTGTGTGTGTCAGAATGATAACTCAAAAACTACTGAACAGATTTAAATGGAATTTTATGGAGTGGGGAGGCATGAGCTGAGGAAAATCCCAGATAGTTTGGCAGTGGATCTGAGAATTTCCTTTCTCTTTCTTAAAAAGATAACATCAACAGAGTTATGTGCTCTAGTTTGTGATGTAATTGAATCTTGAAAAATACAGCGACCCATTAGTTCAAATTAATTGTCTCTAAATAAAAAGATGAATCATTCAATTTCAACCAGAAATGAACATATTAATATTGAGATAAAGATCTAACAATGATCACACTATTATGTTGTTGTCTATGTCAGGCAGGTCAAAGTATGATGCACATAAATAGCAGTAATACTAAAAACCTAAATTGTATATAAAACTTTATTAAATTGCTGTTAGACAAACTGATTCATCTTTGTTTAATTCTTGAAGCAGTGCGACCGAGAAGTTGGTGGGTGTTCAGGGTTCAGGAGAGAAATGGCTGATTGGTGTACAACTTGTAATGTGCACGAACTATTCATTACAACCCAGTGAGGAACATTTAATGTCATTTTCTCATTGTGGGTGATTTTATCTGCGGTGGTTTATTTGATTTACTGGGCTCAGAGATAATGCCATGATGATAATGGTGTTTCTGTATGTGTCCCTTGTGTCTATGAGGTAATTAAAGGACGTGCCGCTTGTGTCGAGCTGTAAGAGTGACACGGACCAGGTTAATGTATTAATACTTTGGTTTTAAAACATGAGTTGGTTTTGATTAAAGGTTTAAAACAGGAATATTTGTACAGCTTAGGTGCCAGACTGAATACATGAAAGATGGCTTCTGGCCAATGTGATATTAAAAAAATTGTAAAGGGACAGGACAACTTGGACTTTGGCCATATTTCAGACGTAACTTTTTAGTTAGTTAGTTAGTTTTAGTCTTTTTAGTTTTGAACTAAACCACAGACTTGAAGTGAACAATCTGACTTTTAGCATGAAGCATGTAGGTTCTTTCATATAAACCAGTGTCGTCCAAACCCCTTTTTCTTCTGACCTCTCCATTGTCCAGGAAACACACAGACACAAACTCTAGCAGGAAGTCGACACGGTGCTGCCGTGTCAACAGTCGGTAGATTTGGTTTGTGTTGATGGTGGAATTTAGTTGGATACAAAGGAGGGATTGTTCAGACCCCGTATTTATTTACACATCGTCCTTTTAGCCACCCTGCACTATCTGATCAGTGTTTGCTTTACAAGAAGTGTAGCGAGTTAAAACCCTTTTCAGTTTCTCAGCTCACACTAATTAAGATTTATTCATGATAAAATATATATATATATATATATATACATTTTATGAACTGTACTTTTGATACACTTGCATTAACAAATCAATAGAGTGAGTGAACTGTGAAGATTGGAGGAGGGGATTGTCAGAACTGAGGGGCGAGGTCTGTTGTCATCTGTGGCAGCAGATTGAGACGGAGTGTGACTGACTATCATACTTCTTGCAAATCTCCAAGGAAGTGACCCAATTTGGAAATAATCTTCCAGAATCATTGCACTTTCAATCCCAGAAGATAATATGCTGCAGATGTAACTGTTCTGTGTTGCTGGTCTGTGTGTTGAGGTCTACAGGTGTAATTACATCTATAATCAAGAAAGCAATTAAACATGAAAATTGACACGTGTAACAACAAGATGTGTGTAACTAATTCTAAATTAAATTATAACACAACTAAGTTAAGCTTCTTTTTCAACTTAGAGCAGTAGACTTTATCTGTTATAAACTTTAATGTACTCTCAGTCTGTTAGCTAAATATGAAGAATATGCATATGATTAATATTAAGAAGTTGTGTTAAGTAATTTTCTCATAAAAGGAATCCAGTTCAATTAGGTTTACTCTCCAGCACATTCGTGGCACTCAGGAAATGTGCAATTCTATAGCTCCCTGAGGGAAAAAATGTCCCCAGTGAGGTACAATGGCGTCCTGTTGAGGACACAGTTCACATTGTTGAGTGGACTTACAATAGCTGTGGGACAGTCCAGGAAGAAGTGTTTGATATCCACCCTAAAACTCACAAAAGTGGCTTCCCCTGTTTCTGTCTCAACTCTCAGCAAATGTGATGAGCCCATCGATATTGCATTGTTAGATCTTTAGTGGTATTTTTAGTGTTCATCCGGTCCCCTGCTGCTTAGGTTTTTAGGTTGTGCTTGCATTTTTTTAACTAGCTGACTATTTGTTGTGGACAGTGTGGATTACTTAGCCATGGGATGTTTTGGGAGTGTTGAAGCAGGGCATTTTAATAGATAAAAATTAGTCTAGTATCCTTACAGGCCCTTATCTCAAGGCTGACTTAATGAAGGTTCTTTTTCTACCAACAGAAAATCCATACATTATTGCAGAATTAAAAACATCATTGCGAAAAAGAGAGGATAGAAACTAGCCCCAAGGTCCTAACCATATCCCTAACTGAAGCACTGACTTGTAGGTGATCTTTGTGCTCTGTCAAGAAAAGTAATTGCATGTCCGGGAAAAAAAGTATTTCAAAAGCAATTTGTGCCTCCCTTCTGAGCTGTAATATTTTACCCTTGACACTGGACGCTGACCTTTAGTTTAAAAGTGAAGTAAAACTTCCCTCTGAAGCTGCTTTTCAGATATGAACTGAAGTCCAGACACCACTTCAGAGTGAGTCCATGTGAGAATACAGCAGGAAAATGGAAGGAAAAGTCGCAGTGAGCTATGGGCGTGTCGGAGTCATAACACACAGTGGACGCAAAACTGGAAGAATATAAATATCTCAGGATGAAAAAGAGGTTCCATACACGTAGAAGATGGTAACGAAGATGTCAACTTGGAAAGCCAACAAGATTTGAGAGCTTTTGGTAAAACAGGCCGACGCTGGTGTCAATGTGGTGGAAACAAAAAGACCAGATTTCAGCAGCAGGATTTACATTCCATGTCGTGTCTCCTGCACGTCGCTACCCGAGCACCACCTCTTGACTGTGAACGTGTCTGACTCGGACAATCTCCTGCTGCATTCTTCATATGTGAAAGGCAAACTCCGACTCCCAAGTTTCACACTGGACATTGACTCAAACTTTTAAAGTGAGGTAAAACTTCCTTGTGTTTCTTTGTTCAGGGCCACGTCACTTGACTACAATGGATTTAGGATATGACTTTGGTTTGACAGACAACACTTTTCAAGTGTTTTCCCAACTGGTCCAGCTTTGGACTCAGGGAGGAAGTTGGTGCATTCAGTCGTTTCTTCTTTTTTTTCTATTTTTCCAAGAAGCAGCAGAAACTCACCTGTGATATAACTAAGTCATTCTTTACTTTAGAAGTTGTCAATGCTCAGAGTAAGACTGAGACTATGACCTCAAACTTCATTGAAGCTTAAAAACACAATTCAAAGGTATTAGTTTAGATTTCCACTGAGTGT
Source organism: Hippoglossus stenolepis (assembly GCF_022539355.2). Lineage (NCBI taxonomy): Eukaryota > Metazoa > Chordata > Actinopteri > Pleuronectiformes > Pleuronectidae > Hippoglossus > Hippoglossus stenolepis. The sequence continues at coordinate 12,835,977 of NC_061483.1, forward strand.
AATAGATGCGACTGACTGCTGTTAGATTTGCTGAGTAGCCTAATGTTTGCACTAAGGACTGTGCTTGTAAAGGAACGTTGCTTGGTAATCTTTGTTGAGTGCCATGGGAATGAAGAAAGACTTAAAAAAAACATCAATGAATACCAATTACTAACAGCCTCACTTCACTCCTCACTGAAAGTCTACTTAAGAAGGACAAACCCTCTGTGGATACTGATATAGAAACAGATATGTTTAAATCTGTTGTGTTTACTGAGAGAGTGATCATGTGTAAACAGTGTTTGGATGTTACAGACAAGCAGGTACAGATGAAACTGCGTATGTCATTAGGCTCATCCAAGTAGAACTTTCTGTCACAGATGTTTGATTTAATAAGATCCCAGAACACCAACAGCGTTCCTACTGTACTTGTGCTCCAGGGAGTGAATACTAATTGCATATTTATATAGTGCAGGTGTCAGAGACTCAGACGCAGTTTCTACATTTTCCAAATAATTTCACACTTTCGTACACTTTCCCAGTTCCTGCTTACTGTGAGAAATGACTTACGCACATTGCGTGCTGTGTTGCAAGGATTTGCCCTCATAGGGTCCCATGGGGTCCTGTGGGTACCATATTTCCTAAAGCTGTGTCTTCAGACTCTTACACCCTCACTTTATATAGATTTTAAACCTCTGAATTGAAGAGGGGCCGACACAGTGCTTAAGTGGGAGCGTTTACATGTTCTCCCTGTGTCTGTGTGGGTTTTCTCCGGCTTCCTCCTACAGTCCAAAGACATGCAGATTGAACTGGAGATTTTAAATTGTCCATAGGTGTGAATGTGAAGGGTTGTTTGTCTCAGTATGTTTACCCCGTACCACAATGGAAATGTGGTACGGATGGATGGATGAATTGAAGAGTACCTGACGGTACAGTAGGATGCACTGACACTTGTACTCTGCAGCAACCCAAAGCAGACATTGACACCAAGGCATACAGGAAACCACAGCTATTATCTTCAGTGTTACTATAGTAAATATTTATATCAGGGACTTTCTAAATGGATTCATCCGTTTTTTACTGAATCTGCTCTTTGCCTATAGAATTTGTAAAATGCCACTGTCATTGATTGATTGAGTTTTGTTTGACAGGTTTCAGTTTACAGCAGAGGTGGCTGACAATCAGCTTAAGCATGTTGACATGCCTATATTTAGAATTATATTAAGTCCAGAACCCCTGTTATTATCATCTTCATCAATCAGTTTTCCTTTTTCCCATTTTTTTATACCAACATGGTGTCTGGTCATGCAATTCATCTGTTGCCCAAATATTTATCACTTTACTTTACTATGTGTACAGTTCAGTCCCTCTCTTTTCTAGCTTCCCTCAAGCAGTTTGTTGAGACAGTGACCTTCAGCTGAAAATAGATTCTACAAAATGCTTGTGTCATTCTTGACAGGCAGAATCTGGATGGATCCGACTACTCCTGTTTTTTCTTTGCAAAAGATGACAGGCGAATAGAAAACACCAAACTCCTGTACCGTGTCGAAGGGCTTTGTCAAGTTAGACAGACTTCCTGTCTTTATGTTGAAAAGCACCTGCTGGCTGATGATTGTAGTCAGAAGGATATTATTAACATTATACTGTGGTTGAGTCCATTTTACTTTTTTTTGCCATTGAAGAACGAAGCTGAAGCTGAATCACAAGAGATGAGCTGTAAACATATGTGCTCTTAAGCCATTTTTACTGCAGCATCCAATTCCTGCTGTTTGACAAACACAACCTGCTGCTTGTTGCAATTCTCTTTCCACCATTGCACCATGTTGCAGTGCAGGGAATGAAAATGGTGAATGATCAGGCTGAATGCATTTCAAGGTCAGGAGAAGAGCAAATTGCTCTTTTGCGTCATCATAGAAATAATAATAGATGGAATACATAGTAATAAAATATAATATGAAATACAAATAAGGTGATGGTGGAGCAATGAGAGAGCGGGATTGGTTCTCTCTCTTTCTGACCCCCACACACACACACACTATACATGTAACATTATTAACACTTCATTCTCCTCCAACAGACGCATGTAGACACAACCTTGCCTTGAAGCATGAACCATTAATCCCGTGAAGATGGCAGCAGCGCACATGCTTACAGCATCTTTAACAGCGGATGCGGTAATACTGAATCTGATATAAGGAGTCCTGTAGGGTGATTTATGTTGACCATTTGTCATTATCAGTAGGTCCTTGTATCATGTTTAAAGCGTGTACGTCTATTATGTCTGTGCATCTGTCTTGTCTCCCCGCTGGTGAGGCGGCCTGTCCGTTCACTTGAGGCCAAAACGATTTATAAACAGAGCTGTGTTGTCAATATCACGTTCGCGGTAACTTATCACGAGGCCTGTGACAGTTAGACAATACAGACTGTTTGCTCCTGTCGGCGGCCTACAAATAGTCCGAGGTTAAAGTGGACTGAATAAAAATGATGGAAACAAAGAGGAGATTGAGAGAGCTGTACAGTGGACAGTTGTGCTGAAAGGAAGCTTTCCATCAGGACTTGGATGGACTTGCAATATTTAACCTGCAATGAATGAATACGTAAAGAGCTGCGGACCTGAGGTGTGCTCTGTAAGATGATATACATTTTCTAGAATGAGTCAGTCACTGTCCAGACAGCTTTGAGCTGGTTGTCCAGTCAGAGCTGGAGCTGGAGCAGGAGTCAGAGCAGAAACAGAGCAGATGAGATGCCCGGGCTGGGATGGGGACCTGCTGCTGCAGCTGCCTGCCCCTCGGTCAGGGGTCTGACTCAGCTGATCATGAAACAGAGCTGGTGTCTGAGCTGGAGCCCTCCAGTTTGGAGGAGGAGGAGAAGCAGATTGAGACAAGGTAACACTGGTTTAATGGTATTACACAGTAACATTTAAGTTGCTGCTTTGTGTGATATAGAGGTTTTTATACACCAGATTTACTGTAATAATGTACAGTCAATGTAGCTGGCATGAAACAAACAGATGATTTAAGTCCTAACAAGAAGCTCTGCATCCAAGTCATTTTTCACTGCATCTCTGGAGGAGAGAAAGAGTTTGTATTCCCTCCCTCTGATTGAATTCAGATGACAGTTTTTTTTCTGCCGCATTCTGTCAGAGCCTGAGTGCGACTGGAGCCACTGCAGAGAGGAGCAGGTCCCACACTGTTCTCCTCTCACCACACGGAGACAGGGAGAGAACAATTTATTAGTTTAAAGCCGCAAAGGTGGAAGATGGATGTTGTATGGAAGGAGAAAGTCTTTCTAGTGAGCATATATAAGATCCAGCATTTTCACATGAAGCACTCTTCTCTATTTTGTTCAATAGATTGCAGGGGTGGCTGTAAAAGTGATGAGAAATATGAAGGTAATTTAAACGTGAGAAACTCATTTCACCAGTTGAAAGTCTAATACAGGATATCGTGTTAGTGTTGCTTTTCTGCAAGCACAGGAAATTTCCATTTAGATAAAAAAAACGCTTGGTACTGCATGAAAAGTATGTTACTTACTTATTACCTCCATTGCTGTTTGTCTATCAGGAGGATTACACAAAAAGTACTGACCTGATTTCCTTCAAACTTGGAGGAGGGGACATGGGCCAAGGAAGACCCCATTAAACCCATCATAGATGTGGACAAAGGGGCAAATTTAGGACTTGTGCATCTCTTTCTATAACTTTGTGTTTTTTGACATTTTCACAGATTTCCCAGGGAATAATTAATGGATTATTATCAAAAAATAATCAGGCATATTTACAGGACTGATATATATGGATGTGTGTAATTTGGTACAATTTGAGGAGACTGTTGGGCCTTGGTGGAGGTAAGCGCCCTATTAGTGCCATTCTAGTTCTACCATGAAACTTCCACTGGGCACTACTATCACCTACATGCTACGGGTACAAATTAAAATGTTATTGTATGAAAACAGTAACGTTGCTTTAATAATCCATATTGTCTGTGATCAGGATCAAATGACTATGTTTAAGGTCTAGAGAGATAAAGCTCTGCAGTTCTCTCAGCTCTATTGTGCATTTAATATTATTCAAGTCATTGTTAGTGAAGCTAATGAGAAAGTTTATTGGACCTACATGCATCAAGTTTTCAGAAACACATCTAAAAATGTTTTTCCTTGTCTTCAGTTTTCTATGAGGTGAAAATATTTCATTGTGTGGCCCAAAAAAACCACAATTATAATATGATATATTAGTCACTGCAGTGCATTCATTCAGTAACTGGGCTTATGTATGCACACAAGAAACTGGGCTATTGTGAGAAATCAGGTTAAGACAGGAAATGAGGGGGAACAAATCTGAGAAAACAACTTTTAAGCACAAGATGACCTTGAACGCTACTGCACTCCACGGTCCTGTGAGAACAGGAACTAGTTTCATGTCCCGATTGTAAAGAAAAAGAGAAATAAGTCTCTCCACTCACAGCTATTTTACAACTTAGCACCTTGAATCTCGATACAGATTTGTCTTCTTAATCTTACAATTAGGGAATAATCACAAGATTTGTTGCAATAATAATAATGCTTTGTGGTTTACTCTCCATATATATTGCTTGTCTGAATAACGCAACACTTCAATAAGTTGCAGATTTTGTGTACAAGCCCTGAAATAATGGCTCACTGTGGATTACTTGATTAAATATTGCTGTTTTTGTTTAATACAATATTGAGTGTGAAAAGACAAATGAAAAGGACCATCTGTCCGCTGCTGGCGGGAGCAGATCTCGGAGGTTAGGCCAATTCCACTCACTGCAGCATTTATTGAACACATTGACCACACAGCTGTGTAAGTTCTCTCGAAGCAATCCAATTTAATTTGCTTTAGTGCAGAGATGCAAGGCAAATTTATTTTATTCATGATCTGATTTAATCTCATTTTCACTTTTCTAAATCTGTGTGATAGTTTAAGATCCTCGTGAGCAGTCGTCACCTCTAACCCTAATTTACTTAGTGAGATAAAGATCAGATACTGCGGCAAAGATTTAGTGGTGATTTTGACAGTGTATTATATACTGTGGTGTTTTTCTCATGATGATGTCCACCCCTGTCAGTGAATAATTGAATCGTGGTGGAATGTGTGCATTGTCAAGTGCTGTTCCTGATGTAGCCACTAGATACTGCTGTTGAGTCTTTGTCTTTTTGATGCAGTATCACATTTGCTTCTATATTTAATATATATATTTTTTTAACAAGACAGGTAGTGCATGAGTTTCTGTGGTTGTCAAGCTTTTAAGCCCACCACATGAGTTTGGTAAACAACAACCAGGATGACAACAGTTGAAGTAAGCCATAGAGTGAGGTATGAATGCTGACTTGGCCGTCTACACATCAAGCTAAACCACTGTCATCCAGCCCTCTGCTCTTATCTATACGTCTGTCTGTGGATTATTGAACGGGCACTGCAGCAGCCCGAGCCTGCCTCTCAGCTACAGTCTGCTCTCCGTCCTCCATCCCCTCTCCCTGGCTGACTGGGACGTGATGTGATAACTTGGGGTAGAGACTGAGGGCTCTGGTTGCAGTCAGACACCAATGTCAGCACTTTGTTTTGACTGTGTGAACACATCTCGGCTCGTCTGTGGTCACCACAAAGAGCGGTGGCTTCACAGTTTCTCAACACGTTAAGGTGCTTTTTTTTCCTCCTCTGTCTAAATTCTCTGCAGGCACCAAACTATGTAGTGATATTGTTTTATTCCGCCCTGGAGGAGAGAAGTAGAGCTGTGTACTGTAAGTGCTGGGAGTGTAACTGAGTGATGGAGAGTAGAGAGAGAAGGCTGAAACAGCAGATCTACTCCCATCTGATACTCTTTCTGCTCTGTCTAATACACACCTCCCACTGTGCACTCAGTTGAAACAGGCTCAGTTAATATACGTTTGGAGAACAGAGAGGGACACTCCTTATTGGTCGTCTTCAGAATAAGGAGAGTTTGGGACATATGAGACTTTTGAACGGATTTTCACATCTGGTAAGTAACAAGATAGCAACATTCACGATTGAGAGGATAAATCCCTAATGCTTTACTTTACAGCAACTTCTGTAATTATCGCCTTTCTACTTTAAATCAATCGTACGTGCTAATGCTCTTTCTGGCATCACTTTCCTTGCACACAACACAATCACAGCACAAAAGTTTGGTAGTCCATACGGTTCCTAATGGTGGAATGAGCAACTTATGGTTCTGTGTGGTTCTATTGTTCTTCTTACTTATTTAAATACTTTAAAATCTTTCATCTTCTATTAAAATAAAATCTACACTACATCATACTTTATAGTTTTATAATTTATAAACTGATCATATTTTGCATGTAAAACCTAAATCTGCAAGTGAAATGTTTATTAAGGCTCAATATGGTGGAATCGTACTAAAGTATTTCCCTCTGAAATGTGATACATTATAAATGTACAGAACTGAAAGGCTCTAGTGAAGTGTAACTATACCTTGTACGTGTAGTATTTGAGTAAAAGTACTTGGTTACTTTCTACCACTAAGGGTAGTTGGGTTTCTAGTAATGATCAAACATTCAATTGAACTTGGAAATTATTTTTGTAGCCAAAGGTCAAGGTCCCAGTGGCCTTGCATTTGTATGATGTTCATGTTGGAGATTTCCCATGCGGTGTGATGGATTACTGTAATACAGGGCTAATGCACAATTTATATGACCATTGGTGGTGGTTAGACCCAGAGACACGTCGGCCTGGAATCATCTCCACAGCACTGAAGAGGTCTTTACTTGCAGTGCGAGTGCCTGCGACTCCTGGGGTATGCTAATGAGATGGGAAGGAGAGTGGAGATGGATGAGAAGAGCAGCAGAGGATGAAACTCGGGGGCCGAGGGCAACAGCAGCTGGATGCATTACCTGCATGTTTGTGTGCGTGTGTACGTATGCAGGTGGTGTCAGTTTAATCTGTGAACTGACTTCCGGAGTCCTTCGCTGCTACAGAAAACATTTTTCACCTGGACCCCCACTCTCTTTATTAGCTGATAGGAGGCATTTGTAGCATGGCACAGTCATCTGTCTCCTTAGCTGTTGGGTTGTAGCCCAGTCATCACTTCCATTTCTCATAATGGCTCCCCAACTCACACTCTCTTCTCTTCAGGTTGCGATCCGGTTGTTGTCTCAGCGTTTCCTATTTAAACAGTTTACAGTCACCGCCTGCATAGTAAAATTACTAAATACATGTATTTGTCTTTATTATGTAGCTGACAGGTTGAGCCTGTGTAAAATAATATAATATCCTTAGAGGTCATCTCTGCACTCATAGGTACATAGCTTCAATTTAGTGATGGATACAAAATTTCCACTTGATACAAATGGTACCAAATTACTTGCATATAGAGTATAGAATATAGTACAATGTAGTACAATATAGTACAATGATCAGCACATATTTAATACAATTATCTATCATGAAGTAATATGTAATGTTTAGGTTTTAGTGCACTTTCTCTCATTTTCCTCCCATCACTCCCTCATCTTTTTTCTCCTTACTCACTATTGTATTCCCCTTCCTTCCTTCCTTCCTCCTCATTCTCCTTCTCCCCCTTCCTGCTGTGCATGCTGTGTATTGCCTGCATGACTGCAGAGGGGATGGAGCAGAGAGGGCGTCCAGTTCAGGGAAGAGCTCCGATGGCAGAGCTGTGCTGAGGAATGCATACATAGAAGAGAGCGGACGAGAGGTGAGGAGAGAGAGGGTAGCACTACAGAGAGGAGAGAGAATATGAGGACATGGGTGACGGCTAATGCTTTGTAGCTGTGGTTTCACTTTGTGCGTCGGGGCCTCTACATGATGTAGTGTTAGTAGTGGTTAGGTTGGTTGCTTTAATGACTCCCATCACGAACCTAACGCCAGTGGAGACGGGACAGTTCAGTGATTGCAGGTATTTTTAGCTCCACCTTAGCAGCCCTGCACCAGAGAGGCGGGAAGGAGGATGTTTTGAATGAACCAACGCCACAGTGCTCGGTGAAGGACGTCAGCAACAGCAGCAATACCAGCTGAGACGAGTACACACACACACACACACACACACACACACACCAACACAGGCACCATTGAGAGGAGCACAGCACAGCACAGCAAATCACAGACCTGCAGCAAACATGCTGGGCCAACCAGGACAGTCAACCGTACACATCCCTTACAAGAGGCAGCCAGTGTATCGGGCGACTCTCAGGTGTGTATCCCAGCCCATCTCTCAACACGTATGTGGGACTCTATTGCTACGTAGCTCGGCAGGAGGTGTGTCTGGCAGAGCTCTGCAGCAGCTGCAGGACATAAAGTGCCTCGGAGTGCATGCCGTTAAGTGTTTTAAGTAGATGTGCAGGCAGGTGAATTTACATGCATGCTTAAGTGTCTGTTTTTGTGTTTTTGTGGCATTAGAGGCAGCCCGCTGTTTTGCCTTTGGCTTGTCTTTAGGTCTGTATATCAATGCATCGTAATGGATAGAGATGCATCGGTCCACCTTTTTCAGTTATGATCAGATTCTGATACTTGAGTTTGGATTTCTGCTGATACTGAATCTAATTTTAATAACCACAGCTCTTTATTCCTGAATATATTATTATTGTTATTTTTATGCGCATTATATGACCGTTATTATTGTTGCTGGTAACATTTAAATGTACTTGAAGGAATTAATTTGAACTGCTTGTTAAGTAGACTTCACACACATCCAGGAAGAGTAGAATTTTCTACGTCAACTGCTTTAATGTTTTAAAATACTTAAAATACAAATCATGTGCACAGTAAGGAATTTTCTACACTTGAGTTAAATAATAAGAGAATTGGAATGACATAATAATTAACTTTTTGGGTTCTGGGCTTAGAATTTAATTATTACATATTTATTATTCCTAAAAACATCAGATTATGGAATCAGTACATGAATCAGTGACATCAACCCAATATCCAATATATACATTACTTCATTATCAGCACTGTAGTATCGATACAGATACTGGATTGGATTTGTCCGAACTCTACTATTAGAGCAGTCGTTTGAGAGATGAAAAGACAGAGAGGGAGAGTCAGAGAGAGAGAGAGAGAGAGAGAGAGAAAGAGAGAGAGAGAGACTCACTGCAGTGCCTCATGATCATTGGTCACTGCTTTGTTAATGTCAGCAGAACTGGGATCTCTCAGGCTGTTTATTATATACATGGTTAATGTGGGATGTCTGCATAGGTTAAGACTGTACAGGATGTTTGCTGCAGTCCTCCCCTCCTCTCAGTGAACCACAGATACATTTCTTTAAGGAATGTACATGTTTACATGAGTTTGTCTCTTAATTCTCAGAACAGCTGCTGTTAGGGCCCAGCCCACACACACAGTGACTTTTTTACATAGACGGACTCACACATTGTCACATCTGCTCTTAGTCAACTTTTCCATGCACTGGTGTACTACTTTGTTCTCTGTCTGCTGAGAATGTGAGTAGTTTGTATCCCTGACCTTAGAAACACTGCCTTGAGCTCTTTAGATTGTTATATTAGCATAGATGTCAACATTTTACAGCATCAAAGTGAATTGAAAATGTCTGCTAAACATTTCCTATATTTTTTGGGGGAAATCCAGGGATTCAGTCCACAACTATGATTACATTTCCAGGTGTATCAGCTGGTAACCATTTTTGAGCTGTTCTTTGGTTAATTCTGTCAATTTCTATTGATGGAAACCATGCCATAGATCCAACCACTCACAGATCCACACAAAGGATATCAAGCTTATTATCATTCTGTCAGGGTCTCGATGTCAGTCGCAGCGATAAGGTTACTCAGGCTATTTATCATTCGTGCATGTGCTCCCTCAGTGGTCAGCCCACCTGCTGTGCTCTCAGCCAAGAGGCAATGGGCCATAAACATTAAACCACAGAAAGATTCACCTATGAACAGTACATAACATTGGGGGCCAACTCAAATCAATATTATCGTCATTGCAGGATATAGCAACATGTATAATTCAGGTTTAACCAACATCAATGAGCTTCTTGTGCGTTTGACCAATTCTGTGTATTGGTCTGTTTTTAATGGATTATGTAATGTGACTTTTGCTTGGTAAGGTTTTACTCAGGGTGTTGGATAACATCTGATTTGATGTTCAGTTCCCTAAGTCAGGTCCAGGAACGTTGAGTACAAACCAGTCACACCCAATCCAGCTCATCCCCCGTTCATCCCTCGACCACAGGCTGAAACGCACCAAGCACCACAGAATGCCATTTAATGCTTAAATGGAGGTCATGTCTTTTACGTGCGGCTTTAAATGGCTGGACCACCTCAGTCTGAAAAAAAATATGCTTCTAAATTTGGTGCAGGGGACAGAATACATGGATTGAGGGGAATTGGTATCAGAGAGAGGAGGTGACCTCTCCTTAACTCCAGCCATTCTGCACTCTTCCAGGGAGGGCTAATACTTCTAAGAAGAGACATAATGATATCTAACAGAAGGTTGAGGTATTTGAAAAGGGAGTACATTCTCTGTGTATTGAGAGAGTGACCTTTTAAATTCTCCCAGGTTGAGATTTAGATCAGCCTCTGTGAGTGGGATAGACATTCCAGGGAGGGGACTGTTCTGGTGAAATCTCGATTCTGCTGGCCAGTTGAGAGTTTTGGAGCTGTGCACCAGATGTGGCCGACTGTCTTCTACTGATGTCTGACTTAATAAGCCTATATTCTCTACGAGGTCTCCCCACCGCAGCAAACGAGAGCTAAAAATAGCCTTTAAATTCAGTTACCTTCTGCCAGCCGAGTGGAACCTCACCTAATTTATTTAATCCATCTGTTTAATTTCCCTCATGATAAAATGATGTTCATGCGTTAATGTTCATGCGTTCCGGATTAATCAAAATGGACAGATGGGAGCGGGTTTCGACTTAATTATTGATCAAATTTGATCATTTTTACAACATTTCGTGTGATGTTAAAGTTACTATTATTTGATATCTTATCATGCAACTGAGTGATCACGCAAATCTTTTCAGGTAATTTCAGTCTAATTAAACATTTTTGGTCAATTTGAAATTCTTAAAATAGCTCATGCAGGAGGCAAAATAAGGTTTTGGCCTTGACTACTAATTTCTAATCTGGTCACTGCGACCTTGACCTTTGACCTTTGATTACTGAAATCAAATCACTTTGTTTTTGAGGCTGATTGAACGTTTGTACCAAATATCAAGAAATCCCCTGAAGATTTACCTGTGATGTCGTGTTCACAAGACCAAATATATGTTTGGTAAGGTCACAGTGACCTTGACATTTGACCACCAAAATAAAATCAGTTTGTCCTTTAGATAAACTGAATGTTTGTACCTAATTTGGAGAAATTCCCTCAAAGCCTTTTTGAGATATCATGTTCACAAGAAGGGGACGGACAGTCGTAGGTACTTTCAGACACACAACCTGAAAACATATCACCTCCAGCCAAGTCTGTAACTGGTATGGAGGCATAAAAATGACACTCATGTGTTCTTAGTTGGGGAATCCTAGAGGATAAGAGGGAACAAACTGACATAAAGCACTAATAGCTTGTGTACAACATTAATTCAGACTAGACACAAAGCCATAATCAAACTACATAATGTAACAAGACAACGTAAAAAATCTGTTTGTACCTCGGTGGATTTTAAATGTTTTTCCCGGCCACTGTGGGAGTGTGTGCATGAGGTTCAGTACAGTCATGGAGATGCTGTGTTGTCTTAACCCCGTGTATCACAGTAACGTAACTCCCCTGTGGGAGTGTGTACAGTGGCAGCTTTTGCTCTGTGTGCTGTGTGTCTGCTCAGATTCTGTAATGAGAACTGCAGGAGAGAGATGGTGCAAACACACACACACACACACACACACACACACACACACACACACACACACACACACACACACACACACACACACACACACACACACACACACACACACACACACACACACACACACACACACACACACACACACACTGTTCGGATGTCCTGCAAAGACTGACTGCATGTGGAGGAGAAGATATTCACCGGTCTCGATGACAGTCAGAAATTGTTTACCTTAGCTGACACCGAGGCAAACACTGCTGTAAAGACGGGTCTGCTGCAGTAAAGCATATTGCGCTATACAAGCTCGGACACCCTCAGGACCAAGATTCTCTGCAGCAAAATCTATCAGACTAATCAGATTTGTCTCAGACAGTAGCTTCCATATTTATGTCCAAATATGATGACAGCATCATTTGCCATCGAACAAAATCCATAAGATCATTATTCTTTATGGTAGATTTTTTAGCTCCTGGCTAATCTGATACATTACTACACTGTCATCTTGCTGATAGCAGTGTGTGTATTGGGGGGGGTTATAGGAAAAGGGTGTTTAGCAGTGGGATGTCATTGATGCCTCTGACATGATTGTGTAAGGGCTTTGGACTGAAACTGATTGTTTGAGGATCCAGTGGCTGTTGATCTGCTCCTGTGTTTTTGGACAAAAGCACTGGCAAGTGACACGGCTTCCATGAAATGGCTTTCGGAAAACAGGGATTAGCCTGGTTCAGATAATGTAATCCCTGAAGATACGAGGAAATGCAACCACACCTGTCCCCTTTCGCTTATGAAGAGCACATGGTGCATCCGCACATGGTAAAGCGGATCACAACATGAAGATACTGTTTATTAATATACTACCATGACCAATAGACAATTTCCCAACAACACTTTTGACAACATTTTGGAACCTACACCCACAAATATAATGCCATCAAAACTATCTCACTTGCTTATCTACCCACCTTGTCACCCAGCTTTTGAGCTACCCCCCAAACCGACTGTCCATGCCTGCTTACCAGACATTGCTGAATTCTGTCTCTGTCTTTGCAAGCATAGTACCAGAGCTGCGGTATATTAGTCATTAATTAATTGCAGAAGTCACTCATTTGATTTCTGTTTATAATTAACAGCAAAATTTGAACTGGAGTATAAGATTCTCTGCTATTTTTAGCCACGACCGTCTGTTTCAATTAGACTTTTTGGTGATGTTTGATTTATTTCCGATGTTTCAGGATTATGAGGATCAGAGATCAGACGGATAATCTGACCACAAACATATGCAATTTGTGTGTGTGTGGTACGACAGATTGTCTTATTTTCGCAGAACCAGACATAGTCATGCTGCAGATCATTCATTTGGTTCAGTAAAACCTCTGCGAGCAGGCAGCTCCTCTGAGTTTGAAGGCAAATGAAAATGCAGTCAGTTTAGCTAATGATAACTGCTGCTGTGTGGGACATGCATTGAGAATCTGCAGGTAGGACTGTGTTTCTTTTTAACACTTAAAACACTCAATGTGTTATATCTGTTGATACATGTGTTATTTTAGGTATTGATGCTCAGTCTAGGGATCAGACCTTAGTCATTCTGCTGCACAGAGCTTAGACCTCTGATGAAGTGAAGGCCTTTATCTCGATCTGCTTTTTTTGGCTTCATGATTGGTTACGATTGTCTTGAACACCAGAAAAGAAAAGCTGACGTTAAGTTTCTTTGCTTTTTTTTAACTTTTTATATGTCCACTGGTAGTGACTTATTGTTTTATTCTCAGGCTGTGCTGCAGAATTAATACAGAATTCGGAACAAGCTGCCTCAGTGTAAATTCTCTGTTAAGCGACAACCTGCAGGATATGTAGGCAGTTCACATGGGTGCACACATGCAGCTCCATTAGGAAGGGAGACTCAGTTTTATCATAGGAAGGATGCTGTGACAGGCCTGACAGTGATGTGAATGAAAATCAATGACACGTGCAGTAAAGGAAATTATGACGTCGAGCCTGTTTTCCCAAAATGTTCTGCTGCTTCCTCTCCGCTCCCTTTTTTCTCATCACCTCTCCAAATTTTGACAATGGGCTAGACTTTTAAGTTTAGCTATTAACCGATTTCCTTGATAAAATTGATAACATGAGAAATTATTTCAGCAGTTGTTTTCTACAGGCATGTTTTTCCCAATTTGAAATAGCCTAGTATATTCCTGTAAAACTTTTTCTATTTTGTTGCATTTTATATCTCTTGAACCATCGTGTAAAATGTCCTTTCATTCCTCCTGAAGGTAATTTTCTTTTTTGAATTTACCTTTGTACATCATCTTCTGCACTAGATGACAACATAATCAGGTTTAAGGCAGTGTCAATGTGATATCTGCTTCACTCCAATGCTGTGCTGCTCTGTGTTTTGGTTAAAAGTATATGGTGACTGTCAGGAAATCAATCTTTCTGCCTGGTCAGTCTGCATCCAGAATGACTCATTGCAGCTATTATACACTGTTTAGTATTGTTTTGGTCCATGAGTTTCTCAGATTGAAGCTTGTGGACAAGGACAATGTTTGAGTAGAGGGTGTGAGGGACCATCTTATATGCCTTTATCTTTTCTGATCTTATCTTCTTTCTTTGATATTGTTCAGGACCTTAAGCTCTTTAATATTCTTAATTTGTATTCGGCTTACTGTGTGATGATCGTTTTGCTAGTTAAGCCTCCTACACACGGGGTGGAGCTCCCTGAAGGGATTTAAGGGTGAGTCAGTCAAATTCAAATGAATTACTACTGAAGCATCTTTCTGGGGTATGTTGTGAAAGTTTGGTTTCCAGATGTTCAGTTTTGAGCTATTGGTGAATATTTCTGCCAATTGAACAGATAATCCAACAGCATTTCACTTGTTTTTCATTTTCAGATTTTATTACATTGAAGCCTCTTGGTAGTTTTGATTTGCTCCGTTACAGATAACATGACTGCCTATGATTTTTCAGCTTTAGAAAAGCTGCATTTCACATCCCCTCCTGTCCTACATTGCACAGCTAAGCAGTTAGCTGTGTTTGGCTCTGCAATGTGGGTTGGACTTAGCCGCTGAGACACAGTATATATAGACGCAGCACAGGAGCACTCAAGCACTAACGCTCTAGTCCAGTTTTCGTTAGACACAGGTGTGCAGACATAGTGTGTGCAGTCTCAGGTGGAAAAAGAAGCAATGAGTGGAATTGAAAGGTTCGTTCTGTTTGATGATTCATTTTTCAAGTCTCACTTCATCAAACTGCCAAACAAAGACTCTTTCAGCTCATCTGAATAACTGACTGAAGAGGATTCCAGCATCATATCACATATTCACTATTACACTCTTTAAATAAATGAAGATGCAGTGGAATGAGCTTGGTTGCCTGTCTTCCTGCCCATTACCACATTATGTCACTTAGGTGAAGAGCTCAGTGTGTCAGTGTGGGACAGGCGAGGCCAGAAATTGTTTTTGGACAAGCTGTTAAATAATTGCATGGATTTGATTGGATTCCTTCTAATGAGGGTTCACTGCAGACTGATCATCCAGCCGGCTGTGTTAGCTGGCAGTTGCTGTCCATGCTTCATTACCTCAAGGAGGTAATGTTTTCGTCCCTGTCCACTGGTTTGTTTGTCCGTCAGCACGATAACGCAGAAACTACTCAACAGATTTCGATGTAACTTGGTTGAAAGATGGCATAAGAGAGAAGCCATTCATTTTGACATGGATCCAGGACTTTTCTTCCACTTTTAACATTGTCAGAATGTGTCAATGTTGATGAAAAGAATCAGGCATATGTAAGGGACTGATATCTGTGTGTGTAATTTTGGTTGGCATTCTAGTTCTCATCTGTTTACCTCAGTGTGTGTTTACATGTAAGAGACAGTCTTTCACCTGACCTGGAATCATTTGCTTGGACTCACTCTGCTTTCCCTGGACTGATTATATAGCGACATGTCTAACTTTTTTGCTGATATACATCTGCCTCAAAGATCAGACATAGTAGAGACAGATTAGTCATCTGTTCATTGGTTGAGTGCACACATAGATTTCTCTGAGAAACTTGATACTCCATGCACGACACAATCAGGATAATCAGCACAGGCACTGTAAGAAAAATAAAAAAATGCTTATCCGCACCTACTTTTTCCTAAATGTTCTGATTAGACAGTGTTCTTGAAGAGCACTTAGCATATTTTAGATTTTTCTTTTAAGCACAGTAGCATTTTTATCATGCAGCATACTAAATTTATGGCGGAATCCTCGTCATGCTGTGTAGTGCAGTGCTGCAGCCTGACAGATCCAGTGTGGACAGAACAAGAGGACGTGCAGCTGAACCTCTTGTCCTGCTGAGTGCTGACGCTTTGTTTTCACTTTGTAGTCATGCATACGCTGTGATGACCTACCTGTGCGTCTCTCATGGCCAAATTCCTCCGTGTAGTGTGTGTCACTTATCTACAGCTCCCTCTGACCTGCAGTGGTTCAATGCTATGTATAGCACTCATGGAGCCTCAGGGGAACAGAGGTCAGAGGTCATCATGTTGCTTCTCATTAACCTGTGATTTCCTGAGGCAAAGATTGACTCAGTACTGTGGGAGGGGGGGTGTCGGTGTGTTTATGTCTGTGTTGCAGAATGTCGTTAAACAGTGGGAACAACTGGGCAGGACAGGGATCAGCTATTGTCATTTTTTGGCTCTGTTTATTAAATTATTCTTTATCAGTAGACAAGCACCAATGATAACATGTAAAAGTAAATGCTGCAGCATACGTTGTGCATTGTCTATCATCTCCTTTACATTGTCAGGTATGTGGTGCTTTTGCTGATTGTCTGTTTTTCTCTTGGTGAGAGATAATTGCTTTGCAAAATCTTGTCTACTGCAGCTTTTCAGTGCCCCATGAACACATTTGCAGAGCTAGATTGAACCAGCTATGCTGCTGTGATGTTTTGATATGAACAAGGTAGGGTGTCTGTGTTTAAAATACATTAGTTTATCTGATTTATTCTAAATGTAGTGCTGCAACAGAGAGGCTCATCCCACTCCCTCTTACTGAGAACATTTACATTGACCCTTTTCTCAAATTTCATCAGGTGTATAGACATCCAAGCTATTCTCTCCACTTTTCTAATCTTATTTTGTTTTGGCCATGCAGACACAGGACATCATTCAACTCTAAGTAAATACATTTTTAAAGAGCGAACAGTGAATATAACATAAAAGAAGGTTTGCCTGACTTTTATTTGAGTTTTACATTTTCTAAAATTAGATTTTACACAATTTTATTGATTAACCTTGTTGGAGCTCAGGGAGAAGTTGCTGCAAATGGTTGGTTTCTCAAAACTATAGGCATTGATAGACTGGATATACACACTAATACATTTTAGGAATGCCTGCGTAGAAAATCCTAGTTCGACTATAAAGTTACAGTGTTAGAATATCATACATCTTACAGCCCTTTTTCCCTGCTCGTATTCCCCATAACACACACTCACACATTCACACACCTCAGGCTGATGATCCGTTATAGCACAAATGAAGAGATGAAACAAAGATGACCACTGGTTTCCCTGGTTCATCATTATTCCGTGAGTAAGATGCAGAGTAATTCTGTGCTATTAGATATTGATCTAATGCTGCAGGTCCCTTCAATGCTTCATTGATTCATTCCACAGAGTAATGCTCGCTCCACAAAACTTCCTAACTTTTTTCTTTGTTGCAGCATATCCCTGTCGTCTATTGATCCCTTAGATAAGTGCTTTTGGAAGTCATTTTATCGTCATGGTTGGAGGCGTTATAAAACCACAATTTCTTTGATGAATTACTTCTAATCACCCTTTATAAATATTTATCAGTAAGCTATATTCGTGCCAATAGAGCAAAAGAATTGCTGACATGTATGTATCTTTTGCTGAAGCTATTTTCTCTCTTGCTGCAGGCTGTTGCTGGAAGAATTTCAGGTTATTACAAGTTTATAAACCAAGACTAAACCTTTTCATGTACAGAACAGTTTTACAGGCTTTTGGCTATTTGTAATAGCTTTTTTGTCCTTTTTTGCGATTTCATTGCAGTTTGAGAAATAGAAATTCCAATTGAGCAGGCATGAAATGATGGCAACAGCTCTTTTTGGCAGAAGATTAGTAAATCCGCAGCAGAAAAAGAAATAATCAGTGTTTTCACTCAGAGCAGTGCTTCTGTTTTAGAGTTGGATTGGAGCATTGGAAGTGTTTTCTTGCATCCTAATTCTTTATTATTGGCCCACAACAGGCCTTTCTCGTATTCACTGAGACGTATTCAGCGGTTGCCTTGCTTATGTTTTGGAACAGCATGGCCTAAAGGACCATTGTGACTGTACTGAAATGTGCTGTGTCAGAAATGTGTGTGTGCTGAATGTTAATAATGTGACAGCTCTTTCACTTTCTGCCAAACCCTCTGTCTGATTGGTTCAGACACTGGCAAACCTTTTGCACTTGTCTCTGCTTTGCATTGGGCCTGTTTGAGCCTGTCTGTGCTTCTCTTTGGTTCTGCTCGAGTGGTTTGCTGGGTGACTGCGAGCTGCATATAAGCACAGCACAGAGCAGGTGTTTTCCTGTTTTATTGATGCTGTTTCAGAGTAATGTACACGCATGCATAGTCCTAGCTGCTGTCGAGTTGTAATCAATGTGCAATAGTGTCAAATCCGCTTTGAGTTTCTGCAGCTGTAGACAATGACGATGATGGTGATAGTAGTAAGTGAGTGCAATAACAGGGAAAGGCCAGTGTGAAGTGAATGACAGTGAAATCTCCCAATAACTCCATGCAGAGGCTGACGAGATCATTCTGAGCAAATGTCAGGGAGAGACGCAGAGAGCGAGGCTGCTGCAGTGCTCTGCAATGAAACTGATAAAGGTCAGTCAACATGTGCGAATCCTGCTGCAGAATGCTTATCTCCTTAATGGCTCCCTGTGCCTGGATGTACTATGCACAAACCACTGTTATTGAGGCTCGGTTAATTTTGCCTGCTCGGCTCGGGATGCTGCAGGGTGTGTCTGGGAGTCAGTAATATCTCCCTCTCTCTACTTAATGTCCTGTCACACTCCGCCACACAGAAACACTGCCTGTGCAGGCTGTCTTACACACAGACGTGGCTGCAATCACTGAACAGTGTTGGTTCATGGGAATTCCATTTTACCTGACATTTGGATTATACAGAAGAACATCTTCATCCCACTAACAATGTGCTGATATTCGTCATAGCTAATTGAATTGTTCTGGAAATTAATTCAGCCGTCAGACTAAATGAAATGGTTGTTGTTGTTGTGTGCTCTCTGGTGATTAGTGGAATATGCACAACATTGATTTGTATTTTATTATCAAAGCTACAATGTACTTTAGGCATCGTTGACTCTTACACCACACTGGTTTTAGAGATTTGTTTCTGTTCCTCTGCTGTGATGATCACAGATTCATCTTTATTGATCAGTGCATCTCATGATTAGGTTTTATTTTGCACACATGAAAATCTTACAAAAACAAGTGTTATGTGGTAAATAAAATGGGTGATGCCTTAAGTTGTTAAATAACAATTAGCTGAAGACTTTTTCATACTCGTTCTACTATTTCAAACCACTATAGCTTGGATTTTGACAGGGAAATGAATGAAGAAGTCTCCAATCATTAAATATAATCAACATATAACATTGATCAAGAAATATCCATAATTAAATGTAATTAATGCCAATTCAAATGTATTCTTCTTTAGTTAATAATAGGATTTTAATAGTTTGTTTTAAATGGACATGCAAAACAAATATAATCTCTTGCTATAGGAGCTCCTGTTCTCATGGGCTGGCTCTTATTTTAGTCTGAATGTACAGTATTCAAAGTTAGGAGAGGTGTCATTGCATCAAACTTCCAAATTTAAAAAAGACAGAAACTAGAGTCCAAAGAGAAAACACAAAGAACTGAAGCTGCTGCTCCTTTAGCTTGGAATATTTACCACAGGCCTTCAGTATGTTGGTACCACCTGCTCCCGCCTGCATTCCTCAGGATTAGTTTCAATTCCCTCTTAGCTTAGAGCAGTGCATCACAAAGTAGACACCGATGACCCTGAGGTGCCCTTGAAGAGGTGATCTATTTTTAAAGTTTTTAAAAGTATTTTAATCCTGAATTGTTGTAAATCTGTCCCACTCAACACTCAGTTTGACATGTGTTTACTATGAATCTTGTTTTAAGTATAGTTTTAACAATCCACTGACAACATAGCAGGCATTTAGATACAGCTGTTGTAAATGCTGCAGGTGTTTAAGAGACTCCTGTTCATCTTAAGTCCAAAAGTGAACATGGAGCAACAAAGTGGTGAAAGGAGGTTATTATACTAATTGAGAAAAAGCTAAATTGCCAACATGCCACCTTCTTTACCTCTGCAGTTGCAATGCTGCCACTCAGAGGATACCAGTGGCATACCCCTGTTACAAACACCCACCAAAATACTTCTAAACTATGGCAGCTTCGTTATTGTAGGAATTCTGTCAGTGCAGCAAAAAAGGTTCAAGGAATTGGCAATTATCTAACCAATTAAAAAAGGCCCCCTCATTTTTCTCGTGGCTGCATCATCAATGCCAGTTTATCTTGAACAGCAGCTCCATAACTTGTTATTTCCTGGAAAGAGGTGATTCTGTACTGAGGAGAAGGGAGTAAGAGGTGGAGAGAGGGAAGTATAAAATGGAAAGGGAGGAGGATCTGGTAAGCGACAGAGGTATTCCCCTGATGGGAGGGAGTTAGATCTCGACCATCCACTCTGCTAGTGTGGGATGAAACTCTCACACATCACGAAGGATAAAAAACGGAGAAACTCCTGTCCTCATCCCGCTGGCTCCTCTTTTTACTCCGCTCCTCGCGGGCTGCCAGCTGCTACGAGAGACCCTCTCTGTACCTCCCACCTGTCCCGATAATGCAGAGGAGAGGATTTCCATGACCTGCGGCAACACAGCCAGTCCTAACAGCTGATTCACGATGATTCACTTTCTCTCAGCAGGTGAGACTGTCTCCACTGTGTGTGTGTGTGTGTGTGATAGAGCGGAGCATGAGAGCTGTGCTGGTAGTGAGTGCTCAGGTTTACAGGAGTTTTCTGTTTCCCCTGATGGGAGATTATTTCTGAGGGACAGCGGTGTAAACAGATACAGGGGTTGAGACTGTAAGCGGATGGTGTGATTCCTGTCTGTGATGGATGGTGTGCAGCAGTTTGGAGCCTCAGTGTGTTGCTATGGTTGTGGAAAGAGAGAGAGGAAAAGAGGTGGTCAAGCTACAGAGCCTTTATTGCCCCTGGGGCCTCGGCTGCCTAGATTATGCCCCCGTGTCGGACAGGGATTACACCCGGCCTCTTGTTTGTTTTAAAACAACAGTGGTATGGTATGCCTGGTGTTGCAGCATTGAAAGAGAGGTAGAGAGCGGTAGAGAGAGGTAGAGAGAGGTAGAGGTAGAGAGAGAGAGAGGGAGAGAGAGAGGGAGAGAGTGGTAGAGAGAGGTAGAGAGAGGTAGAGAGAGGTAGAGGTAGAGAGAGGTAGAGAGAGAGAGAGAGAGAGAGAGAGAGAGAGAGAGAGAGTACACATTGTTTGAGCTGCAGTGCTGCTGTTTCTACACATTTCGTATAAGAAGCTTTGGCTGAAATCAAAACCATGTTATCATTTCATTCTCAGGTTCATCCCTGAGCATTGTTTATGGAAAATCCGCAAGTTGCTGCTGAAGATTTTCTGCATCAGAATAACAATTGGGTCACAAAAATCTTTGTCTTTGCTTCATAGTCTGAAAGTCTATGAAGTCTTTACTCAGTTAGGACTGATCTCTTGTTTACGTTGATGTGACACCACTTCTGCTGTACATGTTAACAGAGATGCCCTCTTGAGGCTCTCTGCAGGGAGAGATGCCGGTCATTCTTTCTTGCCTAATGGAGGCAGGAACTCCACTTGACCCCATGTTTTGTTTTTCAGAGAACATGGGCATACTAGTGATGTGAGACAGTGTCTGCTTTGGGAATTCAATTATTCTTGAATCTTAAACTGAGCAACATAGAACTTACCTCAGGATAAAGTACAGTACTGTGACAAAAAAGGTGGAGATGTTTTGTTAATTGTTTCATCTTTGGGAAGAATTTCGGATGACTAACTGATGAATCACTAAATTTGGCTACTTGAGATTCAAGGGGCTCTGTATAGCTGTTATGAGGCACACACACATTAACTCTTTTGCATGTGAAGAATATATTGACTTTATAGTGATCACACTTAACTTGAAGATAAACAGAAACTGTTCTTTCAGTTATTTACAAATGTATATGTGGAGTATTTTTGCTTTACAGGTTGAAATCAAGTAATACATTTTTACTATATCTGTGTTTTACACCAGAAACAAGTTATTGATAAGAGCAGGCAATTCAAATCAATGTGCAAAACAAAGCTTAACCAGGGATGAAACTGAAGCTGAACTGATCTGATCTGACCACAAAGAATATAAATTACATGATGACTATAAAAAATGAATCTTGAGTCACTTCACAGAATCAGATTTGTGACATTAAATTCTGGCAACTTCTTCTGACTTTCTGTTTCTCCATGACACAATCCAGAATGCAGAGTGCTAACTCATCTCAACTAGAGTTCATTTCCCGCTTTGGGACACTGTTGTCACAAGCGCTGATGGAAGGAAGTGTTCTGCAAACAAATAGACCCACTGTGCTGCAGTGTTCTTACACTAACTGGGGATGCTGCAAATTCCGTGACAAATAGTTCAGAAGTAATGCGGCTAAAACAAAAGCCTAAAGAATGCACATTCCTAATTAACAGGGGGAGGCTGGTGCAGTGCTGACTTTGTTCAGTGCAGCTCAGCAAATTATGAATCACCAACAGGAACCATCCTGGACAAACCTGTGTATATCTACATGTATCTGTGCATATGGGATCAACACACATACATGAGTATATGTAATGTTTTGTTTATATTTGATGTCAGGTAGTTTGTGTGTGCAGGATTGCTCAGCATCACTCCTTCAATACGTCCCTGAACCTTTCTGAAATGTCAAATCATTAATCTTTCCTGTCGGCTCAGTTTGTTTCCCCTCCCACTGCTGCATGGTGATGCAACGGGGCACCACGTTCAGTTTGTATATGTTTCTGCACCTTTATAGTCCTGAAACTGTGCAGCTGTTCTTCAGCCGTTTCGCCCCTATAACTGCTATATATGTACCCTTGGAACGCTTTAAGTGAGGGTTGTGTAAACATGTTTATCTCAGATATTTGTTGTATGTATAAATATATATATCCTAATAGTGGATAAACCGTCCATCTCTACGACTCTAATGCTGTAGTGGGCTTTTGTGTAAAAAGTGAGAAACTCTAAATGAAATGGAAAACCAAACACAGTGAGTGACTGGAGCTTCACCTTCTATGACAGATGATTCAGCATTGGATAAATAAATGATTTTTTCTTTTTATATATAAAACATCAACCAAGTGAAGTATGAGAAAGAAAGTTTACCAGTCTGGATGGGTTTGAATGTGTCCTTCAGTGGGTTTGACAACAAATGTTCATACAGCCAGACAGTGTGTAGGAAAATGTAGAGTTGGACAATATTTCAAAAGAATATCAGTGGTGTGATATTTGACTAAATACTTTCTGGGATATTTTCTGACTGATTTATATCTTGGCCACTAATATCAGCCGATATGAGCCTTTCACAGACGCATCAGTTTCTGAATTCACAGCATTTGCCAATTTGAAAACTTTTATTTGACAGAATAAACAATGCATTTATGTTTTTATATTTTCTTTACAATTAGATTTATTTTCTTAATTTAAGTTCTATATATTTGGTTGTATTTTGTTTTCTTTTTATTTAGTTTATGGTTGAACTGTAAAATATCAAGCCTCAAATATATTTGTTTGTCATAAGGGTTTGATAACAACATCTTAGGAATCATTGCCATTTGTTTTAATATATGTATCAGCCGATATATATATATATATATTAGAATTTTACACTTTTTTTTACACACAAATCCATATCATATGTAAATATACAATAGACAACTACAGATATAAACCAGTCATGGCACAATATATCAGCCCACTCAGCACCATGAGCCACTTGTCTGTTTCGTATTCTGTGCTCTGACAGTAACATGCGTTTATGCTCTAGTTAAAGCAATAAATGGCCCCATCTAATTGAAATCAATAAAGCCTGGTGGGCCGGCTGACGCAGAGTGCTGAGCTCTACATTTTGTGTCAAAGAAAATGAGCTGTGCTTCCTGACCTGGCTGTAGAGCTACCATAGATTTCTTTATACTATTGACTGAGGCATCATTGGGAGCATTCTTTGTATGTAACTTCAATCAGCAGCCAAATACAAAAAAAATAAAAAACATGGAGGGAGCAGGACTTTGATTAATGATGTGATACTCAATTTCATTTTCTCCCCTGGTGCTGTTTTCTCTCCATCTCCCTGTCGCCTGCAGCCACAACCTGAGGATGACATCGTTCCGGCATCCTGTCACCGGACAGATTTCCCCTGAAAACACAGAATACACCCTACAAGACAGGTGAGTGGCTCTTTTCTCTTCACGTGCCTGAGACGTTTGCCACATGCTTAGATGAACAGAGGGGTCACTTCAAGGTCGTGCAGTGGGAGCCCAGAAAATAGACACACTGATATATTATGGGGGCGGAAACTGCGGTAAGAAGAAGAATAAAAACTTGACTTCCAATTAACACATCTGGAGTCATGAAACTGTCCCATCAATCATTGGGTTTATGTTAATGTTGGCTTCATTACGGCTGAGGTGTAAGTTTATTTAGGTCCATCTGAGCTGTTTCTCTCAGCGTTGTTGAAGTCATAAAAGCAGAAAGCTGAATGTTCTTCAGACTTGATCACTGATAGAGTTTCCCCAAGAATAGCAATGTTGTCTTTTCATTTACTACAGTATGTACTTGCCGTGACATGGGAGTCGGATTTATTGTCATATCTTTTATATTGGCGTGTGAATCTCATCCTGCCGAGCCATCAAAGCTGTATGGCAGATTTAGAGCACAATATAAAGCAGCAGGTGTCTGATCGTATTTAAGCTGCCGCTTGTAAGACGACCACACATAGCAAAGATTCCACTGAAGCTTGTTGAGTGACCTCTGCATTCTCATTAATTGAAAGCTGTTTTGTTGAGGCAATGCAAAACTGATTGCGATTCATCTGCACCCTCCTTCTGTCAGTCATTTCCTCAAACCCCACATTATCCCTGGTTCGGAGCTGCTCAGCGAGGGATTTGTAAACCATCAAGCGGCTTTAAAGTTATGGTTGCCTCACGCGTGTTTTCATCAATAACAAAATGACTCTGTTACTCTGGTATGCTAGTCCTAAGCTCTTAAATGTGTTATAGTAAGAATAGCATCAGTTTAATGCCCCTGTCACAACGACATGACAAGGATGTCAAGTAGTGGACGAGACAAGGTTAAGAAACCCAGTCATAGCACATTCAGTGAGCATATTAAAATGCTAATAAATTGTTCTGAACAACGACCAAGACAGATACGCACAGAAATATGCAAACATGTTTCACCTCCTGGGCCTGAGCCAATATTTGAAAAATAGTGAGGTCAGGATAGTTGTGAGTGACACATGCAATACACTGTCATGTGCACCAGAAGCACAGCAAGGGCAGGTGTGCCTGTCTGCTTAGAGATGAGATGCACACAGCGAAAGAGATATCTAGTGAGTTAATGCTGAATCCTGCCCAGTGCAGAGGGCTATAAAAACTTTATGGATTTCTTTTATTTTTTATCGAGGTGTATTTAACTTCAAATTACCGAGCTCTCTTCCAATTGGTCTTCCGGACACACCCCCACTCGATGTGTTAATCAGAGAACTTGTGTAAGATCAAGTGACATTTGTAAAATGAGGCCAGATCAGTGTTAACATTGGAACGAGCCCTGCAATCACCACTTTAAAACACCACTTATACACTTATTCAGCATTTTCATTGAAATCTACAGTGACATATTTTTGGGGGATTTGTTGGTTGCACTAGTTTAATACCACTAATTAAATAAGAGATCCCATTTATTCCAAACCACATTGTGTTGTAGCTCACACAAACTCTGCTAACTCCAGAAATTGAAGGCAGCAGAGTTATGCTGAGTTTATTTTCCTGAGTGTGGCTCAAGCTCCAAAAACACTGAATCCCACATTACCCATAAATCCAACTATTACAGCTGAGTAGGGCTCCTCGTGAGAAGTAAACCTATCCTTGTTTAAAATTGGGGCATTGCCCTTTAAGGCTGTGTCTGTTTTTCGTCTTCTTCTATTTTATTCATCTCCTCATTCTGGGTAAAATCCTGTTGAAGACTTGAGTGTAGCGTGTGACAGTGTTAGTATTGAATGTGTGTGGCAAAGCGGTGACCTCACCTCAACTGCAAAACATTGCTGTTCGCTGACATAGTGATGTTAGTGGTGCCACTCTGTGTATAATGATGTCTGAAAGGGAAGTGGGGTGCGTGAATCACAGACTGACTTCCAAGTGAAGGGAACCTCAGTCTGTTCCCTGGAGACCTGTATCGGATTGAGGGCAGAGCAGGAAAAAGATCCTCAGGAAGCCCCTCACCACGGAGAGGTCGATCAGCCGATGCTCTGCTGGTCCGAGGGCTTTGACTTTGGTATAGATTATCACACATGATCAATTTGTCAAATCTCTATATAAGCACTAGCTGCATGATAGGATTTTAAAAAACGTCACATTCGCCCTCATTTCCATCATAGCGGGAGAAGCAGGAATAGATGAGGCTTAGTGTCTTTTACCCTTCTTCGCTGTGTGATGTGAAATATCGCCGCTCTCAACCCCACGCCACAACAAATCTCCTGGGGACCTGCTCCAGTGACAGAGATGGTAAACAGTAAGAAAGTGTCACATAAAACAGCAGAGTCCCCTTCATGTGAGAGAAACATCCCTTGATAATGTTATCTGCAGTCCACGCTGTGAGTGCAGATACTCTACGTCTTGCTCCACTGTGCTCTCTCTTTTTTTCCCCTTGTTCTACCTGCTTTTATGCTTTAGTCTCTGACACCCATCTCGAGTTTATCTCCTTCTCCTCAGCCTCAGTATTGTACATCACACAAAGCAGGAAAAAATAAGATTAGTGCCGCTTTTAAACCCTTTGCATAACAATGCAGGAGGCAAGTGTTGCCAGAGGGACGTGGCACATATTCATTCTGCTCAGACCTGGAACTAACATCAATACTGAATAACCTCGTGATCGGATCTCACTTACTAAGTCTATATGGAAATACACACATACTGTATGTGTAGTGTGTCACCTGTTTACAAAGACGATATGATGTTGTTTTCAGCTGTTCCAACTACACAGATGTGTAGTAGATGTGTTGTAAATGTGTGTGTGTAGGTGTGAGAAGGAGAGGTAGAGAGGGGGAAAGAGTTGAGCTAGAAGGGGCTGAGGGATTCAAAGCACGAAGCTTTACAATGAAACAAGATTTTACTCATTTGAAAAAATAGAAAATCAATATGTGGCGGCCCTTTGTGGGGATGGCTACAAATATTGCAATATATGGACACAGAGAAGTGTAAAAATACTTTGGGCTCATCATGGAACTAGCCGGTTAGAGGATGTCACCTTTACCTGACCAGGATGGATGTTAAGACCAGGTCTGCTCGGGGGTCTCGTGCCTGTCAGTTGCATGTCAGTTAGACTGAAACATGACTGTACTCATGTTTCAGGAGTTTTCCTTTTCTTCTGTCAATGCTGTCAAATTAATTATGGTTCTTGTTTAGGAGATGAGATGCAACGCATTGAAAAGCCATGACATAACATTTTGTAAATCCTGTTATCATTATAACAGTATCATTTCAAGTGATGTTGGCTCTAAGCTGTAACAGTTCTGTTTATTGTGTTGCCTTGCGATTCCTATGTATATGTCCATAGTTAATTGAAAAATAATATACACTTCTATTCTTTGTTAGTTGTGTATTTAAATACAAATGTAGCACAACAGAAAAGTGTAGACTGGTTTTGATCCAAAAAAACATTTTAACCTGTACAACCACTTACTAACTTAAATGTCCAGGATTTTGTTTCTCCTGTCTGTGTGTGTGTCTGTGTGTCTGTGTGTCTGTGTGTCTGGGTGTCTGGGTGTGGATATGTTGTAACATTAGGTTTTGTTGTTTTTGTTTGGGCCTGTTATCTCGGCGTGTATAAGAAGCCTGCCCTGGGGTGAGTGTCAGACCAAGTCTCACTGACGTGTTTGGACCACAAAGCTTCCACTGTTAACACGTCCCCTGCAAAGCCATTGGCTATGTGACATGTCGCATTGGCGTTGTCAGGAAATAGCCATATCCTTTCCATCTGAAGGCTCAGCACAGGGCTGCACCGTTTCACTGCTTGTCTGGACTTTGTCAGAGGAGGCGTCACTGTCCGATGCTTCTCATCCTGTCTGTTAGTGATCTCCCTCTATACGCTGCCTTCTCAACTGCAGGATAGAGGCCCGTATGTCCAAGTCAGCGACCATCCAGAGATCCCCCAGCATGGTCACAGAGTCCTCCAAGGGTGGGACCCCAGCTGCTCTGGATACCTCAGGGTCAAAGGTGAGCAGAGTTCAACCTTTTATAAATATTGTTTAACTGTAAAACCTGAAATATGTAATGATATTTAAAATGAAATTAGTCCTAAAACAGTATCAAAGTGTCTTATTTGACATTTATCATTATTGACGAAACATTTAGTTTTTTTTACTGAATTGCTTTTGGAGCTCTCGACTGTTAATGCTCATGTTGATGAATTGGTTTAATCAACTCAAAGACATTATCTCATTCTTAATTAATGGCCACAAGGGCCAATCATTCAGTCATTGTTCAAGCTTAATAAGACTCATTTACTCATCCCCTTGGATTGAACAGGGTTGTGTGCATCCTTGCTTTTGTTTCCACAATGACCATGTAGATTATTGGTGAATATGTGAAACACGACAGAAGCAAAAGACAGTAGAGTCACATAGAAATCCTAAACCGTACCTCTGAAAGACATTGAACTTGAAGTTAGAGACAACTTATTTTTATTTTGTCTATTTAAAACAATAATTATGTCATGTGTATGTATAAAGATTTAACAATGGAATTTTGGTCCCCTCAACATTTGTGTCTTGGTCTAATTTTAAGTTGGACAACCTGACAGCCAAAGTTATTTATATGTAGCAAAACACCTGAGAAAAAGTCTGATTCCATTTCCTCTGATAATTTGTGGTCTGAAATGACCTTGTCTAAAAATATACCCGATTATAAATGGATGCCTCCCCAGGAACAGTCACTTGGTATTTCCTCTTCTCATTGTGGGTGTTAAAAGAAGGAAGTTCCTGGAAAAAAACATTTTACTCTTTAGAACGACTAAATTTGTATTTGTATTCTTTGCACAAACATTGTCCCGGTCACTTTAATTTGACTAATAATTACCCCATGTTTCCTCAGGTAATCAAAGTAAATAGACTCACAGTTCTTCAGCACAGCCAACTCTGTTTTTTTTTATTTTCTGCAGGGCTCCAGAGGTTTGGGGAAAGTTCACAGTTTTGGCAAGAGGGATCATGCTATTAAAAGAAACCTCAACATCCCAGTGGTGGTGAGAGGCTGGCTCTACAAACAGGTGAGCTGCAGTTCCTCTGCTCCAGGTGGAAACCCCACCTTTCACTTATCCATCTGCAAATTGAACAGTTTGAGAACTTGAATTTGTTTTAATTTATTTAATTTAATTTAATTTAAACATTCTCCAATTCCTCCAATGTGACTTTGAGTGGGTTCCTGGGAGGAGGGTTTCTAAGTACACTCTGCTGTGTTTCCCCCTTCACCTCCAGGACAGCTCTGGAATGCGACTGTGGAAAAGGAAGTGGTTTGTTTTGTCAGACTACTGCTTGTTTTACTACAAAGGTGAGTGTGTGGGAAGTGCACTTGGCTCTGGATTAAGGGAAAATAAATAAAGTGATTTTGGTTATGAAATCAGACGTATAAACATTTTGGGATGTCCTCTGTGGGAAGATGCATGTCTTGATTGATGACAGCCTGTAATTAGACGTATGACACCCACTGCTATCACTGACTCTCCCTGGCTTTCTCCTCCTCTCACTTCTCCTTCCTCATTAACTTGAGTGTTTTATTATGGGATGTGATCTCTGCTTGTGTTGCCATAGCATCTTCCTCCTCTCCTCCATTAATCATACTGAATAATAGATAAGCCACATGCCACCTCGTGCCCCACGTTGCCACAACATAGCCCTGTCCAGAAAAGAGTCACCCATGAATTATGCCTCATTGATCCTCCTGCTGTTCATTAACCTGCCATCAGCCATTCACATTGTAAAAGAACTCTTGGCAAATGTAAAGAGTGTTGTTTTGGATGCCAGTAACAATAGTCCATGTGTGTGTTGTTGGTTCACAGACAGCCGAGAGGAGGCCGTGCTCGGGAGCATCCCTCTGCCCAGTTATGTCATTGCACCAGTTGAGCCTGATGACCACATAAACCGCAAATATGCTTTCAAGGTAACACTGAAGTGTCACTGAGTCAGACACATGAAATCATGTGTGTGTGTGTAAAATGTGTTCACTATTCTAGTTCAGTCTTAGGAGATCAAATGCAGTGGTTCACTTGAGTAGTGATCTTAAGCATGAAGAAATGTTACAGTTATGTATAAAAAAGTTGGGATCAGATCATCATCATTATTATTGCATCATATTGTTTCAGATTTGACTGAAATTACGTTTTTTAATATTTTTTTTTATTAAAGCAAACCTTTACTGCTGTTAGTATTAAAGCATGAAAGCATTAACACCGATATGTTTGAAAAGATGGCTTGTCTCATTTTGTTGAATTAAAACAACATTTTCACTTATATTCACATTTCTATGCAAGAGGGATTTTGCATGCAACTCACGTTTTGAATTCTATGAACATCTGGAGGACCTTTTGACTAAATGGTCTTTTCTAACGCAAACCTTTTGCTGAGGGTTAAAGTGGACGACTGCAGCACAAGGCTTTACGTATTTTAGTCACACCTTCTAAATGAGGGGATCTGCCTATATTAGCATATGCATTTCAAGTACAGCCGACTTATGCATGGTCTCATTTTATTCATCTACTGTGAGCAGGGGTAGAAACAAATTGTTCTCAGTAGCTCCAGTGCTCTGCAGAGGCTGCAGTAGTGCAGTCTTCAACACGGTGAGCACAGTGCAGGAGCTTTGTTTTCCCATTTAACCTTGAATGGCACATTGTTTATTACACATAAAACAGCCCGAAGGCATTTGGTAATAATGTCATTTTTACTTGAAAGTCTTTTGTGAGTTGTGCCAGAGGACAACAGAGGGATTATGTCGTATTCTTAAGGCGAGAGGGTGAATGTTCTCCAGCTCCTCCTCTGTGGAAGCAGAGCTTGTTGCAGAGAACAATGGTACCTGAATGTTTGATGCATCACTGCAGCTTCAGGGCATTCTGTTGCAATCCTTTTCAGCTCCTTTGTAGTGGGGCTTTTTGTTCTTCCAGACTGTGTGTACATGTGTGTGAATATGGGTGCTTCTGTGGGACATACCGCCCGTGCATTAAAGATCATATTACGCACAATGGAAATTTGTACAATAATTGCTCTGCAGGGAGTATTAATTATACATTCAGCCTCTTCACTGTCTCCTCCCACCGCTTGCCAGGGAGTATATGTAAGGTTAGGTGAAATGAGCCTAGGCTGTGCTTTCCCACCCTGTATTTAGGAGATCCTTATCCCCTCCTTCCCTCGCTCCCTCTTTCCCCGAGCCATCATGCATTAAAGAGCAGGAGATTACATTACGTGCATCGGAGGTGCTTTGGAATATTTCAGTTACTGCTAAGCAAGCGTGACAGCTGCTCAGTGGATGTCTGGTGTTGTTCAACAGAGGAATGTCAGAGCCACTGACATGTACAGTGAATTACAGACTGGCCTGTGCTGGCCTGAAATAATGAGATGAAATAATGTGCTATAGTTGGTGACTCAAATTACTCTTAAAACTAATTTGTTTAGCAGCAGTTGAGTGCAGATATAAGAGGCCACAACAGGCTGTGTAAGTCAGTGCAGTACTTATCTGAAATATTTACATGTTGGAGTATTTACCTTCCTGAAAGCACTATGGGCTGTGCTCTGATGTCTGATGTCATTTATCATAACACTGTATGATTTTGCCACTGTTACTCACTCTTGTGATGACCACAACATTTTGCCGAGTCAGCACTGATCTGCTGTTGTTGTTGTTTTATTTTTGTTCTCGTATTTTTTTGCTCATCTCACCGTGTTTCTCTCATTCCCTGGTGGTCTATTGCCCTCCATTGTGACCTGGTGTGTGTGCACGGGCGGAGTGAGTACTGTTATCTGCAGGCAGCCATCCTGACTTCCTGTCCTGCATGAATAGGTATTTGATTTCCCTTTAGCCTCATCAGCGGTCCGCCACTCTCAGCTCGTTTTATTCCATATCATCCTATCAGCCGCTGAATGCACATTATTATCAATGTGCATCGAGGTAGTATCATGTGCGGACATGACTACAGCAGCAATCTACGGACAATGCCAGAGCCTGAAGGGGTGCTGTTAGTTTTAGTGAATAATTTCAGTGTGAATTTATTCGGGGGAAAAAAGATAGTTAGTTTCTTATTTACTGCTGGTATTAAGGCAGTAACACCTTTGTACTCCAGTAAATTGGATTTTAATTGAAAATTTGTTTTCACATTCAAAGCTGGAATGGTAGCACTTTTATTTCTGAACAGTGTGAGAGGACAGCAACGAGACTTCTGGGTCTATGTACGTAACAACAGACAGATTTTCAGAACATAAAACTTGTCATAGTTTCATAGCTATGATAACTTCTTGGTCACAATGAAAAATAATAGCTAATTTGTCATTTTAAAAATGCGGTCAACAGGTACAACATGACACTCATATTGCCAGTGGCTCACTCTCATGCACATACATACACATATATGGCTCTGGTTTTTGTCTTGTCACTTAACACATCATCACAATCATGGGAGATGTGGGACGACAGCATCTGAGCCACTTTTTCCACACTCCCTGATTTAAGTTTCTTTGAATATTTGCCCCCTGCTGTACATATACATATATGCACCATAAAAGCCGCTTACTTGTTTCACTACATTTGTTTTGAAACAGGATTCTTTTGAATTTACTTTGCAGTGTTTGGCTTGTTACATGTTAAAATGAAGGATTTTAATTGGGATGAATTAATTTATTTTACAGTCTTCATAGCAAAGAAATTGTGGTTGTTAATAAGATGGTGTTTTTGGTTCTCAGGTGCCTAAGCTAGTGAAGAGGTCAAAGGTCAAAACCACAGCTTTCGTGTGCAGTTGTGATACGAGCTGTGACGTAATGTAACAAGTCAACTACAGTATTTTATTTGTGAGGGAGGATACATGTGATACTTCAGGATTATAACTGAAAGAAGCGTTTATGTTATTGTGGATAGTGTTTATTTAGCATATTGTGGTATTTGATTCAGTAAAGATCCTGGTCTTTTTAAGATGTGCATCATATAATGAAGTTCTTCCTGTGTGTGTGTGTGTGTGTGTGTGTGTAAAGCAGTGACAGGTGCCCATAATTGCGTTTTCTTTGTTACTCTATGGCTGTTTACTTAGTCGCTGTCTAATCCTCTGTGCTGAAGAGACTGTACAGAGCTTTCATCGGTGGAAAATATAACCTGATGCTTTTTATTTTATTCACAGAAACAGCACAATGTCAGTGTTGTTTCTGCTGCAGCTCTTTGCCTTCTCCCTATTCTTTTAGTCTTAGTAAAGTGTTGCTGTAAACTTTGTGCTGAATAAGTTGACAGCTGTCCGTCTCAATAAATGAAACAGCAAAGTTTTTCACTCATCACTCACAGGTTTGTCTAATCTTTGATAAAAAAAGTTGTGATGTCCCTCCTCTCTCTCCCTCTGGATCTCTCTCTGTTTGACAGGCGAGCCACACAGGAATGCGCTCCTACATTTACAATAAGAACTCTGTGATTGGCTCACAGGCGGAACACTGCGGGATGCGGACATATTTCTTCAGTGCGGACACACAGGAGGACATGAATGGCTGGATCCGCGCCATGAACCAGGCTGCGCTGATGCAGCAGAGTCACACTATAAAGAGGTTGGTCTCGCACTACAGAGCAGGATTCACCTTAATGGTTGGTACTCTAGTACCATCATCTTTACATCCATAAAGCAAAGCAGTCTCTGTGATGCGGATTTGTCTTGATATATCATTGGAGAAACTGGGCATCACTGTGACTGTAGTGTTAAACTGGCAACTGCTTTAATTTTGGTCTCATATCTGAATTTCTTCGCTTTCTCTCCTTTATGTGTTTTATTATAACAGCAGATTCAGTATTGTGTGTTTCCTATGGGGCACTGTTGTGTCTGCAGTGTGTAAATGTCAATCTGAGTCTGATATAAATGAGGCTCACTGCAACCACTGATCACACATAAGACATTTGACAGCAGAATGTGTTTCTACAGCATTAATCACAATGTACAAAGCAGATTTGTGCACTGAATGGTTTTAGAAAATATTAACAGTCATTAACAGAAATAATCTGCAATACATACTCTGTGACAGCTGTGTCTGTGGTAAATGTACTGTAAACTGTAATTAGATTAGCTGGATGCTCTGCATGGTTTGAATAATCTGGGCAATAATGCCACTTAGAGGCCAATGTAAGTCAATACTCCTGAAATGTTTATTTCAGAAAGCGCTCATGTTCATGATAGTCTCAGTTTGGGCCTTTGAAATGAAACACTAACTACATGACATGCTTTGCACTAATGACGTTATAATAAACATTAATACTAACACACTGGGTGAGGTGATCACTCAGCTGCCATGAAAACATGTGCCTCAATCAACCAAAGTATATTACTTTACACTACAGTATATTTAATTACTGCCCTTCCTTTATATTTACCTTTACCTCAGGAGTTATTTCAGGAATAAGAAGTATGAAGTATGCAGTTTTAAAACATGTTTTATTAATTTTAGGGGTAATGATTCTTGGATTTTAAAATGAAACCTGATGAGTCTTATCATTTGAGCCCACTGAGAAGTGCAGCACATTACCCAGAGCAATTAAATGAAGACAAAACAACTGTCATTTCTCCCTGAGGATTCACTGTGTATGGATTCTCTCAGAAAGTGCTGATGGAAACTCACTGAGCAGCTCCCTGTGGTGTCTGATATTGAAACTCAGTAATGAATCTGACCATATGAAAACAAATGAATTGGGATATGACTATGGCTGTGTAATCTGAGTGTGGCCATGTTTTTTTTATCCACCTCTTTTTAATTACTTGTGTGAAGAACCGACCTTCAATTCATTATGATCTACAGTGAAGAGGAGAAATGAGATACGAGTAAATAAGTGTGAAAGTGTAGTCATGTATTATAGTTGTAAGGTGAAGTACCTCAACTCTTCAGTGTCTACTCTGTAATGTGGGATAGGCTGTATAAAGAAATGTATTTCAACTAAATGAACTTGATAAAAACTTGTATAAACACCACAGTGTTGACAGGTTATATTGCGTCTTTTTAATATACCTTATATTTTTTATCTGACTATTTCCCAGTGAGGTGGAGAAGCCAGAGAAGGCTGGACAGCAGGCCTTCCCACAAACGAACCACGTCCACGTCGACCAGAACTCACCTCGTCCAGAAAGCCTTCACAGGGCCGACAGAGAGGAGTCTTGTGATAACGGCATCAGACTGGCTCCTGGAGATGAAGTGAGGTATGGAATAGAGATCCAAGTGAGGCCCGGGCCGTCAGCCCCAGAGGAACGAGCGGAGAGACTCTCTCCAGACCCTGTCAAGAACGGACAGCCGACTGTAATCCAATTGGCTCTGCCGCCGGAACAAAATGGAAATCTTGTCTATCAGCGGGGCTTTGTTTCGCAGAAAGGAACTGAAAAACATGTGCAGAGGAAGAACACACGGGCTCAGGTGGAGCAGTGGGTCAAAGTTCAGAAGGGGGACCCACCAAAGAGGTCAGTGTGACTCCGTTCCTTTAAATACAGTCTATGGACTCCAACAGCATTTCTCTCTACAGCAGCATGAACAAGGATGGGAAAAAAAACCTCAAGTAAATGCTTCCCTCTAGTGGCTTATATGTGTATTTGAATTGTCCAGTGGTTTTATTTATTTTCATTTCATTTTATGTAGAATAAGAATCATAATTGTGGGCAGATAATATGAAAATCTTTGTATTAAAGTGTGTTTCTCTGTCTCAGTGCTCCCTCTACTGAGTACAACCTCCCCCGGCGGACTCCCCCCTTGAAGCCCAAAGGCAGCACAGTGGATGCCACCTATCAGTCGTTGCCAAAGTCTCCCCGTCTTCCGTCCGGCAGCAACTCTCCTCCAGCAACGTCCAACCTGCCCAGTGACTACAAGTACGCTCATGACCGACTCAGCCACTTCCGCATGTCCACCGACGAGCGAATGGCCGCCAAGGAGGGAATGGTGTGGCAGCTGTACGAGTGGCAGCAGCGGCAGCAGTTCCGTCACGGCAGCCCCACTGCTCCCGTGTACAGTGGGCCCAACTTCACAGACTCTTCCTCCTTTAGAGTCACTGTGGAAATGCCGCGTTCCATCTCTGTCCCTCCGTCCCCGTGTGAA
The DNA here is from genome assembly GCF_022539355.2 of Hippoglossus stenolepis. Taxonomy (NCBI): domain Eukaryota; kingdom Metazoa; phylum Chordata; class Actinopteri; order Pleuronectiformes; family Pleuronectidae; genus Hippoglossus; species Hippoglossus stenolepis. The sequence continues at coordinate 12,872,455 of NC_061483.1, forward strand.
GTCCCACCGTCCGTCCCCTCCTCATTCAAACCGCTGTCCCCTCGCAGGCCACACACTCCCTCAGACAGACGCACAGTCAGGCCCCTGGATGAAGTAACATCCGGGGACAACACAAGATCCAGCTCCCCCGGCCATATTTGTGCACATCTTTCCCAGGTAAGTGTGGAGAGGATGAAGAAGTTACTCCTGTAGATTAAAAAGTCAGCATAATCATTATAAAACTAATGTAACTATTGTATTGACTTACTTAATCTAAAGTTATTTTTCAGAGAAATATAAAGGATGATCTGATTCGGTCTTATTTCATATTATATCAATATTGACAAATTATGAAAAGGTCAAAACCAGCAACAACAAGTATTGTCCTTTGTTCAGATGTAGCTTAAACCTCCTGTACTATATTTAAAATGCTAAGGGCTTTGGAGGATGGGCTGTCTTGGTTGGCCTAAAATAATTTATTGCTTAATCAGATTAGATACATACTTTATAGATTAGTCTATAGACAAAAAGAAAATTTGGGAGCTAATTTTCTAATTGTTTATGTAAATTTTAAGAATATAACTACTTTTTCTTAGTTTTGGATCTGTATAAATCTTTGTAGATGTATTATCTTTGCATTTTGGGCTGTTGGACGGTAAAAGCAGGGAATGTCAATATGTGGGTTTTGGCCATGAGAAATTTCGATGAGCATTTTTCTTCAGCGTGTGATTTTTCTGTAGACAAAATTACTTATTGGGTAGTTAACATGTCTCTTGTGCCACAGTGCCCTTAAAGTGGCAGAGAGCAGTGACGGTTCACATGGGTGCTAGTAGGTGTGTTCCCACACTTATAGTAAGAGTTGTCGTTGTGAAGGACCTCATGGGAATCAGTTAGAAAAAGATCATTATTTGACTGAAGTTAGATAATGCTCAGATTGATAGATGGAGTCCCACCCCACATCAATGTGTGTTCTCAGTCGTTGGTGCTTTTACCCATAAGACTGGCACACTGTGAATGTCTGTAGTCTTTCATTGGCTTGTGATTCAAGTAAAATGCGTAAATTCACATGTTGTGAACCAAAGGGACAAAGGTCTCATTCTCACAGAAGAGGATGTGAGGTATCTGTTGAAGGACACCATGGGAAAGATCCGCCTGAGAAGGCTCTGATTTCTCAGCGCGCACACTTTGATGCTCATGTGAATCATTTGCAGATTCACACAGTCCACACCCAGGCCTCCTCCACAGGTGGTGTGAGCATGTGTGAGTAAGAGCTCGCGTCACCGCCGTTCCCCCAAACCAATCGCAGCGCTCAGACAGCAGCGCCGCCACCGCAGGAGACGGCGCGAGGGGACGTCCCGTCATCCACACCCTGCGCTGTCTCCCCACCACTCCCTCCACATGTGAAAAGATCTCCCTCCAAACCATCACCACATTTGCCAGCACACACAAGCCTCACGACCAACCCGTTAGCCTTGCACAAGTAAACAAAGTGTCGCAGATGCTGTGTTTCCTCCATCATTCACCCCAGTGTTAGGGCACTAATTATAACCATAAAACAGTGACGCACAATTATGGAAAACCCTTTTGATAGAAGATACATTTTTAACAAAGGGAGCCACAGGCCCTGCGCAAGATGATCTGAGTGAGCCGTGTTTATGGGAACCAAATTTAGCCGCCACAAACTTAGTTTTGGTGCACCCAGCATCTTTGAGGCTCATGGTTCTTTCTGGCTGTGGTGCACTTAAGTAATAGCGATCTGTGTACCTCTGTGGAATATCCTTAAGAAGTATGTTTTATTAGCAGCTAATACAATTTGCCCAGGGCTCCTCAGCACCCAATAAACATCTCTACTGTATCTCAAACATCAGCAGCGGTCTCTTTCTTCTGATCTCGCATTTAAATAAAAAACCTATTATACAGCAAAAAAATAGTGGCATGGGAATCTCAGAGGGAATGGCTTACAGTGCTTCTCTTGCTGGTAGCAAACAAATGTTATTTTAAGAAAGCAGGTTTAGTATAATTTATGTGTAGTTAATTAAATCTCTTGTTGTTTGTGTCCTTTTAAGGTTCGATAGTGGGCCTGGTTTTCGCTTATTCTGTGTGTTAAGCAAAAACGTCAAATTCTCCGAGCCCTGTAGCGTCTCAAACTCGGGGCACACCTTGTTTCGAAAAAGAGATGAGGAGCGATGAAAGGGAGAAAGGGATAGATGAAAAAATAAATCTGCCGTGTAGACAAATTAGTTTGCAGACTTGGAGGCGATGGTTTAACTTCAACATTTCAGTGTGATGGAGGGTTTTGTATCTTACTTTCAACACTGAGGAGTAAATTAGACATTCTGTTTGATTTGACTGCATGAGATCTGTAATAACAAGTTGATTCAATTTGTCTGTCCACAGACTTCCCAAATAGAGAGAAGGTCCGTGCCAGCCATGGGCTACATCACACACACCGTCAGTGCACCGAGCTTACATGGCAAAACGGTACGATCCTCTCCAGTACGTGCACCACATACCTTGGTTTCATTGGTAGTGTTGTTGTAGTTTTACTGTAGTCGAACACAGACAATCCTGGTATGAACACTGTATTTCTTATGCTCATCTCTGTGACAGCAACACGATGTAGAATCTAGAGCTGACTGAACCATTATAAAGCTTGTAAAATCTTTAAGTCACACATTTGTTTAGTGTTATCAGTCCTGATAACCTCTGTCCTCAAAGCCCTTGTAGCACAATAAATCACATCTCCACACAGCAGCTGTAGCTTTTACTTTCCCACCATTATGAGGACATGAGCAGGAGTCTCCTGTACCACTTCTCTCTGCTGCTGTAGCTCAGCCACTGTACTACCACAGATGGTTCTCAAATATGTTTCTCTCATTCCTCTGTGCTTTCACTGGCCCTCTGGCCCTTAAACCCCGGGGCTTGACCACAGCCAGAGGAGCTGACTCTGCTCCTCATTCAGCTTCGGAGGCACCAGGCCAAGATGGCTGGTGTGCATAGCCCCAACTATGCGTTCGCTCACCTGCAGCACCACCAGCACAACGGCCTTCTAGGCCCCGGCATGCAGGTCAGGGGCCCTCGCACATTCCCTAACCACCTTAACTGCAACCACTGCCAGTGCATTGTGGTGCCCATCACCCCAGCCAATCCCATACATTACTTCCCTGTCATGCTTCAAAGACCATTGTGAGTCCATTGGCACTGCTTGGTTGTCTTGTTTACTCAATCATGTTGGCATGGGCTGTGTAGTACCTCAGACTGTCCAGTTTGCCTTTTAGCATCACATTAGTCTTAATAATGAGTGTCGCTCGTCCACCTTGTTCAAAAAGAGCTAATAAAGGCTTGTGTTATTCTGTTCATAATAAGTAATGTGCCATATTATCAGCATGTTGCTTGTTGACTGTGCTTGCGTTTTAAAACTTTTCACATTTCCATCTACATTTCTGTAAATCTCTGCTCTTGGTGTTATCACTCTAAAGCAGCCATCAGGCCACAGTTTCTCTTCTGAGAGCAGAGCTGTAAGAAAAGCCGACCACAGAGAAGCTGTAATGGTGCTCAGTAATGACACCACCACCCAGTTTCTAACATCCAACCATTCTCTGGTCATTCTCTGTGCTTATGAAGGAGTGTAAACACTCACTTTGACCTCATGGCATGCACAAGACCTGTGTTGCTCATTTGTGTACAAGGTCAGTCATTAGAAACCAGTTCAAAAATTCCACCATTATCAAGTTACAGTTTGGCTTTTACTCACTGTGGATAAAAAGCAGATTGAGATCAAGGTAATTCGAGTTCTGTTTACAAAGCCTGAACAGCTAATAAAGGCCTCAGGAGTCATCTGGACACCCATTATCCTTTGCAGCTTCATTTCAAATGATTTATCTCTCCGCTGCTCATTTAAAGGCTGATGATACTTACATACAACTGAAGAAGGACCTGGAGTATCTAGATCTGAAGGTGGGCCCCAACAAAGTAAATGCCACTTTATCCTTTTCATCCTCTACTTCATCTCCCTGTCTCTGGACTGCAGTGCTGTTTTCCTGCTGCTGCCTCCAACATCTGCCTCCCTGTTCCCCCCTTGATCTCTCCTCTGTTCTTCCCTGTTCTGTCTACTGTCTACTTCTAATGGAATTTACATGTCTTGTCTTCTTATTATGTAAATTACACATTTGAGGATTAATGCTAATTTTCACATTAATAAGAGAGTAAATCGAATGTGAGCATCATGAAGTTACAGAACCATTTGGCTTCTCACTCAAAGTGGAAGTTCTCATGTTCGTCACAATGTTTTCCAGTAGATGATCCTACTGGGTGATGCAGTGTGGTTATGTAGTTTTGTCACTGTAACACATGTTGATGTCAATTGTAGTTTTTATAAGCACATGGTTGCATTTCTAAAATGTCTGAGTCGTGTAAACTCCCATTCCCATTTCAGTGTTGCTCAAATGCAAAGCCCCAGTTCTGCTGTATTTTAACAATGTGCCTCATTTTGTTATCCGCTGACATAGATTCAATTTTGTCCTGTGCAAAGCATTTTCCTAATTGATTTGTATGTTTAACACCACTATGCAATAATTGGAAATGTGGGTTGTGTTTTGGAACGGCGGGAAGGTCCTCTAACGGACAGTACGTCCTGTAACGCCTCTCCATTTCCTGTTTCAAAACAGATCCAAAGTATTGACCCGATGATCGTTTCAGTACACAATGTGTTTGCAAACTCCACTCCGAGTTGTGGGTACTGTTACAATGTAAGGATGGTGTGCATACAAAGTTCAATCAGACCATTCCTCCGCTTCTCGAATGGAATGTGATGCATCCCCTGGATTTTGCACATGAATCCCTTAATCTGACCCTTCACTGTGTGACTCTCCAACGCTGCTATGAGACTTGAGATGATGGAGAGGAAGTTGTAATGACTCCTTGCATGCTAGAATGCATTTCTGAATGTGCTGTTGAACGTGCCTTTGTTATCATTACTTTGCTTTTGTTTTGCTTGTGAGAGCAGAGAAGATGACCCAATGGAGCCCTTTAGGAAAATGACTGTCAATGTGATCATGATATCACAACTTTTCGGGCCTCTGGTTTCATTCGGTGGTTTCCTCACATCATTGTTATGGTCTTGGTTTTGAGTACTATAGAAACTTAATAATACTGTTATAAAGCTGGAAAACTTGAAATAAGGATCACCAAACACTATGTGACCTGTGACTTTGTTTTTCATTCTGGTAAAAAACCCATGTCTGTCAAACTTCATGTTCAAATATAATCAAGAGGAATTCTTTTGAAAACTTTCCAAGCCCAAGCCACGATATCTTAGTCATCACTTGAGTAACTTTCCCAGACAAAACTAGACTTCCTCAGGAACCAGAGGATACATTTTAATACAGGCTGTGTGTTACCTTACATTGTAGTAGAAGTCACAGTAATTGACTTTAACTGGAAAATGCACCTTTAACCGACTCTCCCATTGATTTTGGTTATACTACTGTGCTGAGTGTGGGGATCTGGGTGTCTTATGAATATTCCAGCCACACTAACTGACAGTCCCATTATCTTGAGAACCTCTGGACAGGACTGGATTTATTTATTATACTGACAATCAAAAAAGGAAAATATCATAAAGTCACTTCTAACTACAACAGAGCTGATTAGAAAAAAAAACATTCCTATAGAATATTTTAAATTAGGGATATTATAAATAAAGAGTAAAAGAAGAAAGTGTATTTATTATCACAGCCACAGATACAGAACATGTAGCTTTACCTCACCATGAAACTAGAGGCCGTGTTAAATTATAGTTCAACATTAACCGAATGACATTAAAGAACATCTCAAACTTAAATATACCCCAAGTAGAAAAAAAATAAAAAATAAAATGATAAAGGACCTGGTTGTTCTTGTATGAAGCAACTAAGGAAGAGCAGCCTTGTGAATTTTAGGATCCCCCCCCACAATTCAAAGACACAGAAACTCTCTCTGCCTAGTCTAAGATTTTTCCAGCTTGTCCTTTTGGTTTCTTTGGTTGTGCTTTATTTTTCGTCATTATTTTTTGTAGTTCCATCAATTTGACTTCTCCAAAAGTCTCATTGTATGATGACTATTCTTGTGGTTGTTGTTATCTGTGACCTGGAAGCATTAGTCGTAAGATATCTTAAATAATGCCTTTCGATTACTGATGTTAAACATTTTACTTGTGGCTGTTGGGAATTTCAGGTTACTGGACGAGAGAGTTTAAAAAAAGAAAGACCTTCCAGGCCTGTGAAAATAGCAGAAAGTGATGCTGATGTAAGTGAATCGTTACGGTCTCAGGATTTGAAGATAAGCACGTTGTTTATCCGTCTCTTTCTTTTCTGTAAGATCTATTTTTTCTCGACTTCTTGTAATCCACTACAGAGAAGCATCTGACTTTCGCCTGACTTTACTGTGTGTTTTGGTGTGGTTTTTGTGTGTGCATGTTTCTAAGTTGTGGTAAACAGAGGCGGCTAAGGGAAGGGAACGTATGTGCATTGCAACACTGTGGGGACATCCACGCACGCTGCACAGTGAGGGCCTGAAAGTATCGACCACAGCTTTTATTTTCCTCCCTGCAATTTAAAGAGAAAAATACATGTAATGGGAGTTTTAGATGTTGAGCTGTTAAATTTTTCAGTTTGATTTGCCTGATCCGGCTTTTCTGGTTCTTTGTTTTCTGCTGAATGGAGGTAAATAAGATGGATGTCCTGGCTTTTCATCATTAGCATTGTTCCATTTTAACAATTTATAAGAAATTGCCAGTAAATTTGTCTGAACAATGAATATTTCATGCAATTAAAAACAACAATATACGGCAGCAAAAATAAAAACAGCTTAATTATTAATTGAACAGAATGATAAATAGATCTGAGGGAAGAAATGCACTGTGTGAGAAAGACTGTGAAGTAGGCAGTCTTATGCTGTTTTCATAAACACATAACCCATTTCTGGGAAAACAAATCTGTCACTCTCAATTAAGGCGGTTTTTGCCAAAAGTGAATGTGAAAATATGGATTTTTGATTATGATTACTTATAATGGGTATTACCAGTTCTCGCCCCCAAACTAGACAGTCTGGAGCCTTTTGATATTTCCCACTGCGCTGATGAGAGGAATTCCTCTGGGGTTTTCATACAGATGAGCCTTATTGACATATTCCCAGACAGCGGAGACTACGGGAGACGATCAATCCATCTTATCTGACTGCGCTGTTAAAATAAAGCTTCACAAAGACAAGAAATGAGCAGTCTGTTGTTAACAGATACTGTACATCATCAGTCCAGTCAGTTTTTATCTCTTTTCAGTTTTTATTGTTGCATTATCTCCGCACAGAGACTAATAAGAAGGAGAAGTATACGCAGTTTCTATCTTCTTTTTATTTCTATTTGTTTTTCCTTCAGGTGAAATTAAGTCGACTGTGTGAACAAGACAAGATTCTCCAGGAGCTCGAGGCCACGATACGAACTTTGAAGGAAGACAAGGTTTTTGTTTCATATGCATATTTCTTTTTCTCTATTTACAGTACTACTTGTGTGTGTGTGTTCGTGTGCGTGTGCGTGTGCGTGTGCGTGTGCATGTGCGTGTGCGCGTGTGCGTGTGTTTGTGTGTGTGTTGGCCTGTGTTGGTGTATTAGTGTGGCTCATGAATGCTTCTTGCATCATGACAGTGTCTTTCATGTCCCTATCTAGGACAAGTTAGAGTCTGTGCTAGATGTTTCCCACCAGCAGATGGAGCAGTACAGAGATCAGCCGTCCCACGCTGAGAAGATCGCCTATCAGCAGAAATTGCTACAAGAGGATGTGGTGCACATCAGGGCTGAAATATCCCAAGTTTCCACGGTGAGACCCAGGCAGCACTCACAAGTTCTGTTTGCTTATAGTGGAAAATACTGATCTTTGTTTAAGTTAAAATATGAAGTGCAGCTCCCTCACATTCAGTTTTGACAGGGAAGGTTTTACTCTGATTCAAACCACTCACACTGTCTCCTCCACTTAGATCATACACATACCTCTTGCATCATGTTTGCTTGGACTGTCTTCAGTATCAGCATCATGTTCGCCTCTATTTTTAGTTGTTCCCTTTTGATGGTTTCTGCAAATGGCACAATGTTTCAGCTCGAATGTGACAGTGTGAGAATGCGTGCTCGGGGATGAGCCTGAGGCCACAGGGAAACTCAGGAGTACATGTCTCCACTTCACAGAAAAATGCTTCAGTCAAAAAAAGCTCAGTTTTGAAAGTAAAAAGGTGAATTTCAATGGATGATTTAAATAGAGAACACAGGATTACACAACGGTTAAAAGGTATTTTCCAACCACATTGGCTGTAGTCAAACATATATGACCCTGGCAGTGGACAGTAGGTGATGCATATGACTGACTGAACTATGGAAACAAACTCAGATCCCAAGTGATTCAGATATAAACACTGGATTTCAATGAGGAAGCATAAAAACAGGAGTAACTCAAGATACCTGCAACCCGTAACGTGAGCTTATGTGTAAAGTGTGACTGTAAATCTCTGTGTTAAAACATTTCTAAGTAGCACTGGCTCGTGTAATGACTCCTCTCACTGGAGGCTGTTTCTTGTCTCATTAAAGCATGAAGTGAGTTCTGTCTTTGTTCTGCAGGAGATGGAGAACGCATGGAATGAATACAGTCGGCTGGAGAGAGATGTGGACTGGCTGAAGTCCGCCCTGCAGGGACACATGAACCGCACTGATCTCTCTCAGGTCTGTGGAGCAGTGATTAACAAATTAGTGCATATATGCAATATGTACATAAGTGTGTGTGTGTGTGTGTGTGTATGTGTGTGTGTGTGTGTGTGATCATTAATTAATATTTTGGTACACGGGGAATTTATGTGTGTTATGGAAAATGTGTCCATGTTGAGGTCCATGTTTCTATATGAGCAGCAGGAGAAAGTCCAGATCAGAAAGGAGCTGTGGAGGATTGAGGACGTTATCGCAGGTCTCAGCAGCAGTAAAGCCAACTACAAAGTCACTATCTCCTCTGTCACCAACCCAGGTAAGACAAGAGCGTCCTGGAGGTTTGGAAGAAAGGTTCTGGTAGTTTTCAACCTGGGCCCGATGTCTTTAACTGTGTACATTGTAATCAGTGCAGTAGATGACCTCTACCTGCAGCAGTGACAGTGATCACTTAGTGGCTACGACAAAATCTAATGGGGCAACTGGGACAGTCCACAAAATATCCACTAAAATGGCTTTTTTTTACAATAAGAATCTGGCAACATTGCACATGTCTCAGTCAATGAGAAGTCTCACTCTCCACCGTGCAGCAGCTAAAAAAACAGATCTGGCATAGTTTCCCTGATGAAAATCCAAACTCCTCTCTCCAACTCTCTCACTCTTGTTTCCACCCCTGTCTTCCTGCAACAACTGTTCTCTTTGAATGAGAACAATTACCTTTAGAAGACTTTCCATGGAGCGTCGCAGTTGCCCCATAAGATAACATTGTAGCCAGTGCTGCTGTTTCACGGCTAATGGTGGTGGCGGTCTATATATCTATAATAAGATTTTGTAAGTACCATTAATTTACACACCTGTTTATTCATATCATTTATAAACATTGGGCCCAGGTTGCAAAATAGCATTATTCCACTTAAATGTGAACAAGGCAAATTGTACTTGCAGTACATGCCATGTGCTCATGCTTCTGTGTGTTGTCATTAAGCCTCTTAATCCTATTCTGTGTACTGATGCCCTGAACATTTACCATGGGAAAATAAAGAACAGTCTTTACACTGTGTGTTCATGTTACATGTTCATATATGTCCAATTCCCCAGAGAGGAAATTTGTGCCTTCAGTGTCGGCATCATCAGTGCCTTCTGTGTCTGGGAGCCCGTCTGCTATGGAGATGAGACTGTCCCAGCATCAGCAGCACAGCCCCCACCTCAGCCCGAGTGGCCACACCCCCACCCTCTCCTCCAGCCCCATCCAGCAGCTCTTGCACCACTCCTCCACATTCACCAGTGGGCTCAAATGGGTGAGGAACCTTCGCCACAGAAGTAACTTCAGCTGGTTGTTACAAACTAAAGACATAAAGCAAAATCACATCAAGTCTCTTTACTTTGCTTACTCAGCTTTTCAAATTTCATTTACTATCTCACATTGGTTAACAGTTTTTCTGTGTGCAGGGTGAGGAAGATGTGCCTCCCAGACCTCCTCTACCTCACGTCTACAGTCCAGATGAGCACCCCCCTACTGTGCCCCCGTTGCCCCGGGAGACAACGGTCATCAGACACATGTCTGTACGGGGCCTCAAACGACAGTCAGATGAGCGTAAACGGGACAGGGAGATTGGCCAGTACACTAATGGAGACAGTAAGGTACAAACCCTTTCTCTGTGTATCTGTGTGTGCTGCTTCCATCTCTAAATTTAAGTTTCTCATCCGGCTCTGACCTCTGTCTGCTTGTCTTAGGTGGAGCTCAGGCCTTTTCTGAGCGACCCAGAGCTCATGGGAGCTGGAGATGGCTCCAGTCACATCAGTGTAGTAACATCTGGACATGATGGAGGTTACCAGACGTTACCTAGCAGAGGTGCGTGGATGAAAGAGCCTCATTCAGATGACCTCATTTCCACTAACCAAGATTTTTGTATATATATAAATATATTTCGTATTACCATGTACATATTGCCAAGTGTCTTGATGTTGGCTCTGCCTCAGGAGTTGCTGGCTCCTCGCTCAGACTAAATCAGTCTTCAAGCATCTCGTCGTATGTGACCATCCGAAGATCAGCCTCAGCTGCCGGCATGAAGGTGAGCCACAGACTTATTTATGAAGAATCAAATCCAACATCAAATAAAAAAATCTGATTTCAAAGTGAAGACACAAATAAACAGAGAGACAGCACAGATATACATGAAGTAGCATGTAACTCTCAATTCTGGATCATATCAATGACGTTCATTAAAGAATTCATTGAGAGTTAAGTTCTTTAATATTAAGAGTTTTAGTTCATCTGGAACCAGCTGGAAATTCACAGGTGGACTTCAGTGAAGGATGCTGTTATTTCTGCACTATGGGCTTTTGCACAAATAATAACCACCACCTTTGTCAGATGTAGATCTTAATATGTCAGTTTTTAAAATCACCAGGTACAAAATATTAATAATAGTTTCAAGAACGTTTTTGAAGATCAAAAGATCTCAGATTTTAGTATCTAGTATTTCAAGCTCTCTGCATCAGATTCTGTCTGTTCGCTCCAGATATGTCCTGTGCTCCTTTTGCATTTCTTATTTACATCAGCTGCTGTCTGCTTTTACCTTCTTGTTTAGCTTGTTGTTTTTTTTCATTCGACTTCTTTACCTTCAGCTGCACCTTTTGCTCTTGTTATCAACTCTCTTTTTCCTCCCACTCCTCTCAGGAGAGACCAAAAAGTGCCTTGGAGCGTCTGTACTCCGGGGAGCCGGCGCAGCAGCAGCAGCAGCAGCAGAGGGGGAAGATGAGTGCCGATGAGCAGCTGGAGAGGATGAAGAGGCACCAGAAGGCCCTCGTCCGCCAGCGCAAACGCACCCTGAGTCACGGAGACCGTCGCACCGCATCCTCGCGTCCGCTTTCTGCAGACTTTGGATCAGTATGTTACTAGAACAGTATCACACATAACACTCTCATGCTTGACGACAACCAAACCGAGAATGGCGATCTACGGTAGTTGTGCATGCCTTACTTCAGAGTAGCTAGTAATACATTCAATTAATGCAGTATGATAATTCACTACTATTTCATGCATGTTGTTTCATGCTTGAATTGATCTTTTTCCCAGCAGACATTTTGACTTGTTGATGAAGGGAACGCACAGGGTTTAAGCCCCCGCGTCTGAGTCAGCCTGTGGCCAGAGGCATTATGCTTCAGGGTTGGAATTTGTTGGTCAAAGGTAAAGGTCGCTGTGACCTTACAAAACTCATTTGTGTTGTGAACGCAACATCTCAGGAACACCTTGAGAGAATTTATTCAAATTTGGTACAAACCTTCACTTGGACTCAAAGATGAGCTGAATAGAATTTGGTGGTCAAAGGTCAAGGTTACTGTGACCTGAAAACTCTTTTTTACCTTGTGAACCTGTTATCTTAAGAACGCCTTGAGAGCATCTTTTCAGATTTGGTACAAATGTTCACTTGGACTCAATAGATAAACTGAAGAGATTTCAGTGGACAAAGGTCATCGTGATCTCATATGAGTCTGGAAAAAAATATATGTCCACTAAATCTGAACTGATTGGTGCAGGGTGGTAATTCCACCACCTTAGTAGTGGTAGAATTACTAACTTAAATGATGGCTCTGTTTTGTGCTGCTGTCCCATTAAGCCACTGTGACAGTGGCCGATAGGCAGAATAGCAGGACCTGAAGCAGCTAAATGGAATCCAGCCATCAATACTTTGTATCATTTACATCTGTGCATTTCTTGCTCTGACACGTCAAAACGTCTTCAGTGAAAAAGGCTGACAAAGACAGGTAACACTCTCTGCTTCACACTCTGTAGCACAAAAGTGTTTAAAATACATAACAATTGAAACGTGTTTATTATGAGGAGGAAATTATAACTTTTAAATAGGGATAATAATCTTGCTAATATCTTTAAGTGTCTTGCCTATCAAACATGTAACACACTAATTACCTCAGACATCGGACCTTAATACCATCCACTCCTCACATTCATTGATTTATGGTTATTGTTCCCTCTGTTGTATCCATCCCTTCTCTCCCCTGTTCACTGATCATTTCATTTCTTGGCTGTGGCTGATTTCACTCTGTGTACTTTAACCATTCTACCACCCTGTTTTCTACCTGGTGTCTGTCCTGTGTGTCTTCATGTAGATTTTAATGTTCTTCAGTTAAGCGCTGTTGCTGTCTCAAAGCGGTCCATTTATTTGTGTTCATGTATGTGTGTCCATGTGTGTGTGTGTGTGTGTGTGTGTGTGAGAGAGAGAGAAAGTGAAATAAAGTGCCTTATTTTTCTACTGACCAAAACACTGACATGCACTGAGCAATGTCTATTTAAACCGACTCAACTCAAGCTCCTCACAGTATTTTTCTAACTGGATTTACTTTAACTTTAACTTGAATGAAGATGGAGATGATCTGAGTGTTGATGGGTTTTGGGACCTGCTGTTCCCTCTCCCCAGGCTTTGTGAGAGGAAGTCTTCCATTTAGACAAACTAATGTGTCTGAAAACAAAGGTTAAATGATCTGACTGTTTGCTCAGTGTCTTTATCTGCTAATTACTTGTTAGTTATAAGAATCCTTCCTTTTGCATGTGAATGTTTGCAAATAAATAAACAATATTTTCTGATGAATAAAAATTGCCATGTTTTTTATTCATTATTTGTGTTATGTTAATATGAATGGAACCTCATCGGTGTGAGTGAAGTGATGTTTCCTGTTTATTTTAGTGGCATTGTGGCATCATCCTTATTTCTGTTGTGGAGAATTTACAGAATTCTCTAATGTCAGAGCCTTTCATTTCATTTACACATGCATACTCATCTATGCATGCTCCCCTTTTCTTTTTCACACCTGTACACACACACACACACCCTCTCCTCTATCACCAGTGATAACAGGTGTGTTGCACGGTACACGTTTCATGAAATTGAGCATGAAGGCAAGTGAAACGCGTCAGTTTCACCTTGACTTGAGAATCAAGACATCTTGATGGCAGCATCCTGTCGTTTGTTTCACAGTATATATATATTTTTTCCCCTGTGTGCGTATTCCAGTGGAAGAGAGAGCAAGAGTTTGACCTGCAGCTGCTCGAGAGGGCTGTTCAGGGGGAGGAGGCGCAGGGCGTTAGGAGCGTCCAGGGGGAGGAGAGACCCCCCGAGCACAAGGAGAGACCCCGGTCGCAGTCTGACGAATGGCTGACCTATCGCTCCACGGCCACAACTCCCCCTGCACAGGAAGTTGACCTGGAGCCACTAGATTATGACGTGGACCTTAACAAAGAGGTGAGTTCTCTTTGTCTCAGTGAAGAAATACAGCTGATGAGTTCAATGTCAATACTTAGACAAACTAGAATGTCACTCAGTAGAGTGCATACGTCTGTCGAGGCCCAACAGTCCCCTTATGAGACCACATTTGATCCAATAGATCCAGATTTTTATTTTGATCTGTGTCATTTGATTTGTGTCATCCCGATAAAAAAAAGACAAATGCAGATGAAAATACAACCTCCATGCAGCAGTGGTAATAAATAAAGGTAGAAGAAGAATCATCACATTCACTCAGAGACAAAAAATGGAAGGAGTGTGTGTATGAGTCCAGCCCAGTCAAACAGTCCAGTCCAAACTGTACAAGAAGTTTCTGCAAACTGAGATTGTTATTTATTTTTCAACTTACTGAACTTAGTTCCTGAGAACTGAATAAAAAGAACAATCCAACTGATTTGGGTGTTTGGAAGCTCTTTTATCCTTTATAAATACAAAACATATAACTAAGAAGTAACTTTGAATACATCAAAAACTTTGAGCTGATACCCATTGCCTCAGTTGTAGTGAGGAACATGCCACAGAGTTTGTCATTTTCCTCTACATCAGCATCCTGAAGCAATATTGTGGGATAATTGGAAGACAACTGTGTTAATGAAATTGTCAATAGTAGCAGCATTGACCACTAAAAGAACGCCATCATCGTATTTCACTGGGAACGCTAAATGCCTGAGTGAGTTGTCATGTTACTGTGAAAACAGCATTTACACCCACCCCACCCCATCTTCACAGATTCACTCTACTGTTAAAACTATTTTGGGACTGATGGGACGGCTTGTTTTGTTCTACCCTGGATATTGATATTGTCACATGAACACCCTCTTTCAGTGTTAAAAAAATAAATCAAATGTTGGAACAGCAAACGTCACATCGAGTGCTGATTGTATGAGGCTGACAAATGAGGTAGAAGAAAGAAGCAGATATACATCTGTAATACTGTGTTGATGAATCACCAGCACCACCCACTAATGTTGGATTATATCTGTTTTCTTCCAGCTCATTTATCTGCCTCTGTCTCACAGTTACAGTCTTTATGTGCAGCTGCGTTCTTCCTCCACGAGCCACGTGTGAGGTTGTTTTTCATGGATGAACTAACATTAAACGACACACTGCAGCAAGAAACGTTTAGTAGTCAAGAGTGTAATTAGTTCTCAACTCCTAAAATTAAAATTAAACTTTTGAACTGTCGTGTTTAAAGGGCGACATCTCCCACACAGCTCTTTCTTCATTCATGTAAACCTCAAATTAAAGCTGAGACTTGGCACTTAACTTTTGTTGTGTCCATTATTTTTATTTCAAATTGAAGGAGCTGAAGCTCAGAGGCTGCGGAACAAAAATTGTTTTTTATAACTGTCCAATTACTTGCAGCCCTGACTGCGTGTGCTGCTTTCAGTTTTAAACAAACAGCTAAATTACCAGCTTGTTGTAGGTTTAGCTTCAGGAGAGCTAGAGCTCATCCCTGAGCTCATTCTTACCTCTCACTCTACTTATCATTAATTATATGTGTAAATTATCTTACTAACTGTCACCGTATTCAATATCTCAACTCTGAAAACCTGAGCTTAAACACTGTCTCTTCAGCCTGGCTTTTAATTAGATATGGTTTATAGACATACCTTTATTTTATTCACTTATTTTTTTGCATCTATGCTGTACATTTTATTCCATTTTACATAACTGTTCTTATTATTATCATATGTTTTATTTGCCTTTATTGATGATCTCTTCTATTTTTTATTTATCTTAATTGTTATTATAGCTTTTAAAATTTATTTTATTATTTAATTTCATTGTCATTAGTTTTTTTCTTATTTATTCATCATCGGCCAATTGTGAAGCTCTTTAAACTGCACGAATCTGTATGAAAGGTGCTGTACAAATACAGTTTGATGAATTGATTAGACTTGTGTAAGTGGAGTTGTTTTGTGTCACACCTCAGAGCAAATGATGCTAATGAAGCAGTTTGGGTCCTAACACACATCATATCTCTGTCCTAGCTGTCTAAGCCTCAGAAAGTGCTGATCCCAGAGCGCTACGTGGACTCAGAGCCCGAGGAGCCGCTGAGTCCCCAGGAGGAGGAGGAGCGTCATCGTAAGGTGGAGCGCATCAAGAGCATCCTGGCAAAGTCAAGGTAAATCAAGTCTTACTGTTAGTGCATCAATACTATATCAAATATCAAGTATTACAGAACTGCATTTCTATTTGAGTGTGGCTTATTCAAATCTGACTCTGGTTAGACCAAGATGAAAGATAATACCCCCACTGCACTATCATATCAATAACAAACACGTATCTGTGTACATGGGGGGTAGTGTGCAGAACCTGGCACCTCCAGTGTCTGTGGACAAGCCGGAGTCGGGGCTGGTGGCCCTGGACTCAGCTCTGCAGGAGCAGGAGAGGATCATCACCATGTCCTACGCTCTGGCTTCGGAGGCCTCGCTCAAGAGCAAACTAGTCGCAGGTTGGTCATTCATATCTTTTCATGGTTTCTTTGCTTTATAAAGGGAGTGAGAAAATCTGTATTTTACAGGAACACTCAGCAAAATAATGACTGTATCTGCGAAAAAAGAGACAGTTTTAGTGAATTTTCTCCCAGTAACACATTAACATCTTTTGGTGGAAGAAGAAGGGATAGAAAGACAGGGACGCAGCCTTTCAAGAACGCTGGATTGATGAAGTGGAGATGAGAAGGGCGTAAGGTGCAGAGTCGGGGCAAAAAGGCTGTTCATTTCTTAATAACCGAACATTATTCCTTGTTAGCGGCTCAGATGGTTTCTAATTGCGATCCGTGTAGAATCTTTCAGACGGGGGAGGAATCGCTTGATGAGGCCATTTTGTGAGCTGATCAATGACCCAGTCAAACTCTCCTTCTGCATACCACCGCTGCTGCTTTGAACGTAGCTCTGAACCCGCATAAAAGACACTGCACTCACTTTTCATCTCTTTCATACTCTACAGCAGGCAGGCAGGTTCATTTCACTGGAGCTGCAGCAGATTGTCAGTCTGCCTGGCACGCACACACACACACACACACACACACACACACACACACACACACACACACACACACACAACCCCACACAGTATATCTGTCACACACAGTAACACTCAAGCTGTCAGCATGTGTGGAAGCTTAATATGCACAGCGAGGCAAAGTCAACAATTATAACATTATTTCCAGCATAGAGAAATGTCAGAGAATATAACTGGTGGCATCTTGTCAGTGGAGACTGAATCAATGACTTTCTCTCCCTTTGGTGTTAAAGGCAGGTGTGGTGGTGGAGGTGGTGGAGGTGGTGGGGGGGTGCACTTTCAAATCAAGAAGAGTCTGTATTATACCTCCAGCATGAAAGCAGGAATATTCAGCACTACAATTAAATGCAGTTGGCCTTTATATATTAAAATAGGTGGTATTCTGATCAGTTACATTTGTAATTAGTTGTCAGAAATATTGAAAAGAATCTCAACAAAAAATATCTACAAAATATGAATGACTTACAAAGTACATTGTGTAGTTCCTCTTTAAGCATTTTTTTTTTTATTCTGATGAAATGAAACCGCACAGATCACAATAAGCCTCAAACGCTTAACGGTGGTGTTGATATTAAACGACTCTAATTTTCCAACCTAAAGACTTTTGTCTAATTGATATCTTTCAGTTATTCACGTTACCTGAAATCTTCTACATTTGATCAAATCTGCATTGAACTATTTATACTACGATACACTTGAAAGCTGGGAAAAGCAAACGCACATACATGTGTGAAGATGCTGTTGAAGAAACCATCTGTATCTACATTCATGAGTAAGGGCGGGGCTCCTTCACAGACACAACATTCACCAGCAGCTACTTTTGTCAAGTTATTTTTAAGCAAAATGTCAAATTTGATATTATCGACAGATTCATTTATACAGTGAAAACACAAAAGGTGGCGTCTTTAGATTTAAGAATTTTCACTGTGTTCAAATATCAGCCCTAAAAAGTACATAAAATATTTCATGTACAATGATATACAAATAAAAAACAGAAGCAGAGAATAATTTTTCTGATCATTGATTGTAACGATTGTCAGTTCATTGTGGGCAGTGTAGCAGATCACTGAGCAGGAACGCTTCATGGCAAAGCTGGATTTCACAAGGACTTTTTGTGATGAACTTTGATATTTTATGTATTAATTTATCACATTAACAGAAAACAAAGACATTCTCATCTGGTTATTTTAACTGAAAAAACGATTCTAGTGACTTTCCCCCCGAAAAAAGTATATAAAAATATAGAGTGACATTAGGTTTAGTTCCTGCAGAGTCAGCAGTAGCTGTAGTTGACAGAGCGTCATCACTGTCACAGATGTCTGTCCTTTAATCGTTTTGTTCTCAACCATTTCTCCGTATTAAAACTGTCCCACAACTGGACACAGGACTAACATCACATGTCGTTTTTCTCCCTCTGTCTTTTCCTCTCCTCTCCTCTTCCTGCTCATAGTTCCACCACAGGCTAACCTCCCCACTCCTCCTCCCCCGCCCCCTCTTCCTCTTCCTCTACCTCCTCCACCTCCTCCTCTCCCGCCCGTGTCTCTGGCTCCTTCGTCTCTGGCTCCTTCGTCTATGGCTCCTTCGTCTCCTCTAAGCAACGGAATTCACTACACGTTTGTCTAACCTGAGAAATTAAGTAAGGCCCTGAGCTGCATGTTTCACGGTGCTCATGTTCCCCGGGGGGCCGCCGCACTGATCCTCTCTAACAAGGGGGCCGCGGCGGGCCTGGCACCTCGCTCCGTGCTTGCGCTGCTCTGTTGTGGTTGTGGGAAACACGTCTCGTCTGGATCGGGGAAGCCCTGCCTCCGCTCCCATTACAATCAAAACAAACATCTGCAGGCAGTCTGCTCATCCCACTGTGATAACTGTGTGTAAATTGTTTTTTTTTTTTGCCTCTTTTTTGTACCACTGCCAAAATATTTATGGATGATTGAGGAAAGAAAAGGCAGAGAGGAGCAGGACTGTTTGTAGCATTGTGTGTAATTAACAAAAGAGACACCTTCTGATTTAGCGCCTTGACAGTTCACCAGTCAGCACAGCTGCATTCCTCCGCACCAATTAGCTCCCCATCTGTAGCCTGGCAGCGATAAGCCAGAAACACACACACACTGGATATCAGCGTCACTGGAAACGCAGGAGGAAGTGTCATTTCACCGCCGTATTAAAAATAGACTTACCTCCATCAGACAGACCTGACAAATACCTGATTACTCCATTTAATTTCTGTATTTGAAGTGGTTCACTTAGGAGGCAAAAAGCTCCACGTGTACAAATAAGTATGGAGGGAGATTGAAGAATAAGGTTCCATACATGTCCACACATATTTAGAATAATTATGTATCACACTGTAGGAAAGTGTCCATCCAGCTGCATTTAACCTTTGACATTTATGTATAATGCATGCCACAAGAGGTCAAAGCATGAAATGACCCGATGTCAGTGTGGCATGATGTCATCATTAACTGTATAAGGAGGCTTTTTTCCTTAAGAACTCGTGTGGATGCATGTTTTTCCACTTATTATTGTTGTTGTTGTTGTGTGATTCTTCTTTTCCCCAAACTGTTTCTCCTGAGTCGTCTCACCTCACGTTCAGGTCGGCTGTTAGTGGGGCTGGGATGTGCCGTAGGTTTTTGTGGTCAGTTGTTGTGAGTTCTGCGATCAGACAGGATCTAATCGTCAGATTCTGTGTCAGTATAAAGATACAAGAACTACAGCAGAGATCACAAAGCTGTTCACCAGTGGACGTGGTCGTGCAACATTCACATTTGTTTTCTAACGGTTGTTTTACAGAAACTGAGAATTTGCACTTTGCACTAGTGTGTGAGGTTTACTCACATGTTTACTGATCATACAGGTTTCATATTTGTGTGGCAGCTATTTCTGCCTTAAACCTCCTGATAATATCCTTAATGATTGTCCCCTGATGTCTCTTTTAGTAAACTAAGTAAAGTTAGTAAGTTATTACTAAGTTTAGGTGTACGTTTAGGGGACAGGCTCATCCGACTAATACATATTTACATCTAGGAAAAAAACAATTTGCTTAGTGTTAAGGATTAAAAGGAAAAATGTACTTCTGATCAATCTTAAGACAGAAAGAGCCTGGCCTTTTGTTTCTGTGACGAACATAAAAACTCACTAATTCATTCTGTTGTTGTGACGTCTTCTTCTCTGACTTATGAATGTTTGTGTCCTCACTCTGTGTTTCTTCCTCCTCTCTTCTCAGCTCAAGCCATCTCTGGACACTGAGGTGCTCGTCCACATCGACAGCCACTGGATTCTGCAAGAAAAGAGGATCCTGTTTGCTTTTGGACATTTTCACGTTTCCATACAGCAGCAGAGGAACCGTAGTAAAGATTTACAAGACAAAACATTTCTCTCCGAGGCTCAAACAGCGTCGACTCTCCGAAACACTTCTCAGCACTAAGAGAACGCTTCCTTAGGAAAACTGCGGGAGCTGCTGTGCTTATTAACTATGAGTGTCTAACAAATGTTAATCTCATAATAATAAAAATAAATATTTTCTACATGTTATTGCACTTTGAATTGTACACTGTATAGCGTTTTCAAGGTATGACTGATTGGCTTGTACTTGCAGTGTGATCTCAACTGGGAACATTTACGAGTTTCTTTTAGTTTTTTCAGGTACAAAATGTTATGAACAAGCTGTAAGGAAATGTGTCATGACAGTTACTATTTTTATCAAGACTCAGATAGTTTTCTTACACCAAACCCCTTGAGATATCATGTGTATGTATCGGTAGCACTGCCAGTCTCCTTGTAGCTTGCCAAAATGAATTTTATTTTTGCTTACATCAGGACAAAAATAACCCTAAACATATTTTCTGTGTGACTGGGGGGGGAGGTTGCACAATGGAAATTTATAAAAATGTGAATATTAAAGATATTAACACAGCTTCTGGTTCATCACATACAAATGTGTTTATTTCCTGATATTTCTGATATGTTTACGTGAATGAGTTGAACACCACGCTATCAGACGAGTATTTAATCAACCAAAGATATGAAATTCAGTAACTGTAAGAGGAACGAAGCTAAATGTTTACTCAGCCTTTGATGCCAAACTGAGCCGATTTAAAAACAGTTTTAAATGAAGGAAGAATTTCAAACAAATTATAAACCCTGGAAACGGTAGTGGTCTAAATAATCCCACAGGGTCTAAATGGTTTGAGCCGGAGTCATAGAGTTCAACAGCAACAAGTAAAGTGTGTTTGCAGGAGCAGGACAGTGTTGCCTTCCACAGATTGGTGTTTTTCTTTTCCTGCTGTCCACTTCTAGAGATTTGAATCCACATGGTTTTATTATTCTTCAATCTGATTAAGAAATTAGCCCCAAAAAATCAATTTAATCATTAACATTTAACCCAAAAGAGCCTTTGTTCTTCATCATATTTCGCCGATGCATTTATTGAACGAATCTTTATTCCAATCATGTACAAAGGAAACATACAAAATGTGCACTCATCACAGCTCCAGGATTCTCTTTGAAGCCCCACATTGATTGCCATGACCTATTAAACTTCATTCTATTATTTGAAAAAGGAACCAAACTATGGCGTGCTCCGAGGAGGTGAAGTTTCAATACAAAAAAAAACTGAGAGGCTTCTTGAAGTGTTTCTTAAGTTCAAAGCTTTTTCCATCTCAAAAGAGCATTTTTAATTCCGTGTATTTTCACCCAGGAAGGTGGATACTAATAACTCTGGATTCTGAAGTACAGAATTCATATCTTTAAATGATGAACCCTACCTCCTTTGCAATTGTAAAAAAGAAATCTCTAAGAACATGCGATTCAAAAAGAAAGGAATATTGAGAATATGTTTTAAATAAAAAAGTGAGACATTGCCTTTATGCCCAATTCTTGCAGTTTTCAATACGAATATTTATTACATTTATCATAAATCACTGCGGTAAATATGCATAAGCAGGATCTTAATGGATGCAGCGCCCTCGCCTTGGTTCGCCTATCTCGCAGCGAGCTGTTGTGTTGCGGCTCCCTCCCAAGTGACATCTTTATCTCTGATTGGAGAGTAATTACTTTCACTCGTCTGCACCGCGGCCGTGCTTTGAAAACACCTGAGAGAGAGAGAGAGAGAGAGAGAGAGAGAGAGAGAGAGAGAGAGAGAGAGAGAGAGAGAGAGAGAGGATGCACCTCCCACAGCAGCCACAGCCTCCCTGCCTCCATCTCTCCTCCAGGGTCGGTGGCCCACAGCACCAGCTGGCCCTGGTGGCTAGAAGACCCATCGCATCCTCTGTTCTGCTTATTCCGCAAATAAAATGGGATGTTTTTCCCTCCTCCTGCAGAAAAATTCACCCAAGACCCTCCGCTGAGAATTGTGGCATTTCCATGTATTGACGTCTGGCTGCTGGTTCATATACATTTGTTATTCTATGCTCTGGACTTCAAAGAGAATGAAAGAGGGCCTATTATGCTAATTGGGTCCTGTTCTGTTAAACGCAATCACGGCCTCCCGCATTAATCCTTTACTAAATACTTACTGGCTTCAGAAATGCTTCTTCACATGGGGAGAGACTTAGACACATGCGGCTCAGTTTCCTGACAGGAATCTTAGTCAGAGTGGGTTTTCTACACGTAAATAAAAGCTAATAAACAAGCAGCGGTAAATAAAATATCTCACGCTGAATAAAGCTCCGGTGTTTACAGTGTGCTGCAGAGACACAGATCAGGCTGAGGCTTTGACTTTTGTTGCTTCTTTTCTTTTTTTGGCAGGTCTGTGGTTGAAAGGAGGAAACCTATTGAGACCCTGCTGAGGAGTCCGACCTTGTTCTCAGGTCTACATTGTTCACTACACTGCACCCTGCGTTTGTAACATATTCACTATTTTCCCCCTGACAGCCGCAGAGAAAGGAGAAATCCTACAGTGATTCCCAGAGATACCTATATTTCCATCACATAAATATGATTGTTACTCGCCGACAGTGTCTGAGGATTAGACTACAGTGGGAAACACAGTGGGGATCCGGATTGTAGTCCAATTGTACAAATACAAAAGCAAGGAAGCCGATGCAATAGGTGCTTTGATTTCAAAAGAGTATTTTATGCTGTTTTATCATTCTCCAGCTCCACATACGGTACATTTTTTAATATGTAAGAAATAGAATGGAGATTTGTTGAATAATTGAAGAGTTAAGAATCACTGAATATTTTTCCCAACGTGTGTGCGCGCTATAAAAAGAATAGAGGGAAAGCTGGATTAAAGTCACGCTGCACCACAGTGGCTCTATTTGCAGAAATTAAAACAATAGCTTCTGTGGAAATCTTTGATTCCAAAGCCACAGTGTTTATGTATTAAAGCCGCGGCATCATTTGGGAGCAAGTGTAGAAATAATAAATATTGAATAATGCGTTTACTGGCGTAATATAACAGAAAGAGAACACAATTCCTCCGACATAAATGATTAAGTGCGTGTTTGAGAATGTGCTGTGTTACATTAAACAATGAATTCATCTCATGTTCCTTAAACGCTCGGCTTTTACAATACCTACAGTGAATTGGGCTTTTTGTACATAAAAGCAATTGCTTTGTAAATGAAGCAAATGCCTCTGGGCCTCCTCTTTAATCTAGCTGCTCCACAGACACACACACACACACACACACACACACACACACACACACACACACACACACACACACACACACACACACACACACACACACACACACACACGCACACACACACACTGAGCTAAGGGAAATTTACATACAGTCAGCAATGATGCCATTGAAACGGCTAAATGTAACTTAAGGTCCACAGTAAAATATAATGGTACATGGTACTTTTTAATTGTATTGGCTAAAATGAATATAAGCCACATAGAGCTGTGCAATAAAACAATAATCATCCCAATATAAATTGAATCAAGAGCAATTTAATAAAAGTCCAATATATATCAATATAATGCTTTGTATAAGCACCGTGAAGAGCTGTAACATCTAGTTGATCTACCGCAGATTAGTAAAATACAGTGTCAGTCACTGCCCAGTAAAGTAGAGTTTAAACCACAACCTTGACTCAGGAGTGAAAATCAGTCTTTAAACTTAAAAGAAACAATAATGTGACGTTTATCATAATGATCATATTGATATCGACTGATAAGAACATTTTCATCTCAATATGATTTCAGCCATATGGTCCAGTCCTAAAGCCACATGCCAATAAGTATAAGAACATATTAATCTCAAAGCCTCCATTTGAAAAGGTTTTGGTGAAACACAAACGACAGCGGTTGCAGAAGGAAAATTCACTCGTCTCTTACATAGATTCACTGATTGAGCCTCTGAACTAATGTGCTGACAACATAGATCACATATCGTCTAATACTGGTCAACGTGTATCCACGAGTGTTACAGACTTGTATATTTGTAGTATTGTTGGCACGGGCTGTGTGATGGTGTCCCTGATAGCTATATAATTAGAAATGGCATGTTGCACTCCTTATTTCAACATGATTAATCAGTGGTTCTCTGTTAACTTGAAAGGAAATATTAGATCCTGACTAAACTTTGATGAAATCCAGAGTTACAAGTAAGAGATTTGGGTCAACTAATGAGAACAGAGCGTCCCACTTTGCAAGTCCAATTGAGGGAGAGAGATGATTTGCATGTATGCAAATAGTGTTTGAATTAATTGCGTAACTTGGCATCCGGTAATGACTAAGTTGTGTTGTTGTTTTCTTTTTGTTGTTGTGGAAGTTGATCTTTTTTACAACTGGACCACGTCGGTGGTGGAGAGCGTCTCACTCACTCGACGGCAGAGTGTATATCGGGTTGCGTCATTTCTCTCCTCTTACTGTACGTTACATTTTTACACTCTGTATAGAGCAAATCACAATGAAGTCATTATGCTTTTTTATGAGCTGTTGACAGAGCAACATGTTCTCAGAAACAACACGTTCCAAATACAGATGTAACGTCTCTAATCCTCGTGTTTGTATTGAGATAAATGTTGGAGGTGGCAAAATGTTTACATTTTTAAACACTGGCTCATAGCAATTTTACTTTGTGTTACAAAGCTCTTATTTACCGTGTGTGTGTTCGGCAGGTTTACAACTCTATATACATTTATCTGAAAACACTGAACACAAGACTATTTATACAAAGAGAACTGTGTTATTCTGTGATATTGGATATTCATTATCTGTTTATAGCAGACGTTGGCAAAGCCATGAATAAACACTTAAAAATACCCTCATATTTGGTAACAGATATAAATACAATATAAATGCTTTTAAAATCTCTGGACACATGATTATTTACATGACTATAATTGTGTTATTCTGCAATTCAAGATATATATTATCTGTTTATAGTTGATGTTAACAAATCCATTAATAAACACTCATACCTGTTAATAACTGTCTCATAGTGTGTGATAAATATGTATTAATTGTTTATATGTTGCTACTAAAAGCTAAATAGAGGGTTAGGATAAACTGTGACTGGTGAATGAAGGGGGTGAACCCATATCCCGGCACATGTTATCCTTCCTTTTTTATAATCCTCTTTCATAATGCAGGTAATTATGAATCCTCATTGTGAATACTAATCACTGTGGTCCTGAGCATGAATCAGCTGCACACCTTTGAAACCTGCTCCGCGTGCACTGTAATCAAAACCCCCCCCCCCCACCTCACCGACTGACTGACTGAATGGTGTTCTCTAATTAACCATGCAGAACAGGAGAAGAACACATGTTAATTTAATGTAACAAAAATGTTGATTTTCATGCACTCTCCTTTTCAAATATTTATGGGCTAGACTTGAATTTTTCGAGATGCATCAAAGACTCACAGGGTATGCAAATGTGTCTGCCTTATACCCCCCAACAAGTTGGACTGTCTTTTCTTTTACTCCTCTCGCGGTCTGCCAGCTCTGCCAGCCGAGCTGGAGAGAAGAAGCCATCACCGTCACCTCTGTGAAAAAGAAGAAGAAGAAGTGGAGCCTATATTTGAGTTTTTATAAATGTGGTGGACACCTGCTGGGATGAACCCATCAGGGATCGTCTGTCACAGGTTAAAGCAAAGTAAACATAATGAGTCATGAATCATTTCTTTTACTTCTGATGGAGATCAGCTTGTTATTTTGAAATGTGGTCTAAAAACAGCAAACTCGCGTGTTTGAATCATTTTACCATGAGCCTTTATTAGAGTCCACTATTGCTGAATAAATGTTAGAATAATTTAAAGCAGCATTAAAATTCACCTTAAAAACAGCAGCAGTCTGTGGTTCACATCTTCTGATTTGTGTCATCTGATGCTGCGGGACAGAGGATACACAGGCATGTGTTTCCCCCAGTGTCCAAAAGGTGGCGTATGAGACACGTCAAACCCAGGTTTCAGTGCGGGTGGCGAGAGGAAAGTCCGCAGCTTCAGACTCACAGCAGATATCACATGTGAAGCATCATGCGTGGATCTGGATAAATACAGAGTGAGACTCGTGAGGGAGCATTTATAATTACTTACAATTACATTAGTACAAGAGGAGGCAAGAATTAGATTCTTATCATTTTAGATCGTTTAATGTCAGGAGGAGCTCAAGTTCAGAAGTAGAGAAAGAAAGTTTCTTATTCTAAAGGTAAGTTCTTTCTTTCTTTCTTTCTTTAATATTAATTTCACACACACACACACACACACACACACACACACACACACACACACACACACACACAAACTGCAGACGTTGCAGCTTCCTGAACAAGAGGAATCAAGGAGACTTTAAACTTAGAGGAAATAATAAGTTGTTGCTGCGTCTATATTGGAACATTGCGATGCTCCTGGAGTCTGATGGTGTGATGTTGTGGATGAGTCTCTCTCTCTCTCTCTCTCTCTCTCTCTCTCTCTCTCTCTCTCTCTCTCTCTCTCTCTCTCTCCTCCTCTCTCTCTGTCACTCTCTTTCTCCCTCTCCCTCTCTCTCGGTGCCTCTCCTCCCTCTTTCAGCTCTATGTGACTCTGCAGTTAACAATCAGATTTTCCTCGTGCTGTCTGAAGCTCTCTGTGAGTAACTTTCTTATTTCTATTGTGTGATGCATGTGAATCTGCTGCTGTGACACTTGTGACATGTAGAACCATGTAGAATAAGTGACTGGTGGAGGATGAGTGCTGTGGAACGTGTTCATTTATTAGGTTTATGTCCCTGTCACCCAAATGCTGCGATTGATTTTTAGATTACAACTTTTCCTTCAGCTCTTTTCTTTTTTAACTTCTTCTCTGATCTGTGTACGGTTCTTACAATTGCTATTTCTGTGCGTGCGTGTGTGTGTGAGTGTGTGTGTGCGTGTGTGTGTGTGGCCTCCTCTGAGCTCAGCTGATCGTTTCAAACATCTGGATCATGTCAAACAAGATAAGTGTTTCATTGTAAAAAGAAAAAGAAAGAAAGATTCTGTTTGGACGAGGGATCTGTGGCTCCTGGCTTCTTTAGCTTTTAAAAAAAATGACAGTAAATGACATAGGATTCATTTACTGTTCTAACATAATATTAACTGAATAACATACATTAACATACTGATGCATAATATTGATTATTTTAGTTACAGCTTCTGTAACTTCAAAATAATTGTATGCATAACAAAATAAATGTAGCCTTTGAATCTGTGAAATTCAATTTTAAATAACATTTTATCTGGTGTCATTACCAACAAAAAAAAACAATTACACATTAATCGTTTTTATCTCTAAATTTAAATCGCGTGATTATCCGAATTAATAACGTCTCTACGGTGAGTCTTTTATTTTTAGCGTGTTCTTTAAATGTTGTAATTTAATTATCTCATGATAATATTAAGAACAACAACGCAGTGTTAAAACAATAGGATAATAATAAAACGCTCGACATGACGAGATGAATATAAAAGTTGGACGGGATGACGTGTACAAATAATTATCTTTAATATCCAGAAAAGCTGAGGTGGATAATGTGACATGAAATCTGCAAATATTTGAATGGAGAGCCGGAGATGTG
Organism: Hippoglossus stenolepis; assembly: GCF_022539355.2. Taxonomy (NCBI): domain Eukaryota; kingdom Metazoa; phylum Chordata; class Actinopteri; order Pleuronectiformes; family Pleuronectidae; genus Hippoglossus; species Hippoglossus stenolepis. Next base: position 12,900,475 of record NC_061483.1, read on the forward strand.
TGAGTGGTGTGTGAATCAAAACGTGCTGTGATATCATCAGGTTTCACTTCTTATTAATTAAAGAGCAATGAGCTTCACGTCGGTGGTATTTTTAGTTGCCGATTGATTTTCATGCAAATATGACACAAGTCTAAACTGGTCCCTGAACTCTTCCTCCTCCTCCTCCTCCTCCTCAGCTCACATCACATATTTTCTCTGTTCCTGCAACAAACGTCTGATTCTGAAAACTCTTTCACTTTTACTCCGGAGAGGTCAGCCCGTCATTTCTCTGATCATATTTATTCTATAAGAAACGTGTCACTTAAAGAAAAAAAGTGAACTCAGGAGAGAAGTCGCACTCAGCTGTGCAGTGTGTGTGTGTGTGTGTGTGTGTGTGTGTGTGTGCGTGCGTGCGTGTAGCCTGTGCAGTGATGAGCATTTAAGTAAAGCTTATTAAAGTGAATAAAGTGCGGCCAGTAACCATCCTCCCTGACTCCACTTTTCCTCCACCACACATCCCTCTCTCTCTCTCTCTCTTTCTCTCTCGCATCTCTTGTCTGAGAGGAGGAGGAGGGTGAGCAGGAGGAGGAGTGGGGGCTGGGGGCTGGGGGTGGGGGTAGTCCTGCCTCTTTGCCTTCCTCAGATCAATGCCCTGGCCACTCACTTTCTGATGTTGCACGACGGGAAATGCTTTGAATACTTGCGACATGGCTGCGCGCATTGATTGCCAAGATTGACAGCATCAGCTCCGTCTCCTCTTGTCTGAGCGAGGGAGAGAGAAAAGGGGGGGAGACAGAAAGAGAGAGAGAGAGAGAGAGAGAGAGAGAGAGAGAGAGAGAGAGAGAGAGAGAGAGAGACAGAACAGGTAGGCGAACTACAACAGCCACTTGTTTTTTCCCCCTGTGAGTGGGACAGCTGAAGTTCGCAGAGAGAGTAGACACGGGGATCCCTCCTTGCGCAGAGCCGCGTGTGAGTAAGTTTTCAGTCCAGCAGATCCTGTAGCTCAGAGACCGTCTTCGCGCACAGGCACAAGAGGGGACGGACGCACGGTCATCCACTCCACGGCCCCGGATCCTCAAGGTAAACAACACGTCCCACTCGACTTTGTCAACACGCGACACTGCGGTGGGGCTGACGCTTTCATCTTCTGCGTGTTTTTGTTGCCGATTGCCCCCCCCACCCCCCCCAACCAACCACTGAAAAGAAAAAGTGGAGCGGGGCGCGCTGTCTGTCAGTGGAGCGGCGCGGCACAGACACGGTGCGCGCGGTTCAGCTGGAAAACCACTTCCAGAAAGTAAAGTGGGCGCGTTGGGTCCACGAGGTGCGTGTGTGTGTGTGTGAGACAGAGTGCGCGAGTGTGTGCGTGACCGTCAAAACTTTAATCACCGCGATTATCTGATGCGCCGCTTTCACCCAAACACGCCGAAGTAAGAGGAGGAGGCGGAGAGAGGCGCGTTTACGAGCTGGATTCACCGCGGAAATCAGCGAATCTGAGCGATAACCGACATCCAACTTGGTCACAAGTGAGCTGCGACACATCCTCAAGCGTCGCCGCAAGGTTTGAACTCACGTTTGTTGTTTGTCTCCCTTTGTTTATTCCAGCAGCCGTGCGAGCGGACACACGCAGTTCAGACTGTTGATCGCACTTTAACCAAACACCATAAAAAGCCGCGGTCGTTACTGTTGTGTTAAACGTGTAAATGTTGACAGTGGTTTTGGTGTGTGTTGTTTACATGTCCCGTAACTTTCCTCTTGTGCTGGTGGCAGTTTCACTTGTGTCCACGACGCGGTACCATTCATTGACAGTGACGTGCGTCCCGGCAGCTCTCCTCGTCCCTGAGCTGGACAACTTGAACGTGAAGCCTTAATTCGCTCCGGTCTTGTTTCTACCTTTCCCCCCACATTCCCCTGCTCTTCACCCCCAAACTGCTTCTGTCGTCCGCACATTTTCTGTCTCATATTCTAATTGTCACAAACCCAAAGTTAGTGCGCGGCCCCGGTTCAGGCTGCTGGCTGGGAATCCACTCTTCCCCAACAACTTTCTCGGGAGGTCACGGGGAATTGACCCGTAAAGAATGCATGCGCCATAAATGAAATTCAACAATGTCCATTTAGAGGAGATGCACTTGAACGGACACCTTTTCTCCCATTTACGCAGAAGTGTGTGGAGCTCGGCGGACTCAGCACAAGTTCAGTGTGAGAAGTGCCAACGTGCGTAATACAGCTGCTTTTCTCGCCTTTTATTCCGCCGCTGTTACGAGACAATTAAAAAAACAATTAATCGGCAGGTCTTTAAATAAAATCATTATTGTTTTGATATTTTTAGATCATAATGTAAACTATAATTATTTGGTGATTATTTGGAAATCACTTACAATATTTTTAATACAATATTTATGCTGCACAAAGTTAGTGATTAATTAAGTTTATTATAAAGGGAATAAAAGTTAAATACAACAGACGGAGGGATGATATTGTCAGCGTGTTACGCAGACGTGTGTCACGATTTTAAGACGTTTTCCTAAAACAAATGCAGGAGTTATGGTATTAATTTAATTAGAATAGAAAAAGACCTGAAGGACAACACTGTAAACTATTTTAAATACAATCATATTAATGCGTATTTCATGTGTTTATTAAAAACGGACTACCTGCGTTTTTAACCATGAAAAACACCTGTGGATAATGGCTTATAAATACACATCCTGCTCTTAAAACGCCTCTAATATAAAAACACAATTTCAGGGTTCTCTTAGAAATAAAATAAAAACCTGGAGTTGTTTGTGCTGAGGTAAAGTTTTGATCCTATGGAGGAGTCGCTCTCCCTGTGGACGCAGGTCTCCTCATAAGGTAAGGCGGTTGTGGGACCAAATGCGAGCCTAAATGGCACGTTTATAATTAGACTGCCCATTCAGCACATTGTCCTGATTGCTATACAGGGACACTCGGCTCTGTCTGTGTCTCTATAAGAGTTGGTGTGTGACGGCTGCTGCAGCTCAGCGTGTCGCTCAGCGCACACAGAGCTGAGGAGGGGAGCGAGTGAAAAGCGGCATCACAGCCCCTCTGACGCACAGACCCCGCACTTTGCTCCCATTTAACATCTCGCACTTATTATTTTGCGCACAGGAGGAACAATCTTAATGAACCACCTTGCTCCTTTGTGCACTTCTTGGCGATTTTTGGCGCACCAACTCGGATCATAATAACCGAGGAAACCGTGTGTGTGTGTGTGTGTGTGTGTGTGTGTGTGTGTGCGTGCGTGCGTGCGTTGATATGATTTTTGGCTGATCCCCTCACATCACTTCTGCTTGTTTTATGTTTTGGGAACATATGTGTTTTGCCGTCTGTAATGGCACGATTAAAAACACTAATTGAAAAAAAAGAGTGACAGTTAGTTTGGTGCGTGATGGTGGACCGAGCAATGATATCACATTCATCATGTTTACTGACTTGGCCTCTGTGTTTTCAAGGACTTAATCTGCGGGTGGATCTCGGGCTGACTTTAAAGTGTTTTTATTTGCAAGACTGAGGAAAGGCAGCGTGCCTCGCTCCACCTGGACTCAGCGTGTAACCTTTAGATGTGCCAGTGAGATCAAAGATTTTATAGGACTCTTATTTTGACACGCAAGGTCCAGAGAAGCCACCCGGCTCACTTGTCTAAACAGATCCTGCTGCAGTCCGTCCCGAGTTCAATGTCTCCCGTGTTAAAGAGCAACTCTGCTGCAGACACATTTATTTTTGCATTATTGCACATTGCTGAGCAGGAGAGGGAGAGTGGTGTGAATGAACTCCCATCTTTAAAATGTGTTTTAGACCAAATGCCACGAGCTGAATGATATTTGTAGGTCTACGTTTTTTTAAAAATCCGTCCTCCTCATCCACAGGTAGGATGTGTTTATACTGAGCTCGTGTGCCAGCAATTAGTGGGATCAAAGAAAAAGAGAAAGAGGAACAAAAGAAGAGAGAAGGAGGGAGGAAGGGAGAGAAGGAGGGGAAGGGGTGCAGACAGAAATGTGCCTTGTGTGGCGTTTGAATATTTTTCTATGTTTCACTCCACATATGTGCACATATGTGTGTGTTTGCCTGATGCCATGAAGTTAAGAGCACCTGCTGTTTTCTGGGGATTTTATTGTAAAGTTTAATCTCAACTCAATGAAAAATAAATTCCTGCATCAGTGCTGATCTATACATTAGTTTTTCCTAACGTGTTACAATAAAAACCAGGTGTTATTTATCTGAAAGACACAGAGATGAAAATGAAAGTGTAGGTTTAATTTTTACGGCCTTGCTCCCCTGCTTTATCCGAAGTGTATTCCTCTGCAGGGGGAAACAATTGAACTCTTAAATGATATTACAACCAATTTCAACTCGTGATAAACTGATTTCACAGTTAGAGGAGGGAAAAAAACCTTCTTCTATTGGCAAAATTTTGCAACAGGGATATAAATGATAAGGGTTTGTTCTCATTTTCAGCAGTAATAAAAGTGTGATGCTGATTGTATGTGGATTATTTTATACAAAGTCAAAGTTGTTAGGAGCCTGCACCAGTTTCTCTCTTCGACCCCTTATATCTTAAGTTGTTAGGTGTAGACGGCTCACTGCTGCATGTGTGTGTGTGTGTGTGTGTGTGTGATTTAGTGACATCTCCCCTCTTCCAGATATTCTGCAAGGATTCCTTCAGTCCTGACACATATAATCATTCGATAAACATTTTGATTGGAAACGTCAAAAACCCCAAAACGCCAGTGCAGTGTGGCGCCCGCCGACCAGATGTCATTTAGACCACATATCATTACTGAGACTTTACACGTTGCATCTTCCCGTACACTGAACACGTGTGGGTTTTTTTGCGGAGAGACAGCTATTTTGTTCCTAGTGACAGGAACGCTGTCGGGCGAAAATCTACAGATGGGGGGTGGTGGGGGTGGCAGTGGGGTGCGCGGGCACGAGTCTCCGTCCGTCTCCGAGTGGTGTGAGAGGTGGCGGTGGAGTGTCTGCGAGACTCGATGATAAACAAGATGAGAGGAGGTAAACAACAGCAGGCCTGGTAAAGGTAGAGGAGGGGGGGGCGACAGAAGGGTGGAGGACGGCGGGAGATAATAAATGTGGCAGCACATGTTGTGACATCTGTCTTTCTAAGTGTTATCTAATTTGCTGTAGAATATTTCAACAATGATGAAGAACTAACAGGGATGTGCCATATGAGAGGGTTTTTTGTATGTGTTGCTTCCACGAGAAGTTTGTGAGAAGGTAGTGACATGTCACTCCTGTCGTGGCGCTTGGCTTTCTGTCACGGGACCCTGTGGTTTTGGCTTTGCACAGTATTATGTATAATGCATGCATGCGGTGACAGAGTGTCCTCTGTGCACCAATGCAACATTCGGTGGGGTAGACCGGGTTTCTGACGACTGTGGGATTCGCGTAGTTCAGTGCATTGGTCTTGTATTTGAATGCAATGGATTTGTGCTCATGCAGGAGAAAACTTGTGGCCTTTCTCCGTCTCTCATAGAGGAGAAATACTGAAAATCGGTGCTCAGCTGAGTCATCAAGAGCAGACAGTGGGGCATCACCTCCGCCAGGTCCCCGTCCTGAATGAAAACGCTGTGTGGATGCGGAGCCAGGCAGATTAACGCGAGCCAGTGGAAAACACTGATGTGATACACCAACTGGTTTAATAAAAATAAGAAAAAGCCTCTCGAGCTTTTACATTTTGAATCTCATTTGCCACCATCTGATTTAGAGTTTTTTATAAAGCCGACACAGGTTTGTCCAATGTCAAAGATTAAACTTGAGCACATGTAGGATTTTGTTCAGGAACAAATAGATCCTACGTGTTCCGACACTTACTGAACATGGACAAGGGCAAGGGCTGTTTTTTTCTCTCCCTCCTCCATTAGATCCCCGTGTCCCTCTGGCTGCTGTAAGTGAACAGTATTGCTAACATTAAAGGATTACAGATGAAAAAAAATCTAAATATGTGTATCTTCACAGGAACTGTATAATTGCGCAAGTAACCTAAGTGGCTCATTTTGATCTGTATCATTCACTCTCCCACCAAATATGTTTTCGTCAAAATAATTGGACATTTTTTTTGTCCATAGCATAGTTGTGCATAATTAACTTTCATTTCCAAATGCAACAGCTATGGTAAGTAGCCTGTGTTGATATTTCTTTTTTTAAATTGCACATTAATATGTAGATTTAATTGGACTGGCCTTGGTGGCCACGTGTTTGTGACACAGGTCTGGGACTGTAATCAGGTGGAGGAATTAGTGGAGCTCATTGTTTTTTATGAATCAAATGAAGATTTGTACAGTGGCTGTGCGAAGACGGTTGCCTTTATTTCCATATCAAAGAGCCACACAGTGCAGCCGGGCAGTAATTAAAATGTGGTGGATTTTGGAGTCCCCCTGCGCATGTACACACAAACACACATATGCACACACACACACACACACGCACGCACGCACACATTTTCCCGCTCACACACAGGCACAGCGACACATGCATACACACATACTCTCTTTCTCTCACTCTCTCACACACACACACACACACACACACACACACACACACACACACACACACACACACGCACACACACACACACACGCAGCATATGGACCAAGGCTGAGAACATCAGGTTGTGTGAAAAGAGTGCAGGTGTTTGAAACTGAATTTTAAACAAACACTCGTGTCGCTTCATGTTCCTTTTGCAGACGTTTGGATACGGAATCCAAAGCCAGTTTAAGAAAAACACACAAACACACACAAGTTAGTTTTCTCACCCTTTCTTCTGGCAACCATTTTGTTTGAGAGAGTCATACATTAATTATGTTTTTTTCCCCTTTGACTCAGTAACAGAGCTTTCACTTACTGAAGTCACACTAGCCTTACAATTTAGTCACACAGCACAGAAATTATCCTTATTTATCAAACTGTCAGCATTTTATATAAACTATATATATATATATATATACACGCACACACACACACACCCACACACACACACACACACACACACACACACACACACACACACACACACACACACACACACACATGTAAACGGTCTACATACTGTGTGTATGTGTGACCTTGCTGCATAATAGTGGGATTATTAAAAAAAGAAGCCCCCAGTGATTTCTGCCCTCCTAGACTTAGAGAAGCTCTGAAGACACAAGATTGGGTCTTGTGAATGAACAAGGGAAAAGAGATTAGTGTAATGTGGGGTTTTGTGCTGCTCACGCACAAAAGCATCACAACAAGCCTTTTCCTTGTGATCCGCATATTGTGTGTGTGTGTGTGTGTGTGTGTGTGTGTGTGTGTGTGTGTGTGTGTGTGTGTGTGTGTGTGTGTGTGTGTGTGTGTGTGTGTGTGTGTGTGTGTGTGTGTGTGTGTGTGTGTGTGTGTGTGTGTGTGTGTGTGTGTGTGTGTGGGGATCAGGCCGTTCCCCTGGGCAAGCCGCTGCCTTGGAGGAAGTGTTAGAGGACTATATGAAAATATAACTGCAGCCAGCATAGGCAGCTGTGACACTGAAAGTTTTTATGTAAATATAATGTGAACCTTACAAAACCTCACCATGTTCATCACAAACCTCATTTGAAAGTTTTTGTTGTTATGAATAACACTCATTACTCATTAATAATTTCAACATTCAGGGTTGAGCATGAGTCACAAGGTTGTGACTCACTCATTTACCCTTTGTGACTAAAATATTCAGTTGATCTCCAGCTTGTGAAAGTTTATGTACTTTTCATAGAAGGTCTCCTCTGTCAGTATGAAGCCGAACAATTAGACATTATCCAGCTGGTGGAGGTTGACAGCCGGCTTGGTCTCTGCCAGCTTGATCTGACATGAGATGTAAAATATGCTCCGTAGTTATGGTTAAGCGGACCAATCTGGCTCCTTTACTCTGCAGTCCAGCCTCTAGGATGCTGGGCGCTGCTTAGCTGGCACACAACTGTTTTTAGATCAGACTGGCATATTAGTGTTTTTGCTAATACATATTGTGTTCGTGTGCATGTATACAAGCTCTTGAGCCATGTGTGGTCTGAATACGTGACTAGGGTTGGGTATTGATGGTACTATGGGCATACGTAGTACACACATGTATGGGTACATATGGCCTATGGGGGTGTCCCAAAACCGAAACACAAAATGAGGGTTGACGATAAGAGCAGTATATTTGTTGCTTAGGCAAATTGCAAGTTGAAATTTAACATATTAACTGTTAACAGACTAAAGCAAACCTAACTAAAATGTCCAAATGCAGATACATGCAAAACGCTGAACAAATTTACACAACAAAATAACAGTTTAGATCGTTAAGCTTTAGGTATTTTGTTGTCGTGAGGTAGCTACTGGCTACCTGCAGGCTAATGTTACGTGCTGCCAGAGCCATGTAGAGAACAGTTTCTCTAATTATGCACCTATTTCAGATCTTAGATCAGGCTCTAAAAAGAGGCAGTGAAACCTGTGTTGTGATTCGCTGCGGTAGGTATCGGCCGTGTAGTCTTGGCCATAATGACCACATTTACCACAGTGTAGCACTTGGATCCATGATGCAGAAGGCTGGTCCAGATAATTGGCTTAATATGACTTCATCAGGAAAACCTCCCCCACATAATTAAATAAATGCTAAAATGATCCGAGTCTCCACATCTTGCATATTAATTCTCATTCAAAATGTGGATTAAAACCATAGTTCGTTCTTAACATGTTTGACGACGAACCTCACAACAAAAACATGAATGGTTTGTTGTTGCCGCTGAAATTCAAGTTCTCACAGATAGCGAGTGTCAGCCGTCCTGGATGGAAACAAACACCGATGGACCATTTGCATCACGGAGCAGCTACTGTGACATCTAAAACAGGCAGGGAAGTTATGGAAAAGAAAGGACATATTGGGCCAGAAATCAGATTCCCAACAGTTTTTCCTGTGGAAAATGCTAATGTACGGTGCCAAAAATAAATCAAAGTGACAAAGAGGGAGGGCGGGGGAATAGATGGAAAGGGTCTTGTGGCTAAAGTTCTGATGAAGTTAACCATAGCATCTCTCCTTACCCAGGTCTTTTGTTTCCTTTCTCAATAATTCCTTTTTACACCGACTTGGACGTGTTACAAGGCTTTGCCCTTAATGTGCATTATGAGCAAATGGCTTCAGCAGACCCAACCGCAAGCTTTCTCTTGGTTTCTGTCTTTCTCTCGCTCTCTGTCTGGCTTTGTTATCCTCGCTCTCTCTCACCCTGTTGGTGAAAAGACGGGCTGAGAGCAGATTTTACAGCGACTTTCTGAGGCTGAAGACTCGCACACAAATAATGATGTTAGTGTTGGTGTTGCCTCAGACCTCTCTGATGATGAGTAAGTAGATCACTCAGTCACATTTAGTCTTAGAAATAGATTTTTCTTCTCATCGTGTGCATGGTGAATAAATCACAAGGGAAATCTTTGCTGTTTTCAAGGTGGTCGAGGAGACTTTCTGTATTAGGTGGTAGCTGACATTCACATTTCATTTGTTTCCAATTGGCACAGTTTCTCAACCTCAGCCGCACAAGTGACTGCAGGACAGACTTTATCCATTACTGTGTCTACTTGCACCATAATGTGACCATACCCAAAGCAAAGACGCTAATGTTCGGGAAAAGAAAAAATCAACTTTCATCTTAAACCAACAAGAAAAAATCTCATTTTAGCCATTTGCACGTTTTTTTGGGAGGGTTGATGAAATAATATACACACATATTAGAAACAACTGTTGAGCACAGTGGAAACACCTCACCCAGTCGGTATTTGCACCTATAAGCAACTTATGATTGGCTCAGCTGCACATTTAGGCAAAGTGCGTCTACAGCGAGGGAAACGGACTCACAGCTCGAAGAATAAAGCCAAAGAAGGAACCGACTGCGATAATCACTTTCTTGAATGGGACTAAAAAAGAGAAATCTGCTGAAATGATAGAGAAAGCCTGTGGTTTGGCCAATGCAGTAAATTTCCCATGAGCCTCTTTGACAATCTGAGGGGATAGCCACTCTGGCACACGCCGCCCGCCCGCCCACACACACACACACACACAGTGTAGAAACCTCCAGGAGAGGGCTGGTCCGAAGGAGGATGATAGACAGGAGGTGGGAGAGGAGGACCAGATGAAGATGATGGGAGGGGTTGTCCTGTTTGAGGAACAGTAACACTCACTCTTTTTTTCCATTTCACAGAACAGTCTGTAATATCTACAAAAACCTTGCTTCAGAGAGTGGAAAGAAAGTGTGGAACAAGTATTAAAGTACAAACGTTCAGTGTATTTGTTGAAAAAAGATGAATCTTTTGCTTTGGGTGGGATATGACCACAATTAATGACCCGACAGACTGCGAACAAATATATACAAATGACTTCAAACTTTCCCTCCTATGCATCTTCATATGCAACTAATTTGCTGCAGTTTTACGTTCTTATACTGCAGAGTAAAGTCAAGGGGAGAAGGTCAGGCTGGCTGGTCAGGCACATGAGTTTTATGCATCACGTCATAAGTTTTCTTTTTTAAGTATTTAGCACGCTCACCATGTTTCTTCTAACCTTAACAAATTGTTTTAGTTTCCCAACCTAAACCATAATGTGCTTAGCATAACCACAGCGTCTCCGTAACTCTAACCAAATGCTGCGAGTTGCCTAAACACAACCCTGAAAAAAATGAAATCATGCATTTGGTTGCGAGGAGACTAATTTGTAGCGACAACACACAAAAGCTGTTTTTCTGCACCGTTCAACATAAAGATTCAATTCTAAAAACACTTTCAAAAGGATACAAGAAAAAAATGACTAATTAGACAGGAATCTGATGGCCTCGTATTTGTATGGAAAAGTTATTGCCAATTGCCATTAGTTGTATACGAACGCTAACTGTAGAAGACCCTGTTGGACTGAACCATCAGTCAGATGCTTGCTCATATCGGCGCATGCAGGAGGGCTACGGTTGCGTTTTTGTGTCAGCGAGGAGAAAGGTTTTACGTCCTCGGTTAGGGGTGGGGTTGAGGGTAAACTGGGGAGGTACAATGTTCCTCCTTATCCTCAGCAAAGCTAAATTTATTGGTTACCATCTGCAGGGTGGAGGAGTTTGGGTTGTGGCCAGGCCAAAGAAAGGCTTCTAATTAAACAGTCATCATTATCAACTTGTGGTCAGTGATCATCATCCCCAACACTGGTTCCCCAAGATGAACATGGAATCATTGAGGCTTTCCTTCAAGCCCCATGTTGGACTGAATTAGAACAGAAGAAACGGAGGAGAAAAGTGCGAGCGAGAACAGTTTTTTTCCTCTCTTGGCAGAACAGGCAGCATGAGGCCCTGTGCCATATCCACTCAGGTTTAAACAATTACCCAACATCAGAGAAACCAGTAGAGCCTCAGCGCTGGCACGACCGTCGTGCTTTTGACTGCTGTACTTCAGTCCATGGTTTCAGACATGGCCAAGTGTCACATGTAAGCGGAGCTTTCGATAATTTCAATTAGTGTAAGAGGGTGTGCCTGCAGTATCTGTATCACTGCTGCTGGAGGAGCGTTCCTTTGAGGTTGACAGCCCCTTAATGTAGTATTTCATGGTTTGATGTGTGAGTGACACAGAGGCGCTCCAAGAGGATGGCAAAATGGTTTATTAGGACCTAATTAGAGCCCTGTGATTAAAGGGGAAGTGACTGTGATTAGGAGACCTGCGGATGATGTGGAAACATGGATGAATATTCAGAGGAGTAAAGCACAGTCTGTATTAGCCTGCCTGCGTGTGTGTGTCTTTGTGGACTATGTGAGTCCAAGCTGCCTTGGAGCAGTCGTGTTATAATAACATCTTAACAGTGGATCTCTCAAAATTCACAGAAATACTTGTGTAGCTGATGATTTTGTGTCAGTTGATTCATGCAGGAATTCAGAAGTCCGACGAGCAGCTCTTGTGCCTCAAACATCATTAGAAAAATCAAGATGACCTCAGTTTGTTGCTTTTTTTGGGTTTCAGTCCAGCATGTAAGAGTAATGCTGCAGACTTTCACAGCCAATTGAACATGAAACTATGAGGAATGTTCTGCAAAGCCAGGTCTACTTTGGGAAGCTTAGGGCACTTGCAAAGAGTCGCACATTCATGTGAACTTCGGAGTATGTGCTGTTTAATCAAAGTGATAAATGGTTTTATTATTATTATTTGTCCCCATCAATGGAGAGGTTAGCATTGGATTTTCTTTCTTTTCACTGCACAAACTTCTAACTTTTTCAGATATGTGATAGCCGCTGCCATTAGAAATCATTTATGGGAGTGTTCTGAAGGCAGGAGATTGTCAGCGGGGGCCGAGCGATTTTACAATTTCACAACTGACTTCCTCCTTAAAATGACACTGGCTTACCTGCCTATTACTCCCTTTGATTTCTACAGTGCATGCTTCTGCGCTCTGAGAGGTATTCATAATAAGCTTAAACTCCACTGGCTTCATTGCTAAAGGGTGCTTATCTCTTGGCTATTCAAGAGAAAGAAGGGTAATATTTTTTCCAATTTCAACATTTTACTGTTAGGCCACACTCGGCCCAAAACGTTCAGAGGTCTGTTGTGGAGAGCAGGGGACACACGATATACAGACACATACTGTACGTCCATGCGTGCACCGACACAAGGACATGCACTTAACACACATACACACACTTTGTCCATGGCTTTTCTTTAATATATCTTTTTTTTTTTCCATTTAAAATTGAAATGGTACAGCTTTGGATTATTATTTTTTGGGCGGGTTGGAAGTCACGTATTTCTGCACATTTATTTATATATTTTATTCAGTGTACATTTTTACTCAAATTTGTAAAGCTTGTGGGAGCCAGTCAGCAAGTGTTATTGAAAAGTCTGCTCAGTTGAAATCCACATCAGTTATATTCAGAGAAAAGGAACCCTGAAAAGTGTTTTTCTTTTATTACATCGATCATGCTTACCTTGCAGCACTTATTACATATTTGGACATGCAATTTAATCTATTTACGTTTTCATTTTGTCCCCGTGGAGTGTTCAAAGCGCACTCAGCTTCACAATGTATACTCATATGTAACGTAAGATATACTTGAAAACTAGTTTGTGGTGAGCAGTAGTGGCCATGGAGGGCCCTCTCTCTTTTGCTTGGAGCTATGTCAGTTTTTTTCTTGTAGAATAATGAGAAGCATGTGTTTGGCATGTGAAGAACAAAAAAACAAAAAAACATGGTGATCTTTCATGTGACCCACCTGTTGTGCTTTAAATGCAGTTAACACCAACCTCATGTTACCTTTATCTTACAGGAGCCTCTTCCTCCTCCTGCTCGTTCTGTTGCATTCTCCTCGTAATTATTTTTCTCCGGGCTCTGCAAAGACTCACGGCTGGTGCTTGGCCTAACACAAATGGTAGCACACAGAAGCAAAACTAAACACTCAAGCAAGAACAACTAAACATTAATGACTACAAGAATTTAAATACACATAATCTGTAGGTGCAAAGTGTTTGTTTTGAACGACATCTTTCTCCAGCAGTTAACAGTGTGCAGTGGGTTTGAGTCGCCGCGCTCCCCAGCCTTTGCTGGGTTGCCTCGGCCTGCTGGGTTTCTCAGTTTTACAGTTTGCCATGCTGTAATGGGCTCTCAGGACATGATGGGAATATAATAACTGCTTGACAATGTTTTTCTTACCCCCCTCTCATTCTCCACTAAATGTAAAATGTGCCCAGAAACATGGCATATATGGTACAGGTTGTGATGTCAGTTGTTATTGCTGGACATGTGAACCAGTAAAATTTGGATTATTTTCCACAAACTGCTGTGCGGAGTGCATTATGTCACAAAGGCCACATTGTAGCTGGTTGGGTGTAGAGCAGCGTTGTCTCTCTCTCCCGCTCTCTCTCTCTCTCTCTCTCTTTCCCTTGTTCTGTGCATTGCTCGGGCCACCTTCTGTGCTTCCAGTCCAGACTGCAGCCTGACTTTATGCCTATTTCCTTTCCTTGTGCTGCAATCAATGGACAATGGGCCTATAGGATACACTGCATAATGGGAAAAAAATCATGAATAAAAAAAAAAGTGTCCAGACTGACTGCCAAGAATGTTATACAGACTTTTTTTTCCCCCAATGCGAATTGATTATGTGTGAAACTTCTGTGGATATATTGGTGATATTATAATAAAATGGGGTGTTCATACATTTGATGCACACTCTGTGGAACATGGAGAGATAAATTAATAGAGGATGGGTATAATTTGAATTCCTTTGCTTTCCTTCCTTGCTTTCCTTTTGTCCTGTGCAGTATGTCCGACAAAGAGCCTCCTGTTTTTTCCACTAATTAAATTTGCCACTTACATACACTGGCAGGAACCTCTTACCTTGTTTGACTTATTTATTGCCTGACTGCAGAGGTAATTTGACCTTTCATTTCAAAGGCTCTTTTTTTAATCCAGAAAAGGAGTGTTAAACTCAATTATACCAGTGATCAGTGGCTCAAACACTACATTTGTTTCCTGTGAGGGGGACAAGCCAACTGGAGCCCTCCATGCTCTCAGCTCCTTGTCCCTTACTGCTGCCTGGTCCTTCCAACCCTAAAGGGTAACAAGAGCATGAGAGGGAGGGGAGGAGGGGGTAAATTAGGAGGAAGGGGATGGGGGTGGGGGGTGGGGGGTGGTGGGAGGGAGGGAGGAGGGAGGCAGACATGAGTGAGATGAGAAAGGAAGAATGGAGAGAGCGAGAGAAAGAGAGAGGGAGAGAGATGGAGGCAAAGAGGAAAGTGCCCCACAGTTCCTGCCATGTCACTGGAGATTTGTGTTCTCCTTTTAAATCATTTCCCTCTTTAGCAGATTAAGAAGGCAGAAATATTCTCAAACTGATCATTTTCCCTCCCCCCTAAACGCACTCATTTGCATTTGCATACGCTGCTATTAATTGAGGGTTTCAAAAAGAAAAAGACAAATGACCTCTGCAACTGTAAATAAAAAGGAAAACAGAGGTTATAATGTTAATTGTTCAAATGGCTGCACGGGCATGTGGCCCCATCACTATCAGATTTACACCAATGTCACATGCATACGCTGCATTACAGACTTTTTTCCTCGCGTTTTTTAAAATCAGGATTTCAGCTATTTTATTTTCAGGTAAATACACTTGTCCTCTGTTGTGTTTTTGTTAATTTGGTTTAGTTTTTCTAATGAGACCCAAATAGATGATGGCATTTCAGATATCAGCTTTAGGCAGGACGCAGAGAAACCCATTGAAATGCTGCTGTAGTCAGTGCAGCGTTGTGTTATATGAATAGAAGATGAAGACTTATTTTCCAACATGGAATATGAAGGTTCATTTTTTTCTCCGAACACTGCAGCCCATTTAGGACTTCCTTTACTCCGTGACATGCAACAAATGTTTCCCATGTCCACAGTTAAAGTTGTCTGCCCGCATTGTGCCGGGCGTGCTCGCCGCTAAAATAATTATGTGTCAACTTAAGCTTGCCTTTGCAAATCGAAAAATGTGCGACAGTAATACAAGTCATTTGTGGGAAAGGCCACTATCAAATAGCGCGTCTCCGCTTCTTCCCACAAACAAGGAAAACGCAGAATAATTTGCGGACACCAATGCCTTGTTGTAACCTGATCATTAATGGATCAGTTGTTTCCTTTCTGGTTTAATTCACCATGTGATTGATTTTCAGTGGCGTACTGTTGGAAAATATCCTCACTAAACCGTGCCTGAAATGGGAATCATTTGAATACAGATGCTTACAGCTAAAGCCTTGTCACTGGAAACCACTTGGAGGCAGGAGACAATTGCAGGTTGATTATGTTGCTTCTGACAGAAGTTGCAAGTCCTTTGTGCCAGGCAGGGATATTTGCATCTAAATGCTTATTGTAGAAAACTAAACAGCATAAAGACTGATTGTAAATGCCAGCTGTTGGGCTGCACTCGGGAATAAAAAAATAATTTCAATAAGGGAAATTGGGATGGAAATGAGGGAATTATTTTCAAACATTGGAGATGAAATCAATAAGTAGGAAACAGCGCAGTTTGTTGTGCTGGTTGCGTTTGTCATTTTTATTGAGCGTGTTTGTAATCACATATGAATCTATTTACAGTTTGCATTGTATGTTGTAACTGGTGGAAACACAGTGTTTATATTCAGGTCGTCCTATTCTTTGCTTTCTTCTACAGGCTGTAACTAGTTTGCACCACAGGTATGAGAAGAATTGCAGTAAATTGAAACATATTTAACACATCTGCTCCTTTTTTCGATATTATTGCGTTTACAGGTATTTGAGATAGGTGAAATGTGCTAGTTTATGCTTTGCGATGTTTGTTTGTGCGTGCATGTATCTGTTTGTGCACTGTTGGAAAGTGCAGCTATAAACGTGGGTGTACATGTGTGTGTCCGCCCGGCGCCCAAAGCAGAGTGATGCCCCTGCTGATTGTCCTCCTCTAAGCTCTTTGTCCTGCAGCACTCAGTGTGTCTGCCTCCTCGGGAGACTGACAGGCTTCTCTAGTGTGGCTCCACAAAGGCCCAGCCTCCTTTGAGGTGTTAAAAACTTCCATTTATGCATCTCCCTGGACAAAAAAAAAAAGAAGCACCGAGCCCATTTGAGTCCAGTAGCAACACAGGCAGACATTGTGGCCACGCTTCTCTAGCACTCATTTCACAGATTCTGAAACGAGTATATGGTGAACAGGATTTGAAGGGCTAAAGTGCCCCACGAGGACCAGGCGATAAGAGGGGAGAAACGCCACCACGCAGTAAACTAGAAGATGGGTCGAGGAAAAATAAACACATTACCTGGGAGAGGGGGTGGAGAGGACCCCCCAATGCACAGAAATAAAGAAAGGGGGAAAGAAAGGAGGAAAGGAGGAAAGAAAGAAAGAGCATATCTTGTAAGTTATAAGAGAAGAGGTCTCGTCAGCGTGTGAAAAGACAAGCCTATTCTATGTTCTCTGTCTTAACCGTCTTTGAAGTGCAGACTATATGAGGGGGAATCAAAGAGAATTGATAGGTTGCACGGCCGCCTGTGAGGAGCGCTGGGGACTGAACGCCGTCCATCGCGGAGGAAAACATTCTATTTGCTGCCTTCGCTCCCTGCACGCTGCCTCTCAGCCCGGCTGCTCAGTAAACAGACTTTTTATTCTTGTTATTTGACGCAGAGGAAATGACAGATAATGTATTTGCCAAGCAGCACATGAAAGCCTCGCTCAGCCACAGCACTGTATCCATATCAGGCTGCTGCTTGTAACAACCTCCGAGGAGATCTTTTTTTTTTCTCTGCTTTATCTGACACTGCTGCTCTTCAGTTTTTGACATAACACTGACCAGTGTTATGTCAGTGTTTTTTACTCTCGACAAAGATATTTGAACCGGAGTGATGCTATGGTAGTCATTCCTAACACATTGGTGCGAGACATTTTGTGAATGTCTCGTCCGCCGGATCGGCCCCAGACAGGAAAAGAAAAGGCAGTTTGAGGGAGACAGAGGGTAAAGATAAAAAGAGGAGAAAAGAGAGATTTGTCTGGCCGTGACAGTTACGGGTGTGGTGGAGCAAGAAACAGCTGTTTGCACGTGACTGACCTGTTTCCAACGCCAAATAACTCAATGACATAGTGGGTCTCTGGTAGAAATAATGCTCGTCTTTACATCACAGGACTGAACTTTTTTTCTTGTCCATAGCTGTCTGAAGTTTATCACACCAGTAGGAAGTGATTAAATATATGAGGTGAGGTGACAAAAACTCCACAAATTCTACCTCCATAAAATGATCCGTGCCAAAGTGCCTCCAGTTTACCTGAACTCTAGCTGTTTGCTGCCCACCGCTGTCTTCTCATTCCCGGCTATGGTGATTACTCACTGCATGGAAGCTGTCGTTTCATATTTCACAGATGATGCCACTGCTGAGAGGATTGACTTGATGGAACTGGATATTTAACATACAATCACACGTGTTCAATTACTATGTCAGACATTTCTGTGCCAGAATGGCCTGCGCTTCACGCCTGTAGCCCCCCACCTTCCTCTTCCACCCATTTCCCTATTTCCCCTGAGACCGGCGTTATAGCCCCACCTCACTGCATCCCAAACTCCCCCCACGCAGTCCCCGGCCACACTGGCTGTGCGGCTGCTGCTTCGGCAGAGATAACCACACTGTATCCAGGTAGGGAGCAGTCTGCTGATGGCAGAGATTACCTCTATTGTCAAAATAACTAACTCTGCAGAATTCCTACTTTAGCTTGTTTGGACGCAGGGGAAAGTGAGGATTTGGAGAGGAGGATTGGGAGGATGTTGCAGATCTGGATGAATTCCAAACAGAAGTTGAAGTACAAGTTTTGGCTTGCCTAATGCAGACCCACTAAACTACTGAGATAAAAATGAACATATGCATACGTGCACAAATGTGTGCAGCAGAAACACAGACACATGTATGTCTCACATACTATATAGTAGTAGTAATGCAATATAGACTTAACTACAGTACATGGAACATAAAACCTGGATTTGGTCTGGACAGTTATGTTGAGGTCGCTCTCTTCTATGTCGTTTACAGTTGTGGTGATGTAGTCTATTGATCCTGAGCCATTGTCACGCGATGGTTGGAAAACACAACCCTCTGTTATGGTCAGGGAAAATTAAATCAAGTGTAGCCCACACTGTGCGTGAGCACATGTGGGGGATTTGACGGTTCAGTTGATTTGAAAGTGATTCTGTGCTTTGGCAGCTTTTCTTCACATACTGAACGTGAGGCTTCAGCTCGAGGAGCAAGTCCAGCAGGCTCACAGTGTGTTTGATGTGTCGTGTAAAGATGCATGTGAAGTTTCTACATGGGGGGGGGGGTTGATTTAACAGAGTTTGGTTTTACCTACTGTTTAATTGCAGAAATGTAGAATTTGAATTTGAATTTAGACCTTTGTCCCAAAAAATTGTGTTCATGTGTGTGTGTGTGTCCACACTGCAACAAATTTAAGGTTTGTGTATGTGTGGTCAAGGTATTACACATATAAACTTCATAATGTAAATCAATTGAGGTGTTTGCATGTTTTTAGGGTTGGGCGGACTAAGGTTATGGTTCGAGTAAGACTGTAGGAAAGTCTACATCGTGTGTGTGTGTGTGTGTGTGTGTGTGTGTGTGTGTGTGTGTGTGTGTGTGTGTGTGTGTGTGTGTGTGTGTGTGTGTGTGTGTGTGTGTGTGTGTGTGTGTGTGTGTGTGTGTGTGTGTGTGTGTGTGTGTGCAAAGCATGGCGTTTGAAAGACAAAACATTATTCCTGAGCTCCTGGTTAAGGTGAGCAGTAAAATAAGAATTGTGGTTAGGTTAGGCATGAATTGGTCATGGTTAAGGTTGGGGCTTAGGTTTGAGTTAGGCTGTGCAAAATGAATGGAAGTCAATGCAGTGTCCTAACAAGTGTAGCTCTGTGAACATGTGTGTGTGAGCTAGCGATGCCTAGCCCAGGCTAAAGAAAAGGCCACTCTTTGACAGAAATGCCACAGGTGGATGTGAGCTCTCTGTCTCTGCGGCTTTGATGTCGGCTCCATCAGTCTGTTTGGATTCAGTGTGAGAGCTGCCAAACCTCCAGTGTTTCCAACGCGGTTACTTTATTTTAACAGAAAAATAGTCTTTGTGCCCTGTTCCGACTGTTCACTTGTGGCCTAATGGGGCCAAATTCACTTGGCAACAATTCCTCTCCACTCCAAAGAAAATAATGGGAATCATGTTATATTGGTTAAGTGTGTTGACAATGTATTAATAAAAATGTGGTGGAAATAATAATTTGAATTTTGGGTTGACTGGAATTGTGTTTAATAAGTTCCCGTTCGTCTAATTAGGAATGGGGGAGTGCCTGTTTTATGTTTCCTGCCTGTAGGGCTAATTCACAGCAGGAAAAGAGCTGTTACATGCAGCTACAATGGGCTGGTTGACACTGACTCTTATTACACCACAGGGATTACTACGTTTGCTTCATTATAATATCGTTTGGGTTCGCTCATTATTTGTAATTATAAATTCTTTTGTTTTTTTCCCCCCACATCAGACAAATAATTAACTTAAATAACCATTGAATAAGAATTACATTCCCCCATGTATTATTTACCTCATTGTTCTCAATCAGCATCAGATTATGGATTCAAAGCTTTTTTAATATCTACTCTCTGTAATTATAAGAGTTCTCGTTTATTTTTTGCACAACAGGAATCGAGCCCATAGTCAGATGTTTGACAAAGACTGGTTTATTGAATTACTATCCGTGTAATATGTGGTTTATCCAGCGGGCTGGGATTGTCGTGCAGACTGAATAGCTTCTAATATAAGTTAATCGTGTGTGTATATGGTGTGAATGCAGGGAGGGTGGGTGGTTGCAGCTGGAGCACAGTTCATAACAGTGAAATAGTCTGTGTTTAGCATCATTTGAGAGGCAGGAGTAGACTTTAAACTCCAAGGTGCTATTCATGTAACAGCGTTCCATTCAGCTGGGGTCACCTGGGTCCCCTCTCCCCCATTGTTACCTCCAGCCTCAAGGCTACTGCATTCAGACCCGTCTGCAACTCTTGCCTTTATCTGGCTCATTCTGTGAGCCCTCCAGCCTCCCACGCAGCAGACTCCGTGCTGCGCTCCGACAACAATGCGGCGGTAGTCGGTACATTTATCTGGTCTTGTTATTGGTGGCTTATTTGCCCCGGCGATAGGGAGACGGAGGTGCCGTGGTGCAAATTAGTGACAGATCAGTTAAGCATGACCTTAAAAAACCCTTGGCTTTGTTTAATTGGCAGTGCTGAGGCGGACTAATTGCATAAATCAGCTGGTAATGAGATCTTGGCTTATTGTGAAAAACAAGATAATGTGAGAAAATGAACATGAATGATCTTATAGCATTTTCATCCCTCTGAGCTACACGGCCCCCGTCAGCTGATTATTGTCTCTCTATTGTCACGTGAATTTGGTTCAGATGATGCCTGTATTTACTGATACAGTATATTTGGTTATTTGTGCGTTCTCTAACAAACGTCATGCGTTGCAGCTCTTCAACACACACACGCTGAGCCTAGCGGAGCATGGCCCCCTAAATAAATCATTAGCAGGCCAGTGCTTGAAGAGGGACAGTGAAATGTATTAAAACAACCACTTTATATGAAAGCTGTTTATTAGTAGAATCCAGCGGCGGGAAGACAGATTAATGAGGTAGTGGATAAGACGGTTTTAAAACATTGTTTCGGATGGATTCCCGTTGGTGACAGCTGCGAGGACTGGAGGTCAAACACTAACAAAGCTGTTTTGCTCAGCTGTGGAGACTCTGACCCTCAGCCAACAACACTATGGCCCCAATTCTCTTCCTCCTGTTCTGTCTCTGTTTGCTCTGATGTAGGTAAATACACATCTCTGAGACCTTTGTTGATTTTAACTCTGTTCCAATGTTCGTTTTTAATTAAATGGAAGCTTTTCTACTCATGAATGATATTCGAATGTCGCGTTTTGGGTGGAAATTTAGGATAATTTTACGATATTAGTTAAGAATAACATTGAATTCAAATGGATGATTAAAATATCCCCTTTTTGTCTTATTTGCTTGTGTTTCAGGTTATTTACATGAATTCAAAATCAACTGACCAGTGATCGCTGGAAGCTGGGGATTGAGTCGTTCAGTTTTTGTAAGTATCTCTTTGCCTCTTCAGCTGTTTGTGTCTTCCACGTCTCACAACACCCCCGCTGTCTTTCACCCACACTGAACACCTGCATCAAATGAGGTGGACAATCGGATAGGCACACAATGTATGCACAATTAGACAGTTACATAGGCACAAAGTCACACACAGACCTTTTCAACATCAGGTCCTCCAACTTCTTCCAGTTTGCTTTGCTTTAATTTTTTTTTTTTATATCTTTCAAATTATTTTAAGAGTTAAATTAGGCTTTGCAGTATCTTTTATTTGTAAGTATCTCAAGGGCTTTAAATCCTTACAGAAAAAAAATCCTGTTACAACCTTTTTTTATATGGTCAAAAATGTCATAAGCCTTACAAATATGGCTAAAACCTCTAAAAACTATATAATATGAATCCTTTAAAAAGCAGTATGACACCTACAGTTGACACAGGTCAGAGTCAAAGAGCAAGTTTTACTGGTTGTCGACAATAGATCAGTTTAAAATGAGTTTAAGTGATTTTTTTCAAAGCAATAC
Source organism: Hippoglossus stenolepis (assembly GCF_022539355.2). Lineage (NCBI taxonomy): Eukaryota > Metazoa > Chordata > Actinopteri > Pleuronectiformes > Pleuronectidae > Hippoglossus > Hippoglossus stenolepis. Next base: position 12,922,620 of record NC_061483.1, read on the forward strand.
AGACAACACAGGAAGACAGTTGCAATGAAATGTGGCATTTTGCTCTGAAAAAAAAAAGAGAATAAAGAAAAGTACAGTCCTCTCTGCATCAATATAATATGACTTTAACAACCTTTACTCAGCTGCTGCTCGTGCAGGTTATCTAATAAAGAAACTTAGATATTAAACAAATAAAGGTGAAGAACTTAGTTGATATTATTCTTTTCTTCCAAATGTCAGTTGGAGGTATCATGGGAGTCATATTAATGTGGTTGAGAAGCTCTCCAATAACAGCAGGAAAATGTCTCTCTCAATTCAAAGTTCATGGCCATTTACCATTGTGTATTTATGCCATTTCACATCGCTCTCCGTCTTCTGCTCTGATGAACACGCACCTGTCTACCAGCGAGCTGCCACAGCGACCGCATGTCAGAGGTGTTGAGTTTTCTTGCGAATGGCTCAAACTCATAAAATGGTCATACTATGTTGGTCAGGTTGCATTTTACGTGGTCTTACAAACACGAGAGCATACTCTAATTAATCAAACATATTAAAAGCAGTGCAGACCCATAAATAAAAGACATTGCGATCCTTTCTGTATAGATATCACATTTCACGCAGAATACATACTCTTCTGATTGTCCGACTGCCAAGCCAACCACAGATAAGGAATGCTAGCCTGCTACGCTAAGTTGGTCACCAGTAAAAACAAATGGTGGCTGATTGTTGTGTATGCACATATTAACCGAACAGATGTCGAATTCAGACTAAATTTAATCGACAGTATGGGAATTTTAAGTATTGCTGTGTCAATTGTCAAAACTAGCTTGTCTACAGCATGAAGACACACATCTGCATGCAAGAAACAAAGCAACTCCTCAAGCTGCTATCAGCCATAAGTTCGCTTAAAAATATTAAATACAATGTGCAAATACTTAACAAGATATGAAAAATCATTCAATAGTTATCACTAACAGCTACACATGCTCCTCCTCTGGTAGTCAATCAAACTGACCCCTGAAGTTTTAATAGTAAGGACTCACTACGGAAGTGTTAATGGTTGTGTTATCAAGTCACTGTAATGTTATCAGGCATCTGTCAGTATTTGTTAGAAAATAAAACACTACACGAAGCCTTAGTAGGCTATTCACTGGCACATCACTCCTTGGAGACACTGACTTGGATCCTTGTACAATTTGAAATCTACATCCATTGACCCACAGGTTTAATTAATCTCCGAACATGACAGAAAGTAATTTAGTTTGTGTCTGGTCCGCTCACAGAACAAGTTTAATTACACTCGCGCAATCTCATTTGGAAACACCTGAGGATATGTGAGATCATCTGAATAGCGACACACTGTACACGCTTTGTTATTACGTGCCATTCATGGAACAAGTAACAGCAACATGGTCTCCCGGCTCTCAGCCGTCTATCGATGGCCCCGCTGAAGGGGAGGATGCGGAGGAGCCTTTTCGTCAGAAATGAAATAAACGGCACTTCAGGATTAAATGAAAATGAATAACCTTTGGATGGTTATTCTTCATCTATTATTTATCAAATGGGGCCTCTTCAGTCTACTGACCCTGCAGTGATTATGGTCAATATGTTTCTGAACAGAGACCGCTCGATCGCCTTACAAAGATTTTAATTTCATCAGCCTCAATTACTTCAGAGGATCCCAGTGTGAATTCGGAAAACTAATTGTTGCATATTTCATTACCTGGCAAGAATGTGGGGAACCCTCCTGAACTTTATCCATTTCCCTAAACTCTACATTCAATTAATAGCTTGCTCTTTGTGTTATGAATGAATGACCTCATTTGAAGTGCTTAAACTCAAATATGCTTTAACCGTTGGTAATTTGTTGAGGTGGGATGTCGTCTGAGTTCTCTTACACTGAACTACATGAAAAGGACCTTACCTCTGAATTCATTATTATTCATCTTATTATTATTGTCAGCAGTATTGGATATTTAGTGGACATTATTTCATTCTAATAAGAATAAAAAACCTAATATGGATTTGGCTGCTGTCCTGATTCTGAATGTATATTCACTTTTGCTGTAGGACACCTAGTAGCTATATATCCGACAGAAAACAGGAGCAAAGAACACGCCATTAATCTTCTCGCTACCCCAGCTGTGGAAAGTAATGCATAACTAAAAGTCCGGTTAAATGAATTAATGATTTCAACCATGAACTTTTCTCCCAAAACGCCATGAATCGTCTCCAGCTGATAATGCACCACGACCCTGGAGTGTGAAATCCCTGTTGCGTTGAGAGTAGCCAGTTAATTGATTCGCAAATTATTTAAAGTTTGTGGTGCCCAGGGGAGTGCTAGGCTCTAATGACAGGCCATTTTGAAAGAGTTGAAAAATTCTTCACAGGCAAGTATTAAATTGTGATGGTAAGCTAACAAGTCGAATCTATGCCCCATAGAAAAGGGATGGTGTTGGATTGGGTCAGTTGATTCTGCTCATTTAACAGGGATCTATCTCATCCAAAATAAAAGATGGAATTTTACATTTTTTTATTCTTGTTTTGAGATTTTATTGTCTTTCAAATTGGTATAAATTCATCCTCCAGTATACACAAATACAAAGCTTATAATTCGAGTTGATTTGCAAAGGTTATTGTGCTTTAAATGTGGCATCTATGTCATTCGTCCATCAGAATTACACTCACCGCAGAAAATTCAGCCCGAAACCGTCGACTAACAGGGTGTGAGCGACTTGGACAGGGTGAAATGTTGTTACCTGCAAATCTCAAAGAGGCTATTGAACATGAATCCATCTGAGGAATGTGTGGTATTTAAAAAAAAAAGCTGGATTTACACAAAGTAAAAACCAGACAGTTCAAAAATGTTTTGTTGTGTAAAACCGAGATGGAGCACTAGCTGCTCATTCAGTGCAGAATTGTCTGATCGTAGCATCCATGTGTCCTTTTTGCATTTTAGCTGTAGTTGCTGGATCCCTATGTTAATATCAAGGAGCCTCTAATCTCAAACCATTAGCAACTGCTGTCATTCAGACACACGGTGTCGGCCTGATTTAAATAAAATGAAATGAAGATAGTTGTTTCTGGTCCCTTGGCTTCACTCATTGCCATAAACATATGCTCTGTGCCCTGCTTCTTTCCATCTTATTTATGACTTTAATTTGTTGTGTGGGCTGCGCAAGAAATCAAATTTAATCCAATCCTCCCAGGGACCCTGTCATATAATAACATGGTAATTTCTGTGTATCCTTTTGAAAAATGAGGAAATTAATTCTTCCTGACATGTTCTAATTATTCCAGTGTGAACGGCGGATGGGCTCCCCTCCCCTCCGCCCCATCCCCCCCACCCCCTAAGTGTCAGTTGCCGACGGGTGGCGAGGTGCTAATGCTGACCAGCAGCGCGTTTAATTTGAAACATGAGCAGACACCTTTCAACACACCTTCCTAATGTTGGAGTGGCTCACACAAATTAATTCACTACTCATCTGGCAGCTCTGACTGAGGTGTGTGTGTGTGCGTGCGCTTGTGTGTGTCTGTGTGCATGTGTGTGTGACTGTGTAAAGTGATGAGGGAAGGGGTCATACGGACACAATTGCCATTAGTAAAGGTAACATAATGTGTTTCTGTGTGTGTGCACACTCTAGGTGTGTATGCATGTATGTCAGTGTGTGTAGACACTTGGACCAGGTATCACCATACGTTATGTGATTGGGTGTTGAGTTGGCGTAAAGGTGTCTGCTGGGATGTGGGGATTTTCTCCTGGATCCCCCTCCTCTCGATCCAACAGTCAGTACCCTTTCACACATCCCACTGCTCCACTGAGAGCACTGAAAGGCTTATTTAATTAGCCTGTCATCAGACAGTCTTTAGCTTATCGCTTCAATTTGCATAGGGACACGATACTTGCACAGATGCTGTGACAATGATCTTGTCTTTCATGTGTTTTATATTTAAGCTTTAAAACTTTTTTTTATTCATAATGACACTTTAAATCAAGCTGCAGTCCAGCATTATCAATAACAATAATATAAAATAATTAGGAAATAATTTGAAAATTAGGAAAATAATAACAAAGAACAATAATCTTTATATTTCCAAACTGAATGTAAAAATAACAATATATATTCTCATTTTACGATTATTTTACTAGTCTGTTTAGACAAATTGTTATCATGGAAAAAAAAAAAATACAAATAAAAAGTATTCAGACTTTTACTAAGTTTCTGTAAATGCTGTAAATCCACAGCACTGTATACATTCAGGCTTCAGAGAGCAGAAATGTGTTTCCACTCTAATTATGTACAGTATCTAAGCAGCTGAGACAGGAGGAGAAAAAATAAACAAACAAAATTTACTGAACTTTGGAGTCGGGTTAAAACCACAGAACTGTAATTGATTTGGTGTGTGTGTGTGTGTGTGTGTGTGTGTGTGTGTGTGTGTGTGTGTGTGTGTGTGTGTGTTGTCTCTGGGTCGTAGAACAGAGGGCTCATAGCCGTGGCGTCATGGTTGAGAAGAGAGCGTTGCTTTGTGGGCAGAGGGTGGATCCACCCATGACTCAGAGAGCGCAGAGGCGTCAACATGGCCGTCCGGCCTGCAGGGATTAAAGTGTCCCCCCCTCGCACCCTGAGGGGTTAATCACTGCCATTTTGGATCCACACGAAGGGAGCAAATGCACTCTCCATCACTGTGGAAGAACTGAGACATAAGCCACCAGTTAGGCTGCCACTGCAGCAGCGCTGTGGGTAGATCTACTTCATAAGCTTGTTTCCACTCAGTACAACAGAGAGTTCTGAGCCCTGGTTTACTCGTCCTAAGAAAGTTGGACTTCCTGGATCAGCACAGACTGTTGCTCTCTGTATCCTCCTCTGTGGATATGGTTATTTTCTCATATGGGTTTGTTTAAGGGATATACAGAGTAACCTGGGATGTAGTTACTGGTTGGATCTGTGTTGCTAACTTCTGTGTCTCGCTGTGTGCTGCGCACTATGTGAGCCTGTTAATGACTGAAGGCTGAGAGCTCTGTCTCGTGCCAAGACCCACATGGCTGCTGGCGGTGCATTAAATCAGCAGTCAATTTGACTGGAAGTTTGAAATCTGGGCTAGGTTAAGGGGATGTGCTGAAGCCGTGTTAATAGCTAGCTTGTTGTCCATATGGTACTGCTTTAATAGAGCACATTTGTTGCAGATGGTGGGAGACTTGGTTAGGCAGAGGCAGGTTTTGGCAGAGGCTCATTCTTCGAAAGGGCTGCCGTGCTGCCGTGCTGCTCAGACTGGTCCAGGCCAACTTAGTGATGTCTATCCTCCCTGCTTCTCTTTCGCTGAAAAAACGCCTGCCCTTGAATTGTGGCCTAACCTTAATTTAAAGTCATTCTTGTATTTTTGTGTTCAGAGACGAGCAAATACAATGTGGCTCAGTCACTTTTTCCTGAGTTTGGTCATTTGCTATCCAAACCGCACCTTTGCTTCCATAGGCTAAGTTCAGTTGTTTCTGACCACAATGGGACCGTAGACAGCAGGCACAGCTGAGGAAACACCAGCACACACAGAGCGAAAGAACAAGGGTTGTGGAATACGACCAAAGACAAAGATAGAAGCCGAGCACGGCCTAATCTATGTCATTTTCTCTACTGCTGCTTAACTGTTGGTAAAACTGCTGAAGGATGCAGGTGTCAGTAAATGAACACACATTTAGAAAATAAGAAAGAGTGCTCTGTTTGGTTACACATACATTTGTATCTGCATCAAACTAAATACTGCTTCTATTCTTATTCCATTTGTAGAATGTCAATGTGTTTGCTTGTGTTATAAGTTCAGGGTGAACCGACATTAGTGTGGTTATTGTTTTAGTTTGTGTGCGCCTGATGCACAGTATGTGTGCTTTTTGCACTCAGAGAAGTGAGGAGACACGCTTGATCTGCTCTGCACTGTTTGACGGTTGTTTTCTCACGTTGTCACTGGCTCGGTGTGCTGTGGCATGGGGATGGTATTATGTGCACCGGGCCAAGCTGAGTGGAGAAAAGAGCAGGGCCGCAGCGCCCCTGGCTATGCCACTCCCGCCTCCCCAGACACCTTATTGTGAGAAAAGTCTCGGCTGAGCCCTCTGGGCCTTGTGGATTCACTGCCTCGCTAAGTGCTGGTCAGACTGAAAGGCACAGTGTCCTTGGGCCCAGCTCATTCTTTCCATTCTCTCAGAGGCTTTGTCTCATAAGCCAAGAGAGCAAGGGGAGAAAACGCCAAATTACACCCATGTCACTAAAACTTAAGGTGTTTAAGGGCTGAGATGTAATTTGCTGTTGTGTTTGGTGTTATTTCATGATGATGTGCCTGAGGAAACGTTCAGAAAAGTGTATTTTTTCTTCCATTGGTGTTAAAAGGGACTTTATAGGTCTTGAAATTCAAAATGATGAAATTGAAACAAAATCCGGCAAAGTGATGAACTGTTGTAGTGAAATTATTTCTTCTATTGCTGAACATATTTTTGTAAGATAACCATATTTCAGAGGCTGATTATCTGGTTAGTTTTGAATTCTGAGATATTTAAATTTCAACCACTGACAAAAGTTCCACTTACAAATAGTTCTTTGGAGTTGCTGCTCATTTCTGCCTCTTAAAACAAAGCACATGGAAATCCTAATCAATCTCCAACCAGTCTTAACACAATAAAAGTGTATGGCACACGGACCAATAACATAGGCTAATGGAAACCTGTTGTAAGTAATTTTTAGCCATGTGTCGCCAGTATTTTGTGGCTAAGGCTTCTGAACGACCCCTGCAAGCAGTGACATCATGACCACATCCTTTTGCCTCACTGGCGCTGAGTCCCAGCTTGGGTCCCCTGCGGCCGGGCTCCCAGAAGCCACAGCACCCTCGCTACACATGGGCTGCAGCTGGACCACCGTTGGCTACTCTGAACAGACTTGGGGTTGCTCTGGGATCTGTGGTTACAGTGCTGGATGTACATGTATATATCTGCACACAGCCGTGGAAAAAGACTGTATAGAGATCAGTAGGCAGAGTTTATTTGATGCAAACATATCATCAGGCTCTCAGTCCAAACCGATGTTGTATGCAAATCCACTCCCTCGATGGAAAGAGGTATAATTAATGATGTCAGTTCATAAAAAAAAAAAAAAGAGGATGGGTTCATAGCCATATTTCTGCTTTAATTAAAGACATGCCTTATTACAGGACGAAGATGTATGCTCTATGTGTTTTTCTTTCTTTCCTTTTCTCTTTCCCTCCTTTCTCCCTTTGCCTTCCTTGTTCTGATTCTTGATTATCACTCGTTTCATTGAGCAATATGGTTCTCTGTGATTTCTCCTGCCAGAACCCCACACGCTGACATGGAGGGCTTTCTACGTAGCAGCTTTTTACTGAGGTTAGTTTCATTTCCGTTGTTGCAATTTAGGACCACAGTTCGGGCAGGGGTGGTATATGATGGGTTAACTTGGGGGTGGTGGGGGTTACTTTCTGATGCATTGTTAGCTGTAGACTTTGTCCTGTGTGTGCGTCTGTATATTTGAACAATGTCAAAACATGGATTCGAACATATTTACCCAAGCTGTGTGTTACAGTTGTGTTCACGTAGTTTGTGGCTGACTGGCATGCTCAGCCTGAAATCCTCCAGTCAGACTGAAAGTACATACACATGTAGATGAGCTGTCCACACACACACACACACACACACACACACACACACACACACACACACACACACACACACACACACACACAGCTTTAAGAACCTGCAGATGAGGCTTTCTGTGTCTTTACACTGCTGCATGCTTTTGTCTGACCACTCCCCCTCACTAACCACCCTAATCAGGGATGTCGGGGTGAGGCAGTCGCTGGTATATTGGTCTTGTGATGTGCTGTTGCTTCCTGTTGTGCTCTGTGTTTGTATTCACCCTAACATAAAGATTTACATTTTTTTGTCTTTACCCTTCCTGTGATTCTAATTAAAAATGTGTGCTGTCATTACACACAGAGGAAGTAAATAAGAGAGTGTATTTACCATTGGCTCCTTTCCTAGTCAACCACCTTCTCTAGGCTACAGTGTTGCTCCCTAATTAGGGGTTGGCTCATTAGAAGCCACAGCAGCAGCATCTGCTTTTCAAAGCTGCTGTCAGCCAAACTTTACTAAAGCTAATGAATCCTCTTTGATTTCTTTTTCAAAAGGTCACTTATTTGATTAAATTAACAGCGTTTTTTTCTTCTCTCAGAACTGTTGGGGGCATTTTAAAAAGAAAGGACAATTTGATGCAATTACTCCCTCACGAGTCGAAGTGTAACAGTGGAATTCAATAGGAAAATCTCTCATGGATTTACATTTATTTATTCAGTAATTTAAGATCTATCTATCTATCTATCTATCTATCTATCTATCTATCTATCTATCTATCTATCTATCTATCTATCTATCTATCTATCTATCTATCTATCTATCTAAATGACATTTTCACCTAGGAATATGTGACTGTTATTTGTTTATTTTAATATCGAATTCATTAAATAGCCATCTCTTAAATATGAATTCACATATATATCTATTTAGTATATATTAACATATAATTTATATTATTACTGTCTGCTGAAGTAAACAAATCAAGTAAATAATGCATAAATGTACAGTAGCTGTTTTATCTTTGACACAGATTTATTTGGTGTGGTGTGTGTGCTATGGTTTGACAGGACTTATCCAGCTATAGAACATGTTACATGTTAGAGAGCGCACTGCCTAAGCTCATTTCCACAATCTTTGGAGTAAGGCTACAAAGTGGATGACAGTGTTTAACTCTCACCACCTGTCAGAACCAGTTTGGTGGATAACTCACTGTGCTGAAGATGTGTGATCGGGGTCCTGTATGTGTTGCGGTGGGATCTTAAATTCACCAGCAGATATTTGTACATTCAATCCCACATCTACAACAGAATAAGGAGATGGAGAGAGAGAGAGAGAGAGAGAGAGAGAGAGAGAGAGAGAGAGAGAAAAGAAGAAATATGACCTTTGACCTTGGCAATTTCTCAACAATTTCCTTTTGTTCTCATAGCTGTGAGAAAACACTGTGATTATTCTGAGTAAACACATTATTGCACCGCTAATCCACATCCTTCTGTCAATGTCTGTTTTAATTAAAGGAGAAGTGCCAGTAGAAAGATATAACGCACGCTGGCTGGAGATTGGAGGCCTCAACAATCAGGCTGAGATTAAAGGCAGGCTTTGGTTGAGGGTTAGCCCTTTTGCTTGGATAAGACTTGCGTCCTGGAGTGGGCTGAGGAGTGGGGGTAGGGGTGAAAGTGGAGAAAAGGATCGAAACACGGGCTGGATGGATGTGGCAGTTAAACATTCTTCCACTGAAGAATTCCAGTGTCTTTTCTCAAGCAGCTGAAATAGGTCAAAGGGGGATTTCTGAACATGCTCCTACATTTCTGCCCCGATGAGCAGATGTTATTGACTTTTTATCCTGTATGTCATATCTCAGTAGCACACAGGATGGGCTTTTCATTATTGTAATGAGTCATGAGTTTGGTTTTGAGTCATGCATACAGTGAGTCGTAATAGCTGTAAAAGTTCTTTCCTAATGCGCGGCCATCGTGAAAAATACATCAAACTCTTATTGGAGTGTAAACTTCATATTTTATGCACAAGATTGTGTCTCATAAAAAGAATGCAAGTCTGTAAAAGTTCTTAGTGCTTCTGAAAGTAAAGCAAAACTTGTCTGTAATAGACAATTATTTATGCCCATGCTGCCGTGAGCCTCTTTGTTGGAGAGAAGACGCGTTTTAAGTTTAGATCAATTTTTCATGTGTTTATACGGAAGACGTTTTACGGGTTTTTGTTTATGCAGTCGAAGAGACTGAGCAAATTTGCGCGTGAGTGAGAGAGAGAAAGAAAGAAGGAGAGAGAAAGGGCAAGATAGTGAGAGAGAGAAAGGGGAAGGAAGAGAGACATAATACAGAGAGCAATAAGCAGAGAGAAAGAGAACAGAGAGAGAGAGAGAGAGAGAGAGAGAGAGAGAGAGAGAGAGAGAGAGAGAGAGATGTCTTCAGTCTCTGTCTACTCCCAGTGGGCAGGACCTCCCCCTCCATTTCTGCCATTATTTGATGTAATGAAAGGAGAAAGTGTGTAACATTGAGATTGTTAATTAATTTAGTCTAACAAGATGAAGATAAATGAAACCCACTGAAGGTTGACTAGGCTAAGGGGCCCACTTAGCATTCCTCCTGCCCTCGAGCTCTGTCTCTCTCGCTCTTTTACAATGAGCACAGCTAAGAGGTGTTTGTACAATCCCGCTGAGCTCTCACCCACCAAGTTTAGACGTGAAACTTAAAACAAAATATTTCATTTTCAAACTCTATTTATCATAATCTACTCTCAGGGATCAGGGATGTTTTAATTTACAAATGGCTGAGCTGTATTTGTGATGCAGACACGCAGTTAACTAACTGAATCATCTTTCCGTGTTAGATGAAGCTCATGTCGACGCACACGAGTTGTCAACTAAACTGACTTTTTAAAATATATATTTATTGAAGCACTGGTCAAATATCACATTATTCTTTCACTAACACCTTGTTGTCTTCTTATAGAGGACAAACACACATTTTATTACCTTCTGTGATCAGTTATACTTGAAGTTATGTAAATGGCTGTTCTGGACCTTTCACATGAGCCTGTGTGACACTCAGCCTTTCTCCATATGAATGCTTCTCCTCTCATTCGTCTTCGGGCTTATTTGAGCGGCAAAACCAAACCCAAAGCAAACAGGAGATTTTTTTTTTTTACAAAGCAAGACAGTTGTCTTCATCCGCAGCCCTTACTAACAAATCAGTAGTCTATCGAGGTCCTTCCTCTGTGGACACTTTGTACAAAATCTTCAAGGCAGCACAGACCAATCTTTATGGCGCCCATTCTTTGCTCCCTTAGTTCTCAAGTCATCAACAATGGGTTGTTGATTGTATGGAAAGAGCCAGAACAATTATGTCCTCTGTTTTGGTGGCAGGACAGTGTTTTAAAGTGCAATCCCCGATAATGGCCTCATTATTGTTATTCTTGGAGCGGGACTCGGGAGAAAGAAGTAGCTGCTTGCGGTACATCATTATTTTCGTAAATTTCGATTAGCTCATCATTCTGTCTCCTGGCAAACAGAATCACAGCTAATTAAAAGTGGGTGAGCACTCCTGCCTGTGACTTTAAAGGTAGCACTTGATAGGCTGTTAATATGAAAAAAGTGGTAAAAAAGAAAAGAGAAGGATTAGAGCTGTTACCCTGGTAACTCCAACTTCCATTTGCAAGGGAACAATGAACTTGTGTTCCTCCACCACCTATGCTTGAAAAACAGAAAGCAAGGAAGTGAGTGTTCTGAAAGGACAAGACCCTTTTTAACAACAAAATGGGATCCAGGCCTAATAGACTCTTTGGTGTGAATTGTTCAGCGAGATCACTGGGGGATAGAGGAGGAGAAAGGTCAACGTGTTGAAATCACAGGGCACTGAAAGTTGTCTGACGTCTTTACAATAACCGTTTGTTTTCACAATGCACTTGTTTGTCTATAGTATGTATAAATATATGTATATATGCATATGTACACACAGAGTCTACAGTTTAAATATTTAGAATTCATAATATACAATAAGCTACATTGTATATCTTATACTATTTAAATGACGGCTTCTTTTTCTTCCGACACTTCAAATAAAACCATACGGACTCGTACATGAATCTTAAAACTACTGTAATAATCAAGCAGTTCACTCTTGACTTTCATTAACATCATTTGTCAGCTTCTTTTTATTTCAATTAAACGCTCAATGATGTTATAGCCTCGGTGTTTTAGTTTAAGCATTGACATCTGTGAGGTGACAAGTGGTGATGAACGTAATGGCCGTCATGAGTAATGCATTTCCATAATATTGTTTTTATTTCAACCAGCACTAAAACAAGTTTCCGAGGCGTGACTACAGAGCGCGTTTGATAGGCTGATAGTTAAGTGCTGTAAAGAGCTGCGAGTCTGAAAAAGAAAGCTCCTGCTCTAAAAACCTTGTTGAGTTATAATGATCCATGACTATGATCCATGGAGGAACAGTATGTGTTTCTCTTTGAGTTTTATGTCCCTTATTACAGCTGCAATACGTCTGCTCACATTAAGCTAATTTATGGCTGAGGCCAGCGTAACAGCAGTACAGGTTAATGAATTTGGCATTACTAATTAAACGTTATTGAGGGATGAATATGAATCCTGTGGTCGGGAGGAGGGGAAGGGGAGGAGGAGGAGGGGAGGATCGGACAGAGGACTTGTCTGCGTCGTCTCGTTTCCTCAGTTCCTCCGCTGGGTAGAGTAAAACATGAGAACTGAATGTAAAGACAGCACAGGCTTTGAGGTGAAACGGAGGACAGCTTCAACACAATATGTCCTCTTATAAGATAAAAAGAAAATTGTGTCTATGATTATGTATAACTCCTTAGGATCTGTTTCTTTATACGTGTTTCTGTATTTCTTATGAAGTATTGGAGGTTAAAAGGATAAATGAACAGCTAAGGTGATTAAACACTTCCTTGTGAGCTGAGGAGTATTCTCTTCTTCTCTTCAATACACATAAAATGTCCTTTTACACACAATTGTTTTGCCGAGCCGTAATTACAGTCACCTTTTGAAAACAGGAATTTAAAGACTGCAGAGTAAAGTCTATTCAAGCAAAGAGGGATGATGGTGTGGAATATTGAGCAATTATTGAAATGCCCTCTGAGGCACATGCTCCATGACCAGGCCATGACTGTGTTGAGGAAAAACAGATGCACATTTTCCCTGGATTATTCTTTTTAATACCTCTTATTTGTTAGTGACGCGTTACACTAAAAAGGAGCTCATTTTCTTGTTGGTTACAACATGAAAAAGTAAAGGTTCACTCTAAATCACTTTTCAGTAATGAATGACTTAAAATATATAAAATGTCAATATATATGTTATACATTATATTGACTTGTTTCCAACAATGTTCAACCCAGAGAAATCCCCTGTTTTATTCATGGTAAAGTTACATTTCGGTTGCCATTTAATTGCGTCATATCCGTTTTACACGTGGCTTTGCCCGTCTCCACTATAACTTCCGGGACAAGCAACGTATGACAAAGGAAATACACACTGTTAGCCAGTTAGCCAGTCAACTGTTTCTTCCCTCCACCGTATTGGTCACGTGTAATGGATCACGATTATTTATTGCCGCTTACTGCGTAATGTGAATAAAACTTACATACATGACCTCATCTGGGAACAGGATTTGCACCTGAGTCGTGTCATGTCGATTTTCATCAGCAATGGTGATGAAAATCACCATTGATCCCACGCTGCTTCACAACGTCATCAAACTAGGTCTTTTGTTATTGTTCTGATTGAGGGACCCCTAGCAACCGTAGTTACATATTGTAGGTTTAATGAGTTGACAATTCAATATCTAAAAATCTCTTACTTCTCAGGAAGCTGTTCAAACCTGCATTAAAGGGATAGTTCACCCAAAAATGAAAATTCACTCATTATCTACTCACAACTATGCCGATAGAGGTTTGAGTCCACAAAACACATTCAGAGTTTCATGGGTAAATAGCGTTGCAGCCAAATCCCCAAAAGAGTATGGCAGGAAAATTTTCATTTTTGGTGAACTATCCCTTTAAGCTTTATGTTATAATGCTGATGTGGAGCACTTGATTTTTTTCTTTGGTTTGTTGTTAAAATCGTATTCTTCCCGCCGCTCTTTCACTCGCTCTCACTAGCGCCTCCACACTCCACGTCTGACACACTCTGCCTGAAAGCTAAGCCTTTCAATTTAGATTTCAATTATCATGTTAGCTTTGTGATTAGACTTTAGTCCTCCAGGAATCAGACCTCTCTGCTCCTCTCTCTTCCACTTCCCCTGCAATCACATCCCATCTGATGAATTGCGCATGTAATTACGGAAGTTATTGAATATGCAGATTGCTGCTGACTCTTGGTGTGCGGTTCATGATGCATCAACTCCAACTGTATCCAGCAAGGGTCTCTGATAAAGACCCACTCTGATGACAGAGGGCCAATGTATGCTACTAGTCAGACATAACAGAACAGACACCACAAAGGCTGAGACTCGATTAAAACAGAGCCACGCTGTAATCCCTGTTACTGTGAGTGTGAGCGCGTGTTCACAATGTGCGTGTGTGTGTGTACTTGCCTCTAAACAACTCTCAGACCAGTGACAGGACTTGGCACTGGGCAAACTCAGCTCAAGCATTACAGCCGGTGCAGCGCAGACCAGTCTGAGTGTCCAGCCAGCCAGTACACAAGGTGTTTATGAATCCACCAATATGAGGTATTTCCCTCATGTTACAGTATGTTGCTACCATCGTCTTACACCCTCGTCCCATGATGCAATCCCTTAGAGCTTTTCAAGCGAGGGGAGTGAAGCACTTTACAGGCACACCCACAGGAGGGGGATGTGGGAAATTCTGAAACTTTTGATAGCTTTTAGAGAGCTTTCTTAAAACCTGGCTTGCAAGCAAAAAGAAAAACAAATCTCTCTCATGGTAAACTTTTTTTGCATTTTGCTGTCACAATGCTGGAGGATTTCTGACTTGCTTTTCATCACGTCCAAAACCAATACAGATTATTTTTTCCACATAAAGCTGCTCATACAGGGTTTCTCTGCAAAGGTTTCACACACAATTGAGAATACAGGGAAATGGCAGAAAGCGGGTCCTGTATTTTTAGCCTGCGCTCTAGTGATGTATCTGCCATTTATAGCTGATATGCCTGGCTGACGCTGGACGGCTGCCCTGCTGCCCTGCTGACACCAGAGGACGGTTTATAGACTGCACAAGCTCTGCCCAACACGATCCCCAGTACACAGACCTGCAGACAATATAGATACAAAGGCTTTTCAAAACATCACATCATGACGCATGTGTAATGGTCACTTTGTGGCTGCAATTACTTCTGAGGTTTTTGTTATTTGTGGTAATCGGGCTGTATTATGCACACAAACACTGCATACACATAGATATTAATGTACATATGTTGATTCACAGATGTTTGCATTATAACATATTTCTGGGGCCTTTTTGACCACACCCAAGTAGTTGATGAGCTCATGCTAATCACGTTCTGCCTCTTTTGTCCAGATTGGCCTTTTCTCTTTGCCTGGTCGTATATTTAAGTCTCTAGAATTAAATATTCCGGATGTTGTTCACCTTTACGTCACTTTTCTTCACCTTACGTCTGTTTTTCCATAAAAAATAATGAAACCCCTTTTGCATCTGAGGAGAGTTTGTATTTTTGTATTTTGTATGAGTGAAGACCTTGCAACACTTTCAAGAGCAAACATGTTTTTCATAATCTTAATTTACAGCACATTATTTAAATTATACCTTTAAATGTGTTTAATGCCACTGAACAAAAAATCCTTAAATTAGCTGTAAACATTAATACTACAAAAGCATCATTGATCTGGTTGTGATGTGTAATTACTTCGCACACGGTCACAGTGGCAGGTATTAGAGGCAGGACTGGTGCTGGATCTTTTTCCACTGTCATGGGTGTCCGTTGTAATTAAGACTCAGAGCGAGCTTTTAACACGGGGCACTGTGGCACTTTACCCGCTTCCTTGTATATTATTAGGTTAATAGGATTGAACATGTTTACACCAACTGTTAGCTTAACAGGAGGTCAAAAAGGTGACTTCAACTTTGTTAAGGGGCTTACACAGAAGCTCAAATGGCATTATAACGGCTGACTAATGGGCCTTGACACTCACAGAAAGTACACAAGTTATGGACTGTGTTTAAATTCAAGGTCTTATTGGTTTATAAAGTAAAACAAAAAAACGCTAAAGGGCATGGTTTACCAAAGTAACCAATGGGATTTGACTGCCCTTTACTGTAAGCAGTGTGTTGCAAGTGCATCGACCTTTGTCAAGTTCCAGCTATTGTTTGCAGATTGGTTACACACTCTACAGGCTGTGAAAGACACATCTGCTACCTTCAGAAGAGAGCAGATAGACTGTTGGCAGTGAGGGTTAGGTGTGCAGTTGTGTGAGTTTGTGTGTGTGTGTGTGTGTGTGTAGGTGGGGTCCTCAGCTACCCTGTCAGGCAGCTTCGGTCCCTATCGTCTTATCAAATATTTGTCTGGCCTTCACTCCCTGTTTGCCTTCCTTTCTGTTTGCTTTGTTTACTGAAGTCTACCTCGGGCAGATTGATAAAGTTTCCCAAAAAGTTGTTTTCAATTTTTATTTTATTCTGTTGGTTTGTGGTGTTACATAATGTCTGTGCGCATTTATCTAGAAGTGTTTCTGTGTGCAGGTTTCACAAGTCTATTTCTTTATTAATGCATTTAAAATCACGTTTCATAGACATTTGCAGATCATGGATATTTCCCCCTAAATTAGTTAGTAAGCATTTTGAAATGTCACAAAAAGAAAATATTGTTTGATACCATAGTTGTATGAAATCATACGTTAGCTCTGCAGAAAATCCCCTTCAAGTATAAATATAAAACCATATTTGTTTAAAGTGTTTTTGATTGATTCTCTGATTGAGATCCAAAGGGAGGTCATAAATGATCTGGGACAAAGGTTCTCTTTGTGTGAATGGGGCCCCGGTTGAAATGGAGGAGTAGTTTGAGATTACCAGATTATTTCCTACTAGCCCAGTGAGTGAGGCGAGGCGAGCCGCAGCCCTACACCGTGCTGTGCTGAGGCTGAGCATAATGAGTGCGGTGGCAGGGAACCACAACAGAGCTGGGGCAGAGGCTGCCTGGGAACCAGAGGCCCATGGCCCACAGCCAAACACACACACACAGACACACACAAATCCTGCTGCACACTTGTGGCTTTTTAAGAAAGCAATTTAGTTAATGATTTCATTTTGAAGCACTGTCATGCTGCATGTGTCTTCTGAGCGAGCGAGCAAAAGACTGAAAGAGAAACTAACACAGAGAAGAAGGAATTAACACAAGCTTACCCCCCGACAACCACAGAGGAAAATAACACACAACCGAGCATAATGTGGCATTTGTTGTGAACGCTGCACAAAAATCACTCGGATATTAGATAGCGGTGGTTATCTCAACTTGTGGCTTTTTTTAATGCATTGCTTTGGACAAATGCAGAGAGGAGTGGAAGCACAGTGTGAGTGGTCGGACACATGGTTATCAACAGACAGCTGAAGCATTTTGTGTTTCAGTCAGCATCTAATCCACTACAGTGCCTGCTTCCTCCGGAGTGGAAAAACAGCACGTTTTCCTGTTCAACCGTGTCTGTCAGCTCTCTGGTTTTATTAGCGCTATGTTTCACATTCATTTACTCTGGTTTTCTCAGTGCCGGGCCCATGAATGAAACCATCTTAGCATTGCTAAAACAGCAGCTTGTACATGTCTACTGTGAATCAAATTTTTGGGCAATTACTCAAATCAGTGGCCTGGGGTTTCGGGTTTTGCTCTTCAGATCTCATTTTTCCGCTCGTTCTCTTTCTTTTTTTTTGTATCAGCTGTCAATCACTCATGGTAACTTTTAACCACCTCCAAACAGAGCTGGCTGCCAGCCACTCATTTAGTCCTTCACTTTTGCTCGGCTTCTTCCCGTCTAACCTGTCAGAATGACACACACTGTTGACCATGCTTTCTATTGAGCACTGGCAAATTAATTGGTTTCAGTGGTTTAAATCAGCAATCAATGTCAGTTTCCCAACATAATAAGCCTTAATCATAAATCTTTGAGGTGTGGCTTGCCTGACCCCTATTCATCATGGCTCTGCTAGATGGCCTCATCTGGGTGGAGCAAATGAACTACCCCTGTTTTGATTTTCCAATTGACGTGTCACATAAAATGTGGATACTCTCTCTCTCCCCTCCCCTGTTCTATCCTAGCCCTTCTTCTCACAGTCTTTTAAAAAAAAGACACGAGGGCCCAAAGACAAAGAGGGAAAAGGAGTCCGGTTTTGTCACACAGGGAGACACGTTTGTGCGCCTTCCCTTGTGTGAGAGTGCTCAGTGAATACCATTAATTTATTCAGCAGGAGAAAAAGAATAGACGCGAGAGGGGAAAAACACTAATGAATTAGAGGTGGGTCTAACTGTAGCTAATGAGCTGTTGTCCTTTCAGCCTGTAGAATAAGAATAGAGCAGCTTAATTACAACAGTGTAGAAGGTAATTCCCTTATTTCTCCCCCCTGAGCTACAGAAATCCATTTATGAGACGCGAGTGAAAGGAGAACAAACTGCTTTTCTTTTCTGTAGACATTTCAAATTTGCCAATTTGGTGAGCAGGACTTGTGAAGCGTTTTATATTAGGGGAAAAAAATTAAATAAAACTAACAAGGACAGTGACGGAGAAAGTGGGCAACTGTTTGTCGACATTCCAGATGTCCAAACTGACAGCAGTTGTAGCAAACTTCAGTTCTGCCGGGCACTGAAGTTGCCAATGATGACCTCATGGTGGCAAGACCAAAGACTGAGGCCCATAGTTCCCCTGCCATACAGTACAATGCCCCACACCCACCCCTCCATAAACCATTCAGACCATTACCCATGCTTTTCCTGCTCTCTGCAAAATTGCTCCTTCAAATGCTATTTCCCTTGAGTATTTGGACAAAAGTCTGACATTGTGGTGCTTTTTAATTGTTTTTTTTTTTTTTTGCTCAGAGACCTTGCTTTCTCCTTTTTAAATTCCCTTCTCTTTTGAGACGTCTATGCTCCCTACAGACGTATTGTGCATCTCTTAGGTAACTTGGGATGTGTCCCTTCACTCCTGTTTGGCACCCCAACACTAGCTCCTCAGCTCACTTTTCTGGCAACTGTGAGAGATGTTACACTCGATTTGTTGAAGTGCAGCCATTTGCAAATTCTCCAGTGCACAGAAGAAGTTATCTTTATAAATGACAGAATGGACCAGGCCTGAATAGCGCTTTGTTTACCGTTTTACAAAAAAAAAAAAGGGGGCCCCACTCTATATTTCATCTGTCACCGTTGCTTTTCTTTCCTTCAACAATGCTCAATTGTTTCCATGAAAATTTCAGGTTCCATGAACAGGAGAATTCTGTATTATTATGTTCCTGCCAAATTCCGATCTCTGTTTTCCTTCTCCTGCTCACAAAGGGCTCATAACTTACTGTCAACTACGAGGCGAGCCACAAAGCTCTACTGTTGCTCAGCAAATAGGGTTGTGTTGGTTGATGCCTTGACTCGCTTTGAGGTTTGCTTAAGTGCAGCAGCAGCAGTAGCAGCAGCAGCAACAGCAGCAACAGAGGGCTCTTTGGGAACTCCATCCCTCAGCAGGCCAAGAGAAAAAGCGAAAGTAAAAGGAAGAAAGACGCAAAAACCAACAAGTAGCTTTTCTCGTCTCAGATTCCCCCACAGGCAGGGAAACAATTGGCTGATGTAGGAAACCGCTGAAGTCGTTGACCCACTGTTAGTGTCTTCTGGTGTGTGTGTGTGTGTGTGTCTGACTCACACCATCTAGTACGCTCCTCTTCTGGTGGCTCATTTCTGTTCAAAAGTGATGCAAGTCCACAAAAAAGGGCCAGTAGTAAATTCTTTTTTTTTGGGATGTCCATCGTTCATTTGTGAAAGCATTACTCATGAGTGAACTTGTGTATGTCCTGGGGAACTGAGAGGCTGTTCTGCCATCCAGCTCTGCAGCTTGTGTCCTGGGATCAGGAAATGGGCCAATGGCGCAGGGGACCAAAGAAGTAGGAGGAGGAGGAGAGGGAGGCATAGGGGGAGGACATGGGCTGGGGGGGGGGGAGATGAGGGATTCAGTGTGTGAGTGCTCATCGACCCTTCCTGAGTAGACAGACAGGGACACTTAAGCACTCTCACACCTGCATCTGCCTTTGCCTTGCATGGGGGGCAAGGACACCAACCACGCTGTCATAGCAGCTGCACAAGTGTTTAAAGTGAGATACAAGACACTTCCTCTAGTAGCATATTATTGCAAATAATTTACCCTGCAAAGTAATTATCAATGCTCTGCTCAATATGTAAAGTGTGCTCTTCAGGTGGCTTGCTTAATTTGCTCTGGGTGGCTACCATTTGAGTGTGGATTTTAGCTGTGGTAACTGTGGCGGCATCTAATAGAGAAGGCACCAGGAGAGAGTGTGAAGTGAGGATGAAGTGCCGCCATAATTGAGTTGACTTTTTGCAGGGGAAGGTCAACAATAATGGAGGAACAATTTAAACAAATTAATTTAGTCAACTCTCCACTCGCTGCACAGTCTGTTACCTTGTTGGAGAATCTCTATTTTCTCGACCATTTACGATATTTTAACATCATTATCTGTAATTATTTTTTGGGCTGAGGTTTAAGAGATTTAAATCAATTTTTTTATTTCTCATTCAAACTGACTGGTAAAAAAGAAAAAAGACAAATAGCTCTAGGAACCTGTTTTGAAATCTGCAGGAATTATACAATAGAAAAATATGAACTGTGTATGTATGTATGTGTGTGTGTGTGCAAGTGCACCCTCTGTGTCTAAGTGTGTGCGCCTGTGTGTGTGTAACAGAGTCTAACTGTGTGCAGTATACAGCCCGTATTACGAGTTGATTATGTATCCAGGAACCTGGCTGCTGCACAGCATGGCACAATCACAATGGAGGGTGATAATTTAATTGTGCTAAACGGTGGATTCCGTGTCAATGCTCCTCCAGCTGGGAGCTGTCAGGTAGTAATATCTCATTATGGCAGGTGAAGAACCCAGAGGAACCCTACCACGACACCTGTTAGAACAGGAGGAACCCCTGAAGGGAAACACACAGATGATTTTCTCTCTCTCTCTTTCACCGACAAACACACACACACACACACACACACACACACACATACGCACACATGGTTTAAAGCCCCCAAACTATTTTCTTTATACTTCCACCTCACGTTAAAAGATTATTACCCATGACACCATTTATTTCCAAGGTTATTCCCATTGTGTGGAAATTGATTTAATTAAGCAAACTCTCAGTAGAACAGAACATTCTTAGCACCTTTCTTAATTGCCTCTACAAGTGTTTTGGCAACTGTTCTTTTTTTACCCTGGCACATGCCTAAAGACAAAAGCTGAACTTGTTTTTATTTCTAAGGATTTAATGATTTTCGCCTCTCCTATTGCCTTTTTATCTTGTGACCTGCTCTCCTTTTTCTGTGAAGGAAGAGGGTGTCAAATTCTCCCCTGTTAAAACGTCAGATCAAAACTTGAAGTTGCACGACGTCAGCATTGAGACAAGCAGGCATGTGGGTGGGATTGGGTGGTGGTGGTGGTGGGGGAAAACGGTGTGGAGTTACACATCACCATTGTCTATAAAAGGTAAACAGTGTGACAGAGCAGATACAGCGGGTGAAAGTCAGTCAGACCCTTTTTTATGATGGAGGAGGAAACGGGATAGCCCAGGACACATGGTCCCGCAGTCACAAGACCCCCGAAGATGAGCAGTGCACACAGCACTCCTCTAATACGCACCAATTAAGCGGAGGTTGTTTTGCACGATGATGAAACATTATCGGGGGGGAACAATTCATGACTCAAAGCATTCCAGGCCATATGAGCCCACGGGCCAGAGAACTTAAGTCTTAATCCTTCAAATGTGTGCAATATTGTCAGCTATAAATAGACCAGTCCTCTTTTCTGACCGACCGCTCCTTCGTCCCTGTCTGAAGTCTTCAAAGTCACTGGGGGCTTTTGTCTTTAAGTAGAGAGGAAGCGGCGTTTCATGCACTTATTGATTAGCCTGGTTTGTTAGTCGCCCATTGTTATTGTGTAATCAAGCGTGAAGGAGTGCGTCTTGCGGGGGATTTACGAGCTACTTCTTCACTTCAAAAATATTTTCACATTTTAAAAAGCACATTTTGGACTCATCTCATCTAGAGAAACTGCTTCAATTATTAATGTGAGTAAAGTTAGAATACACTGCAGCTGTACAAACAGGGCTGTGTTGCTGATTTTGTTTTGCGAGCACGGAGGCCAAGTCTTTAAACAGAGTTATTCTATGAGAAAATACAATTCGATTCTACAGGCGTCGGTGGTACCCCCACTCAACTCAATTTCTGCTTTAAAAAAAAAAAAATTCTGCTCCTCATCAAAGGTCTTTGTTGTGTCTATGCAGATCACATCCCCCTTTAGATCTCAGCGCTGTGAGATCCCTGCTCGGAATATGAGGATTAAAATGCCGTACGGTTGCCCTCAGATATTTTCAGAGAATTATTGCTGCACTTCTCCCTTTCCCTTTCAATAATATGGGGTAGTATTGTATGGGGCTTGTCAGAGGTGGGGGTGGAGCAGAGGGGGCTCTCTGCACTCTTTAGCTGCCTGAGCGCAGCCCTCCCAGCACTGCTAATAAATTATTAACTCCTGCTGACAAATACTGTTATGGAGCCTGCCGCAGATCTGTTGCATTCTTTAACAAGATTGCTGTAGACACATGTTACAGGAGGATGGAGTCTCCATCGCTCCCTCGCTCCTTTTTCTCTCTCCCTCTATCCCCTTCTCTCACTCACGCCTCAGCAGTTTGACTGATGGCTGGAGACCGAAGTAAAAGTGCCTGAGAGACTGAATATTTTAGTGGTAAAATAATACCACTTGACTTACTGTGTAATACAAAAGCAGTGCTTTGTATTACACAAGTGCTTTGTTTCACTTTCACACTCCACTGAGGACGAGGTGCTTGTCTTGTTGAGCTCGAGGCTTGGGCTTTTTGGGTGCATGAATAAAAAATACGTCAGAATCTACATGCTCGAGCCGCGCACACTCACTCTCTCACACACACACACACACACACACACACACACACACACACACACACACACACACACACACACACACACACACACACACACACACACACACACGACTCCCCTCCAACCTCACTTCTGTCCCCTCTACTTACCGTTACATGCATCCTCTGAACTCTCGCTCTGACTTTTTGATTTTCAATTAACAGTGCCCAATTTTGAGATCACTTTCTATTTCACGTAATTACAGGAAACATTTCGATGGCTGATTAAAATTGAGGGCTGAGTCCCACTAAAGGCCCATTTGGCAACACATCCAGGCACAGAGGCTAAAAGACAGAGGGACTGACAGACAGACAGAGTCAGGCACGACGGGTCTCATAGTCCTGCTCTGCCATCTACCTGACTCACCGGGTCTGTTTGTACAGCTGCTGAAACACAGGAGATTAACTCCTGCTACCATTGTTTAGGTCAGCCTTCACTGCCCCGACTGAGCTGTAACCACGTGCCAGAGTGTAAGTGAAAGAGAGTCAGAGACAGTGTGGTGGGGCATAGACTATTGTATTTGGATATAACAGTGCATGTGAATAATAACTCTTTAGTAATATGCCTCTTCTGCTTCAGCATTTATTTTCTCCAGACCTTTCGAGTTGTCTGGGGTTGCTGCTTACTGTTTTGTAAGTTAAATGTCATATGCTCCAGCTAAAATCTATTCTATAGATTTAGAGACTAAAATCCTTCCTGTTATTTATTATCCAATAACTACATGGCAACTTTTGCACTTCATTTCACTGCAGTTCATTTGATGTTTTTATCCTTTTCTAATTTGCTGTATTTCAGTTGTTACTTAAATGTTGCCTTTTGTAAAGCACTCAGTGTTGACTTTGTTTATGAAAGGAGTCCTAAAATATTCTAGAACATCCGCAGCCACCAACAATTCAACAGTGTGTGCACACGGACAATACGCCACACTTGACAGATTTCCTTGAGTAAGACCAAGAATTATTAGACCCAAAGACCTTGTTCATAAAACCCTTTTTTTTTTAAAATGGAAGATATCTTTGCCTATCTCTCGGTGCTCGGCTCTCAGCAGAAAAGTGCAAGGACACGATCGCACCATAGCCCGGCTGAACCTTGAAAGCACACTCCTCTCAACCCCCAACCCACCCTACTCCTCCACACCCCCCACACCCCCGCCCCCCAAGGCAAGCTGAGGGTGCAACTATAAAGTGCTGTCACACTGACCCCTGCGGATCGAGCAGGAGAACGGGGCAGATGGTGATCGGCGATGAAATGCACCGCGAGAAGCACCCAGAGCGTTGTGTCACATAGAAACTGAGCCATACCTTCACACCCCCAATTTCAATCTTTCTTCCACCCATAGAGAGAGAGAAAGAGAGAGAGGGAGAGAAAGAAAAAGACACACAGTCATCCTCAAGAAAAGATTGAGCCCTAAGCAGTCACGCTGCTGGTCAACGTAGTTGAGAAAAATAAGCAGAACAACAGTTCGGGGAAAAGCGGATTAGGGGTCAAAAAATGCTCAATCTCTTTCTCTCCACTCCACATCGGTGGGAAGGCCACATTATCCCTCTTTAAATTTAATACCAAATGCATAGTTTGTGGCCTCATTAATTGTGAGTAAAAAAGGAGAATTGTTTGAAACAAATTCTGCACCAAAGTGTTGGCTTGTTAAAAGGGAACAAAATAGAGTTTTCTTTGCACCTAATATGTCAAGTACACTCTTCACTGTAATATTCATGAAAGCATGTGACCGATTTGTGAATTTTGTCCTCCACTGTTAGCTTTAGATTTTTTTTTTTTCCTCTTCAAGTAGGTTTTGTTAGCCTGGTGGGAGCAGTGTCACACCTTAATGTTTTTATTAATTTGACAAGTGGAAATGGGGCTTTTGTTTGCATTTGATTTGCTTTGGAGTGGAATCAACTCACATTTTTCTCACACATGAAAAGTGAAAAGATGTTTGAAGGACAAAATCAAGTTAAACCAATATGACAGATAAAGAAAATTATTCAGGTGGCTTAGAAATAATTATAAAAAAGAATACTATCGCAGGATAAAGCAACCTTGTTTTACATCTATGAGTATGAGGGGTTAACTTATTTGTGAGTGTTTTTGTTTAAACTTTTTTATCTGAATGGTAGCCCCACTGCCTGGCTGACCTACTGCCTGAGTAACTGTCTTGGGGTTTGGGCCAGGACCCAAGCAGGCACAGTTCCAGCCCTAGATCAAGCCATCCATTTGCATTAAACAAGGGATTAGAGACCCCAAGGTCTGCTCCAAACTCAGGCCAGAGCAACTACAGACAACAGTCAGGTGGAGCATTCAGTCCATTCAGCATTATCGACTCAGATGCACCACTTATAATCCCAGTTACAACCATGCATCTTCACCTGAATGGAACTGCCAGTCGTTCATAAAATACTCAAAGGACACAGCGTTCCTTTCCGTCTGTTGTTCATGATCCTCGTAAGACATTGATTTCTTTTTTCTTAACTCCATTCTTCTTTTCTCTCTTCACAGCAGAGTCATGTCTTCCAAGCAGGCCACATCTCCTTTCGCCTCCGTGGTCGATGGGGATGACGCCATGAATCAAGAACACTTGTCTTGGGAGAAAGAGGAGAGTGCCGAGGCCCACGGTACGCCACAGCTGCCCCTGCACAGTCTGCTCCATGGGAAAGCCCATCCCGATGAAGTGCAGCCCCTCAGCAGCATACCGCCAGAGAGCGACTGGGACACCCTGGTGTCAGCCCAGCAGCGCATGGTGAGACATGGCAACGTACTACGTAGTGCACAACTTCAAAACTGATCCCATGCTGATGCTGGATTACCACTAATACCAAACATTTCAAGTCTGGTAAATTTGCACAAAAAATCTACAGTGCAGGTATAAACAAAAAATAAGCACTATATTGATGTTTCTGCACATTTTAGCTTATTTCCTACAGACCGTGTGTAGGACCGACGCTTCACTAAAGTTACTATAGTGCTTTAGATTGTTTATTCTTTTGTCTTGCAGGCAGCCGTTTCAGTATAGCATTGAATTCGGTGCTGCTGAGGGCAAATAACACACTATACTTTACTAAATCAATATGACAAACCAAACATTTTAAGTCAATTTCCATTTAGCAGAACAAACTGAGATGATTCCCTGGGTTGAGTTAAATTTACCAACCAAAGAGAGAAGTATTCAGGTACCTGTGGAGAGTCAGTGAAAGCCCTCAAAGGAAAGTTTACTTTATTTTGCCAGAGGTTTAAACTCTAAACCTTTTCCATACTTGCTTGATGCCTCTGTGGTATTAATGGAATAAAAGAAAACTGTGAATAGTTGTGGTGGGAGAAGCATAAATGGTGAATGAAGTAACAGTTTATTTAGAAAGAAAACCTCACGAAGCAGGAGAGTGTGCACTAGTGTCTTATTGTCCTCCCCTCAGGTGTTCAGACTCAGCAGGTGCTCATTGTTCCTGTTGAACAAAGACGCTCTGCAAATACTCCATCCTTAGCTGAGATCCCACAGTTTCATATTGCTGTGAAACCTCTGGGTCTTTAGTCGTTTCTGCAAAACACTAACCCATCAGCTGTTATTATGTTGAACAGATGACTCTTCCTCTCTAATTTTCCCTTCAATAATCGGACATAAAATTGCTTTATGAGCGATGGAAGGGAATGGAGCCTTATCTGCTCCCTTTAGCTTAGATTCTTGCTGCTATTAAAGAAACATGTCTTGTCCTTGGTGCACGTGTGTTGTTTTTATTGTTGTGTATAAGCCACATCTGCAGCCCGGCCCCAGACGCTGTACATTCAAAGTGCGGAGCTGCTTTGATGTGAGCAGAGCAAAGAAGAGCACAGGCACTTGTGGGCAATAGACACGGGAGGCAGGTGGTTGTCTGTGACAGACGGGTCGGAGGTAAAGAGACCCAGAGGGCCTCTGAAGTAGCTCTGCAGTCGGCCACTGAGACCCTTAACACCTCGGCACTGCAGCACAACACACACGCAAGCAGACACATGAATGAGCTCTGTAGCAGACTGCTCCTCATGATTCTGGGGTGTGACAGCGGAGGTAATTGGCAAGAAAGGGATTGCTCAGGTGTCGTCTTCATCTGTGGCACAGCAGGATGTCAGGGACGGGATTTTAGCAAGTTTTAAAAACACTGAAAATTTTAAAAATGCCCACCAACACAACCAGTATTAGTCAAAATTATAAATATAAAACAATAATTATAATCTGTAAAGCTCCTTTGTAAAGACATGTTTCATTAAAAATAGCACAAAAAAAAAATCAACCACAAGAAGTTAGGTCATATCAGTTCTAAATGATGGGAAAATATTAAAGAACAAACTAAAATAGCACTCAGTAGAGCACATTCCTCCACCAAGACCCAACAGTTCCCTTGACTTCAATCAAACTGCACCACACTACACACACATAGATATCAGTTCCCTAAATATTCTTTCATCAAGATCTATGAATTATTACCTGGGAAAAATGTGGACAAAAATATCTTATAATTGCACTTGATACAATCACGATATTAAATGAAATTATATTCATAAATGCTGATGTATCTTTTTGCAAAATATCCTTTAACATCTTAAGAAAGTGAACAAAAGTATCATCGGCAAAGATTCAATATTTATTAAGTATATCATTTGGAAAAAAAAATTGTGATAGAAGAGCTCAGGGAAGTAGTGTTAACTTCATCCTCATAGAAAGTATAGGTCAAAAAGAGACTTTTAAGTAAAGAAAACAAAAGTTAAACTGAGCTGAGATCTTGATGGCTGCCAACACTAAACCAACGTCTGAAAACAATTAAAGGAGTTTGACTTAATTACATCACATAAATGGATGAATGACGGCAATTCAACATGTCAGCGAGTGAATATATGAGCATCTCTGCGTTTTCTTCTCCTACACTGCGGCCTTGATCTCGTGTCATAAGGAGCGTCTCTCCTGATATACTGTGCTTCGAGGAGTGTAAATATTTCAGCTGTGATTTATGGTTAGAAGTTACCTAGAAGGAATAATAGGTTGAAAGAGAG
Source organism: Hippoglossus stenolepis (assembly GCF_022539355.2). Classification (NCBI taxonomy): domain Eukaryota; kingdom Metazoa; phylum Chordata; class Actinopteri; order Pleuronectiformes; family Pleuronectidae; genus Hippoglossus; species Hippoglossus stenolepis. The sequence continues at coordinate 12,950,394 of NC_061483.1, forward strand.
TAAATAGACAAAATGAGTGAAAAAAGAAAAGAGAGGATAGGTAAAATGGAGGAGGATAGGGAGAGGCGCAGAAGAAAAGAAGAAGGCATGAGGCGAAAGGAATGAAGAGTGTTGTCTTTGCTGATTACCTGACTCCACTGCTGTGCCATGCGTCTGTGTGGGCTGTGCCCTGAACCTGCGCCAGCTGATTAACCCAGCACTGCTACACTCCCCTCAAGCACTCTCCACCGTCTCTGCCACACTGCATAATCATCCAGCACAGGGCGGGGAGGTGCGGAGTAGGCCGGTCGGTCGTGCCACCCTGGCGCTTGGTACCAGACCATCCTACACACACACACACACACTGCAACTATGCCTGGGGCTCGACATGCCACGCAGGGATGAGAAATTGGCACTGTCCACATTCCTGCCCAGTTTGCTGCATTCCTGACTTTTAATTCAGGATTGTCAGTGGCTCCAGACATGGCTGTATCACTTCACCCTGCTGTATTACACTCTGTTATCACACCTCTGTTGATTAAAGCTTGTTTTTCCATGATGGGTGTGCACTATACAGATGTGTCATGTTTATTCCCTCCACCAACGAGGGCCAAAGTTTAAATCCACGCTGTTCCTCCGTTAAGGCCTACAAAAGTCCTGGCTTGCTCAGCTACCTCCTGCATTCTCCGACCCCAAAAACCATAATTAACACCACCTTCTGTCAGACGCAACCCTTCGCCATGGTCTCTGCGCTGACTCCCATGTGCAGAGTTTAGTCTCCCCCGCCTCTCTCTCCCATTCTTCTCCCCTCTTCCTTCATGTCTCTGTTTGTGCACAGGGAGCACTCAGCCAGTCAGCCAGAGACAGGACCCTCAGTTAAATACTAAACCATACACAGGTGGGACTGAAAAACAACAACAGCTTGAGACAGGACACAGATTTACGACGGCTCGAGGCACTCAGCTGAGAATAGGTCTCCACTAGAAAATGAACAAATTACACAGCAGTCACCCGAACACAAATGCACACTCAAAAGCAATTTGAGAAATTACAGTTGGGAGGTTTCTCTGTGTAGTCTATGCAGATGAAAAGTACTGTGACGCCTGAACACATTATGGATATGCCCGATGAAAGTGTACCTCATCATTTCATCTCAATTTTTCACTTGTCATATCTCATTTGCCCGCACAGCTAGCTCTGTCGGAGATACAGAAGCTGCCGTGTGAAAGCCAGAGAGGAGCCATTTGATACGGACAAATCGCCCCTGAGCTGCAAACACCTAGCAATCACTGCATTTGAATGGAGAACTGTCAAAAAGCTCAATGGAGCCCCGACAGAACGCAGCAACACCCTTATCATTTAATACAAATCCCATCCCTTGTTGCCCCCTCCCCCCCTCCCCCCTCCCAACTTTTGTTTGTCTTGCAGGAATCTGACAGCAATAAAGTATGCTCTCTGTACTCCTTCCGGAACAATTCTACTTCCCCACATAAGCCCGAGGAGGGGGCCCGGGAGCGAAGCGACCTGCTGAGCGGATCAGCGTTTGGAACTCCGGAGCGCCGCAAAGGAAGCCTGGCAGATGTAGTGGACACGCTGAAGCAGAAGAAGCTGGACGAGATGACAAAGACAGAGCAAGACGGTATGACTCCCTATTTTTGTGTGTGTGTGTGTGTGTGTGTGTGTGTGTGTGTGTGTGTGTGTGTGTGTATGTGTGTAGAGTGCGGGACTAGGAATTAATTTCCCCTCCTAAGTGCGCCTGATTGTCCTAATTCTCCTTCTTTCTTTCTATAATTTTCTGGTTTCCTGAGTACCCACCCTTTTCTCTCTCTTGAATCTCGCCGCCTCTTACACTCACGCGGGAACACACAAGCTGGGAATTTTGACGATACAGTGTTTCCAGTTTGTTCTGAACCTCCTCCAATGTGACAAAGACTGTGTGGCAGTGCACCTCAGCACAAGTGTGGTCTCCTTCCATGCCAAGTCAAACTCTTTAACTATAAAACTCATAGTGCTGACCCGACGCCAGGAACATTACCTCTTCTTTATTTTGCTGCACAGAACATTTTTCACTCTGCACAGTTGTTCATCAAAGTTCGCTGCACACAAACAGCCCGAGCCCTGCGCGTGATATTTTACTGGGTTTAATGTGTCTGATTAATTCAACACATACCGTGAAGTTTTCAGAGTTATTTTCTCACTGTTTCTTCCAGAGGGAGAAAAAAATCCTTTCTACGATAAGAACGTTGGGTCTCTGTCATATCTGCACCCAGTTTCACCCTGCTCGGCTCTCCCTCCCACAGCCTGCAGTCTATCAAGAGTGTGGCGGAAAAACAAATATTTGAAAGTGCTGCTGAAACACATCCCCCTTCTTAATTAGGGCTGTAGTAATATAACTACATCCAATCAAATGTTAAACCCCCTTGGGAATGCATGTGTCTCATTTAGTGTCTGGGGAGCTCTTAGCTTAAGCACTTCATCAGACGAATAAATTAGACCTCTGTTAGCCTAAAAATAATTTGCCACTTCTTTTTCAAGTGTTCGTTTGGTGATCTTTGTATCAGAGCATCACGGGCTCTCACCGGACTATCGTTTAGCCACATCACGACATGTGGCTACATTTTTTTGTGGTGTCGTTTAGAAAACCAAAGAAGAAGAAGAAAAAGACAGGAACAGTCAGTCCTTATTCTGTACAGAGATCAATTGGAGATCAATAAGAATGGGATCATTTAAATGGATCAGAAATTATCAGCAAATGTCAAAATGAGCATTTAACACACAAAAATGCTCATAAGCAAGCCACCAGTTTTTGAAATGAATATTTCAACTGAGGCTTTTTATACTGTAATCAATACCATTATTTATTTAATAAAAATATAATTAAACAAAACTACAGCAGATACATTTCTGCTCTCTTTTTCACACGACAGCACCAATTGACATGAATATTTGGGATAAGCAGATTTCTTGCCCTTGAGCTTAGATCTGGCCGCCCGCAGCACCTTAGAGGCCCAATTCTGATTAGTTAAATAATGTAAAGCGAAAGAATATATTTCATGTATGTCTCGTTTCTTGCTGCGTTGATTTTTCAGGGCAAGATTGTCAGTGCTCTTTGTAGCGGCAGCGGGTATTATGGTAATGAGCCCCAGCTGGTGAAGGCTGGTTGTTGCAGTAATTTAAATGGTCAAGTGCAGCTTGTAATCCAGGGCCGTATGTTAGCGCAGGGAGGAGAGGGTGCTTTAGAGTGCCATACAGCTGTTTTAATCTCCTGTTAATAATAGAGACTTGGTCTGCCTCATGCACTGTGTATCATCACCACCAAAATAAACTCCCTTGTTGCAGGAAATTAGTTTCCGAGCAGGGTACACAGCAGACGACAAGAGGCTCACAAAGTTCAGCGCGCTGTCCCCAAGCTGCAGGAACTGAGAGATACTCTGTTCTTGAGAGTGCTCGATGAAGCTTCAGTGGTGATGAACAGTGATTACTGTAAAATGAAGGGAGTGCGACTCTTGGAAACTGCCAAAAAGAAAACCTTGGAGAAACCATCTGACAAATCTCAATCTCCTCGTCTTTGTTTATGGAGCGAGACATGGCTGGAAATTGAACAGGGCCGGATTATCCTATTAAAGAACAGACAAGAAGGTTGGAGAAGCCATTTGTTGCCTTAATGATGTTGCTAATGTGGCACAAGCAACAGATGAGCTAAATATAAGCATGACAACTGTTGTGTCTAATTCTGCTGCTTTGGTGCCTGGCTGGTCGGGATCATGGAGCTCCTCAGAGACTCTTCCACCATCTGCTGCCATTCTTCTTTGGGCTCCTTCTTCTCCTTGTCTGGTCAAGAAAGTTCACTAACCTGATGCACTGAGGGTAAAAGTGGTGACCTCCGGTGTAGAGGGAAACTAATGGTCTGTGGTACAGTTTTTACACATATGATTACTTAGGTTGTGCTAATTTGGTGCATGTATAGTATTGGTTATAGTATTAGCCAGAAAATAACCCATTACATTTGGGAGCAGCTTCCATTAAAAGGGAGGATCCGGTATTTCATTTTTCACTTTCTTTAACATTACAAGATGGGTCTTTTTTCCACATTTTGAGACTTTTCTCAAGAAATAATGAAATCTTAATAGAAAAAATAGGCATAGATAGAGTGTAAATATCTAAGAAAAGGTGAAATTGTAAGTAGTTTGCAGATAATGTGTTCGACTGAGTGTCCTTCTAGCTAGATGGGATTTTGTTATGCTGTGAACCACAAAGTAAATTTGAAGATCACCTCTATTCTGTTGTTATGGTGACAGTCTCTATTGCAAATATTTCCCCTTCACAGTTAAACAAAGCTCTAGTTATAGTATCTAAATAGTAAGTATTTTCTACTAATACTCTACTGATACTAATCAGTATACTAATACTAATACTCCCCCTTCTATGTCTCCATTCAGAGAACACGATTGGCCAGTTTCCTCCATTGACCATGATGCTTTATAAATACTCTAACAATAGAGGCGGTGCTCAGTATTTTAAATATCACTCCTCCATCCCTTCATCTCCATATATTTGTACCCTTTCACCCTCTCTATCCTTCCATCCTTCCTCTCCATGTTTGCTCCTTAAAGTGCTTTAAGTGCTTGTGACTGTGCTAATGAATGAAAATGTTCTCCCAGCAGCGAGCACCGCATTTAGCTGAATAGTCACCTTTGCTGTAAAAGCTCTATTAGGCCCAGTTGCCAGCAGGGCTAACGATTATGCCCCATGTTTATTTACTAGGTATTGTAAATGCATTATTTATGGATAAGTCTCCAGACAGCACTTGTCAAGAGTTAAAAATGTCAGTATAAAGTATTAGGAGGAAAAAGAAAAATAGCCACCATTATAAAAAGCCAAGGTGACCTTGATTTGATTCACATGCAATTAGATCAGTTTTATATAATGCACTAAAGTATGAATCAATACCGCGCAAGTCAACACAGAAATACTTTGTGTGTTCAGTCTTTATGATCGTCCCCAAGACAAGGGCGAGTAATTGGGTTTCAGCCTCCTGTATTAGCTTGTAGGGATTTTCCTGGGCTCAGTATCCACTTGCTGAGTCTTTGCCAGGACAACCAGCAGTGAATTGGATTATGTATCTTTTGTCATCCATGTGTTATTGAGGGTCAAGGGGCAGTCTCATGCTTTCTTTTTAGTCTGATGAATGAAGTTATTGTCTAAATAAGAAATATAGACCCAAAACAAATGAAAAGTGTTCCATTAAATTCAGATTTTTTTTCCCCTTCTCATTAGTCAAGTGATTCTTTCTCATGACTACAGCAGCTATCCAGATTCACAGCTTAGTTCCCAGGATGCTGTTGAGAAAACAGTGCTGCATGTGATCCGGGGTCGTGCGGCCTGAGAACAGGTGTGGTCTAAGGACATTTGAAACAGCTGTTAAACTGAAAGTGGACACTTCATCCAGGTATAATATATAAATATAAAATAACCCAACATTTCCCGGGCAGTCAGACACAACCAGGGTCTAAACCAACACTCAAATACAGAAAAACAGAAAGACGCTGCCCTTCCTTACGGCTTTTTTTTTAAGACCCGTTCGAGGAGATACAGTGGCTGCTCAAGCAGAATATTCAACACCTGGAGCCCTTTGACAGAGTCATGGCTAATTAGGTTAACAAAGGGGAGCCATACCACTATTCAGTCAAACTGAAACCCCCGTTTTCATCTCAGGTGGAAGGATATATAATGAGAGAAAATAATTCTATTACAGTGGCAGGAAATCAAACCGTTCCTTGTGACCTCTAATAGTCCCTGTGAATTGTATGTTACTCTATGTGCCTCCGTGTTACCACTCAGACATCTCTTCTTCTAGCTCTGCCGCCATCACCTCTCCTCTGTTTGTAAGTGTAACCCCCCATGGCAAGGTTGTGTATTATCACTGTATAATGACTGTGCAGTAGGTTGAGTGCGGAGGAGTGATCAGCATTGTGTGCGTGGCCCCTGGTCATTATCCTCTATTACAACAGGCCATGTAATGAGATTCAGGGATGGGTGAAAGCTTGGAAGAGAATAGGATCAGCTCTAAGCCTTTGGTCTGATTAGCACTGATGAACTCTTGACTCTGTTGTAACACTGTCCCCTATCAGTGTCGCAGCCCTCTGCCGACTGCATACTGGAAATTGGATGCAGGTGCCTAATAGCAATAATAGATTTATTTTTTGGAGAGTTATTCGGTTTAAATGTAGCAATAACATTTTTTACATTTTCTGAAGTTAAAATACATATATTGCAATATGTTTTATGCATTATATATAAAAAAAAGATACCCCCCTCCCTCCCCCAAACAGACTGATGCACTTTCTCCCCTCCTCTTTGAGTTCCCTCCCTTCTCCCCTCTCCTCTCATCCCAGCTGCCATGTCATCTGGTTCTGCTTTATCCCACCTAATTAATAGGAATCTTTGTTATAATGATCTGAGCATGAGCCTCTGACTCTATGCATATGCAATGAGGGCTGGAGATCCAGTTGCCTTGATTGCAGATTTTGAGGCATTCTTCACACATAGCTCTGTGCTGCCTCCGAGTGCAGCATCCTACTAGGCGGCGTAAGGCCCGGGACCCTCCTGGCAGGACACATACACACACACACACGCACACACACAAAAACCCACTGGCCAGACATCAGTCAAGAACGATCTCTCGTGTGCACAATGTTCCCATTTCCTTTAATAATCTGTTGTTTATTCTGTCAACATGATTTGAGCAAGCTACTTGCAAGGAATCTATTTGATCAAATAGCCGATATAGTTTTATGTGTGTGTGTGTGTGTGTGTACTGTATGTTTCAGTGGGGGCCTTCGTGTGTGTGTGTGTGTGTGTGTTCTGTCTTAGCCTGTGGCGTGGTGCACCAGCCCAGCGGAGCAGTGCTCTGGTCTGTCACTTTTGTTTGAATAGGTAATGTAGATCTGTTCAGGCTGAATAGACATGAGCTGGAATCGCTTGTTAAGACACATGATCAAAAGCGGCTCTCTGCTCTCTGCCAATCAACCCTCTTGTCACCCTGTGAAGCAGACGTTAAATAGATTTTTCGGCTGTATGCCGCGGGCAGCCTGCCAGCCTGACATGTGAACTTTCACAAAAAAGATACCCTGCCCCTCACTCCTCCCCGATCTCCCTTTCCCACCCTTTTCCTTGTTCTCCAATTTTTGCTCTTTCCCCCCTTTTTTAAAAACTTTTCCTCTTTTTCCTTTCCACTTTTCCGTGTTTCCCCTACCATCTTGTGGCCCTTACCTGTTACACATAATATTTCCCTTCCACCTCTGTTTTTTTTCTCTACCCTATCTTAAGGTTAGTTCACACTACACAATTTTTAGCCTGATTTTCCAGTTGCAGACGAGTTTTGGAACTCACAGACTTAGCCCCCAAATTGGAGTGAAATCGGCGTCCATCTGCAGTCTGCAATTACTGTTTTTGAACTGTTCAAACCGGATTTGATGGGCCCACCGACATGTCGACATGATTTCTAATAGGCAAAATATCAAGATGATTTGTGACAGCCAATCAGAGTTGCCAATATCAAAGTTGTTCCTCTGCAATGCTGAGATCAGACCCAGAGGCTAAACTAAGTCGCTGGTCCACTGCGGAATTATCTATTTACTATCTGTTCCAAAACAGACCCCTAATGAAACACAGACACGTCCCCATAGGACCACGGAGGCCAACACAGGTTTCACTTTACACAAGCTAAGATACAGATTTTGTTGCCCCCTTTCAAAACGAGAACCCTTTCTGCTGTCTTGGTCATTCAGATGACAAAACAAGCAGCTGCCTCTTCAATGTGCAATTCTTTGCATTCAAGATCACCTTCCCCAGTTCTCATATTCCGATTAGTCAACAGTAGCAACTGCTGTAGAGCATTCCAGGGGCCATCTTCCTGGGTTTCAGCTGTTGAGCGTGTCCCCCTGCACCGATGCAGCACAAAACTCCCATTGTGATCGTGGCTTACTGGCTGCACAGGAACCCCTTGATAGGAGGAAACGGGTGTCTCTGAGAGACAAATCACAGCCAGGGTTGCACAGAGGCTTGTTTGTCTTAACACACTCACATACACCCACATGCCGGTTGTAGGTACGTCTCGTCAAATGAACAGCGTATAAACGCAGTCAGTGACATCACTGATTGTGCAATAGCAATTTTAGGAAAATTGTAAAATAGTGTTTTAGGCTGTTAAAATTAAAAAAAATACAATAGATTTTCCCCTGTGTAGTATGTGAATGACTAGGTGATAAAATCAGCAGTGGTTTGTAATGGCTCGGCTGTTTTATGTGACAGCGCAGCATTTAGAGGGGCACAGAGATGGTGAAACGCTGACACATAAGAAGCCAGAAGCCATTAATGCTACTATATTTGACATTGGGCCGTGAAGCCTAGAATTGGGTAAAATATCAGCCTGGTTTTCAGTGAAAAAAGCAACAAGAAGAGGGACACGTCCAGACAATCTTCATAGAGTCAGGAGAGAGGAAGAGGAGGGGCTGAGGCAGTGAGAAATGTGAGGAAGAGGGGCTATTTCACAATGGGACGGGGGGAAGAGGGAGGGCACATGTGTCCTGCTGTGTGTGTGTGTGTGTGTGTGTGTGTGTGTGTGTGTGTGTGTGTGTGTGTGTGTGTGTGTGTGTGTGTGTGTTTGAAAGCCTGCAGTAGGGTTACACTGGGAGACTTGTGTGCCAGCTCAGTATCACTGTCCTAGCTGTGGCATTTAGCTCTTAAGCATTCTCCACACATAACTTGACAAAAGAGCCGGTGTCATCTGACCAAGGATCAAAATAGTGGGAGTGTAACTCACACCCTGGGCACAGACAACTTCTGTGGCCTGCTAATGATTTCAGAGCACATTGCAGGCTTGTTCTGTAAGTCAGAGGTACGTCAGCCATCCAACCAGGGAGATCCGCCTCGACACGAGCAAACATGACAGCTTGCGTAGATGCAGCCGTATTAACATATTTGCATTGTTTTTTGCTAACAGCGAACATGAACGTCTTACGCAAAACTTTGATGTGTTGCCTCTTGAACAAAGAGACTCTTTAATCAGTCGTGATGAAACGGATGTTTCCTCCCACTCGATGCTTTCTCTTTCTCCTCGTTCAATAACATTACACGAGCCGGGAGACGTGACGAGGATTTCAGAGGAAACAACTAGAAATGTGTTTTATTGAACAGCAAAGCCTGAGAGCCAATGATGATAATCATTTTACAAATGTCATCTCTTTATTATCAAGTCTGCACCCGGAGAAGGAGTTAATTTGCTTTTTGATTATATCGTCAATTTCATATCACAAAGTTCAATCAGTGGGTATGATATCATTTGAAATTAGGATTTGTTGGGGCTGTTCAGTTATTCTTGTCTCAATTAGCATAAAACTGGAAAAAGAAAAGTGGGTCATTAGAATCTATACAACCATTTTACTTCCTATAACATTTGCTGCACAGCTCTACTTCCTCTCTCCTCCTCCTTTGTCATTTTTTTCTTTTTTCTGGGCGGGTGGCACTCTGATTCAACAAGGCAAATACTGTACGCCTGTTGATAGCTTCCCCGTCGTGAGCTGGACCAATGAGCTTGGTCGCTCATGAGAAGCAAATTTCTCCATCTTTGCCCAGCAGGTCTTAGTCCGTAATGCTTTCTATCCTACAGAAAGGGAAAGGGCCGACTGAATAGAAACTACAGCCCCTATTGTTGCTGAACCAAGTTGAACAACAGCACATTGAGACACTTAGCTGGGGGCAAATGAATGGGGATTTCTGGGAGTTGGAATTCTTAACCTTTAGAAGTGCTATGGTTAGGTCATCATTTCTTTACCCAGTGGCAACTCAAGAGTCAGAGGAGTAGAGTGCAAATTAGTGATTAAGTTAGTTTTTAATTGATAAAGTTGTGAAAATGTTTTGTTGTGTACATGCATCTCCTTTTTTCGTCTCAGAGGAGCCATAATAAAATCTAAAATAGTGACCTTTGCTCTCCTTGTCCAGTGAGTGTCATACATTCTGAACCCTGGCAACTTGGTATACAAAGTTGGCTGTGAGATTCAATAAATTACTTTTGAAAATGAAGAAACCAAACTGCAGAGCGATTAATAATTCCCTTGCTCTGACTTAAGATTTTTTTCTGTAAAATTTGTCATACTTAAACCATAAAATAATGCGGTAAGATCCCAGACACACACTGCAGATGTTTACTTGACTTGGCTGCTCCAGGCCATCAAATGCTGTCAAATCCTCTCTTCCATAAGGGCAAGAAAGCGTCAAGATATTACCGTGCTTTGATGGACAGGCGAGCAGGACAAATGGTCTCAAACAGACATGGCTGGCAGACCTCAACAAATCACTTAGAGATGAGGAAGGCAGAGCCATTCTGCAAAAACCTGAACAAAATCCTCTGACAAGATCAGGACAGGATTAGGACAAGATTAGTACTATTTAAAATTCTAAATAGGGTCGATTGGACCCCTGCAAATGTGCATAAGGCAAAGAGAGGATAGGCTACAGCACGTTGGAGAGATGTGGAGGCTCTGGACAGCCTTGTTCATTTGTTATGGTCCTGCGCCTATAGCTTCAGAGATGGTGGACGGAATTCATGAGAATATTAAACTGATCATGGGTCAGGTCATCCCATTTCTACCTTGCCTAGATGTGTTGGGGGTATTGGCCCGTTTAAAGGGGATCTCTGAACCCAAGGCGAGGTGCATCCATACAGTCACGATGCTGCACCTTATTAGTGAATGGAAATCAGTGAATCTTCCTCCATCCTGTTTATGGTTTACTCAATTAAGTATAGTGGCAGCCTATGAAGAATTGACATATAGGATGGTTAACCAGCTGGACCTGTACCATATCAAAACGGAGACATTTATCAGACTTATTACAGGGCTATGATGCTCACTAAGGCAAGCCCCATTTATGATTAAGGCAGAGTTGTTCTGCTTAAGAATGAACCTCAGCGTGTCATGGTGAAAAGCGGATACCATCATTCAAGTATTTAGAACTTACCAAGGAGTGACAATGTAGACGTCCAACTCCTTTAGTCTGACTATAACACTTATATCTGTAAAATACAGTATCTTTTTATCCATATTCTTTCACTCTTGGTGAATATCTGAGTTTTCTGTCTCTTATTCTGGAATAACAGTAACAGTAACAGAAAAAGAATGCATGACAGCAAAATCCAACATATTTACAGTATGCTGCATTACCAAATGTATAGTATATTACCCAGCTTCTTCTTCTCGTAATTTGCGCTTTTTTAATATCTCATCTTATGGTTCAATCTCTGAAGCGCGTCGCCATCGTCCAGGGTTTATGATGAAATAAAGTTTCGATGTCTGCACCAGACACTTGGCTTCACTGCAAATTGTAATGCATTCATGTGGATCCTATTAGTCTCTTTTTGTCCAAGTAGAGTCAGACACCCATTAATTTACTAAATCACACTGAACAGCCATGATCACAGTACTCTACGTTTTCTTCACACGTCTATTAATTTAACATAGATGAATAAATGTGAATGTTTTCGAGCATTGATTAGCAGGGGAGTTTATATCTGACAGATAAATTGCTGGGTACCCAAAAAAAAATCTCTCCAATGCAAGGTACCCAGTAATTCAATTTTTGTACGAAATTATTATGATTTATTACAGTGTGTGGACCCTAATGATTACCAACATCAAATGGAAATCATGAATTGAAATCAGGTCCACATATTTCTCCTCATAATGTTCATCTCCACAAGTGCTGATCCCCTCATCAGCATTGCTGAGATTCCAGATGTAGTGTCTATTCTTTAATAAACCAAACGCAGACATGCTTTCGATGAAAAATAAATTTATAAACATTTTAAGGCACTTGTCTTTATCAAATGTTTTATTAGGCTGGTTATTATTAATCTCCGTTTTAATAAAAACCTCAACTTCTCTTTGACCTTGTGTGGTTCTTTTTACATGTACAATTTAGCCTTCTTTAATTTAATCAAAGTAGCAATAGTTTCTTTCCCTGATGAATGTTAAAGTACATTGTATAAATAGCGATGCTCAATACGCTCTCTCTGCCTCCCTCTTAAAGCAAAGGAGGGGAGAAAAGCGGGAGTGAAAAGTTCGTTGTGCTATCCAAGCATTTAATGGTCCTAGTTCTTAAAAGTGACCTTGTGGGGTAGACAGCGGAGCAGCACAGCAGCTCCTTCCAGCTGCACACATGGCATCCATCGGGGGCACAATCACGCACAGTCCCAACACCTCAGGCTCGGACATATGTTGAGTTTTATTTCATTCTTCTGACATTAATCCTATTCACCAGCTGTTCTGCCAGCTGCCACTCTCCAGCTTAAGGGGAGATTGCAGTTTTGGGGGCTCTGAGTACTGGTTTATCTTGGCTCCTCATCTCCTCCTCACAAAGTTTTGATTGGGTTTTTTCCCCCCCTCGTCCTCCTCCTACTTCCAGCTTCCTTGAGTTGCATACTCCCTTAAAATCTTTCTCTCTCTTTCAACTTCCTTGCTTTTGTTTTTCTACCTCTCTAATTTGTGTAGATAAAAGATGGTTAAAGGCTGGAATTTGATTTTGAAGATTTGATGTTTTGGGCATTTGCCCTATACAAGTCTTATACTGTTCCTGCAAGATATGTTAAAAATATGCACAGAATATTTATTATCTACATTTATCCCAGGAACTAAGTTAAATAAGTTAAAGAGGTTAGCATTGATTAGGATGTAGCACATCTCAAATTCTCTTTCTCAAGAAAACATTTGGGTAAATCATAGTACTGAAACCCCCTCTGTCTACAGTCATCTAACAGTATTTCTGTAGGATTAGCCTGGACATGGCTTACGCCTGTACAGTTATGATTATTGACATATTGGGTCTGACATATTTCACATTTATGTGCATTGTCTAGAAGCATACTCAAGTGTTCTCAATGTCATTTCTGCTGAAGTACGGCCGTGGGCTCTGTGAGCAAGGGCCGCAATGAATTGATCATTGCTCACTGCTCACTTTAATAATTCAAGCCTGATTGCCACAGAGTGCCGCAGTAAAATGGATTGGGAGAGGTCACATGCTGCTCAGCTCAAGAGGTGAAGCCTCTTGGGGATGGTTAATTCATATATGCTTGATAGACACATGTCCTATTTAGAGAGGTCATGGTGCTGTGTGTGTATACGGCTTCTCAGAATGGCCAGGTCAACACGGTGGGATTAACACGCTGGTCAGTGCAGATAAAGGGGAAGGATAAGGGAGAGGTGCCTGGTCACACAGGCCAGCGTGTTGAGCTGCCTGAGGAAAAAACTAAAACACTCAGAAAAGTTACCTGCACATTGCATCTGTTTCTCCATTTTTTAAATAGCAGAGACATGTTGAGATCCTTTAGTCCGCTTAACGCTACAACCTTTGCTCGCTCATGAGATAGATATTAAAGAAAACACAGAATTTATTTAAGGTGCTCTGTGGTTATTAATTTGTATTACACTGCTGATCTAGTATTACCTCGCGGTTTAGCTTTTAAAAATCCATCTTAAAAGAAAAGACCTGTGACTTCTCAGAGAAAACATTGTCTCAGCCCTTGGCGAGACTGACATTGGCACAACCTCTGATGGAGCACACCTCATCTTGGTTACCTAGAGTATATTTATAGCTACAGTTTTTTACATGACCAAACAGGATATACTAACGGTGACTAACAGAGATGTTCACCAAGTGGAATAATGATAAGGTGTCAGCCCACCACGAGGTGCAGGTGCTCCACAATACACCGACATGTCTCAAGGAGCTGGACCTCTTCATTTATGCATGCCAGCACTAGCAATTACATTTTTAAAAAGCTGGATTTATTTAAGTGTACCAAAAAGCCTTCTGGAAACGCTATAGGTTATTAAAACTGTTGACAACGAGGAAAAGGCAATTGCCTGAAAATGAGCGACAATGCACTGTTGTGCTTGGAATGTTTTTTTTTTCCCCCCTCAGCTCCCTCTTTAGCGTTTGCATTGTGCAGCATCACCCGGGTGTGTAACCTATTGCGTTCCGATTGCTCCCTTGCAATTAGTGCCCTTTTTGTCCTCACTTCAATAACGCCATGATTATGGAGACTTCAGGAGTATTTGCAGCATCCAACAGCTGTTGTCTCAGGGACTACCGGCTGAATGACAAAAACATGTTTTCTCTCTGCATTTCACTTCCCTGCCTGCCTCTTGTAATTATTATGTTTTATTTGCTGTGATGATGGGGTCTTGTTTTTAGTGTGTCTGTGATTAAGATATTCAAAGGATTCTTTGGAGTGTGTCACAGTTATTTTCTTTTTTATCAATCTCGACTTTTGATTTGTTTCCCGTGCAGTGCAGACGGGATGGGAAATTAGACGTCAGCCTGTCGTTGTCTGCCTGAGATCCTGAGTTTTATCTTTGAGATAGACATTTACGCCTGAATCAAAGAAATATACACTCACACTGAATGCTCGTGAGACGTGATCTTTTTCAAAGCTATTAAATACATTGTAGTTTGCTTTAGGTTTTAGAATTTACATTTCACATGCGTAATCACATCGTTTTTAAATTACAAGCACTGATATTAAAAGTAAAGAGTCATTCAAATAATTTATGATTATGAATCCTCAAAATAATAGTGATTTGTCTAATCTTCAAACTAAATAACTGGTTATTTCTCATCCAGTTGCTTTCATTGTAGAACAGTGTGTCCAGATTACACTTATCACCAGGCAACAATCCTCAACATATTATAATGAAACAACTTACTTTCTTGATTTTATTTTTTATTCCCAAATGGGAAAAGGTTTTGAACATATTTATTGTTATATATGCAGGAAACTATATTGGCTAAACATTTTTGTTACCCACCATTTTCAAACAAAGTGTGTATGTAATATTGGCTCATTTCATAAACTTGATTCGGGTTAACAACACAAGACTATAGTGCACTCTAGTCTATAGTGTTTAAGGAATTGATTGTTACTGGTGGGTCATGTCTAATACAATTCATGTAGAGTTTTGTACAAATGTATTTTTTATACAGTGTTTTCTGTTCTGGTTTAAGCAGCACGTCAGGTTGAAACTGCAAAACGCAATTCAACGCACTGCTTATTTATCTATGTGTCAAAATGACGCATTCTGTAGCTCTGTTGCAGATCTTCCTCATACATTGAATCATCTCTATAGGTTTTGCTTCTGGTTGACAAAAAGTTTTAAAATATGTGCTACACTCAAGCTGAAGGTTGTTTAGAGACATCCCATTTATTTTATTTCTCAGCCCCTCACTGAAAATAGTATTGTTTCACTAAATAGGCATGTGTGTTCTGAGGAGGATGTTTTGTATATGGTCAGTGTCAGTTGATCATTGATTTGGTAATTACATGTTTCCCCTTGAGGCTGAGATAACTGACATACAAGGCCAATGCTAAAGGGGAGGTCTTTTAGTGTGTTATCCATGACTGATGGCTAATTTGACTCTTCTAGATAGCCCTCTTTTCCCTGCCAACGGCTTTTCAACACAACAAACACTCAAACACAAGTATCATCTTTCTCCCGGGAGAATAGTGCACACAGGGAAGCTCAGAATGTGGTGGCAGACAGTTGAAACATTTTCATTGCTGACAACACAGGGCCAATAAATCACCCACTGCTGCATGTTGTAACATACCATTTTTTGTGCTTTGCAGCGGTCGCGGCCTTTTGAAACATGATGGGGTGTTTTCTGGCATCAACGAATCTGATAGATGAAACCTTTTAGAGATTGAAAACATTGATCTGTAAAAGGGAAGATGAACCATTGTTTGCTCAAGCAGTGCTGGTGTTATTTGTGAACTTTAATATACACGCCGGACTTCATATCTCCATGCAGAGCCATTTGGAAATTAGTGTCATGAAAGTTTAAGATCTGCTTTATTACCGCCCAATCCAATTCCTAAGTGACAGGATTTGATTTGTTTGTAATTGTGTTTATTTGTCTATTCACTCTGCAATCTGAGCTTTTCTACAGTTTGCAATGATCGCTTGAACGAACTGCTCTGTTTAGAGCAGCAATAAAAAACAGAAATTTGCAAACGACTTCTCCCCTCGTTCACAGGCATTTACAGCCAACAAGCACTAAATAAAAATAAAGAAAAAGTATTTTTTTTACAGTGCCAGCACTAAAGATACAATTTAGATGATTCAGGTTTTTTTAAACGTCAAAGATATGTTTGATTGTGGGATTGTGGGAGTGAACTGTGTGAGAGAAACAGACAAAGACCAGAAATCATAACAAATCCATATTTTTTCTTCCGGACTGTCAGCGAGTCAGTCGGTGCAGATAGGACAGATAGTTTGTGGCAACCTTCCTCTAAGCTTCACTACTGTGGTTTATAGTGAACATGATATTCTGGCAGCCCTGACTGCCAGGTGCTGAAAGCTTTGTTTATGTCACACATCAAGCTAGAAACATTCTTTTGTTGAGATTTATGAGGATCATTAGCTTTGTTTTTAATATGGTAAAAAAAACAGCTGTAGCCTAATCTAGCCAACTAATCTGGGCTTCAGGTGTCTCAATCCCTCTGCCTGTTCGCCCACATTAATACGATCACAGAATACCTGCATAGGAAAGCTGTATACCACAGATGACAGCCCTGATAGGATAAACACATTAAATCTGGCAGTATTGAATCAGCAATGACTATTCAGTTTCTTCTGAGTGCCACAGTTAAAACTGTGAAAAAAATCCCGGGACAGGGTTCAGCGCATTTTTGCAGCTGTATAGCAGCAGCCCCAGAGAAGAGACAATGAGACCCAGACAGGCTTAGTAGTCCAGAGACCATTCCTGTCTCAATGGGAACACATCTTGGACACACACTCCAGTAGTTTTGTCTTGTATGTTGCTATCTGTGCTAGCTGCAGAGCGGAGGGGGTCTGTGCCAGGCTAGGGTCCATAGGGACCATTGGAATCGCTGAGGCTGGAGGAAGTTGGTCTGGGTCCAGTGGGGCGATCTGGGCTTGGTGACAAGCCAAGCTGTCTACTGCAGGGACGCTGGGAAAATGTAAATAAGAGCCTGATAAGGGCTATTGTTTTCATTCCATTCTCATCCCAGCTGAATGGCCTGCTCCCCAGCCACACAGCATTTTATCTCGAGAGGGGGAGGGAACGCAGTGGGAGGGGTAGGGGTGCGAGAGATTTAAGAGCCCCCATAGGAACATAAAAATAAACTCACTGGACTCTTCTCTTGTTTAAGCTAATTCCCCAGTAAATGTGATGTCCTACTTTGAGAGGACGAGCGTGTAACTTTTTCTTTACGCTGAAAACTCAAAACTTCCACATTAAACGTCTTTAATAATTATGATTTCCTCTCACT
This sequence comes from Hippoglossus stenolepis, assembly GCF_022539355.2. NCBI lineage: Eukaryota > Metazoa > Chordata > Actinopteri > Pleuronectiformes > Pleuronectidae > Hippoglossus > Hippoglossus stenolepis. The sequence goes on from NC_061483.1 coordinate 12,967,720, forward strand.
TTCAAATCTACCAACACTGGATATCCGCTGGAATTGGTGTGAATATTATTTTTAGATAATAAATAATTAGTTATTTTATGGTGAACACAGTGTGCATCAACCTGATGTTCTGTGTGTCATAATCTGACAGTAATTATAATGTTGATACTAACCAGTGTTTCCATTGGCATCTCTAATTTCTCCAGAGAAAACAGGCAGACATTTTAGAAACTGAAATAGCATTCCTCCTATTAATCTAAATTCTTCAGAAAAAGAAGCTGTGGAAGGGCTCTTTGAAAAAAGCCAGACATCTGACTCATTTACTGCTCGCCGCGAATGCGCCTGCGCCAAAGTTGCTCCGCTTTCACCAAATCCATTTTTGGTTGCGTGTTTTGTCCACGATGTTTGAACACTGAAAGGTGTTTGAGAGTTATTTTATAGACTAATCCAGGTCATTACTCACCTCTCCCAGGTGGAAGGCAGGGAGGACAGCGGTGCATTCCAGCTGTAGTCTCTCCTGTTGGAGGACTTGGCAGGTCGTGTCTGGCCCAGCGGAGGGGATGGAGAATCGAGGGAGCGGCGGCTCTCCTGGGAGGGAGGTGGAAGGGAGGGGGAGGACTGGAGTAGAATGGAAGCTGGCACCATATTATCTCCAACAGTTGGTGCATTCCTTAATGATCAAGTGCTGGAGCAGCATCTGTGATGAAAGTGTGTGTGTGTGTGTGTATGTGTGTGGGAGCATATGTGTACATATCAACATATGTTAACTGTGTTTGTTTAATTCCCCTTTACACCACTTTAAAAATAAGCCTTTTTTCTGTGCTTTAGGGGAGAAAATGTCATGCACTAATGTTGCTCTGTCTCTCTGAGGATTATGATGTGAAAGGAGTTTGTTGTTCCGGGAGAGGAAGCTGTCTCACCCAGGGGTGAGGCGCAGGGAAGGAGAGCTGAGCTCTGCTACTCCCCCCTTATCCTAAACCCCCAGTTTTAAGATCTGTGATCTTTGTGTCATGGAGGGAGTTAACACACACAAAGACACACACACAAACACACACACACAGCCTTTTCTCTCTCCCTCGCTTAGGGTCAAGGGGACAAACTGTGAGTTGGGAATTGGAAAGTCAATAAAGCAGAAGTAATGTTATAATGACCCCGAGCTGAAGATGTCCTGTCGACCCCCATCACATTGGAGGAAGTGGACAATCAAACAAAACGGTCACTCTGCTTGATCCCTCTGAAAGCCATCCTTAAACAAGGCCACAAGAACTACTGACCCCGAGTTACTCCCAGTTCCTCTGAAGTCAGTGTGTTTGTCAGCGAGAGCAACAGTGTTTGGTTTGTGGAAGCAGAGGGCAGGAGATGTTACAGCAGGATAAAAAGGAATCAACGCTTGTATACATTCTCCACTGTATAAATCTCCTCTGTGTTTAGTGTCAAGGATGATTATAGTGAAAATGGAAAGGTCGAGAATATTGCATCATGTGACATTTCTCATTTCTCTGTGTTCATGTCAAAAACACACGGCAGCTGAGCAGAAAAGTTGCACCATCTGAAATTATTAGCCTGCTTATGAACTGTGTCCTTTTGTTGTAAGGACTATGCTTATAAACGATTCACTATTAAAATAATCATGATTGTGCCCTGTGGCCTCGTGGTGATAATTGGTCTGTTTCGGTTTTGCATTTTTCATTTAAATCTAGAGAAACACTGATATCATCCTCAGGCAATACACGAAGCCTGAGGACAATTTCTATAGGAAACAGAAAACAGGCGTTTTGTATTCATCAAATAGAAAGAATGATAAATGTTCACCCACAGCACGACTGGACAGCTCATGTCTTGATCTGGTTCAGATTGGAGGCAGCTTGTGGAGACAGTGTCTCAAGGTGGACGGGTAGAGGTTTTCTTCTGCGGCCGGTGTTTGATGGGAACATGCTGACCCCTAAGCGGCACAGGGACGGTGGAGGCCTGGGTCGGCCGGCCCGGCGCGTTCTTTATCAGCTACCTCAGCGACAGCATGGCAGATTGCAGCCATTCCTCCTCTGATTCATTGTCTGCTGGACAAATGTTAATTGTTTTCATCATTGGCAGCTATGTGAACGCTTGGACGTACCCAGTCTCACTGTTTTGCCTCCCACTTAATGTGTGTCTCTGCCCTTATACGCAATCCCCACAATGTCCGCTCCCCTCCTCACTCCACCCTTAGCTCATCTCTCAACAGCCAGACTGAGTCTCCTTTAATGATTGCCTTGCAATGCCTTCAAATAAATGACCTCTCTTTCATATTTCATTTTCATTTAGTGATTCATAACATTCACAATAAAAAAAAAAATCTCAAATCAAATTCCATGAACAATATTCAACATTTTAAAAGGCATCTAAAATAATTACATTTTTCTTTTTTCTTTTTTTTTAGAATCCTCATGCATGGAGACACTCCTTTCTAAAGAATGGAAAGAGAAGATGGAGAGGCTCAACACCAGTGAACTTTTAGCAGATGTAAAAGGTAGTACTACAATGACTGCATCAGACAGAGCAGATTTACCACACAAACACTACTTTAAGCCATGTTAACAAGTCCCTCATTCCTATCTGACATACATAAGCTATGTACTGTATAATCTCAGAAACAGCCTTGTACTCTGAAATAGAACAAAGGCCTTTGGCTGCCCTCCTCATTCATTTCTCTCCCCCCTTATCTTTTGTTGGAATGCCAAACTCTGTCCAAAGTGCTGTCTTCAAAAATTCCAGCTCGTTTAGACCCATTCGGAGGTGGTCTGTGCTTGTCAGCAGTTTATTGTTGTTGTCCCTCCGGACGGCCATGAGCCCGGCTACTCTGCCCTGGCGCATGCGGAGCGTTCATGCCGCTCTGGTAACTGTTGTAGCCAAAGTGTGCTCGATGTAAACCGAGCACGGCTGAGCTGAGAGGAGAGAAGCCGCTCTGAGACGGAGCAGGGACGCACAGACTCGTCTCCCCGCTGAGCCTGTGTTTGAGTGAAATGTCTCGACTCTGACAGTGAACGCCCTGCGCAGCGTATCAAGTGCAGCACAGCAGAGCGCAACTCAGCACTCCCCCAAAAAATCTGTGTTCCTGACAGTGCAAAGGTGGGCCGAGGATGGGCAGGGCTGCTGCTCAGTCCTTAGCACTGACTGTTACTGAGAGCTGCTGTGTTTATACAGCACTGGGAAGCACAATACCAGCTGGCTGATAACACCAGGCTGTCACTGGATCCTGCCCTCTCCCCTTACACATTCTCCTCATCAGATAACTTCTTGAGTCGTCCACAAGGGTTTTCAGATTTCTTAAAACCCCCCGAAAAAAAATCCAGACAATATGAACTCAGTGTAATCTCGATATAAAACATATTCTATTCAACCTTTAATTAACAAAGCTGCAAAAGAAGCTATTTTCTGCGGCTGTGCAGGTGATTTTGATTATTTGCTTAATTGTTTCTCTTTTTATAAAACATGCACGACATTCATAAATAAAACTAGTGTTTCGTTTTAATTATTGAATTACGCTTTCTCCACTTGCAGAGGAGCAGAAAAAAAGGCAGTTGAATGTTCTAATAAGTATATTCATTGGCAATAACCTTAATGAACCCAAGGATAAATCATTGCTCGGTAGACTAGATTCATTGTACCTGCCCTGGTATACTGTATGCCACTGTAGATCAAAGTGCACTGGGTAAAATGTTGAAAATGATTTAGCCTTTTGAAAGCTGGTCTGTTAAATTACAGGCAGGGCATTTCTTCTGATGAATGGGAACGGGAAGGTTACTAGGTGGTTTGTAAACAGGTAGGGAGTCTGATAATAAACACTATGGCCTCTGTGTGTTGATGAGTTATGGAGACAGTCTATACACCACAGTTACCTCCTTCTCCTATCATAGTGGCAGCCTTAGATTTTTAATTAGCATGCCATTCCATATGACTGTAGACATTTCAAAGGGCTTCTTTGTGCTCCCCCTTACAAATGTCTCTCTCCCTGCGTTTGATGTCTGCCTGATGTAAATACGGGCAATTAAAAAGATGCCCAGGGTTGGAGACGCACAAGGTCCACTTAATTAAAGCACAAACAAAGGTACCGAGCAGAAAACACCTGATGATTAAGATCTAAAGTGTTATGATGAATCAGAGGTCCCATTAATTGTTAGGGTAAAATAGGCACAAAAGGCAAACATGCCTGTAGTTTCTAGACCAATAAAAGAAAGTAGAGAATAAAGACCGACATTCAGATAAAGACAACAGCACCGAGTGGCCTTGTAGATCGTGTCCCGATCCCTCACCGATTGCTTAACCAATTATCCCGATCACCTCGTAGGCTACCTTTTGACACCGCTCTGTCAAAACCTTGAAAGAAGAGTAAATGTGTTACTGCGGAGGGAAGTGCTGGAATCTGACTGGTGAGGAAGTCATTTTGTCTTGTGCTTAGAAATCAAATAAAAATGCAAAACAATAGGTGTGACAGAGTTCGACCCGAGGCTCTACCCATGAAAGGGAAGACATTCTTTTGCTGCCGCTGTGTTGAAACATGCCCTCAATACTTTATCCTGTTGAAGTGAACACGCACGTACAGTAAACAAACAAAACAAAACAATAGTATCAGCAACATCAGAGATTTGCTTTTGAAGGTCTGCTAACCCAACCAACCATTTACCCCTTACATATGGTACATCCATAATTATAGCTCATTGTCATGTGGGTGTTTGGCTAAATAACATGCTGTTTCCGAGGTGAAGACATGTTTTTAGGTTTTAAGAGTCAGTAGAAACAAGAGCAATAATCCAGTGGAGGCAGTGGGCTTAAGCCAGACATGTAGAATGGTGTTGTTAGGAGTTAATGATTTCAAATCTCTATCACCTCTCCTCGTATGCTGCCACGGCTTAGCATCAACGGGGGCAGGCAAAAAAGGAGAGTTTGTGAAGGAGCATTAGCAGCGGATTTCTTTTCACCAGTCAATTCCAGGGCTGTTTGTTTTCATACCTGAGCCTAGCTGTCAATCTGCAGGAATGATGAGGAGAGAGATGAAATCTCCCGAACAAAACCACAGCGCAAGAAAGGGAGGCCAGCTGGAAGGGCTCCAAACCGCAGGAAAGTAGCAGATAATAGGAGGCAAGGTGCAAGGAGGAGTGCACGAGGGAGGGAGAGACGCGGAGAAAGGGTGAGAGAGAGAGAAAACGATTTTAGACGTGGATACTTGAGTCAACACTTATAATTATATAGCTCAAAGAAATTTTTCACTTGATAAAAAAGCAAAACCTGGATACTTATGATCCCTTTATATTATTTCTCAGCATATGCTTATATATATATGAATATGTAGGTATGTAAATATACATTGTGTCAAACATATATAAATATAGTACATAGTATCCTATAAAGTTGCTCTCTATTGCATTCTTGCTCCGTGCAGGCTCTTTGAGCTTCATACTCAACAGAGCTGTTTAAGTTTCCCTGCTGAGTGCCAGTCTCCCAGCCCCCTGTTGGGGAAGGGGAGGCGTGGTGATGGTAGGTGGTGATGGTGGTGGGGTGGGGGCTCAAGCATTTACTCAAACTCAAGGAAAATATGTAGTTACTAAATTGGAACACACGCCGTATTCATCGGAATCGGAATTTGCTAAAGAAAATAATAAATAAATAAGTAAAAATAAGTGAGAAGGGGGGAGAGAGAGAGAGAGAGAGAGAAAAAACGGTTCAACGTTACACTGGCGAGTGTCGAAAAGGCTGCTCGAGTCCTGAAGCAGGAAAAATCAGGACTCTTGTGCACTGTCACAATCGATTTGAGAACGGTGTCCACGTGACAGTGGTCGGGGTGCACACAGACGGTCCTGTGGCAGGCAGATAAGTGGAAGCTCTTTAGGAGGAGAACACAGGGCGAGGCAGGGCGGCAGCTGAGACTGATTTGATGCTGGCCCTACCTGTGCTGGCTTCACTCCTGCACAGACAGAAAGGAGTCCACTGTGTGAACACAGAGCCCATATTGTTCAGCCATATGGGTGAGCCTCAAAACATGATTATTCACTTTAAATTTTAACTTTATTCTTAATGGCTTCCATAAAGCCGGGGCTTTTACGCCACTGGAGATACACTGCACAATATCTGTGCACACACCGACTTATGCACCTTTAGAAACAAGTAGGAATTCTGTGCTTGCAGATTTCAAATGGCTTTTATATTCTTTTTACTGCATACTGTATTCGAATATTATGTATATTACATTTACCCAAACATACAAAAACACTCACACAAACAGCACAAAACGGGGTCTGTCCAGTTGCTCCAGTCGAAAATGCCTCTGTTAGCATTTTCTCCACAACACTTCAGTCAACTGTTTGCCCTGTGCACTCAGGTGAAATATGAGCCACAGTAAATCATTATTCCTCAGGCCACATTTACCAGATGAATGTATGAGAGTGTTGGACTGTGTGTTTTTCTCCTCTAATGAATTGAGGAATTTAGCTTGTGGCAATGGAGTTAAAGAAGGCAGTGCTGTGCTCGTGTGTGTGTCTGTGTGTGTGTGTGTGTGTGATAGGAGGAGAACTCTGTTGTGGATTATATCCCAGTGGTTTGTCATGGGTTGTTTAACTAAAAGTAGTATTATCCATTTCTACGTCAACAAGCGTATTAATTATGTCTTTATTTGAAAAGAATGTTGAATATTTACGGAGCTGACAAAAACAACCTTTTTCACTTATGTAAGGACCAAATATATTTATCAGCAAAGAAAATTGCATTTTCAGACCAATGTATTGCTGCTGAATGTCTGACCTGCATTAGAACTAAGCAAGTAAATGAATACACATATATTATGCAGATATGAAGACTTAATACACTCTGAACAGATGCAAATATCAGAATTTGACAGACTGTTCAAAAGCACATGCAAAGTGCCCGCGAGGTTTCAATAGCTCTTTTTAATACACACTTCATACCAACTTTACTTTCAACTGGACCTTCTGCCATTGCAAGCACAACCTCCATTATTTTATTAAGCAGTATGACCCTGTGGCCAGTTTTTCCTCAACACTTCAGACCAGCTTCACCAACCACCTCTTCTCATTATATACATTTAATTTTGTGGGGAAAACCATCCATTATAGTCCAAAAATATTCAGACTTTCTCTTTAATCTGTTAATGCTTTCAATTACATTTCTGCATTGACCATTACCTTTTATTTCAGATTAGTGATACCGTTTTTGTTTTATTTTGAAGGTGGGGTTCATACACTAACTAGTACTTAAATTGGTACAATATTAGTTGTATATTAAAGTATGCTGTGTTATTATGTACAATTCATTGGCAGCTTGTAAATCTTCATCTACAATACATAAAAATATAGTTTCAAAAGCAATTTCACAGATAATGAAGCATGACGACTTTCTTGCAGCTTCTGTTACAAAGGGCAAAAGCTTTGTGTTACACCTCTAGTTAGTTCAATAGATCTTCGTGTGTGTCAGTGTCTTGACAGCTCGAGGACTAAGCAGGTGTTCTCCTGCTCCCCTTTGTGAGAACCTGTGCTGGGCTCGGTCGCCTTTGCTTCACATTCAGCTATTTCAGTCTATCGCCCGGGATCTGGATTAAATCCACACAAAACACAGGCATTGTTGATACATTTATCCCTCAAAGACAACAGTCTCAAAGTCTTTTGAAAGATCACTTCTGCACAGTCTAAGGAAACAAGTATGCTCTGCTTTGATTATCAGCTGTATAGATAAGGCCAATGAATAAATGTTCAGTGAAAAGCATGAGATAACATCGAACTCTTAATTCACTTCCAAGGTTTTGCAGACAGTAAGCTGTTGCCTTGATCACTGTCTCACAAGCTTTACACCCTTTGTATGTGGGGGACCTTGAAAACTGTGTATGGTTTTTATCATTTAAGGGCACAGGGGTCAGACTCATCATCATAAAGGCCATGAGAGATGAATCAAAGGACTGGAGACCATCTTTGTTTTCATGTAAAGATCCTCGCTATATGCTGCCATGCACACATGCAGCATTCTCCAGGGTGTCAGGATCTCTGGTTAGTCGCACTGTGTTACACAGTCAAAGAATAATGTGTTCGGTTATTGAAAGAACAGAAGTTAAGTTTCCATGTTGAGTTTTTTTTTTTTTTCGTCTACAGTGTGAATTTCAGGGTCACTGGCATTCCCTGTGGAGTAATCTTTTCAGGTCGAGCCTCTATCCTGGCTTTGATGAAGTACCTCGTCCTATGTCATGGACAGCCAGTGAAGTGCTGGAGCTTTTACATTGGCATAATTATACCGAGGAGTGAAGCTTCCTCTATCATCAAAATATTAGTCTCCATCGGTGTTGGGCATGAACAGCAGTGGAGCCACAGCAGATGAAGTGTGCTTTTATTAATAACCTCTCCACATGCCAATCAGGGTATTTATTAAAGAAAATAATTTGCAAAGCCATTAAAATGATTATAATCACATCAGTTGGTACTTATGTATGCACACACACACACACACACACAGATAGACATATACATTTACCATAAGAGGCTTATAATATCACTACTACCATTAGCATTTCCAAAAAGCAAAGAGCTGTCTCAAGTACATGAGTTTTAAACATTTGAGAAGAAGTGACTTCTTCAACAAGATGATGAGCCGTCTCTCTCGTACCGTATAGGAACGCTGGCTAAGAATCGCTGCAGCCAGCAGATGATGTGCTTGTGAGTCATTGCTCATGCTTGTTAATGCGGTTTTATTGGCAAGATTAACAGCTTTTATATCATGGCAAAGGCAGCACGCCAGGTAAAACAGCTGTTGTTCATATTGTCTTGGTTGCAGGGCATGGAGACATGTTAACACCATATTACTGGAAACACATTATGGCTTTGTAGTGCTGCCGAACAAGTGTGTCTGGTAGTTAAAAAAAGATACAATAAAACTAGGCCCTGTTGTTCTAGCCTAGTTTACAAATTTAGATCTCTAATATGATGTATTTTCTGACCAGTCCAAATAAATATCACAAAACTAAATTAGGCACAAAGACTGGCTTGAGTTTCATGCTTTTGTGAAAGCAGTTTAATGATGAGTGGTCTGTGAGCAGCAAAAATAAATCTTTCTATTTTTTATTTTTTTATTTTGAAACTCTAAAGAAGGTACCAATAGATGCCATTAGCTGCTACTCAATTGGCTCTTTGTGCTGTCCACAGAAAGAATAGACAAAGGGTCAGATGACCGCACCGAGTTCACACACGTGTGCATTTACTCAGTGGCATGTACCTATTATCGATCGCAGCAACACACAACACACATCTGTACACACTCATGTCTGCATTCACACACACTTTAGGAGAGTGCAGAGAGAGAGTGAGAGAGCCTGAGCACACAAGGCATTCAAGCTATGTGCGGTCTGTGTGTGGACACAGCTAGGTACAATCGTAGCATTTAGACAAGTCCTAATTTACTTAGGATGGGCTCACAGCATATGGAGGCTTCCACAATGGCCGACTGATAGAGAGACAAAGAAATTCCAGTCTTCTGGCGTTAAAATACTCAATTCAGATCTGGTCATAATGGCTCAGCTGTCCTAACCAAAGGAAGGGGAGAGAATAGGGTGCCTTGTGATTTTCCCCCTTTTCACCCTCACCCTCCCTCGCTTTTCTTCTTTTTTTTTGTGCTTGAATCTTTTATCTGTGTTATTCACTCGGGACTCTTCAAAGTAACAAGCCTCCTTCTTTTACCCCGGTACTGGACTTGGAACCCAAATTAGAGACTGCTTGATTAGAGCAGAGAGGAGGGAGCCAAGAGAGAGGGAGATGTGGGTATTGGACAGAACAAATCGCACCCCTACAAAGTGCCTTTTATCCAAAGACCCCAAGGCTCAAATACCCCCATCTCTCCCCAAGCAACCATGGCTCTGCTTGTTTTCCTCTTATCATTTATTTAGTCACCCGTTGATGTTTTCTGCCCTACTTTGTGACGTTTAAAAGAGGCAGGAATCTCAAAAGGTGAAAGCTGAATGGGCTGAAACTGAACAACACCGCTTTAACGTCTCCTCCTCCTATTTGTCAATCACGCATCGCTGTCAAAATTTAACACATTGGCCCTGAGGAAAGAAAAACTAGTAAAGTGCCAACACAGCTTGACCGCTCACTCTTGGGGGATCGTCTTCCTCTGTTGGGCTGGTATTGTCCTACTGAGCCTCAGTCGTCTAACAGGAGGATGTCACAACATGTTAGGTCTGGGCCAGTTTATGTAGCGCCAAGGCATCTCCGGGCTGTCTGTCTGCCATCGGAAGCGCAATGTGAGGAGACATGTTAACGGGCAGACCCCAGCCCCACCGCTGTTAAAAGCCATGCAATATGCAGGAAACGGCCTCTTTTGTCAGCAGGTTGGTTAGACACAGACCACGACGCTCCTCTTCTGCACCACCCAATAAAAGTTTTATCTGGATTTTAAAGCTGATCCATAATTTAAAGCAGGAAGAAAGAGATTTTTACACTTACCAGTCAACAAAAAACATATGCGTCTGATGAGTTTTCTACCGAGAAAAGTGTCTTCAAAGTGAAATTCCTCCACCGTGTTTCCATTTTTAGGAATTTAGATTTCCAAAATTTTAAATGTTTATCTTCAGCATTCATCACCAATATAAACATTTCTTGCTGATATTTCAGCCTCGACTAAATAAATGTCAATTCATTACAATTAAAACAAGCGAAGAGGGCAGACCCAGATCACAGAGGGCACTTCTGGCTTCCCACAGTTCAGCTCAACATCACAACAATGGGCCCTCTGTTAGTATTCTTCTGGTGTCCAGGCAGAACTGAGCCCTCCACACTCAGTCTAACCCATCAGATCCTTCTGTGGGCACAGTCATGCACTAAAGAATATGCGTGCTGAACATTGCAGCGGTGACACTCCTAAACTAGTGAGTGATCATCAGAAACGTGTGATTAGACAGGTTGAGAGGGCATCAGAGAGTCCAGATGTTTGGTTCCCAACTCAAGGTCACCTACGCTGGCCTCGACGCCCAATGGCCCTCATCTTCACCTGGATGATTATTTCCTTTCTTTTTTTTTCTCTTTTCTCCATTTCTCTCTCTCTCCCTGTCACTATTTATTTATTCAGTCCCTCCCTTCTTTCCACAGCAGTATTGATAGCTGTGATTTATTGTGACAACGACTGATGTATCTGTAAAGGCAGCTCCTTCATGGACACAGCCAAAGGTTAATAAAATTGGTTCCGATTGTATCAATTTTACAGATAAGCCATTCACAACAAGGGTAGTCGGGTGAATAAGAAGTCAATTCAGGCCTTGGAAAGTGCACGCAGGCCCAATGAATAGCTGCTTTTAGGTGCTTTTTTTCGTTAGGAGGATAAATGGAGAATTGCAGCTCTCTTCTGTTGCAGCAGGCAGCGGAGGCAGAGTGAAGCGAACCGAGGTTCAGACGAGCGTGCCAGTAAATTGCCCTGAATGGGTTCTGGAGGCTGACAGGCCCTATTAAGACAAACGGCTTTCCTCATCGGAGAGATAAAATAAATCAGGTGTTTAGTCAAATTAAAATAGTTTGAGTCGAGAGGGCCCCTGGGAGCTCTCGGAGAAACTCAAGACAGATGTGGCCAGAGACGAGAGGAAGACACCCAGGAAAGAATTCAGCTCCTGCTGGCCCCAGGCCAGACTTCACTGTACTGTTATCTACATCTCTGTGCTTTTATCCCTCTCCCTCTCTCTTAGTCTCTCCATCTCTTCTGTTATGCCTTCTCTTTTCTTGTATGTTCCCCCAGATCAGCTTGTCACACAGGAGTGTAGTGGGAGGAGAGTGAGTTACTGTCTAGCCTCTCACTGGCAATTATGTTGGCTGTGTAAGTCAATGGTAGGATCACTTAGCATTGATTAGGCGGAGGGAGAGAGAGTAGTGCAGCTGCTCTGTCTATTGCACAGTGTGGACATGTGACTGTGGACAGAAGTAACCTCATTGGTCTGTCACTGTCAAGTATGCATGGATGATAAAATAAAATCTATTCACTGATGATCGTCATCGGACATTCAGAGGCTCTTTCTGCTGTGTAAACATCAATGTTCTTGGTGCATTTCTTTTTGACAAGTTCGCTTATTCCAGAGAAATCTGTGCGGAGTTCCTTCTCAAATGTGTTACTGGAACGGCCGTATAATGAAAACTTGCGTAGTTTGGAGGTCCAGTACAAACACTGACTTTCAACACTTTCTTTATGCTCACCCCTGGTAGCCTGACATAATCTGCCACCTCAGTTTGACAGCGCCCTGCAGCATTGGGTCTCTGTGCCTGGGAACAATTCCTTCCCCCTTCTTCCTTTGAAAGCTGTGAACACCAGCTCCAGTAGAATACACAACTCCAGGCAGTGTGCGACCTCAACACTTTCCAGTGAATTCACTGCAGTTGGTTGCTGCCTAAGTGGTTTTCTTTGTACTATATATTGTGAACAGTACAATAGCACGATACGATGAATGTTGTGAGCAGCATGGTCATTTGTCTATATTTAGTACTATACAATTACTTCTGCAGGCTCTTACAAACACGTACATCCTGGTCATTTAGTTGTAGTCCATTGTGAAACTTTTGTGTGTACTAAATTTTTCTTCTCAGGTACACATAATACATACCCGTTTCCATTATTACTCATATTCTCCAATTTGTGTTTCTCCTTTCTACTCCCCGCCCCTCCACTAGGTACTCCAGAGAGCCTGGCAGAGAAGGAGCACCAGCTCTCCACGATGATCACCCAGCTCATCAGCCTGCGTGAGCAGCTCCTGGCTGCCCACGATGAACAGAAGAAGCTCGCCGCCTCACAGATGGAGAAACAGAGGCAGCAAATGGAGTTAGCTCGTCAGCAGCAGGAGCAGGTAGCTGCTTACTGTGTTTTTACACCCCCCCCCACCACCACCACCACCCCACACACACACACACACACACACACACACACACACACACACACACACACACACACACACACACACACACACACACACACACACATTCACAGTGTCTTCCTCCTTCCTTCCTACCTAAACATCTATTCCTGATACTCCATTAGATCCTTTTCCCTTTTTATCACTATAATAAACCCCTTTAAATACATTTGCAATGAATTGTCAACTGACTATTTCATTTTAAATTTCATGCCTGAAATGTGCCAATAAAACCCTGCTCCTCCATAGGAATTTGGAATAATATTAGATTTAAGAGATGCGTTAGTCCACATTGCCTCAGTTATTTTGGTCATGCTCTCTCGCCCACGTTTATGCTGGGTGTGTAGGAAAAAGGTTATTATGACTTGTACTAACAAATGCGGCGGAATGTGTGAATTAAACGTTATATTAAACATGGAAGTCCTCTATATCTTATAAATCGACTCCTATTAGAACAAGCTTGGCATTAGATTTGCAGCACAAATCAGGCCAATGAGCCATATTGTACAAATCAGCAAATTAGCAGAGGCCATGAAGTGTGTTAATGTCTGGGAAGAAATAAGGACACAAACTATCCACACGGGCGACACTTTTATTATCACCAGCCACTCTAATGGCTATGAGTCAATTATCAGCGAGGAGTTCACTCAGAGTTTTCTCAGCACACGCTCAAACCTTCCTGTGGCAAATGAACAGATAGACCATATACCTTAGAGTGATGCATTTGGTCATAGTGCACTAATAATACATTAACAGTATTGATTTTTTTTTTACTAATCAATGATGTTCATTTGCAAACTACGCTCGGCTCTGTGAGCTTTGTAGACGTAGCAGCATAAATGAGCAGTGATATAAGATATTTTGTCATTTGATCTTATTTTGAAAGGGTGGAATATTAATAAAATGGAGAGAAAGAGGGGGAGGGAGAGATGGGGCGAGAGGGAGAGCGAGAGAGCCCGCTGAGAGCTAGAATGTCATCAAGCCATCAAGATACAACACAGTAATTAACTGTTGACACTCGTGAGGAAGCCAGCACAAATTAATCTTGACACATTTGCAGACGACCGATATCTTACAGTGAACACTTTGTAATTATATTTAAAAATGAAAATTAAATGACACTTAAAACTAGGTTGTCATGCTCAATGAAGTGGGCATGTAGAAAGAGGGACTGCTGGGATGAGAGGGATTGCAGTGTGGCTGCTCGTCACTCAGGGGTGGCAGGGACCTCTGTCCCCCGTACACCGCCTGTGCAAGTTATCTCCTGTCCTGTAAATCAGCGGAGTTCTTTTACCACTGATTTTAACTGTGCTTTTCATGTTCATTTAGGAAATTAAACATTATTTTGTAGCACATTATTTGGAATGATGTTTTTTAAAGACAAGACAAAAACTGTTATTCTGATTTACTAATCTACTACTTTCTTTCCTATATTTTTATTGCACCTGCCATCTTTTAACACGCATGTCATATGGTGTATGTCGTAGGTGATATGGCCGAAAATAATCCCAAATAAAAAAAATCATATATTGATAGCGATAATTATCACGATAAGTTTAAAGGCCGATTTTTGCTCCTGAGTGAAGGTTGTAGCTTTTGAGTTTATTATTATAATTATTATAATTATAATTATAATTATTATTATTATTATTATTATTATTATTATTATTATTATTATTATTATTATTATTATTATTATTATTATTATGATACCTTCTCACCAGGCTGGCCCAATGCATAAACAATATATCAATATATATTACATTTTTGTTACATCACTATTTATATGATATATTGCAATGCTTATTGTTATGGTTTAATCGCTCAGCCCTAGTGTGTCATCTATCTTAACACACTTTATCATCTCCACATTTTCTGGTGTAGTTACTTTCAGTCGCAGGACTGATTTTAGTTTCTCCTCCTATTTGTCGATGAATGGAGTTATTATTTAATTTGCAGGGTTTCTTTTCTGTTTCCTACCAGATTGCAAGACAACAGCAGCAGCTTCTGCAGCAGCAGCACAAAATCAACCTCCTCCAGCAGCAGATCCAGGTCAGTGACTGCGTTCCTGTTGGTCTAACACTCGCAACTCACACCTCTCACTTTCTTCACACTGACACAACATTTCTCCCTCTTCGGTGTAATTAGCGCACCACCGCTGTCACCATGAGCCAAACGTCTGGGTTTATTGGCACGGATCAATAAAATTACACATTAAAATAACAATCATTGTTAATTTCTGTTAGCCTCTCCTTCTCATCTTTTTTGCCTTTTTTAAAAATATTGCTTGTCTTTTTATCTTAAATTTTTGGTGTCAAACTAACATGTATCGCTCTCATCAAATGTTAATTGCCTGTTGGTAATCGTGAGGGCTTTAAAATATGGAGGAGAATAATTAGCACATCTTACTGAACAAAAAAAAACGGGGAAAAGTAACAACAGCTAATGAGTCCTGCTGATGGAGAAGAGCCCGGAGGTGGGGGACATGAAAGAGGATGGTAAATGCCTCTGAAACGAGTCTGGCCCAGAAGGGCAACGTGGCATGATTTCACACAGCACAAGAGCTGCTGTGGGTGGCATTGTTTAATTTTCTCCTTCTTACTTATTCGTTCCGTATTATGTGTTTTTAACCTATGCACCTCGTGCCAGATATCATCACCTTCTTCAGTGTGTGTGCCTTATGTAATACATTACAAAGTGGTGCAGAAAGACCACCCAGGCTGCATGTTGCTCAACATAGTCAGACGGTACAGGGTAATCCAGGGTTGGTAACGGGCAGTGGTCAAGGCTGTGAGCCTGGATGCCTGTGTGGAGCTAACGTTATCCTGCTGGGTGTTCTTAGTGTCAGGCACATCCTTCTCCGTTCACCTCCTCCTCCTCCTCCTCCTCTGCTTGTTCCTCCAACAGACAACTCCCTATTTTCTCTCCTTTCATTTTACCTCTTCAAAACACTTGCAATAAATTGTTCCTCCATCACCTTGTAGCACTCTTCAATGGAGATAATGTTTGGGTCTTGTACTAAAGAGCAGATTCCTCTGTATTCTAGCACCAGAGCCCTTAATTATACACAAGCAAAGTAAACTTCTAGTTTAGAACAGTTAGCACAACAAGCAGATTTACTGCTATGACATCAAAATGACTCTTTCAAGGGCTCTTTGCAAGAGAAAGGCCATACTGTCAACATGTTCTTGAGATGCCACTAGTCTGGACCTTTCACTTCAACTGTGGACAGACTACCGGAAAAATTATTCATTATAACACTTCACTAAAAAGAAGCACAGAGCACAACACTCTGTCTAGAAAACACTTTAAAATGAAGTACCTTATACATTACCAAGGGGCTAGTATTACTCACATCATGGAGGGTCCTTTAGTTATGCTCATTGAGCATAAGGGCACAGCCCTAATGCATCTGACTTTTAGTGGCCCTTGCTTTCATCACAGAGTTAAAGGCAGATGATACCTGAAAATTCCCCTTGATGCATAGTTTTGAGAGAGGGTGGCGGGTCGAGTGTGCATGGGAACATGCTTCTAAATATCAATTTCAAACACTTGAACAGAGATACAAGTAAAGTCCTTTCTTGTGGAGCCCAGATAGCCGACTTCTTCTCCCTCGGCCCAAACAAGCCACAGATCTTCACTGATAAAAAAATAGAAAAGAAAAGCCACATCCACAATTTAACAAAAGAGTCTCATGCTCAGGCCATCTGTTCCTCTGCCCATCAGCCTCTGCTGGCCGCAAAACACCCCCAAGAACAACTCAACCACTCTTCAAAAAAAGTTTGACCACGTGCAAAAATTTGTTTATCCAAGAAGTCCTCTAAAAATATAATATTTAACAATTCTCCACAAAAACGTCAGAAAACAATGTTTGCGATAACTTACGGACATAAGATGGAAAAACGCACTGCTAGCCAGTTAGCCCGTTGGCTGTTTTTTCCTTCCACTGTTTGTATTGGTCACTCATAATGGATCACGATTATTCTTTGCCGTTTAATGCGTATCGTGAATAAAACTTTAATACGTGACCTTATCCATGAACATTGTCGCATCAGGTAGATTTTCACCACTAGTGGTCCGAACAACAACTTTTTCTGATTGAGGGACCCCTAGCAGCCAAGGCTACATACTGTACCTTTAAAGCAGGAGATGCTCTCTCCTGCTAACCTAGATCCTCCAAATATCCAGTGTGCTGATGACCGCTCCTCTTGTTGTAGCAGAGTAGATAAAAGAGAGTACAGGGCAAGTTAGTGAAGCTTCTTATTTTTTTTGCCACTCTGTTTTCATTACTGCTGCCTCTTAAAAATGCCCCGGCCATTTTAATATATAACAGCTTTGACTTAATTTGTAACGTAAACAAGCTCCCAGCCTGTATGTCACAGACATTTAGCAAAGTGGTAAGCAGTGTTGGGGGATTGAGTTACTCTGCTATTAGCATGGAGAGCACTAAACTTTATTGGAGACCCTGCTGGTCATCAAAGTCCTTCTGTTTTGGCCTCAGGGAGGAAACCAGGAGAAAGCCTCTTTTTAAGATCTTGTATTGATGATGCAACTGATCACATCAGTGGACATTGTAAAAACCGTCCAAACAATAAAACCACGGGGATAGCAACCGGAGACTGTTGATGGCATGCTGTATGTGCGCTTACATGTGGATTGATGGGAATCCATCAGAAGTGTGCAGTTACAGAGGTTTAGTGAGTGAGGTTCGGAGTGGGGCAGTGTGCAGCTTAATCAAGTTTTCCTTTTGAATAGCCATCTCTCTTTTTTTATCCTTTCTCATCATTCCAACAAGAGAGGGAGAGAGATTTCGTCTTTGTCCTTCGGGATTACAATGTCACTTGTTTTAAGATAGCAGATGTTTTGATTGCAGTGTTAGGGGCTTATCAAAAGTTAAAGCTCAAGGCTTTGTGTGTTTTTCCCTCAGCTTGTTTGTATTCCTTCAGTCCATCCTCGCCGCTGAAATCGTCTTGGCACTAATTCAATCCCAGGATGAGATTAACTCTTCAGTTGATTTAGTTGAAAATTTGGAGAGAAAAAAAAAAACACAACAGGATTTTATAAGACACATATGACAATTAAACACATATATTAGAAGAGAGCTGCTCCGTCCCACGAGTTCCTTATCTCCGAGTCTGTGTGTAGGCAGCAGGAGATTTCAAAAAAAGAAATAATGAGCACCATGTTTCTACTTTTCTTATTTGTCTCAGCTCAGCATCCCTCGGACACACTGAGCATTATGTGTGTCTCCTCTTCATGGCTTTTCTGTTTTATGAACACGTCCACTTTCTCCTGCTCCTAATGGATGAGCAGCGACTGAGCATCACGTTGAACATCAGACTTTTTCTTCCATATGCATTTTCTAGTTAGAGTACATGAGATTGAGTAAAAAGGGTGAGCGGCATTAAAGTGCTAATGGCAGACTTGTATATCAATGTCTTCCTGGTTATGAAATGAAATAAAATAAAATGCTCTAATGAGACACTGAGCTGTATCAACCACAAGTGATAGCACTGTCCACAGCCAGGCCACAAGCACCCATTCCCTCACGTTAATGACGGCAGTTCATGCATTCCTCAAGGAAAGAAATAAACAGACTGTTTGACTCCTCATACACACATGCACGGAGGTGATGGTGTACAGTACAGAGGCACGCAGGGGCCCGACGCATTGATACGCACATCAAGAGAATAAATATTGGCTGAAAGGTCAGGGTGAACTTTATCTTCACAAACAGGCTGGAGGGAGCAGGGCTCCCCAGATGAAACAGAGGGACACTTTTAATCCAAATCATTTAATTTTTTTTTTATCATTTAAAAAAAATAAAAAAAATAACAATAATATGACATTGTCATGTGTCATTGGGTTTGGCCTTGATTTTTTTTTAATGGTCATCCAATATGTCTGGTTCCGCTAGTTTCCCTTTCACCTGTCTTCTCTCCCTATGGCCTGGCTTCAAACTCCAGCCGTGTGCACACACATAATCTGTGTTTGCAGTAAACCGTTAAAGCCGCGTCTACAAAGATACACAAACACACACACAAAAACACACGTATACTTGAGGCCTTCTCAAATGTCTCTCTAATGGAGTAAAGAAACTGTGGGAGGTGTGTAAACATTTAGGGGTTTCATGCTAAAGGTAAAGATTAAAGATGAAATACACGTACACAAGCATTTAGCTGCCAGAAGACACACTATGCAGTACAGTGTAATATGGTACTGTTTTGGATATTCAAAAAAAATCTACTTTTAAGGTTTGTTGATTTGCTGTTTACAGGATTTCAAACAAAATCAAGCACAGCTGTTTGAGTCTTTTATTTTATACTACTTTTTTTTTTTTAAATACAGACAACATAATCCAACATTCTACTGTTTACTTTCAGTTAATATATTTTCAGCAGGGGGAAAAAATCTGGCGAGCAGAGTGTTTTATTCAGTCACACATGGATTTCCCATTCCCCTCCGTTACAAAGAAACCAGAGAATTCACAGGGGAAGCTCTGTAAAAGTGTCTTCTGTATTCAGTGGCTCTCCCCAGTTAGACTGATTTCACAGATTTTTAATAAAAATCTAGTCCCTACTTGGCTTTAGCTGCACTCAAGGACTTTCAAATTCTTATTGTAATGCTATTCCAATGGGATTCTGTTGTATTCTTAGGATGTTTGGGGTCAGGAACCAAAACCAACATAAATCATCAAGTCAATGTAAGATCTTTGTCACTGGGAAGCAGTTTCTCTCTAATAATTGGCTTGGATCAGACTGTGTTGGCTGTTTTCACACAGCCTCATGTTTCTACCATTATTCTTTATGCACTTTTGCCTAATACTGCACAAACAGTTATCCAACAAGATCTCCCAGCATGAACAAAAACAGATTCTACTGAACTGCTGTTTTGTCCATGGATAAATTATCTTTTAATGCAGGTTTATAATCACTTATCTATTATTATAAAAAAGAATATGCATGCTCTTCAGTGCAGTAATTTTAAGCACTGATCCCGTTTAGTTACCATCTCAGAGGATAAAAAGACCACAGCATTGCTGTGAATATTTTAAATCGATCAGATGACTTTAAATAAACACATGGCTGTGTGGTAATTGCACAAAGATAATAGCGCTAATTTGTGTATTCTCAGAAGCTTTTGTTGTCTCGGCAGCACAAATGATTTTCTCAGTGTGAGACTCTTATTAATGCACTGGCAAAAAAAACTACACACACAAAAATAGACATTGTTAAAGAGAATGTGCAAGTCCCCCAATTAGCACAGCTAGATTGGAACTGTTAGCACGATAATAAGAGAATAATAGAGCAGGGAAATGATAATATATGTATAAGTGTGTGTGTGTGGGTGTAAACGCTGTGCTGCCAGTTCTTCCCTTGTGTTGTAGAGCCCTGTGTTAGCCTGCTAGTAGGATTATGTGGGGGCATTAACAGCCTCGTCAGACGGGCTTGGCTCTCGCCCAGGGAGGCTCAGTCCAGCATGTTCATCCTCCATTTAAGGAGACTGTTAGCTGATGAAGATGTGCACATGCAAGACTGAAGATAAAAGAAAGCGGTGACCCGACTCATTAGCCCCTGTGATTTAATATATTGACACTTTGATACAAATAATTCCATTTAGTGGACTCCATCGGTGGGGAGGGAGCGATCAATTCAATTAGTTATGAAATGTGACTTCTTGTCAGGAAGCAGAAGAAACGCTGACGTTAAACAAAGTCGTGTGCAATTTAAACAATAAAGCCGTCGCGGCCCTGTTAAAACTTAATGATGCACAAAAAGGTGTAATAGATACAACCCCGGCTCGCCGATGGCAGTGATGGTTTGCAAATGAAGCTAAGTGGCTGAACAGTTGGCATGTAATGCCATTTGTCTGTTAAAACAAATCCTTGCTTTAGGAATATAAACAGTAGAAGCTGTTTGAACGGTCTGGGGTCTGTGGGTTTGTCCCAATAGGCTTTTTCTCTGGATGAAATGCACCTATTAGCATCAATTTACTTTACACGAGAGTGCAGATTTAAGTTATAGTGCTACACAGGCAGGGTTACTGAACCGTGCTGCTGTAGTAAGTGTAAATAACGGCATTTAAGGATATAAAAGCTAAACAGATACACCCTTTTTTATTAACCTGTAACAACTGATCCCTTGCTTTACTGCGAAACGCGCTTGCTCGTTCCGCGTCTCCGCCAATGAGGTGGGAATGTAGACAAACATCGATCAATTATTGCTGTAAATTACACAATAAGGCTGTGTCTTTGTGTAATTGGCCTTTGTGTTCCGACACCTTCGCTGTTTAAGCAGCAATAATTAAGAGGCTCCATATGAGCGGTGCCACATGAGCGGCTGTGATGTGTGAAATCACACCTGAGGGTCTACTTAAAATTAGTCACCTGAGGGTTTTGTTAAGCAGCGCTGGGACGGGTTAATTTACAACGCAAACTTCCAGCCGTCTATCAGTCCTCACAGGCGACGAGAACAATCAACACGAGACAGACGATCATCAAGCATAAGCAACATGAAGCTGTCGAAATTAATTGGGTGCTAAATAATCCTGATAAGTGTACATCTATTCTCTGCGCAAACATACGATGAATGGAAAGTACTTTTCCACGCGGGTATCACAATAAAGCACCTGTTCGGGGCTCCACAGACCTTCCCTGGATGAAGGCACAGCACATACACTTAACACCCATTGTAACCCAACCCTCGAAAGGAAAATATCAGTTGAGGGAGAACACATCCTCCAGTGTGATGTTGATTTAGTTTCCTCCCGCTCTCTGCATGGGCTGTGTTTTCTCTGCTAATGTTGTGCAAACTGTTTTGTCTTTGCGTTGGCTTTGCGCGGCCATCATCCTCAGCAGTGGGCACACTCACAGGGGAGAGGGAGCCGCATTAATGGGCTCTACTGTGTACGGGCAGCCGGCAGGGAGAAAGGGGCGCGTGTTTTCTTAGGGCCGGGGTGGCAAAGCAAAGCATTCAGCCCATGGTCAGTGTAAAAAGGAGCTTTTTGTTTTTGTGGTGAGTAGAGTCCAAGCATTCCTCAGCATAACACAATGAATGAGCCGGTTTGTCCTGCGCAGTTTCTCAAAAAATAGAACTGTAGAATAATTTCCGAATCTGTTCTCCAAATTTTTTTTATTTAATAAAGTATTTCCTTAATTTCATAGCTTATCCTTGAATTAAATATTTTTCCAAACATGTTCTGATTTGATATAAACTCTATAGTTGTTTTTCTCATTATCAGTGGATGATATTTGAGCTTGTTTGAAGTCTCAACAACACACTTGTCTCTGATAAAACTCGCCCCTCCTGACAGGCCTGTTCTCCGCTGAACAACAGAATGGGCTCTGTTGTTTTCGGTGGCCCCAGCAGCAGCTGGGAAGTAACAGTGAAGACAGAGCCTGTCTATGATTGGAGGATGGGACCGAGGGGGAAACCCAGTCGTAGTGTGGACAATTCTGTCACACAAATTAGGGGTGGTCTACGGTTTCACCGCCAGACAAAATACGTTTTTCTCATCGGCATTAGAACTGCAAAGATTTTAAATACATGTTTAATCAGGGAATTTAATATTGAACACGTGCATAGTCAGGCCTCAAGGGAATGT
Source organism: Hippoglossus stenolepis (assembly GCF_022539355.2). NCBI lineage: Eukaryota > Metazoa > Chordata > Actinopteri > Pleuronectiformes > Pleuronectidae > Hippoglossus > Hippoglossus stenolepis. Next base: position 12,990,212 of record NC_061483.1, read on the forward strand.
TTCTTATAAAACACATAACAGTAAACAGTGGACATACACAGCCTTTATACATCGAGTGTTGAAGTTTGCGATATTTCCAAACCTTTACAGCCACATTATTTCATAAGCCTCACACACTTAAATCCGTCTATTCCTTTCCCTGCTCTGTTCCCATCACATGGATGTAGCAGGCTATCTGACTAGCCCGTGTCCAATGTTCTTTAGAAACTCACTGGCCCCCCTGCAATGAGGGTCGGAGGCATTTCACTCATTCCCATTTCCATACAGCGAGGATGTATATGCAGGATAATGATGCCGCCCCCCCAAACCCACTTGTGGGTTTGTTTATGTCTGTTCTCTTCTTTCCTGTCATTACACATGCTGTTTGAGGGAGTCCCCATGGATTTGGCAAGTTTACTGCAAAACCTTAATTCTACGGCCAGACCTTGAAAAAAAATATTCATTCTTACTTGCATGTCTGCCCCTGCCCCCCGCCCGAAAAACAGCCAATATCCTGCAGAAATATAAGACTTAAAAGATTCTGTATTTTAAAAGGCTGTAGTGTAGGCTTGTGTCACTGTGTGCACATATTGTCAGCATGGAGAAGGGATGTATTTTTTTACTATATTTAATGTGAATGTTTGAGCCTGTCTGGAATTAAACACAGACAATGTGACAGAGAGAATTGTAGCATGAAAAGTCTTTTGTCACATAAATCAACAAAACGGCTCATACAAAAAAGGAATTTTTTTTAAATTGTGGACAAAAAAAACTAATTTTAGAGCACAATTTGGCTTTTGTGCACAATTTCAATATAATTTGTATCAATGCATGATTTTAAATATTCATTCACATGAACTGGGTTTTCATTTGCAAATTTATTCTTCACATTTTTGTCCACTTTTCCATTTTCCATCAGTCTTGAGGTCACACTCTTATTTTATTTCCTACGACATGTGATACCTAAACTGCATTAAATGCAAACTGTGTGCAGAAATCCTGTAAATGCGAGGCAGTGTATTTAAGCGAACAGTAGCCTGCAGTTTTACTCCTTAGTTCCAGCAAAGTCCGGAGGAGCGATGAGAGGGGGAGGGCCAGAGAGGAGGGATTTGGGGTGGGGTGTGCTGGGCGGTTCAGAGAGTTGTACTACCCTGCGTTCAAGCTCCCGTCTTAATATAGACATATTGAAATGGCTGTTTTCCAAGAAGGCTTGTTTTACTGTGTAAGGAATTAGTGGAACAAGAAGTCATCTATTGGTTATTCCCTCTGCATAGCCTGACCTCACTCAAGTGTCTGGATTTGCTGCACTGTATCTCAGCTCTCAGTGTAACACACACAGGCATGACTGATGTGCAGCGTAACACTCCAACCTGAGCCAACGGTGCCTGCTGTCAGAGTCGGTACTGTACACCAACAATTCACAGAAAATATCACAGGACTTTTCTTTTTTTTTTCAGGCGAGCGCTTGTACACTATTGATCTTTGCTTCAGATTTCTGTCTGTTGAATTTTAGCAGAGAAGGGTGCGGGACACTAATTTCACATGCAGGAAGGAAGTGAGGAGGAAAAGGTCAGAGACTTGACAAGGACAAGGGCCCTTTGTTAGTGACCCGAACCTCTCCAGTCTACTCGCCCTCCCGTTCCAGTGCGCTCATTTCCAGAGCAGACAAGCAGGAATAATGTGCTTCAGTCCGCTGGGTGGTAATATGAAGACCTTCATTCAAAGGCAGAAGTCTGGAGCATCAAAGTCTGGCTCAAATCTATTGATCTATTTGTCTGATTACCATTAGCTACAGACAAATCCAAACACCAGCCCACCTCTGTTCGATCAATGCGTGTGTCTGCCACGTGTTGCAGCGGCTCAGTGGGCTGGGGCACCATAACTGGCAGATAAGTGACCTGTATTAAAGGAGTAATATTTGTTTAAAGAACTGCTGATTGTTATTGGGGGGAAAATCCTGAAGCAACACGAGCAGCCTAGAAGCGCCTCCACTGAGTGATTTTCCTCCTGGTTAGGCTCCAGTACAGTGTACACCCAGCGGGCTGTGTACACAGTGGCGGGTGTTAAACAATATCCTGCTGTCTAGTGTCAGTTTTACTGTGTGTGCTGCTGTTGGGATGGAGCCAGACTTGCCAGTTTCATCGAGATCACTTTCCCTTTAAACAGATCACAAAAGGTGATTTCTACTCGCAGGCGTTTGGAGTGCAGCTCAGTGGAGGGCAAGGGGGGGGGGGTGAAGTGTGAACTATCAGTTCTTACAGCAACAGCTGGAGTCTATCCTCCTTGGGTGAAATTACAGAGCCTCCTATAGAAAATGTGAAAAAGAAGGTTAGCGAGAGCCGCTGATCTGACAGCTACTAAAGTGTGGAAGTAATTTTATTAAAATGAGATGTCAGTGCAACATGAGTCCTCCGCTAATTACTGGTGATTGTGATCTTTTCCTAATGGAAAAAGGAACCTATTATAATCCAAATGATTGTACAGGATTAACAACATCATCACCATGAGCTCCTAGAAATATTTTGGCTACTTGCGGTCATATTGTTTTCTGTTTTTATCATGCAACACATGACATGGTTCTACTTTTTATCTTCAAGGCAAATGAATGCAGATTATATCCAAGATAAGCATCTGTGTGTGAGAGGTGTGTTAAAAGGTGTCAAGTAGCAGATAATCAGGATATTAGACGCAGGATCTAACAGGTCTTTTCAAGCTTATAACCAAGAAACAAGGTGAGAATGAGGTAGGACTTTGTCTTTTTAGCTCCTTTTGTTAACACTCCCTGAATCTGCATGTAACGTGTGGCCTATGTCGATCAGCAAGCTTGAGCGTGGCTCAGTGCGTGCAAGTGTAATGGGGTTTAGAGGGAAAGCCGGCAGGGGGTCTACAGGCCTCCTCGGTGCTTTGTAGAGGCTGTAACAGACAGTGAGGAACATGGGTGTTGACAGGGGCCCGAGTGAGAGCTGTAATGCGCTGCACATCTCCATTTGTACTCTGTGTTATGGAGCTGCCTGCTCATGTTATAGGTGGACGCTTAAATGTTAATAAAAAACTACTCACTTTTTTTCTCGGTAAAATTTGTACATAGACTATTTAATCACACAGTCGGTTAAAAATAAAAGTGCATCTTACATCTGACATGTTTAGTACTGTCTGTATGTAAGCCTCTTCATGTGCACGTAGATGTACATCATTCATGAGTTAATGCAGTATTAATTAGTATCTTGTGTGTTTTAAGTGATGGGAGAAATAAAAGGAGCTTTTTCAAGAATACCCCGTCTTTAAGACCTTGTGTTTTTACACATCAGGCGTGAGACTGTCTGATTCGCCCTCTGCAGTCTGACCCTAGCGTGTGCTGCTGTTGTAAAACATTCATTGTTGTAAAACAAGTCATTTCTGCTTTAGCTTGGTTATCAAGCAAAGATTTATTTGCTAAAAATGAATGGTCAACTTAAAAAAAAGGATTAAAATAACTTTCTCAACAATACACAAAGAGGCTAATTTTAAAAGAACCTAAATTTGGAATCAAGACAGTTGACAAATTATACAACTAAAATAGGACAAAGACGTGACCGAACTCAATTTTGCAAACCAAACGCAAATTAAACCTGATTAGCACTTAAATTACATGTTATCTATATGGTGCTTACTGTAGAACGGGCAAGTTGGTTCTATTTATCAAACACCAGCATCTCCTTGAGAGGGAAACAGATTGCGTGCTGGCCTGCTACAGACTTCATCAGGTCATGTGAATTGATGATACATGTTGCAAGGCGGCTGAGTTCCCCCGGAAACCTCTGTTGGAGCGCGTGCTGGCAGAGACGGGGGCCTCAGCCAAGTCTGTCTGACTGATCACTACAGATGCTCCTCTTCAAGTATTCCGAGTCAGATCCTTAGTGCTGGGTCTTGAGGGACAAACAATAGCACCTGTTCCTCATAAGATAGCCCATTCATGTATCTTTAATGAAGCCTGGGGGCAGATGGTGTGAAATGACATTATCCAGTACTTAGCAGTGCTAAGACAAAGGAAGAGCAGTGCCAGCACAACAATGGCGCTGTATTTACGAGGAGAAGGAAGAACGCTGCCCAAGTGCCCCGCTCACATCTGCTCCACTTTATTCTCTGACTCCTCAAGATCATCTTGGCAATAGAAATATCCTGGGCACGCAGCCCACACATAGATGAACTTGAGTGAAAGTGGAAGGCACACACTCTGTATGCACTTTTTCTGCCTCTGCTTTTTTTTAATAAACGTAATAATGTTCTTTAAAAATTACCTCAACCGTCAAATTCCTAACAACGTTTTTCTGAAAATGTTATAACCTGCTCGGCTGATAACTGACAGCTCAACAATCCTCCACTATTTGTTGCCACCTTGAAGCTCCTCAAAATCCGCCCTCGCCTTTCTCTGACACTACTCGCCGTAAATTAAACTTTAATGCACGGAGCTCATTACTGCAAATCACAGCAATTCAAACCCAATGCATTTATTTCCCCTTCAACACACATTTACACTCCGTCTTGCCTCAATGAATCTTGTATATTCTGCTCCATATATTAAAATAATAATAGTAATAAAAAGCTGATGTCGCTGATGAAATGATATCGTTATAAATATGTCCAATAACGGATGCCTTTTTGCTGACGTCCATGCACTGTCTTTAATATGTATGCATCTAGAGTATAATCCTGTTATTCTAATTAATGTAGTCACATTTTTATTTAAAGATAATTTAAAAACAATTAAATTGTGGAGTTGCCTGAATGATTTTCATATTGTTTCCTCATGTGATGCAGCTGTTCTACTGGCTGTTTTTCTGATGTAATTTAAAAAAGGATGATCATAATTATTATTTAGAGCAATGCACTTTGAAGTTGCATATATACATTAGACCTCTTCAGATGTTTTAACTTAGGAGAGTGTTTGTCTTCTTTATGTCCGAGTGAGAGGAAATGTGGACAGAGTGCTGTGAAAGATTTACTTACTTTGAAAAATGTATTTAAAAGTCAAGAATGATCATTTGTGGAAACAGAATGTGTCGTGTTTTTGTTTTCTCTGCTAAAATATTTGAGTGGATAACTTCCTTTAGAAAAAAATATGACATAACTTTTAATTTACTGCGGACGTGTGTTCGTTAATTCATGAACGCGTCTGAACTACCGTGCGGCACATTTGTAACACACACGCAGGGATGTGGACTTGAGGGAGCCCTTCTCTGTCCCGTGACTGCCACACGTTCAGAAACAGTCTCCATCTGGTTTTACAGTCCAAATACACAGACAGAGAGAAGCTGTGTTCCCCAGTGTCCCCCCCGCCTGTCACTGGCCCTGCCTCATGTTGTGACATTAATTATTGTGTTTTTCCATATGTTCCATACATGCAAGGCCAAGATCCATCTTTCATCCATTCAGCCTGGAAACTTGGAACACAAATCCCTATAAAGCAATGTTTTATTTAAGGTCATTTGTCGCAGTCTCCTTGGACATTTATTTTTTCTGCAGTAAAAGCACATTTTACAGAATTACTTCTAGAAGAATTACATACTTTTCTATTCTTCGTATAATGCACTTTCTGCACTTGCACTTCTGGAAAAGCTCAGTAGACATAAAATGTTTCTATTTATTTAGTTTTCAGTTGAGCTCTGCACCTCTGGACAGATCAATAAAGTAGTTTTAAGTAGGTTTAGCGTGCTAGCTGCAAGAGAAACCGTGTGCGACTACTCCGGTAAAGGGTCTACAGGGGGACCGGCGCAGGCTGAAAAAAGTGGAGATCATAGCAGACCTCAGCCAGAACACGGGGGGGAGAGTCGCTGCTCAGAGCAGGTTGATTTCATGCCCCAATGCAGCGGCGGTAATTGCACCCAGACCCGTTTTATTGCGAGTTGATTTTAAGGGGGGATGAATGGAGAAACATTCTGTAAAGTGTTTATTTTGGGGGATGACCTTTATTAACCCATTTTCCAGGCAGGTTCCCCTGAGGTGGCCTGGCTCGGTGCGAGATTAACTCTCGCAGGCCCGTGGTAGCGGCGCTGCTCCCCATCATAGACTTTCAGGAAGCTGAGAATGACAGTGAGATTGGAACTTGCAACATGTGTAGAAAAAAAAAACCCACACACCACTTTTGAGACATAAGCTACTCACCCACCCTTGACATACACATGCAGGGAGTTTGTGTGGATATCCGCAGTAGGCCAGTCAGCAACAGGCTGGACGGTGAAGGTTAATATGCGAGTGGAGCAGACAGCCAGAGAATGACATTAAAATGAAATACAGCGTGTGGCAACGACTATTCAACTGCTTGCTATTTTTCCTCCGCTGAAAACAGACGTAGTAAATTACTGGATTGTCTTCAGGCTTTTATCATCTAAATAAATGATCACCCAGGATTGTGTGTGTAGTTGATCTTTCCTTGAGGTGAGTGTGTAAGTGTGTGTGTGCGTGTGTCTGTGCGCGCACATGCCGATCAGTCTTCGTCTCTGCACCTGTGTAATACATTCAACAATCCCCTTGCTGACATGTTGTATCTGCTGCAACAGAAGCCACACAGACCTGCCGAGCCTCTCCGCTCTCTGTCCTACACGTCGCCTCCTCTAACTGATCCTGGAACAATGTGCGTATGCGGGGCTCTTTGAAGTTCCAAGGTAAAATTGTGGTTTGGATTAAGAGCAGGCGTAGCTCGGCAAGGTATTGTGTGAGCACACGAGGGCCGTCACTGCCGCAGAGCCCCCTGTCAGCACGCGTTAGGAAGAGCTGTGATCTGGCCTCCCCCCTGAGTGGGCTGTGTGTGTCTGTGAACCATGCCTATGCTTAGGCCTCTCTCTGATCTCTGCTTCCTATCTGTTCAGCAGGTCCAGGGTCACATGCCTCCGCTCATGATCCCCATTTTTCCACACGACCAACGCACTCTGGCAGCAGCCGCCGCCGCCCAGCAAGGCTTTCTCTTCCCCCCGGGATTGTCTTATAAGCCAGGTATGGTTGCAACTAAAGTCCTCATTTTGTCTTTCTTCTCTCTCTATTTGCTTCATCTTTCCTTCATTATAATGACTTGATACATTATACAACAATAATAAACAAATGCTTCATTCACACGTGAGGCCATTGACATGATCTGCTCCGTCTGAACTTGCACTTGGGACCAAACGCCTGGGAATGTTCTAGTCCAAGTGGAACAATAGATATGGGCCGAGAAGCAGAGGAATGTAAACAAGTCTTCAACATGAAAGTATCTTTCAGTAGTTCGCTGGCTGTAATCTCTTAGTATCCACTGTGAGAGATCCAGTAACACGGGGGATGAACCCTGCATGAAAAGTCCTCCTATTGTCAGCAACTCCCATTTTACAATTTCACACAGTTCCTTTCGACGGAAGAATTAAGTAATTAAAAGACAATTGTGAGTTGGAGAGGTTTCAGGATGAGGTGAGGAACAGGTTTTCATTGCTTGTAACAGCATGTCTCCTTCTCTTCCTTTGTTTTTCAAATTGAGCAAAGACAAGATCCACAGCTTTAGTAATAAAACTTTAATTTAAAAAAATGTTGTAACATGTTGACTGATGCCCTGCCAAAACAGTAACCTTATACACCCTCATATTCTTGTGAACATGAAAGATGTGCTTCCACAGAATGCTGTAACAAAAAAATTGTGTAAAGCAATTTTAGACAAATCTCTTCATTTTAGATTTTAATCAAATAACAAAAAAGAACTTCAAGGCTTTTTTCCTATTTCCTCTGCCACATGTAAATAAAAGGAGACAATGTTGTTTTGATCAGTGTCAAAAAGAAAAGGATTTTTGAGTCAGACAGAAAAAGGAAAAGTCCACTCATCTGTTATGAACCCAAACCAGAACCAGAACAAGGAATAGGACTGGAAAAGGGAATAGAAACACTTGGAAGTCAGCAGGTTCGTAGCAGAACATTAGAAAGGTGTGCTAGTGCAGTTAATGAATTAACTATAAAACCACAGGATGAAAAAGAAAGTCAGCTATTTTGGAACTATGGAGCCATGACAGCTTAAACAAAGTGCCTGAGGGCGAGTCTTTTACCAGTGTGCTTTCTGCGATAGATTTGACAAGGAAAATGTTTTAGTTCAAATAACAGGAGCTATTATGGAATCATGGTGAGGGGTCGCCATGTGTATGGTTCCTGCATTATTCATGAGTTCATGAAGAAAAAAAGCAAAGGGGGTCTGAAAATGACTCTTGCAGTCAGGAGAGGTATTTTCAAAACATCTATTATTTCCCCCCCGATCCAACACAATATACACAATATTTCTGGAGAGTACAATGTTATCACCACCACCTGCAGGGTATACAGGATGCTGCCGTGTCCTTTCTCCATGAAGTGAGTGGCCAAGCATTCACTTCCAAGACTAAGGCCCACTAATCTGATGTTATCATTATGAGACAGCCCCCGGGGACCACTGCTTATGACCCCCAGCCCTGTGGTGCTCGCATTGGCAACAGAGTCATTCTAGCACCATAGTGGTAAGTCATCACCCCATCCACTGGCTGTGCTCAATGGCCTGGTCTTGCATGGTAGACAAGCACAGTCACAGAGGCACCGACTCATCTTTTAAACAAATAGATACAAGTCGGACTTCCCAGTCTGTTCGCACTGTTTACACAGACATTCAGTCTGATGTGTCTCTAATGGACCCACAGAATGACCTCATAGTCTTTAGCTTCCTCTGACAGTCTTCCTCATAAGCACACTGCTGACAGTTGAAAGTGTCCTCATGCTATTTTTAATCTTAAATCTCAGATTTTTGTATCACTATATTTGTCACTTTCAAACCAATTTCCTGATATTGTGGCGTTTGGAGCACATGGTTTTCTTCTTAATGTGCAGTAGAGTTTGGCTCAGGACACAATTTTCTGTCCGATCCTGAGAAAATTAACGAGGCCCAACAGGCATTCTGTTTTTTGTATCCAAACCCGACCCAAGCCCAACGTTTTTCCCTGATTACAAGCACGTGCAGTGTGAAAAATCAAGTAAATAGGCCAGGTTGGGAATCCACCTCTAATATAGTAACTTAAATAAATCAACTTACCCATCTAAATAATTATACCTGTTTATTTGTGTCTTCCGTAAACATTCTTGGTAAATTTATGACATTTAAAAGGCACTTTAAGAAGACAAGTGTCATCTAGTCATAATATTCATTCATCATTATTTGATCTGGCCTAAGAAAGGTTTCAGTTTCATCTGTCAACCCTGAGCAGATCTATGACTTGTATTTTATAGAATAATATGAGCAGGGAAATATAGCCTGTTCTGACCACGGTGTCACCTGAACTACCCCCCCCCTCCTTTAACATTCAGAGTCTTGGCTTCAGGCATGGGACCAGCCACGGAGAGTTAAAAAAACAAAGTAAAACTCAATTTTAAACGTAATTCTCTTTCACCACTGACGCTAAACTGGCACAGTTCCCATTCTGCTGGAGCCTCGACACAGACTGTGCATCCAAGACCTTGGAGCCTGAGACCCCCAAGCAGTGGAGGGGTGCTCACTTAGCACATGACCCCCCCGCAGGTTTCACATGACATCTTAAGACATCCAGCCATTTATTATTCCCAAATCCGACGTCACAGACGGCACGGAGCGAGAGAGACGGAAAGAAAGCGATACCAAAAAAGAGGAGGTGTAGAAATAACCACAGTACACAGCCACACATCCAACCCAGCACTATTTGAAACCACTTCTGCTGTGTGATTTTATTTGCTACTAAATGGGGATTGAATTTCCATGGCCTGTATCACATTGTGCTGTGCTGTACAAGATTGCAAAGTGAGGCGAGCGGGCGAGGGCAAAGTGAAAGAGAAGGTATATACATTTACCTTGTCTGTGGCTTAATGGCTCCATATGTTTGTGAGGAGATGTGACAGGCAGAAGTGGGGTCTGAGCGAAGGCCAACTACCCCTCCCCGCTCCCACTGTGTCCCCCCACCTCCCCCTCCTCCAGACACATGCCTCAAACCGCCCTCCCCTCCATGAACGCTGTGCTGCCCCGTCTCACTGGGGCTGTTCTGTCTGTCTCAACACACCGGGCTGATGTGTCAAAGCATCTGTACCCCCGTGGATATCACTCATACTGCAGCCGTTTTTATATCGCTGTCTGACAAAGGTGCTGATGGCAGGCGAACAGTAGCGAGTAGTAATGAATAGTGCTGCTATTTGGAGACCAATTCTTCCTCGCTTGATCACAGTGACATGTGAGATAAGAATGTGTGGGTTCTTTTTTTTTTTTTACTCTTGTTATTGTGACTGCACACTTGTTCCAACCAGTTCACATACAAGTGTTTTCACTCTGCTGCCAAAGCTATCACTCAGACCCAAACAATGTAGTGCTGAACAATGGCCAGACAAGTCTACAGCTGTTAGAACTACCTGATAGAACATGCTGGACCTTTTACATAATCGCTAATTGAATACCAGGGAGATATTTAACATTTATTATGAACACGCATGAACGCACGCACACAAACATCTTAAAAAAACTCCTTACTTGTTAAAATATTTAGGAGCTATTGCTGTCATGGTATTTTCCAAGAGTAGTGTGCAGGTGGAGGTAGGAGAGAATGGTGTGGAACGTTCCTTAGTAATCCTGCTCCAGTCAAACCAGATTAGCCTTTTGTTAATGCAGATGTTTGGGCTTGAAGCCGAGGGCTCGCTGCAATGTGCCACATGGCTGTGGCAAAGTAGCGGAGGGCCCAGGATCCGTGTTGGCACTTGCCTGGCTGCGCTGGGCCGGCTCATTGTCTGAACCTGTACGCATTGTTGTCTATCTCTCCCTCTCTGACAGGTGATAACTACCCGGTGCAGTTCATTCCATCCACAATGGCAGCTGCAGCAGCGTCAGGACTCAGCCCCCTCCAGCTTCAGGTATGTACAGTACGATGACAAAGAATGCTAGGGACGCCCGCCAAGCCCAGGGCAGAAAGAACGGCTAAGCAGCTGTACGCCAAGTAATGAGCTGCACACTAAATAATCCTGGAGGCCCCCAGCTCACACGTGCTTATCATCTTACATATGTAATTTATCCCATTTTATAGAGGATTTATCCCCACTAGCTCTGCCCAGCAGAGGAGGAAGGAAGATAATGGTTATTAGAGGGAATGAGAATCACTTTGGTTGTCTTAATCGCCTGCCGGTGAATTTATCAGAAGACAATTGACTAAGCAAGCAAAAAATCTCCTTCTTAACTGCTTAGCTGAAGCTTTTCTTTAATCACTGTGAGGATAACAAATGAGAAGAAACAATGGATGTTCGCAGTGAAAGCAGACTCCTGGTATGTTACACAGTGAAGCTGAGAAAAGGCGTTTGAGCAACAGAAATGTTGGGACAGGTTCCAAGCCCTACAGGCTTTTCTAACAGCATTTAAAAGAGCTGAACTCAGGTCAGAGCTTAACCTGAGGACATCATGTTTAATGTGGATAATTATCTGCCTTGCATGGTTCAAGTTATTACTATTAGAGATACTATTGTTACCACAGCTCTCTCTGACTCTGCCTGATCTTGTTGATAAAGATTCTTTCCATTAAAATGCAGACACAGGAGCAGCACTAGGAGTTTAAGATATATTTTCAGTTTATCGGACAGATTTCAAGTATATCTGGAACTAGAAATCAGTTCTGTTCTTTGGAAACAAAGAAAAACAATGGAAAACATTTTAAAGAGCATTTTTCCTAACACGTGTTTTAGCCACCACTGATGCTTTGTCAACAACAGCATAAAGGGGGGGGGGGGTCCTCTTTGCACATGTTTTTAAGAATATAAGCTTGAGGAGAAGAGAATGTGTTTCCATAGTTTATACGTGTAACTTAGTTTGTGTATCGTAACAAAGTCCATTGGGAAGGAGTAGTTGTTCAGATAGGCATGCTGAGTGTATTTATAGTGGTGGATGAGGTCAGATGAGACAGTCATATATCTGAAGGTTGGGGTGAGGAGGGGAGACAGGTCTAGAGTCATTAATTCTCATTATGTATCTAACCCTGGGAATGGGCAAAAACAGTGCCTCCAAGACCATGACTTGGCTGACCTTTAGAGAACACAGTAAACAAAAAAGAGGTGCATTTTCCATTAATTGAAGTCTGTCAGCCTGTCACATATTCCTCCTGCTGTCTGCTATTTACCCTGCATAGAGACTCCCCTTAAAACAGCAAGAGAAAGTCAAACATGCCCTTTTCTACATTGCTGGGATCAACAAACCGTGCGACTGCCACCACTTCCTCTACAAAGCACCGAGAGGCTGCCGTGATTAAAAACATCATATCAGCCCAGACACGGAATTAAGTTACAGTTGTCTCCTGCCTTTTAAAGCTCTAACAGCAGCAACACTCTCTGTCCTCTTCAAAATTAAAGTATTGCAGTGTACTTCAGTGCGGGTGCGAGTTTGAGTGAGTGGACCCGTGAAAAGAATCTCATCAACAATGTAAAAATCACAGCGTGATAAGAAAAGGGGATATTTAATTTGAGGTGAAACAAAGTAAAGAGACACTTTATCTGATAAGTAGAGCAGTGAAATAAGTATGGCTGCCCTCAACAGCAGTGAAAGACATTTACACATTTGCAGATCGTGCCACTTTTTTAATTCAAACTCCACTGGTTAGTTTCTTGGGTTTAATTTCAATAAAAAAATATATTTATATATATAAATGCAAAATAAGCTGTCCCTGAGAATATTCACCGACCATATGATTTGAATCATTGCATCATCAAGCACACAACTGCACCAACTTTAACTGTCCTAAACTTTTCTACCTCCTCCCATTCTTCATCTTCCTAACATAACACATACAGAGAAATAGAAAATCACATGCACATACCCCCCCATTAAAATATCTCTTCCTGTCAGCTGCATTGAAAGGTATAATTTCCACCGATAGATTGTGCAATATATGAACCTTAAAAATTATCTTATTGGAAGAATTAATTCCCACAATGCTGCAGAGGTAATGTGATCAGCCATCCAGTCAGAGAGGCCAGCCGCTCCGTCAGTCTTAATGTTGGCTGCGCAGCCTCTTCACAATCTCCTCTGTCATAACAGTCTGGGATCCCCCCCATCCCCTGCCCTTAAGGAGAAGAAAACCCAACAAGGTAACAAAGGCTTAAAGCTGATGGATGTAAATGAATCTTCTAGGGAGCGTTTGAGTGTAGGAGACTGTAATTTGCTTGTCAATACAGGATGGTAGCATCACTCCGGCGGCTGGCAGACTGCAAGTGGCTGTCACCAGGCGTTGCTGTACCACGGGGCAATTTCACTCAATGTTTTCCTGACAGATTGGCTCTCGTTCTCAACTCACAGGAGAGGAAGGCGGGTAAACTATCCCTGCGCGACATGCCCCTCTTCATTAGTGCCCACACAGAGCCAGGATGAGCCCAGAACCAGCAGGAAACAATGGCTCCATCCCCGCCTGCCCTTCTCTAAATACAACCGACACCTCTCATCTAACAGAGGAAATTGTGCTCAGATTGTATCCCAATCTGTCTGGACATCTACTATATTCAATTGAATGGAGGGACAAGGCGGGAATTTCCCTAATTCCACAAAAGAATTTTCTATTTAGAGTAACACTTAATTTGCTGTCTGTACACTATACATTGCATCAGTCGCCAAGTGAAAAACAATCTACTTAATGCCAATATCAACTTGATATATATCACCCTTCCTTTTTACAGAACCATTGAGATGGTCCTGCTTTTCAATTGGAAGCAGGACTTTGGGGTTAGAAAGCATTATTAGATAAAGCAGAACATCTGGGTTCTCTGCAGGGTCACAAACTAAATATAAAGAAATTCTCTGCTTTCACTCAGTACAAGCTTCATTTTCCATCTCTTGCCGTTTCTGTCTTAATTTTCCAGTTTTCCACCTTGAACCTTCTCTAAGTGTCTTAGTCTGTATTTTTCTCTCCTCTTTTCTTTGCTCATTCCGTCCATGCGTTTCACTTACTCTTTTTAACCCCAAATTTCCCAAGTCCATCACATCCTTAAGCCGCTTGAGTTCAGACCTAACATGTAATGCAATTACCATCCGCCACATTTGCTATGGCCTCTTGGCCCGTGATGAACCTGGGCCCAGCCTCAGCTCGTGCTCCCTTTTTAAAGATGAAAAGCAGCCCACATGCTCAGCGACAACTTGGACCAGATCTCAAGCAGACAGACATATCTGAAGGAGTTCTCAGGGGCTTAGACGACTGGAGTGATAAGAAAAGGGTGTTGCGCAGTCAGGGACAAACAGGAAGAATGTGGGAGAGCAGCAAACCGCATTTTATCTTTTGTTTGGATGTAAAGGTCTGTGTAGTATACATGTGAAGAGATGGCTTCTATCGTTAACAAGTGCAGCACTTTTGACTTTGAAAGAGAAAGAGAAAGAGAGAGAAAGAGGAGGAGGAGGGGAGAAAAGAGAGAACGGACATACTGTAGCGAGCAGCTGTTTCTGTGTTTATGAGCAGAGGCGCTTGGTCTTTGAAGGTAACCCAGAGCAGTGCAGCAATGCTAGCTGTGTGTGGAAGGCTGGCTAATAGGACGGCTAGGTGAGCAGCTGGATGGAGGCAGTGGTGAACAGAGGGACAGATGGACAGATAGAGTGGATAATGCAGTGAGCAACACTGAATGAGAAGGCTGGCGCTGGGGCCCCTGGGCCTGGAGAAATCCACACACACACTCTTGCACAAGGCAGACTGTGTTTGTGTGTGTATGTGCCAGAGAGAAACTGATACAGAATATGTATATACTGTAGATGTGAGATAGAGAGATAGAGAAAGGCAAGAGGAGGGAGGGGGGATAAGAGCAGAGCAGGTTGGGTGCCAGCAGATGAAACAGATGTTGGGCCATACTGGAAAGCATCGGCACAGTGCACCAGGACGCTTTCCTCCACTCCTGACATCTGGGCCTAGCCTGGGTCAGCCTGCCTGGTCGCCATGGGCAATGAGCCTGTACAAGCCTTGTGGCAAACGGGGCTGGCGCTGTGCTGCCTTTTAAATGGTGTGGTGCACTGAAGCACAGTTAATGCTCTCATATCCAGCCCAGTGCTCCGCACCCAGGCCAGACAGAGGTGAATGAGACATTGACAGACAGATGAACTGACGCAAAACAAAGAGATGAGCGTGCGATTAAGAGAGTGTCAGTTCGAAAATACTTAGCCCAACGCAGAGAGGGATCAATTGGTATTAGTAATTGTTTGGTTGTTAGAAAAATATCTTTGTCTTCATTTGTATATTTGGAAATGTGCAATGCACTCTAATTCCTGGCAGTAACAAATCGGACAAATAGCTCAGAAAATGTCTATTTATCTATATTCTTTAAGGCATATACCCTAGTGTCTGAAGAAAGAAATCATACATGATAATTGTATGTTGTTCTTATAATTGATTATATTAAATATCAAACCATAGAATTAGTTTTGTTGAAACCATATTAAACCTGTAAGATGTCTTAACATCATCAGCAGAGTGTGTGATATCAGTTTAATGTCGCAGGCAGAAAAGTGAACCTCCCTGTTTAACCTCTGCTGCCTCCAGAGGGCTTGTTTTTAATTACCAGAGGCTAACAGGCTGACCTTGGCTGTGCTGCTCACTTTAAATCCATGCTTGCTGAGATCTGCTCCACTCTGGAAAACAGGGAACGATGGGGTCAGAAGAGAAACCTTAGATTTTCTGATTTAAGTTTGGTATCACTACAGGAAAAGAAATGCTGTTTTAGGAAAAAGACAAATCCTTTCAAATCACTAAAGAAAAAAGTAAGACATGCTGTATTTCAATACTAGCTGTGCATACACACCTTTTAATAAAGACAAATTGCACTAAGTTGCCTCTGCCTTCATGCTGAGAAAACACATATAGACAGTTTTTTCAGATTTCTTTTAACACCCACATTGCAAACTCATTAGCTATCATTTCATTTTGCAGTTTTCTGTCATAATTCAAGCTGTCTAGGTGGCTTTTGATGAACACAAGTATTGTACGTTTCCTAGAAGATGTTTCCCTTTGTCGGAAAAAGCAACACAACCAGTTTTAAGAGTCTATAGGAAAGGCAAGAGAAAAGGGAAACAGAAGGGCCCAAAGCTCCGCTCAGGCTCTCTCCTACTCCTCCAATACCCCAGAGTTGGAGCATTGACTTTCAGCTTGACCCTCATTACCATGAACCTTTTGCTGCCCCCACCTGGCAAGTAGATATGAAGAAGGGGCTATTAGATGTGAGGGAGTCAACTGAGAACATTGGGAAGCAGACAGATGTCTTCCGCTTAGGGAGAACAGCCATGGGAGGATGTATCATCCTTCAGCCTCCGACACCACAATGCCTGTTACCATTGACGACTCTCTGTTATGTTTTAATCTTCATGACATGCTGGTAGTCAAACAATTTTATAATTTGCTATAAAGATATTGTCTTTGATTTGTACCAAGCCACACCATAAAGCCGGAGCAAAAACACACCATAGACTAAACTCTGACGTATTTCATATTTGTCCTTGAGCAGTGTCTGGTGGTTTAACACACCTTTCATCCGACTTTCCCTCTGATTGTGTTTATTGTTCTTTAGCTCCTGGAGTCAGACTGTTCCTGGTTATAAGGGTAACCATTGCTTCTCACCCCATGGCACTGACCTGCTAATCAGTGCTGAAAAGGGGGCATCCTGACTCTGTCTAATTTGAGGGAAACTGTAATTATGCTCTTTTTCCGGGACAATAAAGTTCTTCCCACTCAAGGTCAGGGGCATGCCCGAGCGACAAGCCTGTTAGCAAACATCTGTCCAACAGACTCAGCTTCCGCTGTTCTACTCAGACTCATGTGTAGCCTGGAGTGATGGGCAGAGAATGGAGTATCCTCTCTCTCTCTTTCTCTGACATTAACCAAGTCGAGCTCAGATGAGGAGAAAATAGAGTTGGGTCCACTCCTGTGTCCATTCCTGTCGTAGACAAAAGGCTGTTTGTGAGGGAGGTGGGGGCAGTGCTATCATTGTGGGAACATAATCAGTCTGTCATTTCCGTTGCCCATGTGCTGTTGTTATCCCCAGGTCCCCTGAAAGAATGGGCCTTTTGTACTGCCGCTTATATGGCAGTGATAAAGTTTCTTACAGGAGCACATGTGTGTTTATATCTGGAGATATGTGCATGGACATAAAGTGCTTTGTCTGGCATCTACACGACTGAAGGTGAGGCCAGCGGGGCCGGGTGGCTTTTTTCCATCCACACAAATGCAGGCTGTATGTGGCCAGTGTAATCGGGAAATGAGAAAGAGTTTGCTGATTGGCCAGAGGACGAGAACTTAGATTCTCCCTGACAGCACCGTCTGACTGAACAGCACAACAACCCGTGAAGTATACCTAGTCTGAAGAAAGCAGGCCAGTGGGGGAGTTAAGGGGTGCTATGTCTCTGATGAAGTGAGGTCTAAGGCCACATTGAGTAACACTCTTTCTCAGACAGTATCCCTTATTTGACAGACCCCTGCCATTTACAGCAGGAGACAAAAGCCAATTACGTTACTTACCTGGTGGCCAGTAAATGCAGACCTGGGGTGGAAAGAAGACTCAGAGGAGTGCTGGGCTCTGTGGGACAGAAATAACAACCACAAAAATAATAATCGAATCATATCAGTCTCGTTTTATTTGCTTCAAGATTTAATGAAGTTAAAAAAATAGACACATAGCTTAACGTCAATAAATTAAACTGTAATTTTATCCAGGATAAAGGATGAATTACCTCGGTAGTCTGTAGCTCACCAGAATTTAAAAAATACTTCCAAACCCTAATAGTAACCACTTTTTGTACTATACGCCACATTATCAGCCCAAAGTGAAAATTTAAATCGAGCTTTCAGAGTTCAACCCTGTTACAGGCTTCGCTTATTGAGGGCTTAGCCGGTCTTTTAAACCACCCACTTGTGTGGTAATGTCACCAACAGTCGGACGTCTCACTGATTTAACGCCAAGGAAAATAATGGTGATTACATCAGTGTTCTTTGTGCAGGTTTCTAAGCCTTAATAATGCTGGTGTTTAAAGTCTTCTGTGATGGCCATCCAACTGAGGTTGGGTTTCTAACCGTGTGGAATAGGACTCTCACGTGGCAGCGTGGAGACAAATCACAGACTTCAATGGGAAGCTGTGTAGATCTAGAGAAATGAGAGATCTTTGCAAACACACTTGCATCCAGTCGGCAAACTTTTCTCTGTGATGAGTGGAAAATAGGGGCTCCAAGTATTTTGAATGAAAGCCATCTCTGTGTGGTTTTTAAGACTGCTGTCTCTCTCTGGGTTCAGTCTTTGAAATACAGTTAAGACCTTTGATGGAGGTTCTCTGCCAGCCTTATGGAAAGAGAGGAAAGACGTAAAAGAGAGAGAGAGGGGGGGGGGGGATGAAGGGAGACACAGAAGCAAGAGTTCTAGGGAGAGGAAAAGACAGAATATGAAACTCTGAATGTTTGCTGGATTTGGATGTTAACGCCTTTGCGGGTTTCTGCACCTCCCTACAGCAACTGTATGCTGCCCAGCTTGCCAGCATGCAGGTCTCTCCTGGAGCCAAGATGCCTCCACTCCCCCAGGCCCTCAATGCGAGTGGGCCCATTTCTCCCTCCTCTCTGAAGAATGACAAGAGTTCCTCCAGCCCCATCACTCAAGTCAAGGTAGAACCCTCAATTCCTTCTACCCGCCAGTCCAGCCCTTGAGTGGTACTTGACCTAGCCTATAGCCTAGTCGGTGTTGTAAGAATAAACTAGTGTCTACGCTGTTCGCTGCTACAGTCAGTTCCTGCAGCAGACCAGTGCTGAGCCCAACCTCTAACAGGCCATCAATCTGCAATGCTTTAACAAGGCCCTCTCTCTTACCCAGAACTCTGTGGACATTGTTGCTATGGCTATGGCTGCTCCAAGCCAGTAATTTGTGGAACACATGGTTTCTAATTTTTCCTCACAATGAAAAGTGTTTTTTTTTCCTTCTTTTTTTTGTATCTTAAATGGAATCAAACAATTACTACAGTGTGATTCAAATGCTGACAAAAGTGAAGCAAGAATTAGGATTGATGACTTTTTGATTTGATTTGATTTTTTTGGGCTTCGTAAACAAACCAAAAGCAGGATGTGTGTTTTCTGCTGCTGTATGGCACGGCTCCACTAGACCTCCATGCAGAGGAAAGGACGCATATACATCACCCCCACTCACTAAGGCCATAATCAGAAACATGCGCCCATTTGGAGCAGTTTAGCTTAATAATATTACAATGGAGAAAGACCATAAATCATCTCCTTGAAATGGTAGCAAGACACTCCAGCTTTCTTTTCACTCACTCACACACGCCCACACACACACACACACACACTCCTTCAGGTCTCCTACCTCTGGGGATTTACACTGAAAGATTGCCCTCAAACTGACTCAACACTTATTCCATCATTGGAGTACAATTCTGCATTTATCGATAAAGACCTAAATGCCTGAGTGAGTTTTTTCAAACTCTTGTATGACAATTAGGTCGATATTAATACAATACCAGTTCTTGGCCAATAGTAAAATTATAGCCAAATATCACAAAATTAAGGGATTTAAATGAAGTGAATCGAACATAAATAGAAGGCAAACATACTCTGGCATCCTCCCATATGTGTCCACAGTCCAGTAGAATCAGCTTGCCTTTAGTTTTGTTTGTCTGCTTTCAGCTTCACTGCATGACAAACTGTTATTGGCACAGCAATAACAAGGCCTTGGGGCAGTCTATGCTTGAGCCATATGTTTGGACAAGGAGACACTTGGGCTTTGAAAAATACTGTTAACGGCAGCATGAGCCCTAATCTGATATAAAAAGACTGCTGTATTCACACATGATGTTCTGGGCAAAGTGACATTTTCTCCTCTGGGATGTAAATGTAGGAGTTGTTTCTATACTAAATCAACCAGCATTTACAAATAAAATTAAAAACAAATCTATTTAGCATGTTGATTTTGGTGTTGTCCATCATCTTGCAATATATTTATATTTAAGGTAATTAAAAATGTAGTTAGGCACTGGTTATTATGTAATTCAATTAGAATTATTTGAACTAATTTTAGTTTTTTTTTACATTATAACAAATAGGTAAAATTTTAAACAAATGTATTATTTTTTTGTACTTTTGCCTACATTTGTAAGACCAATTCACTAATCACAGTTTGCCTCTTAGGGTTTAACAATCTGTACACATACCTATCATTAACCCTCGAAAGATCAACAGGGGAAATTATAGGATTCATTTTTTGGGGGGGTGCATTTATCCTCCTTTTAAGAGTTGTATTTGCAGGTATTGAGATAGATAATCCTAGTCGACAAAGTCCTGAGGATGGCACCTTGGAGAAGAGTGCTCTTCCTCTCACATCAGTAACGGCTCTAAGAGGCTGCAACCAGCCCAGCATCACATCATATTTTTTTTCTTCGGGAATAGCCATATCAAAGCATATGATAAGACCAAGTATGCACAAATGAGGAATGGAATTAGAAAACAAGTTAATGAAGTAGATAATGTAAGTCGACATCTGATGAATGGAACAGCTGTCTTTGATCACTGGCACCGCCGTTATCTGGTCATTATTTATTCTTCGAACCAGAGTGCAGACACAGAGAGCAGAGAGGAGGAGAGGGAGAACAGATGAAGATGTACAGAGAGACAGAATCTGCTTTAATTAGTGTGAACAAAGGCGCTGGGCAACTGTGAGGGAACATCGCAGTGGCAGCGCTCCTGAGGAAGGATGTATGAGGAGAGGAGAGGAGAAGGAAAAGAAAAAGAAGGACAGAGATGTAAGAATCAGTGAGGAGGTGCGGGTCAGGATAGGTAGAGACCCTATAATTAACCAGAAGCAGAGAACTGTGCTGTCTGGGAAACCGGAGCTCCTCCAAAAGGGGAAGGGGAGGGAGGCCACCTATTCACATCTGTCTTTCCTCATACTCGTATCTCTGCTGCCGTAGGAGGAAGGAACACAGCCGCTCAACTTGTCTGCTCGGCCAAAGACGACAGATCTGCTCAAATCCCCCACATCCCCGACACAAAACCTATATCCCGGCAGTAAAAACAGCCTCAACAGTTTCGGCAAGGGTTGCATCCCCAACCCACTCGGCGGAGGCCTGGGACGGGGCTCATCTCTGGGTAAGACCTCAAAGTGCCTCCTCTTCACAAACACACACCACACATACACATAGATCTGCTCAGTTCAAACACAAAATTACAGTATACACTCACAGCTGGGAAAACCACATTGCAAGGTCTCAGTCCTGTTTTTTCATTTTAGAAATAAATGCCACTCTCAAGATGTTGTGTGAAGCAGTTTTTTTATAGCGAGCTAATTTTGCTGCCCTAACTCTAATGTGTGTGTGTGTGCGCGCGTGTGTGTAGATATTCTGTCCAGCCTAAACTCTACTGCGCTGTTCGGGGACCAGGACACGGTGATGAAGGCCATCCAGGAGGCCCGGAAAATGAGGGAGCAGATCCAGAGGGAACAGCTGCAACATCACCAGCAGGGCATGGAGGCGAAGCTGGCCGCCCTCACTTCAGTGGGCCTCAACAACTGCAGAGTCGACAAGGTTAGGACTTCTATCATATAGCTCTTTCATTCTCGATTCTAGCCCGTTCCACTGCAAGCGTTTTCCGTAATGCAAAAGACGAGCAGCTGACCACCAGGAGTGCTCGGCTCTCCCTGCAAGTAGTGAAACTATTAAAGAAAGTGGAACATGGTGATTTTAACACAGCAGTCATTCTTTAAGGTTAATATTTTTCTTTAATCTGTGTCCAGGGTGGTCATTTTGATAAGAGCTGGCATAGTCCAGTGTGTACGTATCTGTTTAATTAGTATGGATATGTTTGCGTGTGTGCGTGTTTCGAGGGCCCGGCGTTGTTGATGTTGGTGTGAGGGCCGTGACAGGCCATGGCAGTGCCCGGTGCGGGTTAAGAAGACTCTGAAGTCTCTGCCCAATTAAAGCAGACTTTCAGCCCTCTCCGTCCCCTGACACGGGATGGGGCTGCTTTGTACCAGGAGCACACACTCCCAGGGATTCCCTTTAAAAATATCTTCAATCGATGAGTCAATCAAGGAGAGAAAAAAGCTGTCCTCCTCTCTTCAGCTTGATGCCATGTTGCCAGTTGGCTGTGAGGAGCAGGCAGGAACTGGGAGCGATGCTCATTAATATTTCAGCACCTTACACTTTCAACCAACAGCCTCAACTAGGTCAATGTATATGTAAAAAAGTCAATGAATATCTATTTTGATTTCCCCCTAATTTGGTGTTTGGAAGAGATCACTGTCTATGCAGGTGGCAATCAACTATGCTCTCACTGAAGTGAAGCACATAAATTAGTGGAGCCCACAGAGAGGACAGAGACGGAGCCTCCCCCTGCACTTAGCCCTTACTAACCAGGACAGAAGAAATCTTCACAATAAATAATGTTTTTTTGTTTTTTTTACATGTCACATTTTGCTTGAATTTAGACAAGCAAACAGTCACCTTACAAAAAACTAAATTTTAAGATTTTTTTCCTCCTGGTTTTTCACCTTTGCCTGTTAAGTGAAAACTTCACCATGAGTGTTTGAACATAGTATTTTCAGTCTAACTCATGGAAGCTGGTGCTGCTGCCACTCAACGAAGGTGCACGTGTGGCTGCAAAGATCCATTTAGAACAGGAAACATGCCTATGGCTACATTGTTCTTCGCAGGTAGAGCTTGCGCCGTTTTACTCCCTGCTTTGTTTTTTTATAGGATTTAGTTTTGTTCCCTCTGAATTTTGGACTTATCTGTTCAACCTGTCTTGAAGCAGAGAAGATGGATGCTTTTTAAAGGGATGTTCTGCTTGAGATAGTCAGTCACTCCTCACCTGTAATCTACCTTTTGTCCGTAAGAAAGGGTTGAACAACAGAAAGAGAATGAATGAGTGTGTGTGCGTGTGTTGGGGTGGGGGGTAGGTATATGTGAAGTAGAAATGAAATGAAATACTATTGAAGAATTAAGTGTACTGGTAGGATCAAACTGACAACAAAAAACTGTGATCATTGTAGAACTTTATTACACAAAATAAACAATGCAGGAATGATTTACATTTTAAGTAAGTTACATATATTTGAATGCATTTCTGTTGAATATAATAGTTATTTATAATAAAGTTGTAAAATATCAAGCCTTGATTTTATTAAGGGTTTGATAACGAGCAATCATTGCCAATTTTACATATTTTTTTTCAATCAATATATTGGCAGATACATTAGTATCTGAAAGGTTTGACTCCCTTATTGGGCTGCAATTAACAAATATTTACTATTATCGATTAATCTGTCGATTATTTTTATTGATTAATCGATTAGTTGTTTGGTCCATAAAATGTCCGAAAATTTATTTTATTTTAAATATTGAAGCATTTCCCAAGCCCAGAGACAACCTCCTCAAATGTCTTGTTCACAAAATAAAGATATTCACTTTACTTTATTAATTATCAAAATAGTTGGCGATGAATTTAGTAGATGATTACTGATTGATGATTACTGATTGATTAAACATATCATTTTTGCAGCCCTACTCCCTGATATCATTATCGGTATCAGCCTCCACAAATCCATAACGGTTGGGCTCCAGATACTTGCATTGTTTACCTACATACATACTAGATGTTGGTTTATTGGAAAAACCTGCTAATATCAATAATTGAAAGCATCATTTCAGGTAATAGTCTCAGTTTTTATTACATCATTTATCCGTCTCGTTGAATGACACCTGAACCGAGCTCGTGCTTGAAACGCATGCAAATCACAGTGAGGTATTGTCACCTCTTAGTTTCTGTGACACCGGCCCTATTAGGATGGTGTGAAATTAGAGGCACGCTTTATCAAGTCAGCTAAAAGAATTGCCCCATCATCTTCATCCTTCGGCTGCAATAAAGAACAGCAGGCTGTAATTCAGTGGCGAAATGGGAGCGAGAAGGAGAGAGAGAGTCTTTTGCTGATACAAGCCAACGGACTAGAAAGGTTTGAACGCCCCAGATAAAAGCTTTCACTTTGGTCAGTTTCAGAATATTAATATTTCAAGAAGGTGCCTCACCTGACATAAATATGGTGTGGTCTTTAATAGCTCCCCTCCCAGTCTGTTGTTTGGAAGTTTATCATAGTGAGAGCTTACATGAAGAAGATTCTGGAGAGGTAACATAAATGGGATTAAGGAGAGGTTAAGATCATCCAGCGTGGCTGTTAGAGGGGGATATTAAATATTGATTTATCCCACTGTAATGACCGGGCAGAGGAGTGGGTCTAAGTGCTGCTTACAGATGGATCAATTCATCTTTTCATACAAAGTGTGTCTGAACAGTACAATGCATTCCTCTCTAACCGTTATCACCAAGGCTCTAGTTCTCTCCCTCTCTCTCTCTCCCTCCCTGGCCATTGACCTAGGAGAACATGGTGTAGATCAGACTCTCTGTTCAACACTATACAAGCCTTTAACCTGAGGACATGTAAAATATTCATGCTTTACACGAGCGGATTTTCTTGCTTGTCTTTTTATTTGTCTGTTTTTACTATATCCCCTTCAGTACAATAAAACCTTTTACAACCCTTCTGCAATTTACCTTTTTGAAATATTTATCTAGAGATATTATTGTCTGGAGAGGGCAATTACTTTGTTCCATTATTTACCATCTCCTCCTCACCCGGTGGAAGCTTTTACCTTGAATGCACCAGTATGCCTACAGTCAAATACAGTACATCTTAATCCATTTGTAACCATTTGAATTGTTTCCCTCTATTATGCACTGTAGCTATAACTGGCTCTGCTGTTTTTCAGGGTCATGGGTGAGGGCCAAAAAGGTTGTCCCATGTGGCCCTCATTGTACACAAACAAAAACAAAAGCCAATACAGTTTAAATAATTCACTGATGCAAATTTGACAGTTAATGTAACTCGTCCCAATATGGAAAAGTGAACAAAAAAAGCCAAACTCTAAAGTCTATTCATGTACAAATCATAATTGACTTCATATCCTCATATCTCACTGCAAGCCTTCATCTGAGTGCTGCACATACACTGGCCAGTCCCTGAGTGAAGTGACTGTTCACAAAAAGCACAGCAGAGATGATACAAGGCCACTGACCAAACAGAGAAGAAGATCTCACATTTATCACATTTTGAAAAATGACAGATGACTCGTGGGGAGCCAATCTGCCCTATATTAGCCTCGGGGCAATGGACAACCCTTGTTGTTGAACCCTGTAGAGTCAGGTATGACTGATCTCTACACTGGCGCATCCATTTCCCTCGCTTTACTTCAGGGAGACGTTGCATATGTGATGTACTGGAGGTGGTGTGAGATAAAATATATTCCTCTGCTGACATGTCCCTAACTAGAATCAAAAGGTGAAAGGCCAGTGTATTAACCTATTGAACTGCCCTTTTCTGCCCTGCAGCACCTCCTCTCCTCTGTATTGATGACTGCAATTGTCCATTTCTCAGATCCCCAAAGCTCAGCCTGTAAATATTCAAATGTAGCTTACACTGGTGCTCCACAAAATCCAGACTCCTAACCTATTGGTTATAGTGGTCATACTGCTCCCTCCTGCATATGTGTGAGAGTGTGTATGTACGTGCATACGTGTACAAGCATGCACGTGAGTGTGTGTCTGTGCGTGTGTGTGTAATGCCAGGGCCCCATTCAGGCAAAGCCCTCACAAAGACTTTGAATATAATCTTGTCTGGTCCGCAGCCCTGGAAGCAATTTTCTGCTCCTTTTCGACTGCTGTCTTGGAAATTGCAAACCAAGGCGTTTTGGCTGCAATGTAAATCCTTGGCATACAAGGGTTTGCCCATCCAAATTAGATTATGCTCAGCTCCCAGACACTGGCTGTAGCCAGCAAGTGCTATTGTGAAGATTGCTTACATTAATGCTTTGTCCAATTGTTCACATTTGCCAAAAGAATAAAAATAATGTATGACTCTGTATTATATGTGCCTGCGTGGGTGTGTGTTCCTGCGGGCTCCTGTTCCAGGTCAGGTCTTTTGCTCTTCCCCAGAAAGACATCAAGGCAGCATCTTGGTAGGGTCGTTTGGCGGTGGTGGCTCCATTATTTCCTACAGTTGTCATTTTACATGGTGAATTTCTGGCCTATTGCAGTCATTCAGGGAAGCTGCTGGCTTCAGTGGCGAAGACCTGTGATGCCACGCTCACCACAAGGCACATACGACAAAGAGCGAGGAGAAGAATAGGCCACAAAGGGCCATTTATAGTCTGCGGTATTGTTGCGGTAGAAACATAACAGCTCCAGTGTCCAACAAGTCTTGAGGTCTTGTCCATATGTGAAAGGGGGTTTTGGTGAAAGCTGCAGTCTCTTAATATCCTGCTGTTTGCAACCTGGAGTGTTTGATAAGGCAGGAGATTTCGGCTTAACTTCACATTCTCCCCGAGGAGCCAGAGTACAGTTCTGGATCATTGAGGACTGGAAACCCGTAAAAATACATGAGGTCAACACAAATGATCTCAGCAGTGTAGAGAAGAACATAAAAACTCAACATGTGTCAGAAATGTGTCACAGGGCTGAGATGGTTGAGTCTTAATTAAATTAAACACGACGCACAGTTAAAATACGAAATAAATTTTGTAATATGTTCAAATGTATTGACTGATTATCCCAAAGCACACACATATGCATTAGAAATACATTTGACTTGAATACAATTGAAAATTTACACTGAAGGGTCACATTTTCAGGATTTGAAGAAATATAACTCATCCAGAATAATGTTAGTTATGACAGTTAACAAAAAAATAAACTTATAATAGAAACAAACAATAAACATGACAGTGGCACAAAGCCAAGTGTGAGGTTAGCCCACCATTTTCTTTTTGTTAGAGCTCCCTAATTTAATTAAAGGCCTTTCTTAGCTCTGTTTTAAACAAATGAGGTGATGGCCTGGCAGTACGAATGGGACTGGAATAGCTGGCCATCTCTGCTCTGTGTGATGTTGAGGACGACTACTATAGAACAGATGCCAGCCTTTTGTGGCTGCTACTGTTGATTCTGCTGCTGCCTGCATTAGGCTTTAAGCAAAGGGAGAGCTCAGGGTAAAAAAGAGAGCAACAGCCTGAATGAAAGTAACTGTGGGTTTACCGCATGGCTGGATGTACTTAACATTTAAATGGTTCAAAACTAGCAAAAAACTACTGGAAAAGCTGCAGACTTATAAATAACGTTGCAACTGGTTACAATAAAAACACAAAACAGATGAGGCAGTGAGCTGTGAGGAGCGGAGGCCATGTTAAAGTGCACTCTTTGTCTCCATCACGGCTGGGACAGATTGTTGAGGGACTTAGCCCGAGACCCTCGGAGAGGAGACTCAGAGGGCCGCAGACCACAGTGATGACTGACACTTGATACACAAAGCCCTATATTGTGGTCAGAGAGCCACTGACTTCAGCCCGCCACATACCAGGTGTGTGATATAACCAGAGCCAGTTCAGCACATTATCAAACATACTGTAAGTGGCTGTTTAGGGCCCCGCTGCAGCTGCTGAAGGTTTCCAATCGTGAAAATGTTAAACACATGCGATCATATACTTTCCAACGTGAAGGAAACGCCAGGATGAGATTTTACCAATAGTTCAGAGATCTCAGAAATGACAGTAGTTAATGCTGTCAGATTTCAGAGAGGGCTAAACATATAATTTACTGTATACATGCATGGCCAGAAAAATAACAAGACTATTATGTGACTTTAAGTTGGCAACTGGTTATTTTTGGAAGAACTATCGTGGCTGCCAGCCGCGTGAAAGAAATGAAGCAGTTTGCTCCGTAAATAATCAGTGGTGAGCAAACATGTCAGCTTAATGTGCGTCTGTATCACCTCATTCATTTTTTATTCATTTTTGCTCTCAAAATGACACAAATTAGGGAAAAAAAGGTTTGTTAATTAATATCGATAATGATGAGAAAAACAATTAGGAATTTAATACAGATTAAATAAAATATAGCTAAATAAAGTAAAGTCCGATTTTTAACTGGACAAAATGTGCCAAAGTCTGTTTGTCCATTTTCAAGGAATCAACAACATATGGGACTGATTAAAAGTAAAGTGTCCAGACCTCTGTGCCGTGACTCCTGCCTGGTACAGTTCAGCATCTCTTCACCTTGGCCAAACTCTTTCATTGGAGCAACAGCGCACCTGTGGTTTCCTCTGGTGTTTTAAGTTTTACATTGATTTCTCATGATTATTTCCTATGATGTTAAATGAAAACTATAAAATCATTTAGACAAACGGACACCCAACCAACCGAGCTGACTCAGAAACTACCACACGCTGATCGGCACCGCGGTCTACCTTACTACAGAGTGTGTTTTTTTTCTTTCATCTGTATTTGAACAATCTCGGGCCATATGGCTCTGCCTATAGCCCGGAGCTATTTACAAAGGAGAGAGTGAAGGAGTGTCGGGATTGGTAGTGTGTTGCCTAAATACAGAG
The DNA here is from genome assembly GCF_022539355.2 of Hippoglossus stenolepis. NCBI lineage: Eukaryota > Metazoa > Chordata > Actinopteri > Pleuronectiformes > Pleuronectidae > Hippoglossus > Hippoglossus stenolepis. Next base: position 13,018,628 of record NC_061483.1, read on the forward strand.
CAGGAGTAGGCACAATACACAGGGCCGTCCGCCACCCGCCTCTGCCCAGAATACACCCTGTGGGCAGAGCAGCAGGCCTTCGGCACATGGTCTGTGGCCGGCCAGATTAAAGTTCCCTTTACAGCACTGACAAGGGCTCTTTTAGGTTCCCTCGCCCAAGAAGTTCTGCTATCTACCCTATTTCTACCTCTCTCTTTTCCTCAGTGACTCACAACCTCACTGGACTGGCTCGTGACTTCATGTGCAACTGAACAAAGTGAATCTGTTACCAAAGTTTAAAGACAAAGGACTGCGCATGCAGGCAGGGCAGATGAGATTATAGTGGGTGGCAGTTTTCCACTACAGCTCTGAGTGCGCTGCTATAATTTTAGTTGTGGGGTGGAGAGCTGCATGCTGAAGTCATTTGAAGGAGGGACGGGTTGCTTGCCAGCAGTCGCGGTCAGAGTGGGAGAGAAATAATGTGCACAGCTACATCTTTTGTTTCCTGTCTCTTTATCTTCACCTCCTCTCGTCATCCTTGATTTGTTCTTTCATCCCACTTTGTTTATGAACCACTTCTTGCAGAGGCCTCTCAGCATTAATTTTCTGTATTTTTTGTGTCTTTTATTATTCCCTTGCACTGCACATTATAAATACCTTTTTATATCAGCCATATACTGATGGGATCCCTCCCTTTCACTCTCTCGTGCTCTTTTCCTGGCAGGAGGACCAGCTTCCCTAAATACTGCATGTCCTTTGCTACTTCTCTTTGTCAGAGTGATCAGTAAAAATTTAATGACACTATAAAATAATAAAAGTGCCATTAATTTATCACAGCACTTGATGCGTGGGCAGTAAAGCAGCATTAGTTCACTGAACATTTTCCAGCCTTAAAACAAAACCCTGATGCCGTGCAGATAATTTATGGCCCTAATTTCAACTATAATTCTAATTTGCGGATATAAATTACCAAACTTATAACCAATAAGTATATTAAACTCAGTATATAAAATTTTATGAAAATTTGTGGTACCATATTGCTCAGATATTAATTAGCATAGATAACACAAGAAAGCAAGGGATACTTATCATAGCCACACCTTTATATTACAGTAGATAAAAAGCTGCCTCGTATAAAGTGCACGTGCATGTTCTCTATATAAGCACAAGAAGCCCCGCCGTGCACGTTGTGTCAAGTGAAGCTACCTCAAACAAGAGCCTCATTCAGTCTTCGTCCCAGCTGTCTGACGTGCTGATGTTCACTGATCACGTGACTGTGCGATGGAAAAAGAAGTGAACAGCGAGCTAGTTATTAATGAAATCCATTGATTGATGACCCCGGTTCTCTCTCCTTCTCAGCCCAACATGATGCTTAATGATCATGAGCTTATAAAAGGACTTGATTGATCAGGGGGGACCTCCCAAGCACGGAAGAGGGACGAGATGACTACTTTATTACAGACATACAGTCCCTGTGAACGCTGTGTCTTCCTAGTGGACTGTCCAAGTAGCATCGGAAGCAGCACCAGTGCCCATCCAGCTAATCACACATCAGTCACTTTGTCATCGGGCTGCTAGCTTCTTTCATTAAGAGCAATAATGTGGCTGGGTGATGAATATGGGCCTGTGTGCGTGCATGCCCATGCGTGTGTTGCTTCACACAGAATGTGACACCAAGAAAGGCCCCGTACTCCATCTTGTCTTTACAAAGCATCCTCTCTCCCAGCAGGGACCACCACATATGTCATAATTAGAAAACACTTAAGTAAGCAAAGGGCCGTCATACAGACAGGCTCTAATCACAGGCCATAAGCAGGTAGTGGTTAATTGTATATCAGAATCACTCAGCTGGCGATAAATAATGACTACTCCTTCAAATATGATGGTAAATTGCAGTGCTCTTTCTGTCTCTCCTTTCTTTTGAGGAATAGTTCTTGAATAAATAAAAGCATGAGGATAATCAAAATACTGTGAAAGGCCTCAAATGGACTTGAACTGTCTCCATCCTTCACCCTGTCATCTTTTTGTAACTCACTGGAAAATAAGCTTATACAAAAGCAAACACATTTTAGACAGATTTCTTAATTTTGTTTTTGGTAATGTGCTGTTATTACTGATGTCTGTTGTTATGAACATGATTTTATTTGACAGGGGACGACAACATAACAAATCAAAAGCAGCTGTAAAAATAAATATTTTAACTTACAATGGTTAGGTCTGCTAAATTTTTCAGCACCTTTGTCTATTATTTTAAGAGGAAAAGAACTTCCCTGTGGGAGAAAAGTGAAAAAACAACACGATTGTGCAATGCGTTGCAAAGAAAGGGCTGAAAGATTAATGTGTGTTGGTGTCTGTGTGTGTGGCAGGGGAGCTGTTAGCATTGTGTGAGGACTCTACCTGAGTATCTGTTCAGACTGCATGTGATAGACGTGTAGAAAGGAAGGAGGCAGAGGTCAGGTCAGTGTAGAGTATATCTTTGGCAGACACTGAACACTCACCCTGCGAGTAAAACAAATGCTTTTCTCTCTGAATGGTGGCAACATGCCTGCTTTTAGTGTCATCCAGGCAAAGAGGGGAGATTATTTGTATCATGCAGAGTCAAAGTGTCCATCTCCTAGTTGAGTCTTTAGAGAGGAAGACAGCCCTTTGCTAATGCCCTGTGTATTCACTGAGGAAGTAGGTCATTCAACAATGGAGCCAGCAGCAGTCGGCACTCTCCCCTTGCATAATACATTAAGTGTAATGTGCAGCAACTATTCAGAGGCCCCCCGAAAGCTGTTATTTTATTCTGTAAATGCACACGGACATGACATTTAATATTGTCACGGAGCGCTGAATGACAGGGTTTCATTGTGCGTCAAGTACAACATGATGCCAAGTTTAATCTGAGCACAAAGCGACATGACAAACGGGAAAACACGGTGTGTTCTCCAAAGCATGAATTCTGAATAAATGATGGGCGCTGAGCTCTGGGCGCCGTAGACTGGAAGGGAGGATGTAAGGAGAAGATTACAGAGGAAAATCTGAGCACTGCAAAGAGGGCCACGGCCCCATTGTGTGCTCGGGATCACAAAGTATCCTTCTGTAAATCTATTTACAGCACCCCTGGCCCTCACTGTCTCTCTACCTCCTGTCATCCATTATAGCAGCTGCTGAATAGAGAGATGAGAGAGGAAAAAGCTACATCTAGCTCATGTCAAAAGAGCAGCTCTTCAAAAAACCTCCATTTATCAAAGACATGTTTTTCCTTTCAAAATTTAGGATTCCTGATGGGGTTACATTTACAATTGTATCACTGTAAAAACATGAATGTATGTGCTTGTTAGCGTACCTGACTGTTTGTATTTCCCCTGTAGGAGAGGGCGCATTTTGACAGCATTGGCCACCACCTCGGGAAGCTGGGCGAGGACGGGAAGATCGGCCACAGAGTTATTGACCTCACCAGGCCAGAGGATCTAGATGGTAGGATCAAATTTCTGTTTCATCTCTTCTTCATTTTCATTGCACACAATTGTTCTTAATTGTTTCATCTGATGAAGTTTCCTCACGATCCAAACTATTTCACAAATACTTTTCTGGACTAGTTTTGATGGCTGCTCCATATTTCAGAATTTGATTGGTGATGTGGTTTGAATGGGTCTGTGCAAAAAAAGTGCATGAGTGTAAAAGTGGGGGTTGGGGTGAAAGCCGTTTGAAATGAACCGTGGCTCCGAGGTTTTCACAGGTAGGTGAGCGGAGGACAAGGGTGTCTCAGGACAAAGCTGGCTTTTCTCCAAGCTCGGCTCCTGTTGCTGTTGTGCTTGTTTGAGGTCCTGGGCGAAGGGGTGTAAATTCGGGGTTGCACCAGTGTGACAAAGCGTCATCTCCTTTTGTGGCGCTGACTCCTACACAGGAGCAAGGATAACCTCCGTGCACCAATGTTTGTCCGGCATAAATATTTGTGGCAGTTTCCATGGCACTTCAGAGACGGAGCAAAGAGGAAAATGTGTCTGACTCATCTTTGATGCCTCAAAGAGTTTGAAGGCAGAGGGAAAGATATTTCTCAGGACAATGTAACCCATCGACAACTTTAAATAGCATCTCGGACACATTTCCCATCAGTTTTAGAGAGAAATGCTACTGTATAATTGGTTAACATATATAAAAGACCAGCCACATGACTTTCAGACATTTATAAATATGTATTTTTATATCCCATAAAAATGTTTACAAATTCCAAAGCCAAAGTTTTCTTTTTACTTGTTTCGCATCACACCCAATCCTGAAGAGGAGAATTAGGGGTGCATTTAGTGGACCCACTGACATGTTTCCCACGTGAGCCACAGCAGCAGATCCAATCCCACCCATCTGACTGCTCGGACAGATATGCTTGCAGTGCGCACTCTCCCAGTGGGAACCTTCCGTTTGTGGCTGCCGTGGAGTCGGGACCGAAACAGAGCGCACATCAGGGCAGTTGTGTCCTTTTAAGTCCTGGCTCAAAGCTGAGGGAACGGCTCGCGTCAGACGCCTCACATCAGTGTTCCCAGTGGGCTATGGATTAGGAGCAAGCAGAGGTTAGAGGAGAGGAGAGGTCCTCTTCCCAGGGGGATATGGCTGGGAGCCACGGCAGCGCACATAACTCAAAACACAAAGTTGCCGTTTCTTCTCTTTACGCCACAAATATATGTGCCTGTCTCTCAGCTTCACCAACAGGAAAACACATACTGCTGAATGATGTGAACCACGAAGCGTTTGCTCCTCTGAGAACATGTTTACTGTGAAAAGGCGTCACCCTGACATACCTTGACGTACAGAAGCACACAGTCATTTTCTCACTGCCCCCCTTTTGTGCTTTCTTGTCTAACCTACACAGCACTGATTTAATGATTTGCAGGTCAGAGGTCATGCAGACGGCAGGGTTAAAACCAGGATACACTTACAGTCTTACATATTACAGTTATTTAAATGCCACAGTCATTTTCATTCTACCAAAGCAATGGTTATATAAGACTAACACATCATAAAAGTATTTACTTTTCAACCAAACTTCGCACATTTTTAACCGAAGCATCTGGATTTCTTCTGACCGGCAAAATGCAGTTTTCACGGAATACTTTTGGAATTCATAATTTAAATCATAAATATAATTATTTTGGGAGCATTTTGGCAAAGCAGGGGGAAAATTAATTTGGAGACTCGTCTGTATTCCAACAACACTTTTCCCCAGTAATTCAGAACACACTGTATATACTTTGGTGTTTCCTGAAAAGGAAAATTACTGGGTGTACCTCCCAGCCCTTACATAGGGTGTGAAAGCCCCTTGGTGTGCAGCAGCTTTCCCTCCAGAACAGAGCAGCCACACTCAGCCGGGCCCGGCATACAGCGGCCCTCTGTCATCACAGCAGTTCACAGAAAGCTTTAGGTTGCTAAAGCTAATATTTGCGAAGCACGCAGCACCCTAAGTCCTAACGAATGAGACTGGAAAAAAGCTGCAAAGGAATGGAAATGGATAAAAGTTTACTCCATTATACAAAGCCACGAGCCACACGCACGGTCCCACCGCAAATTCATTAGGTCTTTTTAAGCTCTGATGAAAATATTGCAGAATACCACCAAGGCCTGAGCCCAGCCAGGGCCCTTTGTTCATTCACATATGGAAGTATAGAGTTGCTGTGTAGCTGAGGCCGTGTGTTTGTCTAAACCACCCCCCCACTGCAGAGGGTCCGCAGAGAACAAAGAGCTTGTTGAGAGATGTGTGGAGACAGGAAACAGAATTAATCTAAACGCCCAGTGTGATAACATCAACCAGAGAGTGAGAAAAGATGAAGCTTGAGCCAAACAGTGTCTTTAACAAAGTCCTCATGGAATAGGATGAGAAGAACAGTAGTGTTGCATTGTTGTTACAGATCATGATGGGTTTCTTTACTTCAGTAGCTCTGAGCTGTTCTGAACTTTAAAATAAGCTGATTGTTTGAAGAGGTTTTTCTTGCACTGAGGCTGTGGGAATCAAGCTACGGCTTTTTATTGTCGAGGACTTTTCCTTGAAGAAAGATAAGATGAGGAGGCTCTAATGATTTAACAAGTCACAACAACAATAGTTGAATAGGTCAACGCAATCAATAAGAAAGCTTCGTTTTGAAGTCGGCAAATTTCTGTGTGTTTTGTGTTTCTTCTGTGTGTGCATGCATCTCCTTTTGTGAGTGCAAAGCTGGGATATTGTGAAAGATTAGACTCCACTTTTAGGCTAAATGCACCAGAGAGGGGATCGAGCGGAGAAAAGTGAAAGCCACAGCCTGCATGTTTAAACAGGTTGCCCGTTTGTTCCCAAGTTAACAAGTGCACACACAAAACACACACGTTTGTACTTCTATCTTAGTGAGGACACTCATCGACATAATACATTCCCTAGCCCCTTACCCTAACCTTAACCACTCAAACTAAATGCCTGACCCTTACCCTAAACCTAATTCTAACCCTGACCCTAAAACAAAGTCTTAACCCTCAAACAGCCCATTAGAATTTACACAGTACAGGAACACACACGCACAACCTCTAGAAAACTCAAATCATCCAAACATAAAAAATGGATTGGCATGTTATGTTAGGGCTTATATCACTTGTAATTTGTAATGGTTTGATTAGCATGCTGTGAGATCAGGCTGGAGCAGGGGCCACTGAGCGCTGCGTCCTGTCTGTCCATACACATTAATCTAGCCTGATCGTGCTCGGAGGGAGAGGCTCTATTGTCAGCGGTAAACGCCTTCAGTCAGAGGTGATGTGTTGATCCCAACAGCGAGGGCTTGGCAGGTTGCGTGATCGTTGCCTGCTCACTGAGGCTCATCCTCTTGAGCGGATTCCTGGGTGACATTATGTGTCTGCCCGCAGAACAAAGATGAGTAGGGAGAAGAAAAGGAGGAGGAGAGGGGACGGCCGGGGCAGCGCTACCCTCTGGCTCGCTGCACGGTCGAGTCTGAGCCTGCAGCTCACAGGTGTGATAGGCGTTTGGGCCTCACTAAATTCTCTCTCTCTCTCAAGTTCTCTCCTTTTTTTCTGCTTCCTCATTAGTTTTTCTACCCCCCTCCTCCCACCTGCCCTAATACACACACACACAAATACACACAATCATTCTCTCTCACTGTAATTCATGCCGCTCATCTGCAGTGTTTCCAGGAGAGACAAATTAAAAGGGGATTCTCAAATCACTCTGTCACACTTGAGCTGCAGGCCTCATGAATCACAATAAATTCTATTAAGCGACACTCCCTCTGTTTCGCTCCCTCCGCAGCTACCACCCAGGGGGCCTGCCCCTGTCACTGCTAAACATCTGTGTTTATTTACACAATCACACACCTAACTAACTGATGCCTGAATGCCCCTTCCGGAAAAATAATGTTAATGCTAATTTGCAAAATGTCAGAGCAGTGTCATGATTTTTATTGAAAAGACAGAGACAGTTTCTAGGGATTTTCTAAGGCTGGCTCTTATAATGCACAGGATGCCTCTGATTAAGTCCTATATATTGCAGGGGCCAGATGAGGGGACAAATTAATCCACTCATGAAGTTTTGGATGCCCTTATAGAACGTTTAGACTATAATCAGAATCACGATTACTGTAAGGACTCATTATTTCAGGTCAAAGGTCAAACTGTTAGGCTGACAGGCTGTTGGTGTCCCGGGGCCAGGGCTAGGTCTGAGTGAAGCATCACTTTGTGTTTTTTTACACAACTAGGACCAAAGCACCTGCCTCAGTACAGATGGAAACAAATGATGTAAGACTGCTGTTGTGTCTTTCTGCAGGAGACAGGCACTTTTCTATGTGCCATGCCTCATCTGGCTTCCCTCCAATGAACCAAGTCACGTGGCTGGTTTCCTGGCTAACTATGGATGTGGCACTAGCTGATGGCAGGCAGTTGTTTTGTCGCCCCCCCCCTCCCCATAAGAAGCTCACCTCTGCCCGTATGCATGCAAACCAGTATATAAATTGCTGAATCAGTGTCAGTGATAGAGTAATGGCACGGGAGGCATCGTAAATTACAGCAAGCGATCCCGGGGTGCAGACACTGGCTGTCGTGTCTGAGTGAGCGTTGCGCTCCTGAGCTAATGAATACCTTCATCTGGCCCCGACAGTCAGCAGATTGCCCCGCGTTGATGGATACTGTCAGCCCTCCGCCACACCACATTTCATTGCACAATAAACATGGTTGTCAAAACCAAACAAAGTGAAATCAATTCATCCTGTACAGTGAGTGCATGCTAAATGAAATTAACGTACTGTGGGGTTTCGGTGGCAGCAAAGGTAGTGTATTATTCCTGAATTCATAATGGCTTCAGGGCCTCCAGCATTCTGGGAGGTGAAGGCAAACAGACAGAATATGACACAGCACTCAGAGTTTGACTATGTGTTTACCCAAGTGTATGATAATTATATATGTGTATCAGGCTAAGAAATGGCAGAGGTTTTGAAGATTAGTATTTGTATATGGCAACTTGATCAAGATTATAATAAGATACGTTTTTGTAATTGGGGGGAATTGTTCGTCTTTTGAGAAAAAAAAAATTCAAGTTAAATATATCATTCACTATTTGTTATATTTAATATTTTAATATCAATAACACAAATTAATGCCGATCCAAGGATTTTGAAATATTTTCAATTTGAGATTATAGATTGATTGTAAACTATACTTAAGAGATATTGACAAGAGAAATCTTTATTTTAGTACTAAAAATGTAAATATAGTAATTTATTTATTTTATTTACTTTATAGTTTCCCCCTTTTTGAATAATTTACATTTGCTGAAGCCACAATCACGATTTTGAGACGAGACCAGAAAATTGTCTTTTTGACTTAATTGTTATTTCCATTAACAAGAAGTAGTTGAAATCTCAAACAGGAAAATATCTCAGTAGCAGCTAGTGCAGGGACACAATATGAAAAATACATTTTCCCCGGGCGTTTCATATAAAGGCAAGTCTCAGTGTCTTTGGCCGTTTGACTGTTAAACATGAGCAGGTGAAAATCCCTTCTCACTGGGAGAAACAGGTTTCCCAGTAGGCAGCGGATACACACTCCACACACATAATCCACCTTCCACCACACCCTCATTTCTATCATAGGTAGTGGGTGTGTGATTATATATATATATATATCGCCTTTTCAGCACTTGTCTCATGTAATAGCTTTGAAAAGAGGACATGCTTCTCCAAAGCAAAGACACTCAAACTCCTCGGCTTCCTCAGTGATTAGAGCAGAACGAGCTCTCTGTGAATTAATGTCTCCGCACAGTCCTCCATTACTCATTAAGAGTTTGATTTTGTTTATCAACTGAAATAATAATAGAAATCAAACCCCAGGTAACATGTGCCAAGGCTGCTAGTGGAATGGTCTAATGAGAAGGCTTCACATGTGGATGATGAAATATGCATGAGTCATCCCGAGCTTTCTTTTCCAGATTTGAGATCATTAAAGATGTATCGTAGCATATGGAAGGCTTTTTTTGTCTTATTTTTCAAGCCTTGTTTATCAACATGTTTTTGTTTGTTTAAATATTCATACTGCTTTTATTTAATTCTTTCACATCTTACATATAAAAGCAAGCAAATGCGCATGCAAACAGAAATCATTATCAGTCTGATGTACAGTTTAATACTGAGAGAAACTCTCTTATGCTGATTGTGAATGCCCTGATTGAGAAACAGCACTTTGGAGAAACGGAGCGCTCTCATCGTAAATGTGCGCCTGGTTTGTTTGTTTGTGTGTGTGTGTGTGTGTGTGTGTGTGTGTGTGAGAGAGAGTGAGAAAGAAGAAACAGAGTAAAGCAGATGAGGACATGTCTGAATTTATTTGTGTGTATATATATTAAATATGTATTTTGGAAAAATGCTTGACTGAGTTTTGCCGATTTTCCTCCCAGATTTTTTCAAGTCCTGCATCTTGTACTTATGTTGGTACCCATACATATGGATACTACAATTGTCATATTAAAATGTATAGCAGAGAATAAAAGTGGGAACAAAATGTCTTATTACCATTGACGACCAAGCTTCTATTTTGGTTCTGGTTAGACATTCTTTTATTACACATTAAACACAAGCCTGGTGAGTCAGGTTTCCAGCTCAATGTTAAGTCTACTCTCTCGATGAGGGTCTGAAGAGCTGCATTCATCTGAAATAATGTTCATGATGATGATAGCAGCGATTACCCTAATAGACAATGGAGAGTTTGAAAAAGGCTCGTCATTTAATCAATTTCTTGCCTTGTTCCCTCTTCTTATTCCTGCTCTGGCTATTCCAGGGTCCAAAGTCAATCGCTCCAGAGATAAACCCCAACCCTATTATTGTTGGCCAACAGGAGGCGCTGGATCCACTGAGGCACGAGTCTTCAGGGAAGCTCGAGGAAGGAACACCAACGAACCTCACATCAAAAGGCCAATGAACGCGTTCATGGTGTGGGCCAAGGATGAGCGGCGCAAGATCCTCCAGGCCTTCCCCGACATGCACAACTCCAACATTAGCAAAATTTTGGGTAAGACTAACTTCTAATTAAAAAAACAATGAATAATTGAACGTTGATAAAAGTGATAAATATGCAGTGTTTGAAACTACTTTCATATCGCACTGTAGAGTGGAGAATAATTTGTATGTGTAGAAGAGTACCGTCAAACAGCAGCTGAGATTTCCTTTATTTGTCTGAATTTTGGTTATACCTCACAGACTTTAGACAGTATTTTCATGGGTTTATTTAACACTGATGAGTAAAGACGATCTGCCAAAGCAGCTGGTATCTAAAGGAAGGAAGGTGTGTTATCTCATAGGCCACTGAGAGCCAGTTCACCTCAGCACACAGATGGATTTATAGCCCAGCGCTACCATAAGTGTTTGTCATGAAAAATGACAGAGGCTAAATGGGTCTTGTCCCTTCAGCACTGGAGTCCATTCATCAGAGCTGTTAAAAGTGTCATCCACTACCTGGTAGGACACTTCGCAGAGCCGTAGTATTTACCACTCCGGCTTGTTGTTTTTGACACCGAGGCTTGTCTTACGTCTCAGATAATGTGCAAAGGCAGGGCTATCAAGTGGTTGGTGTGGAATGGACAATAAATCTTGCCACATGACTTTGTGCTAGAAAACATCTGCCCTTATTAAGGACAATTCGGATATAAATTAAGCTCTCCCAGCATTAGGTTAGGGCTAGGGTTAGATGGTTAAGGTTAAATAAGACTGGATTGAAGGTTAAATGTGACTGGATTGTGAATTTCAAAACATTATTGTTCTCTGTATCTTTTGAATCTATGACTCCATTTATATTCTAATATGTTACTGAAATAGTTTTCTCCTGTGTGTGTTCATCTGCCGTGTCATGTAGGTTCTCGGTGGAAGTCAATGACTAACCAGGACAAGCAGCCATTCTACGAGGAGCAGGCCCGTCTGAGTAAGCTCCACCTAGAGAAGTACCCAAACTACAAGTACAAGCCACGGCCTAAGAGAACCTGCATTATTGATGGAAAAAAACTCCGCATTGGCGAGTACAAGCAGATGATGCGGTCAAGGCGACAAGAAATGAGGCAGTTCTTCACTGTGGGGTAGGCATGCAGTCACACAACCCACCATGTAACCACACTAACACACAAACAATCTTAAAACATACCGACGGGGACTGCAGCGTTTTGTCTCCCTGGAGCCTTTTCTCATATAATATAAATACAATTTCCAAAAGCCAGTGTTTTTCTGTGTTGGTTTAAAAGACAAGGGCTTGACATGCCCATTAAAATGGGCTTTTCAACAGTTCTCATTTTTAATTTTAGACAATAGCAGTCTGCAAATGGAGCATGAGGTGCAGATATTATTACAGGATATAAGCGGTAAGTATAGTCTTACAGAAGCCTGGAGGGCAGCAGTCTGAAGCTTAACACTTTAATTTACTGTGTGTGGTTAGCAGGAGAACCCTTCTCCAGGTGTTCCCATGTCAGTCATAAGCGTCAGCGGCTGGACTATCAATCATCCAGCGCAACAGCAGACAAGAGCAGCACTAACCACGTATTGGTTTTATGTCACCAATAAACTGGGTAGTGTTTCTGAACAGCTCAAAACGGGAGCTGTCAGGAGAACCTCTTTTTTCCCAAATCATTTTCACAGAGCCGCTGGCCTCGTGCACACTGCTGTGGGAAACCCCTAATCCAACCATCTTGGTTTAAGTGCTGCAATCAGTAAAAACATATAGTTTAGGTCTTTTTTGCTTTTTCAGCAACAATTTTTGTATCCTTTCCATCTGTTCTTTTATCATATTGTAAGGTTATATTTGTATAAAAGTATGGACGTTTGAGTCCGTGGGTTTGGTTCCCCAATTCTTTCTCCCCATTTGGCGCTGGCTGTTCACTGTTCTATCAATAAAAAAAAAGGCGAAAATGCCCATTTAGATTTTCTTTTATAAAAATTAAGTTATTAATCTTATTTTAATCTTTCTCCTCCATCCAGACAACCACCTCAGATTCCGATCACAACCAGCGCCAGTATGGTCTATCCCGGGGCCATCACCATGGCAACCACCACGCCCTCACCTCATATGACATCGGAGTGCTCTAGCGCCTCGGCGAGTCCCGAGCCGGCCATTCCTGTCATCCAGACCACCTACAACATGAAGCTAGAGCCCAACCCCATGGCGAACAACAGTGTGCCGGTCAATGGCGTGGACGAGATAGACATGTACGAAGATTTCGAGGATGAGCCCAAAACAGACTATAGCAGTGAAAATGACACTCAAGAGCCAGTCAACGCCAACTGAGACCTCTTTGATGGATGAGGCCAATGCAGACACAACACTTACACAGGAGGACGCCCGAGGGCTGGTCTGATCTGAGGGAGGGAAAGAGCATAAGTAAAAAAAATAATAAAAAAACACCACACAAGGATGTTTTAAAAAAATAACAATGATGTATCATTTAGGAGCCAGCATGCAGAGGTGGCTTCATCAGAATCAAAAGCTATTTGGTCTTAAGTGTTTCTTCAAGTGTGTGAAGCAGTTTGGTTGTGGTAATTTAGAATTTTTTTAATGTCATTGTTTATGTTTTCATTGTGATCATAGACATTTACACAATTAGATTAATGCCTAGAACAAAAGACAGAACTTGAAATTCAACATTTGATATTTGACATATATACATCAAATATCAATATTTGATGTAAGATTTGGACTCTTAACAGTCACTTACCTTGTTTGTCTCTTCAATTAGATGATTTTGATATATGATGTAACTGTTCAAAATGGGAATAATATACTCACTCAGGTATAGTGTGCCAGCCAACAGCTTGTGAATGTTTTAAATCAAGAGTAAAATATTACCAGTACAAAATATTTCAAAATTCATATCGAGTGATACCAATTTATTACAGAGGGAAATTATTATTATTATTATAATTATTATTATTATTATTGATGTTTTTGTTGATTGTTATTACACAAAATTTAGTGCTGAGGTGCCAAACATTTCAAGTTGTTTCTAAAATCGGTAAAGTCTTATGAGAGTCTTAGACAATCTCTTGATCTCTTAATGCAGCTTCATTATCCAGTCTTTCTTTAATTTACCCAAACAGAACAAACAAATCAAACTCAGGAACTTGGAGGCACAAGGCTCTGCAGGAGGTTACAGTATGTGACATCTCTGATCGGTAGCTCGTGACGCTAGCTGTCCTCCAGGGAGCCCAATGCAGTGATCATCAATGAAACCAGCCAGCCCTTTCATTTCCTCATCCCAGTCCACACACAGAGAGCACTGTGGCATCCTTCACTCATTTCCAGCTCCGCAGCCCAGTCTGACTTACCAAGTTCTTAATCAGAGCGATTGTAATCAGGCCAGGATGCTAAAGGGCCAAAGGCCTCCAATCTGAGGGATTGGAACAGCAGTGAAAGGCAGCTTTGGGGGCATTACAATCTCAAATTGATGTTGTACAATGTGTAGCTACAGTATGTTCTGATAAACGCTTTAGCCCCATTTGGACGGCAAGTTTAAAGTCTTAGGTCTGAGAACTTCATTTTTTTTTCAATCTTAATTCTTTTTAGACATTGTAAATCTTAAACTGACACTAAGAAGTCTTAAAGCAGAGCACAGTCATTAGGTTGATGCAATGAGTTGATTACTGAAGCAGTCTTAAAAGAAGTGACAGTTTATGGGGACAACCCTAAAATCGTTTCCTAAATTGCCTTGTCACACGAAAGGTAGCTTAACGCGTGCACTTAAAATTAATTCTCATTCTGTCACCTTTGAGCCTTATTTTTTAATTTCTAATAATCTCATCAGCTTTTGTAATGCACTTATCATGACATGCAACGACTCAGAAGCAACAAGGACAAAGTCTCTCCTAATTTCAGCAAAAAGCTGACAAGCGGTGACCTTCTGGAGCCTGCAGTTAGATAAAGCTCCTCTAGCGGTCAAGGCCTTGATGTTGCGACTCAGATCCTCTTTACAGGGCATAAGGTCTAAGTGGCTCCCCTCCCTGCCATGCCCTGCTCTGACCCCTGCCTGTGGCAACCTCAGCACCCAGGGGGCGCCATCTGGCTCAGAGAAGAAGCAAACACCAGGGAGGGATGGGAAACAATAAAAATGGGGTGTGTGTCACTCATTGTGCTCTCCATCAAAGTGCTGGAAGTAAGGCCTCAACAGGGCTCCCACCCCGGTCCAATCACCAGGCACTGGCGAGCAGATGGAACAAGTACATCAAGCTGTGGGGGATTATTAAAATGACTGACGACTGGGTATCATCTGAAATACAGCATTATTAATGCATGAGTCCAGCTATCCCCCTCCCTTGCCCTTGAACCCGTCCATTTCAGCAGGAAAGCTGAGCTTTTTGAAGGATCTGAATGGCTGGTCAGTGTATTTAACTAGTTGAGATCCCCACTGCTGGTCACTGCATTTTTCTCCTATAGCTATAATTGGTACAGATGGTTCTTAATATCACTTTAGCACTGTTATCTTCTGTACTCGTATTGTCAAAACCTGTTCAGAGCTGGCTTGCATTGTTCCTACTTTTTGGAAGCATTTATAATAAGTCTTGTAGGGTTTTATTTATTTTTAAACACCTCATTAACAATTCCAATTGTTTTTCCATCACATCTTTTCTACATTGTTCTCATTGAGGTACAAAACATTTGAAGAACACTCTCCTACAAACAAACAAACCCAAGTGGATTTCCCTCCAAGTCAACCTGTTTAGTATTTTCAAGCTGTTTGCTCCTGTTTGCTGGTGGTTAGATTGATTTGTATGTGATTGTAAATATTTTAATGACCATGCCACATTGCTTTAGTTGGCTGATAGTTATAAAGGACTCTTCACGGAACTGAGACTTGACTGTGCTTATACAGCAAAAAAAAAAAAGAAAGAAAAAAATGACAACAAGAACTCACGAGGAGACAATGTTTCATAAGTGTTATAAGCACTGGATAGAAATTGTATTTTTATCAATTCTGATTAATGTGAAGCTGTTTGAGGAAAAAAAAACACCCTGAATGAACAAAATCCCCCAGTTTGACTCAAGTGGGTTTGCTCTCACAGTTGCCAGATTTGAGTCTTTTTTTTTCTCTACATATTTTGTTTATTTATGCAAAGACACATATGATGAATGAACACTTTCTCTAAGCTTCAGGGCTGCCAAGGGGAGACACTCAGCACAAGGAAGCGAGCAGAAAATTCAACAGCAGGCTCGGTCAGCCGCGAAACACCAGACTTCAGTGCATTGTATATTGTATTTGAAACTGTAGAGTATCAACATATTGTATTTATTATTAGCCGCTGCTGGCTCTAAAATTGTCAGTAAAACAACAACAACACGGACAATCATAGTCAAAGGAAGAAGAAAAAAAAAAAAAACGTACTTGATGAATTGGAGCAAAAAATGGTTTTCAGTGAATTTGCCATCTCATTTAGATTTTATTGTAAATATAACATAGGAAAATATATTTTTGTTCATTAGTGAAGTATAAGTTATGCATTTGGCTGTCCTTGTTTTACTTTCTCTCTTTTTTAAGTTTTATTTTTGTACATGGTCTCATGTATTTAAAAACCTGACAAGTCACTGTACCTCATGTAGATGCTGAACTTTTCTTCCTGCTTATTGGAGCGGAGCCGTATTGGACCTTCGACAGAAAGAAGCACCTCACTTGCTCAATATCTAGTTAGTTTCTCCCCTTGAGTATTCAAAGAGCCAATTGAAATACAAATCTATAGTCATTAGACTTTTATAATACAGTTATTACAAGTAAGGTACTCATTTAAACAACAAGCACTTGACGTAAAAAATTATAATCCAATATTGTTCCTTCGATCATGATGCAGTGCTGTGCTGTTCAGTCTTACTTGTGTTTTCTTTATTACAGCACTCATGGCAAATTTCTTATGAGTAGCGGCATCCTAAAATCACGTGCATGCATTTGGCTTGCATTTACATTATCACGACAGAATTTGTGTTTTTTTGAGTGACTGTTTCAAACACAAATTATGTTAAAATGTTATATTATTTTAAAAGGTGGGAGCGTGCAAATATTTATTTAGTTGTATTGTGTCAAAAAAACGACAGAGCAGTTTTCTTGGTTAATTCTCTCCTTGCCATCTTTTTTTTTTTGTATGTTTCAGATTTTTTAAATGAACATGTTCATGACTATCCAGCCATCTGCAAATGTAGCCCTCACACTTGTTTTCTCTTAATCCTCTTGTTAGGCAAATGTTTGAATGGACGTCTGAAGACAAAAGCTTGTATACTGTTTCAACATTACTTACTGTAATTTGATTTTTTTTTTTCTGTCTGAACTTTGTGATGTATATGGTGGGAATGTTCTCTGTGTTAATTTAATCAGCACAATTCACTGACATGCTGGACTGACATGCTAGCTGCTGTTCAGAAGTGTAAAATTTTTTGGTCGGGGCAATATTTATGGTTGTCTCTGGTACTTTGCTTTTTAGAGTTGTCTCTCAAGCAACACTGTGTGTGGCTCTTCAATCACTGGAGCCACTGAAATTGCTGGCAGCCTGATACAATTACAATTTCTGCGTAGAAATCTTTTTTTTTTTTTGTTCCCTTCCTGGCAGGTACCTAGGCCCATGGCAAGTATTGTTTGGGTGTTATTAGAGAAAATGAAATACATAGTGTCTGTTGCTGCTTTAAAAAAAAGTTTATGTCTGAATATGTAAATAGTTTATCATAATATCTTGTACAGTCCAATGTAAAGTTTTTAATTCAACTTAAAAATAATGTTGCCATCACATTTGTGTTCACATTCTTCTTTATACAGTACAAAAGATCAAATATTTGCTCGGGGTATTATTGCTAAAAATTAAAGAGAAAATAAAGAGATTTTTTTTTTAATGTTTGTTTTGCTTGGCTTCAAAGTGTACACCAGCAAGTCTTTGGTTTCCATGTGCAGTATTGACGTGAGGTTAACTTAAGGTGAATAATTTTACAGTGGTGTGTGTGGAGAGCGATCTCCTCAGCTTTGGTAGTATTAATACTCTATATCAAGAACAAACAAAAACCAATGAGTGACATTTGGGTACATCTGGGCACCACAGGAATGTGGAGACTGTATATGATTCAATTATCCCCACAGGATTGATTCAGGCATCTTATAATGTAACACCATTTTCTGTGTGGCTCAGTCCATTGTAACGATGAAACACTGGGCTGAGGAACTGCCTGTTTAAAGCTCATTTACCTCAAGAATTTCCTCCTTTTCTGTAAAAGAGACAGAAATTGTGTTACATAAAGCTTCTCACATCACTCCATCTTTTGTACTGCTGTTGACACTTACAAATTAAAGAGACATTTTGTTTTAAGCTTTGAGTACTTATTTTTTCAAGTGGAGGCCTTTGTCACTGTATTTCTACCTGTTAAGCTGCTGTTTTGTGAGAAAACGGAGGGGTCGCCGGGTACAAATTAAATTGTACTGACTTATTCTATTCAGAAATGTGTACCCATCAGACACAAAGACAAAGTGCAAAACTCACATTACAAGGTTTGTTATACTTCCCTTCTCTTTTAGGTTTTTTTTCCAAAACACAGGATGACCTTCACTCTCTCAAACAAATTTATTTTAACAGCTCATAATAACTAACAGCAATCAGTTGTTGCTGACATGATTCATTGTAATTATTGCCACTGAACTCGTATTAAAATGATAGAAAATAAGGCTGAGAAAACATGTTATGTATGTAAACTATCAATGGCTTAATTGTATTTATACAAATGGTTGATTTCTTTA
This sequence comes from Hippoglossus stenolepis, assembly GCF_022539355.2. Classification (NCBI taxonomy): domain Eukaryota; kingdom Metazoa; phylum Chordata; class Actinopteri; order Pleuronectiformes; family Pleuronectidae; genus Hippoglossus; species Hippoglossus stenolepis. The sequence continues at coordinate 13,036,836 of NC_061483.1, forward strand.
TTTGCAAATAAATGTCAAGGAATCAAAAATAATTAACTGATAAAGCAATTGTAAGCCTAATATTTTGCATCTTTACTACATTCCTAATGTGTCAATATGATTAAAATAAAAAATAGTGCAAGTATTACTGTTACATTATTATGAAAACCTGTGATTAATGAATAGTTGAATATACTACAGAAGAGTATTGATACATTTACAGGCCAGTCATATCTATGAGTATTAACATTTGTAGTTGTCTTTAAGCAAACAAAAAGTGAAATATTGTATTGTATCAACATATTATAGGTGTGAAGGTGTTAAATAACTAAATTTACATATAATGAAAATACTTACTGTGCAGGAATATCAATATTTAGCTTTTTCTTAAGGTTTTGTGTTTTCTATAGTTTATCATTATATCCAAACACCGTACTGCAAATTGTACTGCAGGGCTTCTTGTCATCGACATGATGGAGACAACCTGGTTGAGACATGAGGACATGTATGCGTGTATTAAATGAAATGTACACGTCTGCTGTTCATGAGTGTGCATCCACCAATCATCCCTCTAAATTCACTCGACATTCCAGATGTAAATGGAGTAAAACTTTCTTCAAAGACAAAGAGACATTAGCATGTTGATGCTGATTGGAAACTAGTTGTTCCAGTGGAGTCCCCACTCATTTACTGAAGCGCAAGCAGCTCAGACAGGTGTGTGGCCAAACTTTAGTTATTACGAAGAGAATAAAATGAGGCATTCCAAGGTAACATTCACCCAACTTGATAGCCAGTGATTTCATTTATCCAGGCAGGTCTTAATCTAACTAAATCTACCTGGGCACCACACATGAAGTCACACTTTGGACTGACAGACCTCATGAATCCTTTTTTTCAGCAGCATGTCTCAAAGCAGGTCTCTGTGTTTACAACTCCGATAAGAAGAGAAACAGAACTATACTTCTGGTTATGAAAACAGAAAACAATGAGAGGGAATTTTGGGAACAGCAATAAGGCAAACTTGCATTTTTTCTCTTCTCCCAGTTTGATGTCAGCAAATCACAGCACAGTTACGTTGACTTGCTGGGTTACAGTGTATCTCTGTCTTTGTGTATGAATTACTACCCAACCAGTACATCTGTTGGTCTGTGTCTTGCTTGTTTACAATCCACACCCAGACCTGTTTGCCAGACAAACATTGAATTCATTCACAACTATTTAACACATTTGATATCACCATCTGGCAAAGCTCTTTATAAACTGCAGCAAAGAAAAGATGACTGCATCACACGTGCACACATGTCCATGTGCACATGGACCAAAATGAAACCAGCAGCAAACTCTGTGTAAACCAGTCCAGACATTGGTTTGAAGGCACTGCTCATAGGCCCAATAAACCTCAAAACAACACAATGATGATCTAATCTATGAGTCGCAGTTTAATTACAACTCTGGAACAGAAGAGCAATGGACTGACATTGACTATTGATTAAATATTGAATTTAAAATGCTGATTAGCTGGACGTACTTGGCAAAATGGATATTTACCCCTCAGTATATAATAACCATTAAATATTCAGCAAAGCCATAGAATAAACAGTATTTTATGTTTACAGCCAAACAGTGTATCCGCATACTTTAAGATTCTTTCGAAAACACAAATTCATGAGGATTATTAACAACATTCAACCTACATATTGTCGGTTTACACCATATTCTGCTCTACTTATTCTTAGACTGACAGATGTAACAAAGACAGGGGGGTTGTAGTGGGTGTCAGTGGTGTGACAGAACAGGAAACACCTGTGAGGGTCCACATTTCCACACAGACACATTGATGAGGAATCATTGAGGGAATCTATACAGATAGAGAAAGCTAAGCAGAATCCATAATGACATTGGTATCAATAAAATCTTTCCAATTCTAATCCCTACATGATACAATGTGGATACATATGACACACAAATGCTCAAACACAAATATGACACACTACATTGTAACTGTTGGCAAAGCCTCAAAGGTTTTTAGTCAATTTAATCTGCAAAAGTGGTTTTGCCTTCAAATGTGACACATTTATTTTGGCAGATTTTAACCAAAAGGGGGCGTTTACTCAGCAGCCGATTACCATGGTTTTGTTTCAAGAATAATCTGCACAAACACATACCCTGCAGATCCTTGACCTCCTGAAAGAACACTTTCAGGGATAAAGACGCTGTGTGTGTTAATGTACGTATGTGCACGTGAGTGTGTGTGCATGTGTGTGCCAGAGCCAGAGGTCATCTTGAGAGTTGTAAGCCCAGACTATGTCCATCACTCTTCTCTGGATCTCTGCCATCTATTGCTCATTATCATCATAATTATAATGTGTTCTACACCCTGCTTCCTTTTTAAATAATGTCCTGCTTGATGCAAGGGGTAAAACATTTCAAATAAATTCTGGGTCAGTTTTATTACAACTCAACACACACTTTGCTGATTTAAAGTTCATCTTGCTCTGTGTTCGCAACAGAAAAGAAATAAAAAAAAGGCTCTGGAAATAAAGTCATTTCGACCATTTGGGGAAACTGTTTCATTTGTTGTTTCAATCAATCACTTTGTCTTTTATCATTGTACTGTTTGCTGCCTTCCCAAGAGCATATGAAAGCCACAGTTTAACTGCAGCGTCTGTAATAGATGTCTGTGTAAGCACTCTCCAGCAGTAGATGGAAAACTAGACGTACACCTCTGCACAATAAATCTCATAGTAATTTTCCAAGCATGCATGACAACTAATAGCATGGAGAAAAGCTCTGTGTTTTGTGTATTTGTCTTTACATTATTGTGCGGGTGAGTGTGCCACATTACAGCGCTGCTGAGTTGGTGATATTTTAATCCTGATCGTGGGACATTTTTTAAAATCTTTCAGCTGTTTTTGCTTTGCATTGTACCCGTAGAGCTGCAAGTGAACCGCATTAGAGGTTGGGAGGAATAATTGGGGACCCGGTGAGCTGTGGGGAGTAATCCTGCAGTTTGTAAGTGGCCCGTTTGGATGAACTGTCAACGTTGTACAAAGATGTGTATATTTGAGCGGCTCATAATAATTAATACTGCAATGCTGTCATGTAGCGGCGGGACTGCTATTTCACAATCCTGATGACTAAACACCGGAGGGAAGGGGAGCAGCGAGGGGCTTCTGGAACAATATTTTACTCATTTGGATCTGCTCAATGCTACAGCCGCTGCACACAGTGAATCTGTCAGACAACACCATTTCCCCAAGAACAGCTGCTATTTATCTGATTTTCTCATTAGAGTTGACTCATGACTTTATTGTACTGGCTTTGGCAGAGGCGCTACCGTGCCTAGGTATGGCTTTTTGAAACAGCCAATGTAACTGGATGTAAAAACATGTAACACTTTTTTATTTTTTATTTATCTTCACTTAAAATTATGTTAATTTTTTTATGCATATGCTTCCAGACTTGCAGAAACGCTCAGCCAGATGTTTGCCATTCTTAACATGCATGGGACTTTCAGCTTATTTCTATCTATGTCCAGCACAGGTGAAAGAAAGGAAGCTGGGAGAGATCCCAAGAGTCATCAAACATGTATACAAGAACAGTATGTAAGAACAGCTCAGACCCTTAGCAATGCTTTAATCCTTGGAGGTGAAGGACTTAGGAAATCTTGCTAATTTCACAGATGGTTTAAAATAGATTAGTGTGGGGTAGCAGCTCCCGGAGAAGGGCTGACCCACCAGGCTCCCTATGCAGCTGCCAAAACCCTGCGCCTGATGCTCAGAAGTGCCTTCCAAAAGTCCTGCAAGGTTAAACTCAAACTTAAGCATCCTGAAATGCAATTCTTGTTAGATTTACTGCATCTTCAAGGGACTTCATCTTTATTCAGTGAATAATTTAAATTTTTCACATTTTTCCATTTTGGTTTTGTGTGTTACTAAAGAATCATTGTTCTTTCCCTTTTTCAAATTTGAATTTTGAATTAAACCCTGCCTTTAATCGTCTACTCTGTGGCCTAGAAATCTGTGGCTTTCTTTCTTTCTTAGTATTCCTTCTTAACTAAAACAATAACCTGGTGGACAAAGGATTTTACTTTGAAATCAATGTGTCCACTTGGCCACAGACACCATTCTCACTTGCTTCTTTGTGTCTTTGTGTTGGACATTTTGTACAATACATCCAAGAGCTATTTTTTTGTAATTGAATAAAGGAGTGAATCAGACTCTGCGTGGCATTTTAAATAGGCCAAGCCTGCTGATTGTGCTGGGCTGTGTCCGAGGAGGCCTGACACAACTCTGGCCAGGCTGAAAAGGCCCAGCTTGGAGTTAATGTGCAGAGACAATGGCAGAGAGTGAAAAACTCAACATGGTTTTGTTGGACTTGTCATTCTTTGGTGCATAGCTGTGAGGAAAGCCTAGGAACCATGTGAATGTTATTTGTGCTTTTTTTGACCCATATTTGGGACAGCCTTCACAAAGCCCCTTGAAACAATGGAGAGGCGCTTTCAGAAGAGGGACAGGCCTCGACTCCAGCCAAATCATCTTGGACCTGCTTCACTGAAATGGTTTGTCTCCAGAAAGCGCACATCATGGCACAGCTATAGGGTTGATTTTAACTAGAAAGTAAACAATGATGACTAATTTCATTAATTTCATTATTAATTCACGAATCAAAGATTTTAGATTGCAATTCAAAGCCAAAGAGAGATAACAAGAGTGAACATGACTGTTTTAACAAAGAAAACACAGCAACTGAAAATAATGTTTATGTCTGTACATCTAGATTTTTAATACAATATGAAAATGTTAAGTATTGGATTCATCTTTATTAGATTTTTTAAATGTAAATGTATGTCCTATTTTGTCTTGAGTGCATTGCATATATTCTTGCTGAACTAAGATGGTGCTGAAAACACATTTCTATCGCTGTAAATCAATCAGATTTTCTGAGCACAGTTGTTAGGAACACTGGGTTTCTAAATGAACTTTTGAAAATCCACATGGGACAATATTTCAGAAAATGTAATTTTGCATACTGTTTCACATCATTGCTTCTCCTCAGTGCATTTGTCTCCCAAAGCATTTGACTACATTTCTGTGGGGAGGAATAAATGCGTAATGTTTTTTAAAAGCGTCTCTGCTCCCTCAGCTTTTTCATGAATTTAACAAAATAAAGGTTTCTTTCTTGCAATATGTGTTATTCTCTCAAAGCTATCACTCAGCTCGCTCATGCATATGTGAATTACACACCTTTATGAATATGTAAATGTTGCGAGAATGCCTCATTAATTAGTAATTCATGCATTTTTCACAAGCCGAATACTTTGCCAGTGTAGACTGATGAATTATCAGCCAGAAGTTAAAAAAGGGGGATCATCATCACATTTTCAGAGGTTTTGAGCTACATCTGTAATTTGTGTAATTCAATGAATATGATTTGCAAAGCTTTTTATTGCGATATCGTTGCAGCTGTCTTGTGATATGATCTATGGATTTCTACTTGTAAACTCCAAGTGCACTTTTAATATTGAAAGGGATGTTTCACTATGTAGATGTTTGCTTACATTCTTATATTCTGGTTTAAAAATTAAAGCAAGCAATGCAAGCGTCTCAAATATTTTTCCTCAATATGTCCCTTATGCTACAATCACTTGGTTTTGATTATTTTGGAGTAGACGTGTAGAAATATGATGAGAAGTGAAAACAACAAGTCATGCAGCACATACTGATGTCAGATTTAACAACCCTCAAAGAAGCACCTTGTCCATGTTTTGTATCTTTTTCTTCATCTAATGAAAATGTAAGAGTATTGGTATTATTAGTATAAGTTGAGGAGGAAAACTTTCAAAATCATTTTGGTAAAATATCTCATTAGAAAATGTAAGCGTAAACGAGTTAGCAGAAGAAGTCAGGGTAATGCGTCTTTTTTTCCCCGTCTTTTCTAGTATTGACTAATAACTACCTATAAAAGCAAATTTCTGAAAATGTTATTGGCTAAAATAACTGCTTGTAATAGTTCCTTGCTTACAGTTAGACCAAACTGACACAAGTTTAAATTCATCGACCAAATTTATCAGCATTCAATGTAGATCTTATGTTAAGATCTTGTGGTTATGGCAATATACATTTCATCAATAGCAATATAACAAAAGTTCACTATATTGATAAAATGCTAATACATTGTGCAATCAAAGTGAGGAGGTATAACACATGATTAGTTTTAATGGACTACATGAAATGTAAAATGTTTTCCTGTTAAGTGTTTGTCATTCTCTGTTCACAATGAAGAGTTTGAAGCCACGACCTTCATTCAGGAGCAAAAATCTGTCTTTAAACTTGAAAGAAATAATTATGTGACATTTATTGTGATAATTATTGATATTGACCGATATGAACATTTTAACCTTGATAATAATTTGGGCATATCGCCAAGCTGCGTTCTTCTTGTTTCATCTTGATTCACTTAAATTAAATATTCTATGCTTTCCTAGACGATTTCTTCTAAATGAGCCCTCCTGTTTAATCATTACTGCGTTCAGGAGAGTCTCGAGCGAATACAAATACAGTATGTCCACGCGTACCGGCCAGTGCACATCGTCAGACCATAAATTTAACATGAAGCCATAGAGGCAGAGGCACTAGTGGATTTTGCCTTTTCTGTTGGGGATTAAAGTCTGCTACCTTACGGATGCAGCCACTTTGTTCCTGCCTCCCTATTGGTGCAGGAACATTTTTATGTAAATGGACAAGGGGGGTAAACATGAGTGTACTCTGAGGAAAGGGTGCCAGGGGACACTCAAGCAGTAAATATGTGATGGTGGGGAGGTTAAAAGAAACAAACAAATGTGTCATCATAATAATGTATACCACTTTACAATTCCGAAGTGTAACATTAAATCATTCATCTGGATTGTTTTAATGAAACTGTATTAGTTTTGAATAATGGGTTGTGCGGTGGGAGGGGGGCGGTGATATACTTTCTTTGTTCCCACAGAAGGCGTCCTCTGAGGTATGACAGTGAATTAGCATAGCTGGACGTATGGATCACTGACGGTGCCAATGGCTTATTCACTTGTTACAAATACTGTATGTTTTGCAATCAAGTAATTTTTTAAAATATCAATCTAAAGTCTTTTTACCTTTGTAAATGAACGTAACCCTTTTTTCGTCTTTTGTAAGTTAGCTCTTGAGAAATGATTTAAATTTAACTTTAAGTTAAATTATTTGTATCAAATAACTGAATATCAATGATCATGATGGTTCAAAGTCACACAAAAACAGACAGAATTGTCAAACCATTATAATTTAAGCTAAAGAGTTGATCCAACAATGGGGGTCTTAAAAAATATATCAAATCCTGTCACAGAATAGCTCTCAGCGAGTAATAAGTAAAGCAATCACTTTAAAAATGAGTAATGAATAATGATCGATGTATAAGTACTTGACTTAATAATGAGTACAACAGTGGCAGGAAACTGAAGGAACCATTTTTTGCACATGCCTGTTGACGTTTCCATATTGTTGCTGTTGTTGATTGCCAGTCAAGCTCTAAATGCAGCTTCTTGCAACTCAATGTGATTTCAATTATGATTTCATGCATGGATTTTCTACAGTTCAAGTATGTTATGAAACATGTGACTGCCTCTACAAATGACTTCATGTCCAGACCTACGCTGGGGCAAGGTTCCCATCCTTCACACCACCACGACTGTGCTGCCATTACACCTTGTGATATGAGAGTCGCTTATGCAAAGTTCAGACTACACGACTTTCAAAGTTGTCGGATCACTGTGCAGTTCACACTACTGACTCTACTACATGTTGAATCCCTATTTGCCTGTTGCAGCTGTGAGGAGAGCAGTTTGGGGACATTTTGAGCCCTAAGATGACAGAGAGAGAGAAATAAATAACAGCGTCCACAGGAAACCATTCTGGTTTTTGCGGCTAGGTTTGAAGAGACCTGTTAATTGCTCCTGTTGCGCGATGATTTTTCTGGTGATTATTCAGGATCTGCTCACTTCTGCTGGGGACATGTCTCGTCTCTGTAGACACAGCGAGGGTGATGAAAAACCAACATAAGATTAAAACACGGTGTCTGAGGAATTCAACATTGTCTCCCCTGCAAATTTAACATATTACAAATTATATTACACCAAGCTTGTCAAGCATTTGGCTTCTGATAATGACTATGCAATCATATAGATGCAAGTGATATTAAAAATTCATTTACTCGTTCCTTGAGGAATAATGGTGATGGAAAAATCTTGGAAGTTGTTTTCTATTTTTAATGATTTTTTTTAACAAAGCTTTAAAAAAAAAAAAAAAGCCAGGGTGTGATGTGATTCATATTTTGTCTGGCTGTAACAAGATGGAAACATGCAAGTAAAGATTGAGTGAAGACTTTCATACTTACCTAAGGAGTTAAGTGTAAGTCCATATATTAAAGCAAAGCAGATCTATATTTCTAAACCCTCCCCTCATTCATGCTCTTGCCGAAGAGATTGACATAGTAATAAACTGATGTTAATTAGACACACTTTAAAATTCTCCATTCAGCTCCTCTCCATGCCCTAGTGGAGCTGGTGGCTTATTAAATCATTTGCTGCTCTTGGGTGATCGTCTTTTGAATCTTGGCCTGACCCTCCGGGCACAATTTATTTTTATTTCAAAAAAAATTTACCAGCAAATTTTGCATTAGTTCAAGAGAATTATAAATCATTATTACACAGGCAGACACTTCAAACATTTTGTTTAAGAGCTTTCTGCTCAATGAAGCATCAAAGGAGATGTTCACACTGATGGCTGTTACATTGGCACATATCTATTCATTAGCACACTGAAGTTGGCATAATCATGTTTTGTATAAAGTACTGAAATTGTATCTATAGCTGCCATATTTCTAAGCTTTCTTTACAGACAAGAGTATGTTCAGATATAACTTACATAGCACAGAAGTGGCCAACAATTAGCCAAAATAGAGTGATTGCCTGAAATTAAAAGGAAGTAACGCTATTAAATTAGCAATAGATTTGATGATGCAAGAAGGGAAAGTCCTTAAACGCCATCCATCAACACACAACTCACATGCTCTATACTAAACATATTTTCCATCAACACAGCACATGTGGAGAGCAGGTTACACTTTAACCCATCCTGAATTCATCAACTGATTTAACGTGACATCGTAACCAATTCATCACCATTTCTCATTCAAAATGAAATCTAATTTGTTGCGAAAATGTCTAGAAACAATGAAAAGATGACATTGGCCAAGACAAGATGACAAGGTAGAGCAGTGGCACAAAGCTGTACCAAGCACGATGTCTCGTCATTTTCCGTTCAGCAGCCACATTTCTGCAATGGCAACTGAGCGCTCGTGGCCATGATGGTCTTACAATGAGGTGAGGTCTGGTATCTTGTTGGTACATTGCTATTTTGAGGCAGTGGAAAGACATTGCACAATTGACTGAGAAACATACCGGCATGAGGTCAGTGGTGAAGTATTTTATTGCTATTTTAGGGGTACATTAGGGAGAGAGTGAAATGCACCTACACAATGATTGTTACACACACAGATGGTCTACTCATTGGCAAATTGAAGGTGCAAAGAGAATGAGATTCATGACAAATTACAAGACTGAGAACAACCTTTTTGATCTATGCAACTGGGGCAGCAAGGTTCCTACAACTATTAAATTAGTAAAAGACCTAAATGCACTTACGACATACAGTTAGATTCTTAAAATATAGATAATTATGCGGAAATACATTCAATATATTAATTGATCAATTATCTTCGAAAAGCTGAGCTCAAGTCTCTAATCAGCTGTAAACTCAATACATGATCTTTGTTATTCTCATCTAATTAGATAGAATACTCAACATGCGTTGAACCAGTGTAAATGTGAGACTTGAGGAGTTATGAGTAATGCTATTGTTAAGGTTTCAGCGGCGCCTGTGGCATGAAGCAGTGGAACAGAAAGTGGTCTTGGTATCAATTATAGTGGTATGATTAGCATGGTTTTGTCTCCCATTCCCACAGAGCTACATAATACAAGCTCAATTACCCTCCACCCAGAGGTGGCAGAGCCTTTTGATTTGCCCTGCCTTTTAAATATCTACTGTTATTCTAATAGCTATGGCTCATTAATGACCAGTGTCCCAGTACTGGCAAGCAAATCCTGAACACTGAGAAAGATCAGAGAAATGTCCAGAATACTCAGCCTTAATGGTCTACGTGCAATCACAATGAATTCAAATATATGTGCACTGAAAACACAAAATGAATTCCAGCATCCAGCGTGTGATTGTTAGCCTCATAATAAAGCAATTATTATTAGATTCAATTCATCATCAACACAGAAAAACAATACAGACAAATATTTATACACAAATATGAATAATTGTGGATTTTATGCAAAGATTAGATGCATGAGAGGAACGGTTTAAAGAGAAGTCACAGAGGACTCTGGATTCTATGTTATCAGATGTTTACAGTGACAGATAGTGCAAAGTAACACACTACAAAATAACAAGATGAATGAGCGGAAAAAGGAAGTGGAGAAGAAAAAAATAGAGAAGGACATGCTGTGCCAATTAAATGGGCCTGGAAAACATCTTAATAATGAACATCAGAGTAAAGTTTCAGATTTATTTAAGCTGCTGGCATTCTCACATATAATGTGCATTACGCATGAAAAGAGAAAGAGGGAATTGAGATCATATTGAAAAGTATTAATTTATCAGTTTATTGGTTTTGCAGTTAAGTACAGTGTATTTCATTTGAGGATTTGGCAGTTATCTCCACTGTGGTTTTGTGCTCAAAAGATGTAAAAGCCCTTGTCTGAAAAAATCATCTGACTTGCTTTTTTAAAAGGTTACTGTGCTCTGGAAAAAAAAGGAGGCCTGAATGAATTATTGCAGTCCATTTTTGTTGCTAATTCCGAGGATAAATGGTGTTGGAAGCCTGAATATCTAAGTTGTCAGTGATTTGGCACCTTGTTGAGACACATGTTCGCTTCTGGAATCACTGCAACAAAAATCAAACTTTGACATCTGTTACATATTAAGACTCTGGTTTTAAAAGCTTTCAACTAGTCCACTAAATTGTAATGCAATTTTTCCAGAGCCCGTGTTCTCAACGTTGACTCCTACAGCTAAGGATGTAATGGTGTGTGGTTTGAAATATAACGTTGGCTCCCTGGAACAGTTGTCATCTGGTTTCTTGTGACTTGCTCTCCCATCCTCGGCCTTAAATATAGGTTTGATTAAGAGTGAACATGTGGAGATGTGGAAGGGAAATAGACATTGTTAACTACAGATTTAACCCTGTGCATAACAGACTTAGCTCGGGTCAAAGTTTTATTATCATTGGATAGTCATGTTGACATTTACGTAGGCTAATTCACAGGCATTCCAAACAATGCAACAGTCACTGTCCAAATGTGGCAGTTTGTCCCTTTGCCCGGCTGAAGTAACATCATCCAGATGCCCATAGTTTCTTACCAAAGTCTTTCCTCAAAAAGCTGCACCATTGTTGAAAGTTTTTTCATATGGACAGTGGAGGTGGGGAAATTAATAGTTTTTTTGATGCATCGCGATGCGCACGTGGGCGACCGGGCATCGATGCAGTGACCGATCATAAATTGATTCATGTTTTCCCGCTAGGTTCATTTTTTAGCGATGTCCCACCGCTGCACAATTATAACCACCACAGCTTCAGGATCAGGACAGACGCTCATTAAAGGTCTGGTCGTATTTTACCGTGTCAGAGTCTCCTGTCTGAGTGGGAGAGTGTCCTCCCTCCACTCTCCCACTGACCTGCACTCACTTTACAATAAACACTTTTAAACAATAAACACAGACACTAATCAGACGTTATTAGGACCTGAGCAGTACTGACGTTTACTTTGTGTTTGTTGATTTGCTTTAGAGTTTATGAGGCACGTATTTAAAAACTTGCACACTGTGCACACGTAGTTCATCTGCTACACAAAACACGAGATGTGCACAGTCAGGACATCAGGGTTAAAGTGATCGGATCGATCCCGATTCATGATCCAACACCACGTTTAATAACTAAATACATGTGGTTATCACTTTTTGTGAGCAACAGAGACGGGCAGACACACACACACAGAATCTCTTGTTGGAGAAATGCGCCTCGATGCTGCCAGGCGGGGCCACCAGGATACAGTAAAGGCTTAAGAGGCAGAATGAATGAATAAACTGAATGAATGTCAAATCGATGTGGAGAGCAGTGACCACTGTTATAAACTGACTGTCGTAGTCTGATTTTTGAATTGAAAACCTTCTTTTGTAAATTGCAGCACACTTGTGATAACAGTAACGGTCTAAAATACTTTTTTAAAGCACAAATCATAAGGCTATTGAAGTTGCACACCTCTAGTAGTCACACAATGATAAAAACAAATCATGAATAGAAATAAAATTCTTTGATGCATTGAATCGTAGCCCTGTGAATCGGAATCGAATCGTGAGGTGCCTAGAGATTCCCGTCCCTAATGGAGAGAAGGCTTCGTCTGCTTCCATCTATCGAATTTTATCTTATCTAACGTTATGCATAAATGAACCTTTAAATGTAAAGGATTAATTTGACTTTGACTCACTGGACAGCTGTAGCTCAAGAGTAACAGCGGGTCATTCATTAATTGGAGGATTGGTGGTAAATCCATGGCTCCTCCAGTCCACATGTTGAAGTGACCTTGGGTAAGATACTGAATTACAAATCGTCCCTGATGTACAATTGGTGTGTGAGTGTGTTTGCGTGATAAAGTGAATGTGACCTGTCATGTAAAGCGCTTTGAGTGGTCGATAAGACTAGAAGTTCTATATAAATGCAGTCAATTACAAAAAAAGTTAGGAATTTCTTCAGAATATTAAAAGATAATCGGATCAAGACATGAAAGGAGGCCAGGTCTCTTGCTTGTGGTGAAGAGTGGTACCACTCCCACAACCAGTGACACTCTGATCTAAGAAACTTTTACACATATAATTTAAAAAATAATAATCTATGTTGCAATGAAAACTGTGCGTTGTAATGCATGTCTCAGAACCACACAGAAGCATACACTCCCCTGATGCCCACAAAGGCAGGAGTTATCCCCATATATACCCTATAGTTAGAAAAGAAAAAACAAACCATGAACTGGAGTTCCTCTTAACCACACAATTTTATCTGAAGTATAGCGACAAAGACAAGGTGTGTGAATGATGGTAGCAAAAAGCAGGAGTCAGATTTTTAAACATGAATGTCTCTTGAAATAAATTAAACTCAATGTCAAATTTACCAAATGACTGATTTAGCTGACTCAATAGCTTTTTTAACACAGGGGTTTGAACAGTGTTTCAGATGGTTCACACTATTTACCTCTACCAAGGCAAATTTCAGCCACAGGATTAGTTACTTTTCTCCTGTACAACAAAAGACGATATAAGGTTAATTAATAGGGTACATTTTTTAAGTGCTGTAAACATTAATCAAACGTTAATAAAGTTATGCATGTGTCACTTTTTCTACATTTTAAATTACATAGTCTAAATCATAAGTTAGACCACTTTATGGCACGTCTTCATAGGAGATGTTTGAGCCAAGTTTCTCAGTCATCTGTCTGTAATACACATCTAAGAGAACAGTTATGGTCGTATTTTAATTAATCTAGTTGTCTACACAGGTAGCGTAACAACTCACTTCTTACTCACATACATAACCACAAACTGAAGCGTTGCTTAAACAAAACACGCAGATGACCAATACTTAATACAGTTTGAAGAAAGGAGAAAATCTGCACAACAATCTCTCCCACTAAATGATTCATTTCCCGTAGTAATGTTTGGTGCTTGCTCTTCCGTGTTGTGCCATGTGTTTGTCCTTGTTGCTTTATTCTGAATGGACAACATTGTTTTGTTGATGTTTAGCTATGTGGTCTTTGGGATTAAGTATGTGTGGCCACAGTCTTTCCAGATTTGAGAAATACTGGTGACAAGCCTTACATGGAAGAACAATGTGGTTCCATTTTGTGTTGCGTTTATGTCTCTGTTACATTCTGGTATTTTCTACTGACCCAGTTTGGATTCTGACAAAGGTCCGGTCAGAGTAAACCCAGGCCTGTTGCCTGCTCCAAAGTTTTACCCTCAATGTTTGATATTTTCTCAACTCGCTGGTGCAAAGTTCACACAACGGCCAATTTATGCTCAAGTGGATGGTGATAATCAAAAAGGAATTGCTGGTATGTGTGTGTGTGTGTGTGTGTGTGTGTGTGTGTGTGTGTGTGTGTGTGTGTGTGTGTGTGTGTGTGTGTGTGTGTGTGTGTGTGTGTGTGTGGACCTCAATTTCAGTACAGGCGTGTCAGGTTTGCTGTAATAGAAATTCCCTTCTGTTAAACTCATGTTATCTTCCCATGAGCTAATGTGTTAAGAGCACCTAACCCCCTCAGAGGTTTGATTATCATTCATGTGTAATCCACATATTTAAACCAGTGGCTTGGAGCCCAGTGTTTCCCATTAATTACCTAGACTGTGGCAGCCCATGGCCTGTAGCCCTAATTTGTCCTGCTACAGTTCCATAATAAACCAATTTTTTTACACTTCTCATCATAACATAAAAGATCTCTAGTGTTTTCCACCATTGCTTCATTGTAGAGCTGCAGACAGTGTACTGAGTGTCGCTCCCCCCCCCTCACCCACTGTGTCGTCTTTCTCTAACTAAGACATGGACACTGGACCCATGTCAAACTATCCATTGGAAGACCCAGTAAGACCAGGCACTTCTTGAGCAGCCCTGCGGGTCGCCAAAACATCTGTTGAGTTTTTACTGTCCACAGCAGAGGATATACACATACAAACGTCCCCAGGCTAAGAGTAATGTTACAAAGATTTATTTCTGGTTTTCTAGTGACAATGACAATAAATAACATTCTATTGGGATCGAATGGGTTGAATCCCTTTTGAGGGGAAATATATCATGTGAGTTGGTGTCAATAAAGAGCTCAAAGATTTGGCGATTCTTCAGTGAATGAACAGCAGAATGAAACCTGTTTTAAGCCACGGAGAAGTACAGTTGTTGGGAGAAGCTAATATATACCTGGTGTGCAAGCTAGCTGCAGGGTAGCATCAGTACAGATGATGATTTCACAGGCTTAGCCACTGAGTGTTTTTTAAGCTCGAACATCAAAACATGTATATCAGCACTTAAAAGAAGTGTCTTTACTGTGAATATACATAAACATAGATGAGGAAAGGCAATATAGAGAAATGCAATTATTTATACAGTGTCTCTGCCTCTTTGCTTTTGGCTTTGATTACAGCATGCTGGCCGATAAGGCAGTCAGCAGTGATTGGGCTTAAACAGGTCATATCACAGCCACTGAGTCTTGAAGAACCAGATCATCTGCGTTTTTCTATGATCTGAGCTTATTCTTTCCTGTTGAGAAACACACACCCAAGCAGCATGTCTGTTAGGCCTAGGGTAAGCAATAGTGACGGCCAATTAAACAAACAATATGCACACTGTTTTCACACATCTTGGGTTGCATTTCCTAACAGGAGGAACAGGAGGCTTTGAAACCAATCCAAATTTGGGCAGGAAACCACAGTCTGATGTAGGATACTAGTCTAGAGCTGGGAACAAAGTGCAAATGGAATTCATCAAGAAAAAGCTACAATCGTGTCTTCAAGTTGCAGGATTCAAATGAATGGCGGGAGGTAATTTCCAAGTTGGTTGTTAAACTTGAGTGAATGACATCATGCACTGTACAGTACGAGCTGCCAGTTCAGTCGCTCATTCTCCCTCCTCCCTGTCTGAAGTGCCAGTCTTCATTAATGCAACCAAATGTCATCAACTTGTTTAATGCCCCTTAATATAACTGTATCGTTTACATCCCCCACGCACCACACACACATACACACACATACACACACATACACACACACGGGTTCCAGCTGGGCAGCTTAGAAAGAAAAAGGGGGTAATGAGAGAGATGTTGAGCTGGGATGGGCATAGGTGGGTAGATGGGAGGGGTGGAGTGACAGGCTATTTAGACATGCTACTTCACTTTGCATTAGAGTGTACAATATCAGGCATGATGAGCCAAAGTGAGGCCAGATTTCAGGCAATGCTGCTCAGGCCTGGAGCGATGGATCACTTACCTTAAGGTATCAAAGTCAGTGGCAAAAGATCTGATCTGGAGCGGGGCCCAGCGCTACAGAGAGAAAAGTGTGAAACCTGGAGAAAGAGAGACACTCATTGAGGAAATCCATTACCAGTGGAGAAGCCAACAAGCATGAAAGGAGCTGTCTTGTTAAATTGGCTGCTTGATAAAGCAGGTCTTTGGCTGGGGAGCCACTCAGAGTCACCACTAGTGACACCAGACATAGAAAAGAGAGAAGCCCTTATTGATACGGCGAAATGTTGAGTCACTGCAGTCCACCCTCTGTGTCTCACTAAAAGAAAAGGTCCAAGGGGAAAATATGTGCTCCACTGGCTTCTACGGTTATTTTCAACTTTACAGTAAAACGTGGACACAGTTCGATAGTACAGATTTCAATTTTAAAAGAAAATCTGCTGGTAGTTTTCCATTTTGTAGGTTTGTGTCATTTTAAAATCATAGCATGCTAATTTATTGTCCTTGTTTGAGCAGGCTAGGAAACAACCTGCCACAGGTCATCTGTGACAACAAATAGACAACAAACATACACTAAACGCCAATAGATAAACATGTGGGGAGAACATGACAACTCTACTGGAGGGACCTGTGAATCAAGGATAAATCATTGGTATTGCTAAAACATGATGGTCTGTGTGGAAAAGTCATTCTCTATAGCTGTTTTCAGACATGGAATCCAGAAAACGTCTGGACCCAATAAAGGTTCGGCATTAATCATCAAAAGCTCTTGAATCTCGTTGTTTATCCAAGTTAACATCTTCATTTGCGTCTTCTTTTTCATGCTAAGATAATTGTATTCTTTCAGTTTTGCATCTGTCACATGTTGGAATCATCCAACAAACAACGTGCCCACTCACTGTAGTCTCACATTGGCTCACTTGGACATTCTCTGGATATTTTACCACGGGCCAGGCAGGAAAAGTTCCAGAAAATATCAAGAGCAACTGACTCGGATATTTGAATTCTCAAATCCAGTCCTTCAGTGCATGTCTCACAGCAGCTTATGTTACTGTCAAAGGCAACCAATTGTTTCCATTCATGTCAGTGGAGAATGAAAATAAAGTGTCAGACTTGCACGAGATAGGTAATCTATCAGTGTGACCATCACATCTGTTTTTAATCTTCATATTTTCAAAGTTGTTATATGTTGATGCAGTGCAGACATTTCAAATCAATCTCTGCAACAAATGCATTATACAGTGAAATAAAACTAAGGAGTAAAAGCCAACATATGTTTCCTGATTTCTGATGGGGGGGCAACCTCTACCAAACTTCAGGTATCTGTAGGATTATTTTCATGGTTAAGTTAATTGAAAATAATGGTTGCCCAAAAGTTAGGAAAAACATAAACCACGTTTACAATAAGAAAAACTGAACAAGCCAAGAGATCTGCTGAGATAGTCGTCTTCAACTACTGTAACTTTGCATTGACCTTCACTGTGTCTCGTCTGTATGTTTTTGATTTTGAGAGATTGGTTTTGGCAACACCTCTTGTGGGCCGAGGTAAGTGGCATCAGGTACGTTCAACCTGCAGTGAATGACCACTGACCCTTTAATCATCTTGGCTTACTTAAGCTGCTGGTGGATCCCCCAGTAGATTTGTTTTTAATGCGCTGTGATTTTTTTTCTCTTCCTCCAAAGCCCCCCTTTTTATCTTCTTCCTGCTGTGTGGCTGAAACCCCACTGCAGCCACGGCAAGCCTCAAATCCCCCACATCAGGACAAGCAGGAAAATGCAGCTCAATGAAACCATGAACACATTGAAAACTGATTTTGAAGAAGAAAACTATTGTTCTTAAGAGTTTAACTTCCTGCTGAGTGTTCTAGTTCAGTAGAGAAATAAACATATGCTGTTTATATAACTTTCAAGCCAAACAGCATATTGGTTTGGACCAGACAGTACATTATTCTTTTCAAAACCAACTTTAAAGTTTTATCACAATTCATTGATTATATTCCCTGATTATATCGGACACCATTGTGAAACCAGCACGACTGCTCAGACAGTGATACAATTCAAGTTTTAAAAAAAACGGTTGATTGGTCTTCAACCCCATGGAACTTGGCAGAGTGTCAAACTTACTGACCTCCAATCTAAACCTCTTTACTGAAAATCCAGGCAGAATGGAGTTCAGTTAAATAAGAGTTCAATTGAAATCTACGACAACCCAGTATTTTAACCCAAATTATTCACTGTTCACAGAAAAACTAAATTTCAACAATTAAAGTTGAAAGGGCAATTTGGTTAAAACTTCTATCCATCCTCCATAATTGTACCTATTATTAGTGTTGTCAGTATCATTAGGGAAATAAAGTGCATATTAATATGTAATATGTTGTTTTTAACGTAGTTTTTTTTCTGCTGTGGATGAGTTTAAAAGTGAAGCATGTATTGTTGTAGCTGTTCTTTTAAACCCCTGCATCAAGAGAACTGTGCCACTGAGTGCAGATTTATTTGCTAGGGAACACTGACTTAATTTTTGTTTTTAACTGTGCCCGTTGAAAAAAAGCATGTATTTCAGAGCACCACACCTGCATATGAGAGTAGAGCTGGGATTTTGAGAGAAAGGGAGGACAAAAAGAGGTATTGTTGTTGGGTGTAGGTCAGTGCTGCTCGGCTGCTGCTCCCTAGAACATTCCATGGTGTCACATAATACTGTCAGTTTCCTGTTGAAAGTGCCAGCCCAGAAAGATTGAGTGTGCTTGCAAAGTCAGAGAAGTGTGTGCGGGTGTGTGTGTCTGTCCGCACTGTATGTTAGTAGCATGTGTGCATTTATCTGGCATCGCTTATACAAGATTGTTCAATTTAAGGAGAACTGCATTTGGTCTCATCTGCTTGTGCTGTATGCACAGAGCTATAGAGAGAGTGTGGAAGAAGTTTCCTCAGCTGTGAATTACCAGAAATGTCTGTTTATGTGTCAGAACATTTGGAACAAAGTATGATACATCTCCTGTGCAGGGAAGTAGGTCTGGCCTTAAAAGTTTTTTATAGGGTGCTCTATAATATGCATGAACACAGTCACGTGTAAAACGCAGCCAAAGAAATAACTCACCTGCCCTCTACTTGGAATAGTAAAAAGAATTGCTCCCTCAGGATGCCACCAATAGAAAAAGGCCTGGGACACAGCTTATACTATTGGTTTTGCTTTATGCTTGGGTTAATACAGAACTGTAAGCAGGTAAAAAATTTAAAAAAGGCAACTTTCATACAGGTCATGAAAATAAATTAATATTTTTGTTATAGATGAATGAATAAATTCCTGTTTTTGTAATTTACTGTCAATAAACAGTTTATTATATTGGATTTGGATACAGTATATTATAGTAGGCTATTCAAATTCAACCTGATGCTGAACTCCTCCCTTTTCTTTTAACTTTCTGTACTTATGATGGAAATATGCACATACAAGTAAAACAGTATTTTAATAAGTTGTAAGGTCAAGTAGTTTATTCTATATAATGCTAAACAGCAACTAAAACCATAGTTTTTCTGGTATTGTTCAAAACATCACAAGCATTGTTCATAATTCTAATACATAGGAAAAATTCAGCACATTCCAAAGTCATCATTTTCTGTTTTGTTGCATTAGTAAGAACAAATATGAAGTCACCAAATCCAAAGAATCAATCCAAATCAAGAATGTTGGTATATGTTTTCTCTGCAAAACACACCAAACAATATAGAGTACAGAACCCTACTCTTGTCCGACTTTAACCCTTTGCTGAATGTCATCTACTACCTCATAACTTTCCTACAATATCATGCAAAATCTGCAGTGTAGTCAGTAGAGGGAAAACACCCTTAAACAGTATGCCAGTGAGAATGTGTAAATTAGACTTGGCCCTGTGCAGCCCTGGAGCTCAGTGCGCAGGCTGGGGAGACATTAACAAGAAAAGGGAGACTCAGTGATTTAAAAGAGACGTAGCCCCACACCGCAGAAGGAAAATAAACTAAAATAATAGATCTCAAGGACGTAATTAAGAGAATTGTGATTCAACAATGAGGTAACTATTGAGTCGTTCAGCCTCGACAGCCAGCTAAAAGTCACATTGTGTGATGACATCATCTATGTTAAATTGAGTTTTACCCTCTTTGGCTTCAATTCTGATGGCTCTAAAGAAACCTGCCCTCAACTGAGAGCTGTTACATGTCTTTGCCCGTCTTCCAGGCAGAGGTAGTTAATATAATGATACTATATTATACTATGTTTGTGTGGATGTAGGAAAGGTGACATAAAATAGTGAGACCCATACATAAAACCCAGAAGCTCCATATAAAACCCAAGAACAGTCAAAGCTACAAGGGTACAAGTTGGACCGTTCCATTCTCTGACATGGATGTAGATATTTTCACAAAGTATAATTTGATAAATGAAAATCTTGGGGGGGAAAAAAATTAAATATCCTTTTGTTATTTTACTCATTTAACCAAATGTGTTAAAATTGGCACATGTTCAATATTTTCTGATGCTAACCTGGTCAGCAGATGTGCATCTGTTAATAAATCACAAAGGAGCAGACCACTTAACACTTTCCTGTATCGCTTGATTAACTGCAAATCATAACATTGTCCCCGATCACGCCAAAGGTAAATAAGGGGAGAGACACACAACAGACATTTATTTTGCTGTGTGTCTGCTTCAGAATTCAATTACGTTTTTTTTTAAAACCTGTGAACCCCAAAGCCTCACCTCTGCTGCACTCAGACGCGGAATTCATTAAGCTGTTTTCTGCCCTCGGATTTTCACACCACGGCTTTGAACATCTGCACCCTGTCATGTATCATCCCATTCATTTCTACTTAATTTGATCCTAATAAGTGCCTACACGAGGAGCCAGATGTTGCTGCTCCGACTGTGGCACAGAAAGTTTTGTTTGAGGGGAGCTGTGCTCTGTGCCTGGTGGGCAGGGTGGTGCATCCAGTGCAGGCGTAGACTGTTTGAAATCACTCATTAATATGTAGAATAGTTTTGTGATTTCTTATTTTCTAGATATTAGTTTTTACTTGTCAGTGCACACAGAAATCCATCAACATTTGACAAAGTCCCTCAGGGTGAGCCGGAGAACTTGCTTTTCATTTTCATTAATTCCAAAAGACCTGTTTACGAGAAAAATCATCAAACACATATTTGTATCAGTCAAGTAAGACACAGTTGAATACAAATAACTTCCTTTTGGAGGAGAAGTTTGAAATAATGGATTATAATTCATTTTTCAGAGGGATCAGTGTCATTTTAGGAGGATCCATGTGTGTGAGCTGATGTTCAGTGGGCAGGATGCTGCGAGCAGGTCTGATTATGTTCTCTGTATGGAGAACCCCTGTAAACCCGACTGCTAATCAGCACCATATGTCGGCCACTGGCCCTCATTCTCATCTTGTCATTTCAAGTGGCTCCTAGACATGGCTCCTGACATGCCCCAGATTCAGCCACAGCAACTAGCAGCCTGGCATGTGCTAATGAGAGAAGTGGTGGAAGCCGAAGAGTCTCATGTACTGCGGAGATGCACATGAGGACGGGCAGAGAAGCCAAAGGCTGAGCCACATGAACCTTTGGAGTGGGCCTCTTTACCTGGTGGTGGTGCTGCCTGTGTGCACCCATGGGACACCATGTGTGTGTCGGGTGTGACGACTGAGCACGGTTATAGCAGAATAAGTGCTGATTTTTGTCCCTAAATTCTTGAAAAGTGGACACATCAAGCTTTATTTCTCCACACTTTGGTGTCTTTCTTCTGGTTAAAAAATGAAGCTATATCCATCCTTAAAATGTTTCTCTTCATAGGTAGTACGACTGCCCACATGACAATTCTGAGCACAGGGTGGCCTCGGTCACTTCCTTGACAGTAACCGGATTCCAAAGCCTACGATAAACAGGAAAAGGTCAACTCGACACTGACACAGAGCAGTTGAGGACTTCCATCAGCTGGGCATCAAATCAGGTCTATCTAAATAACTAGCTTGATTATAATTTCTATAGCCTCTGGGGTCGTGGGGGTTAAACGTGTCGTCTTGCCATGGATCACTATTACACAGGAGAAAAACTGAACTGGGAAGCTTGAGGAGGGAATCGAGCCGAGGAGCGTCACCCACTCTTCGGTCTAAGGAGGCATCTGCTCCTATTTAACCCCAGGCCACAACAGCACTCTGGGTAATCAAAGTGACCACTGTGCTTTACTTATTGCCTTCGCGATGAAGGAGAACACATCACAGTCACACATGCGGGTAGCTATTCCCTCCACAGACGGCTGTTGTTTAGAGCAGATTATTACAGCTCATAGTACTCCAACACACTCCAACAACCTACAACAGCATGAGCCAAGAAGCCCCGACTGATAGCGCTGATAGAGCCTTCTGTCTACTCGCAGAGCAGTTAGCACCGAGTCCCAGACCGGGGTCGGCTGCACTGCTGTCATTCAAAGTGACTGCAGCTTAGTGTATCTGTCAGCTGACTGGTGTCTCATTGTTTTACATGCTTGCAGACTATGCCTGTGAGAGAGAGTGAGTGCAGGCCCCTCAGGCAAACATCATGTCAGCTAGCTTTGTTCTACAGGATGCCTCGACTCCCTCAGCTGCTGCTTGGCTCCTCTGCTAACTGGGGAAGTCAAGGAGATTAAATGGAACATCCTGAATCTCATACTTCCTAATGCTTTGTGACATCCACACTCTGCTGAGACTGTAGGCGTGCCTACACAAAGGAACAGCGACAAAACAAATAGTGCCTCCTTGAAAGAGACTATGCCACAAGACATGTGTACATTATTTGCACTGATGTAGTCTGACAGAAGTGGGAATTTTCACAATGCTACCTTCAATAAATTATGGAGAATGTTTTGAGTGGCAATAAGAGAGTTTGTCTAACGAATACCCTAATTAAAATACTTAGTTCTCAGGGCAAGATCATGCCGAATGTTTTACATAAAATATAAAATAATATACTAACAACTCAATTGAAAATACTGCCTTTATACGATGCATCGTCTTGTTTTTTACAGAGCAAGTAATAGTTTATTAATGAAGCACTTGATACTGTTGTATGAATTATTGAAGACAAGACAGTAGTCCCACGTCAGTCAGTCAGTCCAGTGAACCCAGGATTTCTGACATCAGGGAGTATGTCCCGAGAGAAGAAGTCCAGAGCCCAGCTTTGTTGGAGGCTGCAGTTGTAGCTTTTAGTTAGCAAGTAATTATGAAGCAGAATGATGTTGAGAAGTGAGGTATTCCGAGTGAAGCTTTGACCCTAATTTCCCATTTCTGCACTTCACCACATGTGCCAAAATTAGCCCAAAAACAGAAAAAAACATTACCCTAAAAACAACAACAAATCAAATGGTGCATAAGTACATGAGGAGGTTTGGGATATTGTGCGGGACACAAAGAAGGCAAGGGAGAGATGACAGTTAGATGCGGAAAATATAAATGTCTGAAACAGTCATTATTATTTCATACAAATGCCTTTTCTTTGCTTGAAAAATTTAAGCTGCAATGGCAGCACCAACGCAGCACATGTCAAAAGAAAGCCCAGGGACCGCAGATGATTTAAGTGGGAGAGGAGAGCATATGCAAAAACCACATGTGTAACAGCCATCAGTAAACAGTGAATATGTGGTAAACTTGGCAGAACACTGACATTTTTTTAGAGCACAGCCAGTGTGTTAAATAAAGAGAGGGCCCAGCTAGCTCCTTTCTTATGTCAGGCTGAGGCCGGGCCAACAGTGTGTGTGCAGTGCTCTGAATATCATGAACCATAACAAGATGTCAGAGACACTTCACAGTGCTGGTTTAGGGCCTTTACAGGATCAGTTGTGAATTATCTTATTTACTTGTCAGTGTGTTAAATGTTCAAGTTTGAAACAAGTAAATGGAAAGTAGAATACGAGTATGAATTCAGTGGTCATGACCTTCATTCATGACCACTGAATTCATCATCGCAAATAAATTCATTCTGTCTCTCTGGTACAACTCCTATTCACAAAGCAGGCAACTTTTACTCTTTACTGATCTTTACGTTTCATATTTCACGAGCTATAGGCTGCACCAAACAATCTATGTATCACCAGCTTTGAGTCTGACCCATTAAGAAACAAATTTAAATGCTGAGCTTTCTAGTTAACTTATTGATAAGATCTCAGTTTGCATATTGATCATAACCCACTGAACTACAAATGGTAGTTTAATTCAAAGCACACACTTTAAATCATGCATTATGCTAATGACAAAATGATGTTATTCCAAACAAGGAATTTCAACAAGCCTTCAAATTTTTAGTCTAGAGGTTTGAAACCCCACTGCCTAATTAGACATGCTTATTGGTGGACCAACGTTGCAGCATCATTCAGTCAACAACCAATAAACAAATTTTCATATATTGCTATATTCTTTAGTCATTAGTTCACAGGCCATCTGTACATGGAAATAAACAAGAAACCTTCCTCTTGCCTGTGTAGGATTCTAACAGTGGCTGAGCCTTTGATCTGTGGTCCTTGATCTGTTGGGCTCATGGTGTCATATCCCCCTGTGATGTGCTGGATTAATTAGGTGGAACGGGTATTTATCCCTTAAAATCATAATACTAATTTACCCAATGCAATGTGGTGTCTCTGTGGGTGGCAGCAGTGGGTCCAACTTCTATTAAAAACGCTTAGCCTTCACATCATCTGATGAGCTCCGACACTGAATGGATCGCAAGTCAGCAGAGAGTCAGCGCACAGGAATGCCAATTATTAACGAAGAAGCAATTATATCAATATCAAGAACAATGTGCAGCTGCTTGTTTCAGAGCATGCGCAGCACAAATGCTAACTTTTATCACCTAACAGAATATCAAAAATTAGGAAGCAATCACTTTCTAGAAATCTATGATCTATCGCATGGGGGACAGACAAAACAATCAGGCATGTTTAGGGGGCTGATATTTATGGCTGTCTGCTATTTGGTGCAGATCCAAATAAAAATCTGGATCTAGCAAATGTATATGGTTTCATAAGGGGACTGTAGAGCCTTGTCGGAGGTATGAGCTCTAATAAGGGGCTAGTTTGCAAAGTAGTCTTAAAATTTTAAATAGTTAAGTACAGAAATTGCAGGTAAACAGCTAGGACAGGGAGGGAGGGGGAGAGAGAGAGAGAGAGAGAGAGAGAGAGAGAGAGCACATCTGCAAACTGGACCTGCCAAACCTTACAATAAAATCTTTCCTTAGTTCTTTGTGTCCACACCAAAGATAGTGTACATTGTCAATCCCTGTGTACAATTCTGGAGTGTCGGGCCTCTGGTTCAACGGGGCTGAATGCAGCCCCTTCTTGTGCTGTGGTCTGTGAATGCTATCTCAGAGCAGCAGTGCCCAAAATGCTGCCTATTCCCACACCCAGCAAACGCCACCAGGGGATAAGGAAAACACAATTGATAGAAAGTGTATTCTTTTCCATAGGTTCCCAGCAGCATGTAGCTAACTGTTTCCGCTACCTTATCAAAGAACAAATGCCTTTGAAAACAGGGAAACAAAGCACCAGGCTGCATTATTGCCTGGTTTTCTTTGGGACAGGAATAATCTGGCTTTTGCATCACCCACTAAAACTAACCTCCACCTAAGATTCTTGTTGGCAGGGCCACGCAGGGAGCCAGCCACATGCTATCTGCTGTTGTCCGTCACACACAACACAGGACAGGCATGGGGCAATACCCCCATAATTACCTCTACAACCCAACTTTAATCTGTGTTGTTTGCAAGACTTTTCGGTGCCCACAATGAAGGCATATTCTATAGCAATCATAAATGATGCACTGTGAGGAATTGAGCAGTTCACTAACGATAGGTTAAGTATTATTTACCCGATGACCTTGTGATAGTTCATGCAACTCTTTTATCCCTTTTTTACACCAACAGTGAACACTTTCATTTCCTTGTTTAGCCCCACAGTAGAGTACCATCTACTGGCTATCTGTGGTACTGGATACACAACCAGTAGTCTCAACTCAACAAAGTGCATATTTCTTCTCCCTCTGGGTTTAGATAGTGGCCTCTTAAGGCAAACATGAGGAGAATGACCACAGCATTTGTACATTCAACATCGTCTTTAGAAATGTTTTTTTAAAAGTCAAACTTTGGCTTGTATACAACACAAATTTTGTGCATATTCAAAAATGTAACAAAATTAAAATGAATAAGACATTGAATTCTGAAAAAGTACTTTTTTTGATATGGAGTATTTGGAAAAATTAATTTAAATCATACACGTAATTCAGAAAAGTTACAATGTGTACAAATTGTAATTTATTATTTATTTATAACCAGCCATTGTTGGGTTAAAAACAAGACTCACTATAATGATCTTGCACAAGAAAATATCAATGTCGCAAAGTATCAAAGTACACCATAAACTTTCAGTTAACTAAAATTTTTACTTAAGGGAAAAAATACATCAACTTTGTAAGATGCCCCTGATATCACTGTTCAAATTAGATTAGCAAATATAATTATTGTTATATGCTTCATTCCTGAGAAACTTGTGCTCACTAACACTGAACCAGTGTTTTCATTCAAGTGTTTCTAAGTAATTTAAATGTTAATCCTGACATACCAGTAAATGCTGTTTATTATTAAGAAGAATGTCCTCTCAATAATTACTGCCATCGAGAGGGGACTTTGCCATGTGAAGCTGTAAAGCCTGTTTTCACTTTCACCTATTTTGCTGAATATGGAACACATACTAATAACACTTGTGTTGTCTGTTGTTGGATTGAGGAGGTGACAACCTGTTTCCAAAGCCTGGGAGGAAGATGTCACCGGCAGTAAAAGATGAATAGATCAGTAGAAGTGTCACTATCTTTCCTGCCTTATGACACACAGACCAATGATAATTACTCACAAGATGACAGCCACTATGAGAAAAGCTTAAACCTTGTCTGGCGGTTTTCAGGACTAAATGGATTTCAAATCAGATAAGAAATGAAGCATTACTGCCACTAATTAATTATACTTTCACTCATATTTCACCTTATTTCACACACTTGCCTTTAAAAAACATGCCAGACAAATTAGCTGAGTTTTAAAACGCAATGAAGCAAATAAAAAAAATCTGTACTTAAAATCTGAAGAAATGCCTCCAATTTCCAGCTCTCACACCCGACACTGATATGACACTGACTTCTCAACATGTAAGAGTTTAGTGCACCCTGTGAAAGAGAGGGGTTTGGTGAGTGAGCTGGTGGAGAGGTAGCCAGCCAGAGGAATATTGGGCAGAAACACACAAAGGACAAAATAAATTAAACAATGCTGTTCACAAAATAAAATGATGTACAAAATCAATAACCTCACTAAAGTATGAGAGGTTTCAGAATTCCAAATTCTTGTAAACTACTTGCAGTAAAAGTAAATTTCAGCAAACATCAGCCAATTATGCCTTTGAAGGAATAAAATCCCACTCTGGGTCATGATCACAGAAATATCTCTTTTTTGTGCACTACTTATTCATTCTGTTTAGATTTGTTGATTTGCTGAAGGAGGGCCATGAAAAATGCACTGACACTCTGCCATTGTGCCGCTGTACTGTTGTTGGTATCCACTGAGCCTCGGTGTGGGCTGCTCTGCATCCTCACTGCCCGAAGGCTGTTTTCCTAATCATATTAATGAGGGTGCGATGCTCCAACCTGTGCTGCAGAGCCGCTGCCTATGCTCAAGGAGCAGTCCTATTTGCACTGTACCTATACTAATCTGACAGCCTTGATCAAGGAACAGAAAATAAAACCCCTAAGGCCTCTATTGATCAACCTTGAGTCTTACTCTAACACTGTTGTGAGGGGCTGGTTAACTATTACAAATGTTAGTGTGTTCACTGAATTATTTCATCAGAAAAAGCATGCTGCATTAAGTATTTATTTTGAAGTAAACTATTTCAAAGGGGTGTCCATACCATATCATCCCTGTTGAGATCAGGGTCCAACAGCACAGTCTATTCTTTGTGTATATCTCCAGTTTGTGGCTGAGAGCGTGGAATCACAGTTAAGGAGGACATCAATAGCAGGAAGCGTCTACCAGTCTATTCGGCTCTGAGGTGGGCTCTTCAATGGAGCAGTCTCGGCCCTCAGCCTGCGTGATCATATAATTGCAATCTCTGGAAAATCAACAGGCTTTCATTATTTATGTCATTCAAAAAGATGGAGGCGAGAATCCTGCATTTCAGGTAAAATTGTCTGTAGGCTGCAGGGGCTCAGACACCAGCGGTCTCGAGGCAACAAACTTGTATTTATGACCTCCAGGCTCATTAATGGGAACCTGCAAAAGTTGAAAACAGCATCATAAAAAAGATAAAGGAGCCAAAAACAATAAAGCCAAGAATGTATTTGTTGTAAATAATCCGCAATAGAATTACCCGTGGAGACCTGGCTGCTCACTGATTTCCTAAATGTTTACTAATGGACTCTCTCTCTTAGCCATTCTATTACAGAGAATTGTTGAGTGTTGCCCTGGAGGCTTATCTCTCTCCCAGGGCCATAGGCCTGGTTAATGGATGACCCACTTGTTAGCTAATTGCCGTGGTGTCCCTGAACACAAAGGAAATGTTAAATTATGTTATGTGGCTGTTAGATAATGAGCTGGAGCAGCCATAAGACGTTCCTCTATTCTTTGAGTGTAGTACATACATACACTGTTACTGTTATTACCACCTTACAAACAGAGAGCGCATTTTCAAATTATTTTTCTACACCCAGGAGCCTGTTTAAAAAGATTGCACCACCTTTTTGTACCCATTCCTTTAGTCAAATGTAAACAATTTTTTAATGAATCATGAGTTTGTATTTGGACTCAGCGTTTTTCACTACAATCTTAGTAATCTTAGAAATACAAAAATACACTGAGTAGTCTGTACTCCACTTTCCCTCTCAAAAACAGAGTCCAGGCCACATCGTGCTGCGAGTCATCCAAACATGGGAGCTGACTTCACAAACAGGCAGTTATTAGATCCGTGCTCCGACAGCGTGCGCATGTAAATGGTGACCTCATAAAGAGGAAGGGTCACACAAACCTTAAACAGGGACCTATCTCACTGTCTCTAATGTCTCTGCTCTCTAGTAAAACCTCAGCAGACGAGGACCTCGTGTAGCCAGACGGCAGAGGAGGAGGAGCTCAGAAGTAATAGACTTGCAGCCACCTCACCTCAACAAAAGCAAACTGATTCAAACCAAATGGATGGCCTGCTAGTTAGAAGCCCGCATGAATGTACAAGTATGTAAAAATATCATTAAAAGTCCAGTGAAAGTTAATGTGTCAAGAAAAAAATTTCAACAATTCTCTGACTTGTTTTTTTGTTGATACTTCTGTTCAAAATCTAAAAATATTCCTTTATCTTGACCTGCCAGCTCTGCTACTCCTCTGAATGAAAAATGTAATCAGAAAACAGATGCAAACCCATATTAAAGTGAATGTGACTCAGTGAGGGAGCCCTGTGTGACTACATTTCAGGATCCCTGAAGTACAAACAGCTTCCTCACCTCTTGGACCTGACGCCAGGAGTGGAGAGGCCAAGCCTGGCCAAAGAGTCTCTTTCACCCTCCTCTGACGATTTGTTTTCACTGGAGGACACGCTGGAACACAGTGCCATGTTTGAATTCTACTGGCACTTTTTTCAAATACTAGCCACAGCCAACTGGAAAGGCCTGGCTGATGATTTTATTCAATATTTAACATCCTAGGGCAGAATCTCTGGCAGCGCAGGATAAACAGCCAGGACGGTGCTGGATACGAAATGAAATAAATAACTAAACGTCGCTTTCCTGAGATATCTCACAATTGAGACTTATACAAACCCCAGGAATTACATATTTCAAGCCCCTTTTCATGCCCATGGTTTTGTTACGGCTTTATCATCAGTATCAGCAGCCTGTGTTTATTCAACCCTCAATTACCAAAGGCTCAGCCGGCAGGCCTTTAATTGATTACTTTAATTGATTGGTTGGGGGGGTAACCATGGCTGAAAAGCAGTTTATCTTAATCAGTTGAGAGGAAATTTAGAGAGGGGCTTGATTTCCTCCAGCTGATCACCCCTGTGTGGCATGAAAGTGCAGAGATGGAGGAGGTGCATGAACATTTCAAGTTACACATCTAACACTAAGGATGGGATGAAAATCTACCAGATCTTTCCTCCCTCTGTCCAGACTGACAGGAAAAAACTTCCATTCTCCGAAGCTTTTCCCTATGATATCAAACCAGGTGGTCCAGCTGTATAAAACATATGTGTGTACAGAAACAATTGCATAGACCACTTCACAGAGACTCACTTCTAAACTTGAACATAGTGCTTGATATGTTAAAGTGTGTGAGAATTAGTTTTTGTCTTGTTAATTGTACACACACACCATCTTTTAAATAACTACATTTGTGTGATCACTTTATCTGCTCAGTTACTTTTTTTTATTTTAGTTTTAGTGTCTTTTTTTCTTTCCATTTTGCAAATGTATTGAATAAGTACAAGCAAATTCCCTTTTTTGCATTTTTCTCTTTCTATGAAATATAAAGCAGTCCAACTAGAGTGGTCAGTTCATTTGATTGTAGATATTAATAAAACAAAAGAGATATGACAGAAAATGATCTGCGTTTGCTCTACTTTTGTGAATTCTATGGATCGTTTCCCCTGAAGGTAAGCGACTTAAACTAATTTAAGAGATTTAATATAAATTTACAAATTTGTGGTTATTATTTATTTTTGAGCATTATTCTTTTTTATCTTTGAAATGTATGCACAGGTTAAGTTGCGGCTTGTTTGAAAGATTATGAACCACTTTTCCCACAGAGGTTTACATTCATACAGTAGTCAATGATCATAGACTAAACAATCAAATGTTCGACTCATTTTATCAATTTCAGTTTCATTATGTTGAGAATATGAGAATATTATGCGGCCATCAGCCAAACATCCAACTGAGTAGTCTTAGACAATGTCATGGATGCAATAGGTTATAAAGGTGGCGTTAAGCAATAAAGGTGAATGAACACAAGTGGCGTTTTGAATGACTTCATGTATTTGTGCCGTGCTGAGCAAATGAAGCCGCATTCAAAGCATCCATTCTGAGGAAGAGTTGCAGAGCAGGCAGAGGTCAGGCTCATCTAATATGCTACTCGCTAAGAAAACATAGATAAGCCAGCTTTCAGTTCTGGATGCGGCACAAGCTGTTTGACAGGTTGACTTTGTAATAAAGAAACGATCAGATGGGTGAATGATGAATGAGAGGGTGTTTAGCTGCCTTTCCATCTGAACTTTAATGTTCATTCACTGTG
The DNA here is from genome assembly GCF_022539355.2 of Hippoglossus stenolepis. Taxonomy (NCBI): domain Eukaryota; kingdom Metazoa; phylum Chordata; class Actinopteri; order Pleuronectiformes; family Pleuronectidae; genus Hippoglossus; species Hippoglossus stenolepis. The sequence goes on from NC_061483.1 coordinate 13,068,257, forward strand.
CTGCTCAAAGGCTTCCTGAAACCTTTAATGCAGAATGTTTTGTTACGTTACTCAATGCATGCAATGATCTTCTTTTACATGGATTTTCTTAAGTCCATTTAAAAATAACTATGGGAGTGGAAAAAGTTTTCTTCCTCAAACAACACAGACCGTTACCGTTTGGCCCCTGCTCTTTTGTCTGTAGTGTCAGCAGAACATGGAAGCGCTTGGACAAGATTTTCTAAACACATCCCAAAAATAATTACGCCTCGTCGTTCTCACTGTGACTGAACAGTAGCTGGGGGGATATCCTGCAAACCCAACAACCTGTCAGTGACAAGATGTCGCTGTTGCAAGGATTAGAGTTGTGAAACAGCAGGGGATTAACTGGAATCTTTCCTGTGGATGTGAATGGGTTGGAGTTTTTTTTCTCACTTCAGGATGGTTATGAAGAGGAGGTGTGGTAATAAGACCTATCATTTCTCTGTGGCTCTTCACAGCCAGGAGCAAAAATCCATAAAAAAAAGAAAAATGAAATCAAAAACGTATATTGGCCGTATCAGTGACCTTAAGTGTATGTCAAATGGAATCAGTTTTCATTTCATTGTTTAAGCTCTAAGAAAACAACATATCCACTTGTGCATGACATAGACCTTTTAAGAGACATATATGAAGTGCAGACTGTACAGATGGTCCAAAAAACCTCCTGTGTCTTACTATGCGTGTGGAATATCTAAGTGGTTTAGCAATGGTGAATAGTGGTATCACTGTGCTGGGTAAAGGACATTTTTGAGTGATTCAGACCATTTACTTAAGATAACCTATGACTTTGTTGTAAATTCAATGAGAATATCAACCTTCTCTAGATACTAAAAGCCCTCGCTGATCTCTGACTTTGTAGTATATGATAAATTGCTGATAGAAGGTATTTCTGTAAATAGATTAGAGAAAGACATTTCAGATAATGACAATAATGCTTCTCATTGCATGAAATAACCCTAATGGACAGTATTTATTGCTTAATTGCACTTAATTTAACCCTTCTTCCTCATGTATTTGTCTGGGGAGCTATTTACAACTTCAACTTGTCTGAAATTATGACAACACTGACCTTTGCTACGTATGACCACTCTGACCTGTCTGGCTTCATTCATGTCTACTTACTGTTTGCCCTTTGCCTGTTGGTAATTGGTCTCTGCCTGGCACTAATGGCCAATGGGTAGGAATGCTTTTCCCTGTGTCTGTTTGGAGGAAAATGACAAGAGGCCAGCGTGACCTTGTCGGGGAGGGAGCAGCTTTCCTCCTTCTGAGAGAGGCCACTCCACAAGACTCCCACTAGGCTCTGGTGTGTGTCAGCATCTGAAGCGCCACAACAGGCCAGCCAAACACAACCAAGGAGTTGCTGGGAGCCAAGAGTATGATGAACAATGTTTCCCATGGTCCTTTGCCCACGGTAGTTTATCTCAAGGTCCAGGTTAAAACTGGACAAGCAAGTTGAAATAAAGACTTAAGAATACTGATTTCAAAAAGGGATCAAACATTTAAGCTTAAGCAGTTGAAATTTGAACAAAGAGAACTTTAGAATATTTTCATTATCAAATAATTTGTTGTTAATATTTTGGTTATTTTACATGAAATGTGTGAAAATATTGGAAAATGGCCATTATGTTGTGAGAGTCCAAAACCAAAGGATATAAGTGCACCGATATAAACAAGACATTTTGAGAAGATGTTACCAGCAAATATTTGGTATTTGCTCAAGATTGAATAACTTAAACCATTATTTAAACAGCAAAATAGTTGTCAAAGGCAACTAATATTGTTTATGGCTCCAACTAGCCAGCAGTTATCCCTTTAGCTTTGTTTTTTCTTTCTTGGATTGATATAACAATTACTAACTTTCTAACAGAGGTCAACAGGAGTCAAAGATACATTTAAGATCCAGTTAAATGTTTGAAAATAAAATGTAGAACATATATTTACAGGATTTTAGTTTTTATCTGTGGAACTCAGATTCTTAATTGCATTACAAAACATTAAATATCTACTCTTACAGACTAAGACTTAAATAAATGACTGAAGAACAGAATATGTCCACGGCTGCTTTCACTGCTCAGTGATGTAGCTAAAGCCATGTTCATACAAGTGAGCAGATCACAGGTGGACAGTTCTAAGTATCAGAATAGCTCAGACCATTCTGTGGTAGTCTGGCCTGCAAATTACTATTATTTTATCAGTGTATTATGCTAATGTGTACATTAAAGGAGTGCCTTCTGAATTGATCTCCAGTTTGACCACGCTTGCTGTGCCTCAAAAATCCTAGTTGCATTATATCGTCAGACATAGGAAGAGCATCACTGCCAGTTAAAAAAAACAAAAACACGTGGAGATTCTAATATCATGTGTAACTGATGTACCTAAATCTGTCCACTTGTCTATTGGATCACCCAAGACGCATGTTAATAGCAGGTATGAACAGGGCCTGAGTTTGACCACTGGAACAGTTGGGCAGATTATAAGCTTTGTGTGGGAGCTCAGCCTCAGGGTTTTTGTTCGGAATTATCACGCTCAAAGCCTCTCTAAGCTCTCAGAGGATGTTTAAAACTGTGTGTGTGTTATCCGTTGATGTTTATACTTGCCCACAGGTTATAGGATTATTAATTTTAGGTTTCCAGTGACAAAAATGTTTATGTTTTTCATAGTATCTCTTCCTTTACCCGGCACATACGGAATGACAGAGACATGGACAGATGTACATATAAACACTTCCCTTGTTATTCTCTCCTCTCTACCTCATTCCATTCTGTCACTCCATCTCTGTGCCATCGCTGCGCTACTCTTCCCAGATAAATGTTTCATGAGACAGTCCCCATATCCTCTCCTGGAATAACGTCCTCTAGATATGTCCAAGAGATTATATGACACATCACTCAGTCACAGTTACCTCAGCCTGCACATCTCGTGGTCTAACACAAGTGCATCTTCAACAGAACCAAGACAGGAGGGGGGGGAAACAGAGGAGAAGCATATTTTATTATCCAAAACTGACTGTCAAAAGGAGTCTGCAGTCAAAGAATTATCAAAGGATTTATCCTTTTCAGATGTGAAGGTCTAAAGTGGGTCACACGCTACTTTAACTGTAATATCACAGTAAATATTCACAAGCTTATCATTATTTAATCATCCCCTAATGGAAAAGATCCCCACCCCAAATATAGACCCACCTCCAAACTTAATAATTTTCAAATACGTTAACAAGCTGTAAATGTAAACTTCATGTAGCTGTCCTGCCTCTCACCTCAGCTGAAGCATTCATTTATCTAATGCCGTACATGTTAAAGAGCAACTGAGCAATCCTTTGTTGAGGAAAGATTTTACTTTAATTCACTTGTAAACTACCTAAGAATACATATCAAAATATTTGGAACGGGAAAATGTTATCAAATTAATGTACATATTCGTTCAATAAAATTGACACTTCAGAAAAGCAATTCATTTTAATATTTCTATTGCACATAATCACATTTAACGAGATGTACAGTATATACTATGAAATTCAGTTACGTAATTTTCTTGTTTTGTAACAGTTTTTGTATTTAGCATTTTGTCATGTTTATTGTGTCACATGTTTCTCCACATTGATGATGGCTTTGATCTAGTTTAATTTTATCCACACCATCGTCATCTCCCTGCCGATTTGATTAGCTGAGTTTTGTTTTCATCATTTCATTCATCATATGCTTAATTCACTTATAGAACAAGGAGCCATATATATGTGTGTGTGTGTGTGTATGCAGAGAGGGCATGCCACTCATGTAAGGTAATAATATATGCTTGCATAAAGATGAGTTGTGTTAACCGTGTGAACCTTGGCTCTGTGTTAAGAGCCCTGCTGTTAATCAGTGGTAAATTATACTGTCCGGCCTGCCATGGTCATTTGTCAGCACATATTGATGCCTGCTGACAACAGCGGAGGTACTGTAAGAACACTGTTGCTTATGGCTTACGCTGCATTTTTCATATAAAAGAGGTCCAACCACTGTATAAAGGCTTTTAAAAAAGCCTTCATTATTCTTGTAGACAATTCTCCTGAAATTGTCCAGGGAAGCTGCATGTGAGAATGCAAAAGTCTGAGTCAGTAGCTCAGATACTCTCGTGCCGGTCCCCCAAGAAGATGCAGAAGAAGATGTCAACTTTGAAAGACAATGAGATTTGAGAGCCTTTGGCGATAAGGGTCAACATCAGTGTAGATGTGCTGTAAACAAAAACATGTACTTTCTGCAGCGGAATTTATACGTTATGTCCTGCATCCTTAATTTTTCCAGAGATTGTCCTGACGTTATGAACTCATCTCACCCAGAGAATCACCTGCTGCGTTCTTCATATGTGAAAGGTAAAGTCTGGACCCAATTGTGTGCACATTTTCCCGGTTCATGTAAAAAAAAAAAAGGCTTTATAAATGGTGCCTCTGTCAGTCAAATGATATGCTAAAGCAACATTTGTATTCTGCTCACCTTTCAGGACCTTGGGGCAAATCTGTCATCACTTTATCATCTAAAGATACACAGGTTTTATTCAAGCTCGCCTCCTCCAAACGTACTGTACAATATTCTTTTCAATACACAGGTCTCTTTATTTTACAGGTTTCTCTACAGTGTTCTATTTTCAAGTCCAGTTCTGAAATTTTAATGCAACGTAACTTCATTGCATTCAGAGTGAGATCAAAGTGTTCAGTTCTGTTTGATGTATCCTCTATTTGAAGTTTTTCCCAAAGACAGAGAGTGTAAAACAAAAGTTTACATATTCTTGTCTTTGTGGGAGCAACCTCTGCTGCACAGTATATTGATCCCGCATTGAGAAAAAAGAGAAAGTAGAAAGACTTGGGGTTTTTGTTTGAATCGTGTTGTTGCATTGTCAATACAAGGCCAGCAGCCTATTCCTGGCTATGCGTGTTGGAGCTGAACTCAAGCCAGGAAAAAAGAAATAGAGACTGAAAGGCCAGTCAGGTTTGTATGGTATCAATCTAAAAAAGGTGGACATGAGAAACCGGTGACGGGGCCTGTCCCGATGTACAACCACAACCCGGGTAAAGTATCACCCACTGACAGTGACTGACAGATGGAAGAAGCAGTGTTGTTGCAATGCTGAATTGCTGGTACCCAGCACACAGGGGGTGTGATTAGGAGCTGTCAAAGCCACATGAGGTAGTTGACAATGACATCACTCACAGCCAAAGAGTGGGAAACACTGCTGATATGTATTCATTGAGAAACTTCAACCACCTTTAGAAAGCAACGTGTGCGATGTTGTGTGTAAAGAGGCAGAGACCTTACTGTGATTTCTGAGCAGATGCAAGTTTCAAAGAATGTGCAATAATAATTATTATAATTCCCTTTAATATAAATTAATCTGCGCTTTTGTTTTCTCAAGTTAATTCAAAGTCAAACCTTTATTGCAACAAGCAAAGTGAGTTTATGTGCAGCTCAGTGGCTGAGTTACTACTGCAGTGTCACAATGTCATATTTTGTTGATCTCAGTCAAACATCTGTACGTGGCAGTTACTGCTTTACAGCCCAGTAAATAACTTTGCAGTTATTTATAGCAGTAATATGTCAGTCATTAATCTTGAAGTATATTTTTTAACTATATGTTGACAATATCATATTTCAACCCTGTTGCAGCGATGAACCACCAGTGTTTCAGATCTGTGAAATCTAAGACTAAAGGATAAATCCGTTTCAGAAAAAGAGGTCAAAGGCCAAAGGGATGATTTGTTACAGAGCAACAACAAAACTTTGTTTATTTTTTCTTTGAGTGTGTGTTTGTGTGTGTGTGTGTATATATTCAGTAAAAGTAAAACAACCACATTATCATATTAAAACAATATAAGAGCATGGACTAAAGCCTATGGTGTGCAAGTGCATATATGGTTTGTCTAAATCCATTTTTATCATTAATCGGCAGAAGAAAATGTTGCTGTGCAAGATTCATGTTGAAGAGGGTTGAGTTCGTGGTGTAACATGCAATAAACCTATCAGTGTGCCATCCCCCACCCTGTTTAAAAGTCAGGTGTGCTTATACCTTGGTGTGTTATCATTGCAAGGGGGGATTTGCCAGGTAGAAACAGAAAACAAGTGTATAGGCATTGTGCATGCACCTATGTCAGCACATAGTAATATCTTGATCATATTTGCTCAAAATAACAATAAGTGAAATAATTGGGCACTGATTTCATTGACCAGATTTTTACCTCAGGACAATAATCAGTGAACAAGACCAGTGAAGCCATGGGTGCCAAGATGGGTGTAAGTGCATTGCTATTTAAACAACTTGGGTAGTGGATGCATAAATTAAATTGCATCAGTCTAAGGCTTGCAAAGATACTGCATTGCTCTTGGCCGAGCTTTGTGCTGCTTCTAAGAAAGGGCACCCTGTGTCAGTCAACGTGTTACTAAAACTGATAAATTGTACAGATAATCTGTCAACCCAACTATGTTTTTAAAGAATCAACTGGATAACTACAAGCAGAGAACAGCATGACGACAAGAGAAAAACTGTATGAGCTGTCCCAACTAAAACATTTGAGGTGTCCAGGTAGGGCCAGGTACAGCAGGGGCTGACTTGTTATCTGTGCTTTGTTATAAAGCCAATGTTATAAAGCCAATGTCTCTGGAAGATTGCAGCACTGTAAAAAATGTATTATCAATTACCATGCAATCGGGTTCTGTGGAGTGTATAAAAATCCAATCAAGGACTAGTTGACACTGATTTGGCCTCAATATGTGAAGAGAAAAAGACTCTGAAAGATGGTTCATTGTTTGGGTATGGATGTCAGGTCTTCAGTCACACATGCCAGAGAATTACGTGATAGCTTCATTAGGATGCACGAGAAAGACGTCAGTAAATAGGGTCAGAAATTGTAGAAGAAAGTGTACATTTGATGCCTGTGATGCTTGTGCTTGTCCGCTTGTCCCCTTAGAGAGAATGATCACAATCAATACAACTGATCGACTTAATCCTATGATGAAACTTGCGTGTTCTTTTCGAGGATTACAATGCCCCCAACCATAGGGAATGCATGGAACAGACTTTTTTCGGTATTGACTTTAATTGATAAGCTATTTGCCTCAATGTATGAAAGAGACTTGTTCCATACTTAGCTTTTGGACTTCCCAGCCATAGGAATATACATTTACAGCATAGTAATGAAACATGTTGTTGTACAGAGGTAAACATAGAACAACATAGAATGTATTTGAAAAGAGCAGCACCACAGATTGGTACTTGTGTCACCATCATCATCAAAACACCAAAGGAGGTCATTTCTCATGGAAAATGATTTTGCTTCTTACCAGTGGAGATTTAGAAACTTATCAAGGCTCATGGAGAATCTTACAAAAATATTTTATGAACAAATATAAATCAATTCCAAATACAAATGTGGTGACATACAAGTAAATACTGGTCCAATGATTAAGTTATTCTTCTCTTATCTACTAAACATGGGAATATTTTACATGGTTTATTGATCATAGTTTGTCTGCTATTCCCCTTCAGTGCTTCCAAAATTCCTCTGGGTACCAACATGCAAACTCAACATGTCAGAAGATCTGATGTGTGAGACAGATTTGAGGTTTTCTATTGTAAAATCATAGCAGCAATGATTACTGCAGCATATTGTATGTGCTGTGTGTATGCCTGATGAGGAACACTGATGTGGAGTCTTTATCACAAGTCCCTCTGAGGTTGTTCCCAAACATCATGACGTGTAAATGCGTGTGAAACTATAATCTGTTGCCCTCCTTCCAGTCTCTTCCCTCGCTTGCACTCACAGAACATAATGGGTGAAAAGAATAAATAAAAAAACAATAAACGGGTATGTTCTCAATAAGTAGCAGAGGAACTACATTGTTGTTGAGCCACATGCAAATGTCGGTATTATGAGCCATTCTTTCTCGTTCCTGCAATTCTGAACAGAAAGGTTCAAGATGATGACTCCTCAGCAATAATTAAGCTGATGGCCTATTATGCAGCACTGCAAATCAAATATGTGTAGTATTTGGCGGTAGCTGAAGAGGGACGCGTTGGCATGAGGCCAGCGTGTACCGCCGTACAAATGAACAGATGCAGGTGCATCACAACTTCCTGTGCCTGTGGGTAATAAACTGATCAGCAACAATGGCAGCCACCTCCTTCAGAATAACTGAAGGAGATGGCTCGCTTTGTGAAGCAGGTGGAATCTAAACTTCGATGTGTTGAAGTTTATGTACAAGTTTTTTTCTGAAAGTACTGGAGCATGCATGACCTTTTCTTTTATGTAAACTTAAGACTTTTCTGTATCTCTATCGCTCTGATGTATATACTGACATTTTGCAGAATTTGTGTCCTAAAAAGAGGGTCAATGTGATTTCTGATTGTAATTTTTACTTTAAATATTTCACTTGGAAATAGCTATATGAATAAATGTATAAGTATTATTTTTTGCGCATTTTCTGAAATATTGTGTCTCATCTCATTTGATTAGCTACATTCAGACTTGTTTTTAAGGAGGATAAAATCTTGCTGCTACTTTTATGTTGCTGTGATATTGTCAACTTTTGCGGTGTTTACTATTAATGCAGTTGTTTGTTTGCCACAGTTTTGTTTATCCCTTGAATTCCAGTATATTTCCAGGCTATTGGATGTTGTTTAGTTGTCATCAAAAGGAGCCTATCTATGAAAGTTCTTCTGTTTTGAAGGAGAACTGAATTCCAGCATTAAAAATTAAATGGTATATTGCAAAACATCACTTCTTAGATTTGGGGCAAGTGTTGGAGCAGATGTTCCTCCAGTGATCTGTAAATAAGTGGAATTGTAGATAAAGACACTGAGGAGGCTGTAAGATATTCAGGAAGCAGCCCAGCCCTGCTTCAAATCCACTCAGAGAAAATAGTGCAAAAGCAGTCAAAAACTGTTAAAGCGTATTTGATTCTAGCATCTTGTTTTAGTTCTTCTTCCTCTCCCTTTCTCCTCAGACCCTCTCTCATTTTCTGCTTGAACTGGGAGTGGGGGATAGGAAAAAAGACCTTGAAGAAGGCTGCGAGATTACATTAATCGTTGGTGGGAGGAAAAATATCACTAAAGTATGCATAAGTGTAAAAGAAATGAAAACAAACAAACATATATTAGAGAAAATCTTGAATTGCCAGTGGAACATGTCTGAGTAGAACTGGATGCTTTGTGGGTTAGATCTCCTCTCGCTGTGGTGCATGTGTGGAGGGAGAGTGCTGCCCTCGGCGTGGCTCACATTTAATGAAATATATAACAATTGTTCCTCAATCAGAACAAGTGCTTGTTTAAAATGCAAATGCGCTCTTGTCTGTGACATGCTGTAATTAGACAGAACAATGCTGTATTATTTCTGTGATCTTTCTCAGTGCTCATCAAGGGCTTTGAGAATGGGACAATGATTGACCACCTGGTCCTGCTACTGTAGCTAAATTTATTAAACAAGCTCTCTTTAGAAAATCAATGCACAATTGTATGAGTTGTACAGGGTCAGGCTTATCCTTCATGAGAAGACGTAATTAGCCTGACCTGTGACTTGCAAATGCTTAGGATTGTTCTGCACTGTTACTTGAACCATTTTCTGAAGCTGTATGAAATGTTTTAGAAGTATTTAATGAGACTTTTCATCATTACTTATGAATAATAATGCACATGTCTGTTTTTTTGAAGCATCTGAATCCATCTCTGCAGGTTTCATCAAATTAAATTCAAGGCTTTTTTGAAAAACATACTGGATGAAATGTAAGATGTTAAGAAGGACACATATGAAGCAATATCAGAGTCCCAGATCTGTTTTGTCTTCAGCATAATTGAAGATAAGGGGGAGTAGAGAATATCCCTCGAAACACCACGTTATCTCCCAAACTAACGGCAGAGACGTAATCTTTATCAGCCAAGCAGAGAGTACTGCGATCAATTCTGACCAGGGTGTTTGTAGACTGAGTTGTCAGGTCCACGTTGGTCTTGTTTGTGGTTTAATTACATTGTGCTGGTGTCTGTATCATTGAGGGAGAACTACAACACAGGGAGACATTACAAATTAAGCATGCTGCCACATTTTTAGATTATTAGATTTTAACATAATTAAGATCTACCTTAACATAGTTTATACCTAGCGTATAATATTTTAATGTATTTTTAGTGAAATTTTTGTTATACATTTTCCTTCAAAATTAAAATTAAAATCCCTCCTGCTATAGTGGCCTCTTTTTACAGTAGCACAAGAGAAATAGAGCTGGATTTGTATTACACTGTGTAATTTGATACCTGTTTGCTATGTTATAGCAGAACTTACTGCGCAGAAATTAATGTTTTGTTGCAATGAAAAACATCTCGATAAAAGGAAATGGTATATTTACCAATCAAAAGCCAACGGGCAAAGCTGCAGGAAAATCTCTCTGTCTACTTATCCAATAAGTTGTGATTAACAAAACCGGCTGTTTCTCAGAAGAATGGCACTTGGAGAAATGAACCCTGCCTCGTCTCTCGAGTCAGTTTATAATTATTATTATATTGTGTCTTAATTGAACTTCATCGTGGTGCTCTCAACAGCACAGCTCCATGACCACAGACGCCTGATATATTCAGCTCATTCTGCTGCTTGGATAAATTAATTGGATTAAAGATTTTATTATCAGTTCCTTTGTGCATCCATGCTTGAATCTTTGCCGTAAACACATTGGCATAAATAGAAACATATGTTACCGACTCCCTACCCCCCCAATGAACACACACGCATCACACGCACACATCAGACAGCAGACTTAATAAAAGACAAAGGACACCCACAACTCTTGTGCATACTTGTGGTATTCACACCACCAACCACAGGGCCCTCACAGTTGTTATAAACTTTTTTTTAACTTTTTACATGTAAACTGATTATTTTATTAGAATAATTCACATTGGTACATTATACATCTGAGAGAAACCTCTGTATCAGAGCTAACACATGTTGTACGATGAGTGTCTTCCTTATCACACTTCAAAGACAGGACAAGTTGTGAACGATGATAGTTTTTTGTACGTGTATGTATGTGTGTGTGTGTGTGTGTGTGTGTGTGTGTGTGTGTGTGTGTGTGTGTGTGTGTGTGTGTGTGTGTGTGTGTGTGGGGAGGGGCTGCTTGTGACTGGAACAAGGGTGTCAGGAGCAGATGCAAATGAGCAGAGTGCAGCAGTGTAAAAACCAAATCAGAGAAAACGAGGGGGAGAGGAAGTGAGAGAGGATGAGGGAGTGTGTGGAGTTCACAGCCTGGGCTACTTTCACACCTGCAGCCACTGAGCTTGTTTTACACTCTAATACACGCGCACACACACACGCACACACACACACTCACACACATACAGTACACACTCTCCTTCTCTCTCTGTCACACACACCGGATGACAACCTCATGACACGGCAACAACACACCACAGCACGCCACTTCTGTATCCACTCAATCACAGTCTTGCTAATCACATGCAAATTAATATCCCGTTGTCCTCAGGTCACATCCATCACGTTAACAACAACACCCACCACTTTGCTCGACTTCCTCACTATTCCTACAATAATCCAGAAGAAGTACGACGGCTCTGAAGCTGCGTGCACGGGATCCAACGACTACTTCTGTCCAGCCTTGAAAGGTTTCCTTTTGGCATCGCAGCACTACTGATCCAACACTTCAGCAAATGACCAAAATTAGTGCATATTTTCTAATTTGAAATTATTCATCAGAGCCTATATTTCCTACTGCTCACATAACATACTTGTTTTTAATCATGATGTTTGGGTTTTATGTCCTGTGGGGTGGAAATTTTGTGCATCTTTTTTAATGTAATAAGTGCAGGAAAACGAACTGCCATCTGCTTTTCTATTTGCTGAACACTCCGGGAAAAAAAAATCTGTCCTCAAAATTCAGGGATTAGATTGCTCCAGAGCATAATTCAGACATATCTTTTTGATCCTAGATTGGAATTTGATTGAAATTGTAAGCATAATGTGTACCTTTGAATTAAAGCAATTATTATTCCTTTGTGTGTGACATCAAAACTACCTCCGAGTGAATTGACAGTGTTCCTGTAAGCTTCAGGAAAATGATTGATGCGCTTGAGTTCGTCACAGTGACTTGCATCACAGTCTTTGAGATTTAATTTCATTTGAATACATCCATAATCATTATCGCCACTTTGAAAGGAAGCTATTACAACCATTTGCTGAGACTTCAAAATGTTTTACAACAGGCCTGAAACATCAAATACGAGTATAGCTGAATAGTCTTTAAATGCACTCATTAAGGCAATTGAATAATGTTGTGGTGTAGTGATCAGAAAGCAGCTTGTGTTCAACGACGGGTTAAATTAGGAGGTGTGCTACCTTGAATACAGATTCCTCTTTAGTTTCTTGTGTGCTTTGTTTTGCCACATGTAGCACATTATTAAAAACACTTGAATAAGGTTTCTCCAGGAACTTTATCAGAGGACGTCTGAGGGTTATTGACAGTGATAAAGACAGTGTTCTATATCATGAGAGACTCATAATCTGATTCATATCCAAGCAAATCAAAAGCCTTATAAGTTTTGTTGAAATGTGAGACTGATTAGAAATTTAATAATAATAAATATTTAGATATTCATGAATCAAATTTCTCATCCTTGACAATCCTGTGTGTGCAGCAGGTATAATGCAAACCTGGAATTTGGACTATAAGCTTATAATATACAAATATTCTACTTATTCAGTCAACTAGTATTTGTATGAAAATGTTTTTTTTCCTAAGTGAAATGGTCACTTTCTAAATGTACAATTTCTTTTGAAATGTTGTGCTAATTAGATATTTTTGACCATACAGTACAAGTTAAGACAGATCAGCACACATGGACAAGAATAATCAATGCATAACTATAATGTTCTAGTAAATAATGAGTTTAAAATGAGTAATCAAATATTGAAAGTGACCATGGTTTTCATTATATTTTTTATGTCAAACTGTTTTCCTCTTTTGAAATAGTGAGTATAATATAACCTTTTTAGAGGTGTCACAATTAGACTTTTACTTGAATCATAAAGCAAAAATAGTTCTTAGTTTATTTTAATCATTTATATAATTATTTTAAGTAATTATTATTTGCAGGTCATTTTCAAACAAAAATCCAATCATCCCTGGTATCATCTTATGTCTAAGTACTTGTGTTCAAATTGGATGTTTTATCAGACCAGGCTAAAATAAAACATCATCATCTAAGGCTGTAGAGAAAAAAAATCATCGAGCTGATTTAGTAAAGAGAAAATTATTACGTTAAAAAAACATTTTTGACATGATACATGTAAGGCCTCAGTAGTTTTGACTATTGTAAAACCTCCCGATGCAGTAGAAATTAGCTCAGAGTTGTGAATGAGTAACACTCACCGCTTGCCTCAGTCCCCACCAAAGGGAGGTTCTTGAGCAAGACAACACCCACTGCTCTCATAAAGGTGCTCAGTGGTCAGCAGTACAAGACTGGGGCTGTGTAGTGCACCTCCCTGAACCTACCCTCAGTAAATAAACTGATCTGTAACCTAATAAAAAACATCCTGTTTATATCTTAATACCCCGTGTGTATCTGTAAAAGGCTGCAACTGACTGATATTTTTGAAATAACCTTTCCAATCTAACTGTGTATTTCAGGGGGGAAAAAGAGAAAGAAAAAAATGATACCCTTATATCCTCACAGACCCTTTCACCCTCAAGGATTATTTCCTTTACAAATGATTTCTCAGGTACAACATGTGGAGATGACCCACCCTGGCTGTGAACCTTCTCTGACCTCCAGCAGTAGCTGCAGATATACCTCATCATGTAAAGCGACAGAAAGTTTCTCATAAGTTTAGCAGTAAACTGAAGATGCTATTCATTAGAACACAAGAAATATCTGACCATTAACCTTTTTCATGTATACACACACACATATATAGCCTATATATATGGTACAGTAATTGTACCCTTTCAGCCTAGTGAAAAATCATATAGTTGTGGAGTTTTTCCAGAATGTATACACTATATTGATATTCAGGCAGGAATAGAATTCAATATGTCATTCCCAAACATTTCCTCCAGAGAATCACTCCTTTCTCTATAATTTCCATAGAAATTTTGTGTGCAAATGCGGTAATAGACACATTTATAACATCAAAAGGATTCAATTTTCTTTTCAATCACATAACAGTATGAATAGCTTTTTCCATTGAATCTAACAACGAGAAGCCATTACCACATGCTAAAGGATGGGTTGTCGCCACTTGCTTTTATGAAAGTGTGTCAAACAATTTTTCATGTCTCACATTTGTTCTAACCAAACGGGGCCTGTCAAACAGGTTTATTTCTAATTTGTCAGGCAGGTCATTTTTATTTTCAACTGGTGTGTGCAATCATCAGTGATGTATACATACACTGTACATATACATCTCTTAATGCAGTGTTTTATTTTAGTCTCTTTAATACATTAACTCCTCTCCTAGAGATTACACAAAGTACTGTGATGACAACTGGAATCAGCTAATTGCAGCTGGTAAATTATTTGGAAATGATGACATGCAGAGCGAGAATGTGATTGCTACACACTGAGCATTTCGCTGGCTGGGGATGTGGCCAGTGTTCAAATAGATGGGTGATAAAAGCAAATATTTTCACCTCAATCGTGTAATGGCTCCGTTTGGAGCACTTTGTAGAAAAGGTTTGCAGCAAATGGCTGGAAAGGAGTGAGTTCCTCATCTTTCAACCATATTGTAGCTGGACCATTCTGCTCAGGCTTTTTGTGCTGCTGCACACGAATCAATTCACAAAAGAATGTAAGTGTATGATCAACACATAAAAAAGAAAGGATAGGAAAAATGTTTATAAACTGCAGACTCAAATGTTACACTATGAACTCAATCTTAATCTAATGTTGCTAATATTGTAATTATGAAAAGCATAAGTTACCATTTCAGTCATAATCTTTTTCCAATTTTCTGTTACATTCAATAAAATGAAATACCTTGTAAAATCACCACTTATTCTTTTCTAGTACTATTATTTAATGATTCAACAGAAGGGTTTTAAATGTAATTATTGATGAGGTTTTCATCTTCATTCATGTAGTAATTTATGCATATATTCATTTGTCACCACCACCACATTAAATCAAATGTGTTTCATTGCCTTTTTTATTCTATTAAAAATGTAATTAAAAGATTCAAAGAAAATAAAACAAGTCCTGTCAACACTTATTTCCAGTATTTTGTTGGTTTACTCTAATCTATATCAAACAAACACCTTTTCTTTCAAGCAGCAATTAATTCATCAAAATTTAACATTTCTTAATTTGGACAATAAGTGTGCATCAACATTACAAACATGGTCACACTATGTCTCAGCATGTGTTGAAGGATTTACTGGAGCCATACAAACCAATTTGATATGTGACAAGCTCCTATCATTCAAATAAACACTCTCCGGAACACATTTTTCTTAAAATTAATTTAGTTTTCACTGACATTTAATTTGTTTTACTCTCTGTTAAGTATAAGAGGTGGAAACTTAACTGAAAACTTAGTGTATTATGGGATGTCAGCCAGCTTTTCATATCATCCACAATAAGTGTTGGTTATGGGGTTCAGCAACACAGTAGCAAACACCAAGCCTCAGTGATCAAGGTTTGCAGCAGCAGTGAACCGGCTGAAAATTAACAGTTTTTGCAGATGGGAAACTTTGGGGGTTTTATGTTTAGTGACGTTTCTACATTTTACAGGGACAATGCATATTGATCAGCATCACTAAAAATGAGCCAGTGTAAGTTTCACATGTTGTCCCTCTGCACTAAAAGGCACATGCTTTAGAATTTAGAATAACAGTATAAGGTAGGGCCCAGCGATATGGCCAAAAATGTTATCAAGATAAAAATGTTTATATTAGTTGATAGTTAATATCCCAATAAATGTCACATCATTGTTTCTTCAAGATTCATGTTTACGGACTGATTTTTGCTCTTGAGTGAAGGTTTTGGTTTTAAACTTCTTTATGCACAGCAAAGCATTTTACAAATCTTGCACAATGCATAAGCCTTATATCAATATATTGATATATACTTCTGTTGTATTGATGCAATTTATGTTGTGACATTGTGGTCATTCTATGGCCCAGCCTTGATGTGAGATTTCTCTAACATTAGGTAATTGTCAGAAGGGACAACAGGACCATGCCATTATAAAGTGGCATGGTGAAGACTGCCTTCAAGTTAGTTGAGCTCTTAATGATTCTAGTCAAAATATAATTTATTTAGGATCGCAATCATCTAATCTATCTGTATATGAACATTTAAAAAAGTGGCAGGAGTACACATGGATCACCTGTTCCATGTATATTCAGTGTATGTGTCAGGGGGATAAGCTTGGGGACCCTGTCAGCTTCTGTCATGTTACTCCACTTCCAGCTAATAAAACAGCTGTAGATTTAAAAATCTAACTTTGATTTTAGGATAAGCGTGCATATACAATATATAGCCTCTTATATTTCTTAGTGTTAAATTGGCAATATTCGATGTGGATATTTATTCCAAGGCTCAAAACATGTCCATATCCATGAGTATGGATTCTATGAATTCCACAGAGAATTGGTTGGATAAGGGAATATCATTGTATCCCAATTATACAGTTGGAGCCAATTTACTCATTTATTTATGCGTCCCAGTGTGGCTCAGATACAAAGTCTGCTTTATCCCCAGCAGACGCCTCTGCTTAGATATTATTCTTGACTATTCTTTTTTTTCGATCAAACAACTCAATGAATAAGAAAAAATGTGTAAGTGCATTGATGTAGTGCAACACAACCTAAAGACAGCCTGTGATTGAATTTATAGATGTTTTATGTGAGCAATGAGGTTTTCATAATAGCATGAAACATCTCAATATCCAGGCACAAAGCTGAGGGACTTGAGCCCTCCAACTGAAGAATGCTACCACTATCTGCTGAGAGCCAATCTGAGAAACAGCTGCACTTGATCAGCGATCAGACTTAAAAGCAACTATATCCTTTTTGAAAGATAAAGCTTGCAGATGGTAATGAATTAAGAGTGTAACAGAGGGAAATACCGAGAGCATTACCAGCACAGTGCTCCATGTTGTTTTACATGTTTAATCAAATGTCACTGAAATGACAGTGAAGCCAATAAGAAATGCAGGCTGATGCAAACAGAAACCAGTGACATTGTTCTATCTGTTATATTGTTGTACGTTTGTTTTGCATTATAGGGTGATAACAAATGTTTATTTATTTTAGTTACATTTTCCCCATTTTCCATGACAAGGTTTACGGTTTTGCTACAGGAAATGTGTCCTTTCCAAGCTCCTTTGGTTCGTTCTGCCCCGTGGGACAGGCTTCCTGGAGCTGAGGGGAGACATGAATGCCATTGCACCTGACAGCATGTTGACTTTAATTCTCATTGTAGTGACAGGGGAGGTACTTCAGAGTGGATAATTGTATCTTAGGTCTCCTGCATGCAGCTTATTACTGATTCATAGAGAACAGAATGAACTCCTTGTAAAACGTATAAAAATGCATTTAAGTGTCCATTCTCCTTTCCTAAAATCGCAGCTGCAGCTTTCTGCTTTTGTCACTTCCAGTCCTGCGCTCTGCCAGCTCAGCTTTTAAGGCTCTGGCAGGCAGGATGGAGCTTATATTTAACAAAGCTGACAGGCTGGACAGTAATGCAGTTGTCTGGGCTTTTATTTCTTACTTGGGATTGGATTTTGAAAAGCAACAGCACACTATAATGAAGTGCTTTCCGATGGGCTTCATATTAAAGTTGAAATGCAGCAGTGCAAAACCTGCTGCAACAAGACATACAGTAAAAGCCTGTCTTCCTCGTCTGAAAGAGATCGCCAGGTAAAAACTGAATATGGACCAACTTTGAGAAAGTTTTGGCAAAATGTGGTTCTACAATATTGTACCTACTTTAGCAGGAACTACCACGAAGGTGGTTTTGAGTATTTTTGCAGGTGTCTGTCTGTCCATCCGTCTGTCCACAGATTTTCTCATAACAGTGCATGATGTATGATTTAATTTCATCACAAACCAAATGTACCCAAAATAGTTTCTGTTCTTTTAAAGCACAGAACTTTAATTTGTGAAACACGGTCTTAAATTGACAGACTTATCAACCTCTTGGCTTGCATCAGAAATGCAGGAAGGTCCTTTCCTCCGGATAACATTAACACAATAGTATGTCAATTTACTTCATAGTTATCCTGGGCGATAGGACCAAAAATGTTACCACTGAAAAGTTTGTCAATATCAAATAATTATTTTGAAGTTGCTCTTGATTGAAAGTTGAAGAAACTAGAAGGTGAATTTTCACAGTGCGTGCACAATGCACAAGCGTTATACTAATAAAATGTATTGGGTATTAATTATATTGCTATCTCAGAAAATCATATTGCAATAAAAATTGTTATAATTTCATCAACAAGCTCTGCTACAGAGATACTTTTTGTTATGGTTTTAGGAATTAGATCTGTTACAGCTTTTGTAATTCCAAACATGATGATTCTATTTTTATAAAGATCATTTAAATGCCAGATACCATTGCCTGTAACTTCTGGTCAGCATTGTAATTTGTTGTATGTGAGCTACTGGTGCCAAACAGCTTTGAAATTACATCAAAATGGCTTTTCAGTCAAATAAGAACACAGAGGTTTACTAGTTACCAATAACTGGGGGGCAATGGGAACCCAGCTGCCAGGCAGCTGGTCCTCATCATGTTCACTTATGGGGACACCCGCAAAAGCAAGCCCCAAGAAGATGACAATGTACCACACACTACAGCTGGAAGCCATCACGATTAAAAGTTGAGACTATGTGCTTTCCATCCTAAGCTAACCCCCCCGCTCTCTAGGCACAGTCTTTCACATGCTCATGTAAATGTGTCCGTCCCAATTTGTTATTTTCACTTTCCACAGATAAAGGATTTAAACAGACATTTTCTCCTTAACTGAAACCCAGCTTTAATCGATTTAGCCTTTTGATTGATCAGTCATGAAAATACATGTGTCATTAGATTGATCTTATCCTCAAGACAATTTCACTTGCTTTGATTATTTGATTTGACCTTAGGCTACAGTACATCACAGCCCCTTTGTGTGACAAATGTTAAGACTCCATTACAAGAGATACATTCATAACATCTCATAGAGTTTTCTATTTTTAAGTCACTGACAAAAAGAACACACCTTAAAAGATGCAACTGATATAATTCTAGGATGAAGCGGAATATGAGTAAAAAAACAGCCAATACAGAAACAAGAAACAGATAATGATCACATTTTTTCAGAGGGGGCAATGATGAATGAGAATAGCCAACAACAATTGCTTCAATAGGGAAATAGGAAATTACTAAGTATCCTCTGCCTAGTCCATTAATGTGGCTGGGACATGAACCAAGACATCCTGAATTGACAGGAAGCCATACACGTGTTGCCACTGAGTGATGGAGTGTGTACAGGAAAAGGGCGGGGCTGGTGGAGGCTTGTGGACCTGGCATGCCCAGACAAAAACATTGTGTGATGAGCGCCACCGAGTGTGTTCAGAGCCTGCGATGGCCATTCATCCACACCAGTCAGGCCTCCATGGCAGTGATTAGCATTGTCATCCTCATTTCCAGGCCCTCTATGCAGATGGCCCGCATGCTGGAGGTGCCAACATAAGAGTGGCTGTTATCTCTCACATAATCACTCTCTGGCCTCTGCTCTCATCTGTCCTCTTTTTATTTCCATAAAAAAGTATTCTAGGAAAATTTGTATGGCCATTTTATGTTCCTTCATTATAGCTCTGTATTATCAGGAATAGACTTGCCAGCGCCTGTGCACTGATGAATGTTTCTGTGCTACTGGTGACGCAAATGTGGTGTTTCTTTTGAGTTACTCATATTGGCAGGGCCAACATTTGATCTTTTTAATCAAGTAAAATCAGTTTTATGCTGCAATATAAAAACACATAGCTGTAGAAGATGACAGTTTAGCACAGCAGAGGGAGAGGTCTGATCAGCACACTGCCTGGGGCACTACAGAGCTGCCGTGGGCTCTTCGCAGACTCTGTAGATATACGCAGCAATTAGGCCCCACTATGCGGCCTGTGGAGAAGAAAGTACTGCAGACAAACAGGACATGACATGTCAGTTTGATACCACATCACCACGCACAAACGTCTGATAAATTCATCGAGAACCATTGACATCGACCTTCGACTAGTCTCGGATTGCCTTGTTTTGCTCATCTATACTTTTACTCTCTCTTCCTCGTCTTCTCCTCTGCTTTGCTCTCCTCACCCCTCCTCTCATGTCAAAGCCAAGATTATAGGCCTAATAATTAAAGCAATTCTGTATGGACTGGAGAGCTCCAGAGCATCTGTGTGTGTCAGACTCTTGACATGATACAGAGGGACAGCACAACTATTAAATATCCATCATGCCATGCCACATCAGTTCTAATGCAATCAGAAACACATGAGTACATCGGCTAAGTCCCCTTCCATCCACAATGATTAAAGAAGTCTTTAATTTCAAAGACAAATAAAAAATGCAGGATCATTTGATCAAAAATGTAAATGACCTGTCTCTTTGCATGACATTTACCAACGACAGAGCAGGAGCTAATACGAAAGTCTGCACACTATTGTGAACAGCAACACAGGGACCACCATGTTCTCTTGATGGCCATTATTCTAATGGGATGTTGACTCCAATGCTATTTGCTCTTTACTCATCCTTCCTTTTCATCCAACACGTTTGAGAGATAAACTTCAGGCTCACAGAAGGCACACGGACATAGAGGACGAGAGTGTAATTTTGCCACTAAAACACACATAAGTGATGAAATAAAGGGGACACTGTCTCCCCATGATAGTAACTCCCCTGTGAAACTGGACTGAACCATGTTTGAGTTACAAATATTGCAGATTATTATGTTATAAATGTGGAATACTATTGTTTAAATGCACTTTCAATGTGGAATTAAGCTATAGAGAGTACTTCCTCTTCAGAGACAGTCTTCAGCTTTCTTTCTCCATTCTCCTCATTAATTTGAAATAGGCTAATTATTTTTACTTGTCTTGATGATGATCACTATGTAATGCGTCAAAACTACCAAAATGAATTAATCATTATAATTA
This sequence comes from Hippoglossus stenolepis, assembly GCF_022539355.2. NCBI lineage: Eukaryota > Metazoa > Chordata > Actinopteri > Pleuronectiformes > Pleuronectidae > Hippoglossus > Hippoglossus stenolepis. Next base: position 13,089,445 of record NC_061483.1, read on the forward strand.
GTAAGGGAGACTCTGGGATAAATATATCCAATGTCTCTTCTTCCTCAGGCTTTGGACAATCCCAGAAAAATACTCTGGAACAAAAAGAGATTTGACTAATTTGGACACCAATATTGCAATATTAACCCAATAAAGATCTTGTCTATACAAGACACTAGCCATATAAAAAGCAGTTTCTAATGACCTTAACCTGCATATGGTCACACTTTGGAGTTTTCATAGCATTTTGCAATATCGATGGACGGCAGTCATCAACTGCTTGGCGTCACATGCCCTGGGTTTGAGTGTAAACAAGATGGCTGGCACAACAGAGAAGGAGCATTTTTGGAGTGAGGGAGGAACCGTAGTTATGCTACAAGTTTTAAGAGAAATTGATATGACTTTTTGTAGGAATTTGCAGGAACATCAGACTTATGGTGGCAACTCATGTAAACAACAATATGAGTAATCTCTTGCTCAGAATAGGGTCAAAAGTAGCATGAATATTGTAAACATAGTCATTGAGAAGTCCAAAATTAAGTTTTGAGAAACACTGCAACAATATGTCCCGTTTTACTTCAATGTAAAGGGATAAAGTATATAAGAGTAAATTCACTTGGCACTAAATGACATTTGAATTTGACAGCAAAGGCGGAAGGATATACGACAACACAGTTAGTGTGCAGGAACCACTGGGGGATGTCAGAACTGGCTCACATTCAGCACAGCCCACCACCTCCATTGCTCTCATGTTTATGCAGAGAAAGACGCTTTTGATTCTTCAGTGAGGCTTTTGATTTGGTGCTGAGTGTCTGCTGGCAGCCTTTCAACACTGTGCTTCAGACTCAGGCATTTACTAATCAAGCTCAGGTGGGGCAGGGCATGGGCGTGAGTGTGGATGACAAATGTATGGAGCTGGTAAAAGGATTATTTGGGAGGCGAATCACCTTTTTCACCGAGACAGTTTTCCACGGTCCCTTTTCTCATCCCTGTTTTACCCCACAACCCACAACCCTTTGCTTGATGTACATGTAAGAGCTGTCTCTGCCAAACAGAGGCACTGGGAGCATTTTGGAAGGCTGATGAATAAATTACTTATTCACACAAACTTGATTCAGATATAAACAACATTAAAGTGCATCTTTTTTGTACCCGAAGATCAGAAAGTGCCTTGTCAACAACTCAAAACTGTCATTGATGCAAGTTCCTCCAAAAGTTTCTGGGAGTTTTAAAATTCACAGTTTTGACAAAAGCTTTACTCAAGATAATGTCAAGAGCAGGACTGTAAATACCAATGATGAAGTATTCTTCTGAGGGTTAATAAAGTACTAAGAGAACAATTCTCAACCTGCACTTTTTTTAAAGGAGTAACGTACTATTTTAACTTCTTAACATCTTATGATGTTCTTGTGAAAAGAAAATAAAGTTTGAGTTCATCATTTAAAATTACAATATAGTTTTATCAGTTTTTGTAAATTTATTTATTTTCCTTGTTTCTCCTGCTACCTTCAACATGGGGGGTCAATCAATAGTCTGTCTGTATATATTTGTTGTGTAATAGTTCTGTGAATTTTATTATCAGTTAATTAAGTCCAAAATCCTTGTAAAGAGATACTTCAGATATCTTCATTTACTGTAATATAATGACAAACTACCATGAAGACTTGTATTGTTTTCTGTCCTCAATTTACAGAAGCAAACATTATCCCTGATTCCAAGAGTGTGTGTGACATCTACTATTGTTTAGAAATGGAAACAGTTTCACGTAGTGAGTGGCATCTGAGGTCAAACACAGGGGTACAATTATTCGGGGCGGGGGTGCCAGACTACATTAGCCAGCGCTTCACCTAGAGATCTCACAAATGATCTACTGAGCCTGTCAACTGCAGGGTGGGGGTGAGGGGTGCAGGGTAGCAAGTCAGTTAACATGACGAGGGAGCCATACAGATAAATCACAATTCACTCAGGGAGCAGTCACACTCAATGACATATTCACTGGCTGGCTCTACAGCTCATTTGATAACGCTCTTGCCACGCCATTCATTTCTCTGAAGGATGAAAGGGAGGCAGAAAATGTCATCAGCTCACTGAGGCAGGGACGCCAGTGACTCAGAATAAAGAGGGAGGGAGGTGCCTCATAATTAATTAAGTTTTTTAACCCTGCTACAGCCAGAGAGACATCCCACTATTTTCCAGGGGTCTTTCAATTAGACATGCGTTGTAATTAAATGCTGTGTCACAGTGCTGTTGGAGCTTGCCAGATTTATGTCCCAGGATAAGTTACTGCCATTCGTTATTATGATGGATAGCACAGCGTAAAACGAATATTGTTAGGGTCCCTTTAGGGAAGCTGTAGCAATTGCATAATAATAGAAATATCTCTTATTCTTGTCACCTCTCCCATTCACCATACTGAAACTGTTATATTTCAAACACAGGCCTGCACTTTCTTGCAAAGAGGATCAATGACTTTAAACTTAAACAGCTGAACACAAATTAATGAAAATTCAAAAGGTAAGATACATAACTTAATCACTTTGTGAAAGTTTTGCTACAATTTAAAGAGCGACTGTCTCAGGCATTTTTCAAACATTTATAAATCGGTCATACAATATCTAGTAAATTGGTCACTTCCATAGCCTTTATATAAAAAGGGACGACACATCTCCACTTTCTCCAACTGCACATAAATGAAGCCAAAATATCCCGGATACGAACGCTGCCATCTTTCGCTGATGTAACCATTTGGACTGACTCTGCACAGTAGTGACCAGGGGATGGAGCCACAGCAGCGCAGTGTCGCTGATACACGTGCTTGACCAATCATAAGTGACCTAAGGTGTCAATCATGAAATTTTACCTTTTTCATAGCATCAAATAACTAATTAAAACCAAACTTACCAGAACGTTGTAATATTAGGATTAGTGTGATAAGAACTACCTAAAATGGCAGAAACCATTTTAGAGGGGAAAAAAGTGATATGTTCTTTGACCTTTAACTTTAGTCCATATCCATCTACTAACCTGGAGGAGGCTTGGTTATGATCTATACTGCAGCCAACCACCAGGAGCGCTTTGGCTTCACTTTTGGGGGTGGTGTCCTGTCGTCCAGCTTTATTTACACTCTGTTTGTTCCTAAGATGTAGTACAGTATCAAAGACTGCACACTCTTCTCGCCGATCCCCTTTTCTTACGAGTAAAGAAAGTGGGTGAGAGACAGAGTGAGAGTGGCTCCTAGGTACCCAGACCTCACTATGTGGCTCACTGTGAGGCCTGTACAACAGAGGCGAGTCAGAGACACACATCTGTACATGTACCTCCAGGACACGTTGTCATCTTAACAGCACAACTTTTGTGTCAGATGTACTTTGAAGTCTATAATGCCCTTCTCACTTCAGAAAACCCCATGGTCTCCCATTGGTGTCTATGTATAGCCTAAGATCACACATACTGTGTTGTTTTAGTTTGTCTAGATTGCCACACACAACAAACATGGACCAGTTCTACGTATTGCATAGTATGTAGAATTCTTGAGAGAAACAAATAAAGATGATGTTTAAAGATAATATTTCTTTGATAGTATTTCCTTCCATTTGTTCCTGTCATTGTAAATTGATGAATTGTTTTCCCTGCATCAAAACACTGGCAACTGGACAGAACAACCATTTTTTACATTCACACCAATGGTGGCCGTGCTTAAAAATCAAGCACATGAAGCTGGTATTTTAATCTGTTGCAGTTTAAGTGAACCCAATGCAGAGATTGCATTTTCTATAATGCCTGTTTTATGTGTATCTATAATTTTGACTTGGCCAGTGGAGGTAAGGATAAGTAATGTCCTCAGAGCAATCAACAGACACCACGAGTAAGACATTGCATCGATTTGGATAATTTAATCTGTTTTCCTCCTAAGTAGGTCAAAGGAAATTTATATCATAACATAAACATCTGATGTGGCATTTGTAATGGAGACCACAATCCTCTCCACTCAGCCTGTTCTGCCTTTTCTGTGGTTTTGAGGGCACCTGCCAAACACTCACTCTTCTGTTTTAGGTTTAAAAGGTAAATGGGACTGTTAACTGTGATCAAAAGATGTTGTATGGGTCCTTAAAAGGGACAGTTCGCCCACATGACCGCAGGTTGTATTTTCTCCTGCACCAAGTGGAATCCAGCCATGGAGATACTTTAAGTGCCCAGGTCTTGAGATATATATCATACTGTATATGGGGAGGGCTTTTCCCTCATCAGAATATTCTGGCTTCTTCCACTGTCAGTTATAAGACTGGAAAATAAACCAATGTAAGTTGGGGAGGTCTTTAGATGACTAACATGACTAACGACAAAGAAAGCTGCCGCTAATGTGGATGGTATGCTCCCTTAAAGAAGAACTTTAAATTCTCATGTTTTCTTATGTTTGACGATCAAAGGATTCTAATTTCATATAAGATTGTATCAAATAAATAAAATGTCTTATATGTCAAATGTGAAACATGAGCGTTATGAACTTCTACATTTAGGAAAAGAAGCTATAAAACCATCCTCATGCATGTTCGTCCTTTCCACCACGCTGGTACAACATATACATACAAACAATCCTCATTAAAAGACTGCTCCGCAGCACAACTAGAGGTGAAAAATCCATTGGGCACCTTTAATACCATGTGCTACACTTCTGAAAAGCATATATGATATTTCCCCTCAAATAATGGATGCAACAGGAGCCATGGCCCCTATTCTCCTCTTTTTCAACTGCTTTATTAAGAGGCACTTTGTCACTGTTTTCCATCCTTGCCTTTTTTCTTGCTGTCCAACTTCCTGGTTGGTTATCAATAAAATTGCTGTACCCTGTAATAGACTTTGCCATTAGGGAATCCACACAATAAATGTTGTAATTCCTCCTGTCATGAGGGCAATGAATGTTCCATGTTTCCTTTTGCTTGTTTCCTACATGTAGACGGCAATTTACATGGATACATTAATGTAACTGTCATGTTCTATCCAAGAGCACTGAAGCAGAACTGCTAAAAGACAACCAAGCCACAGTGCTGATGCTCCGGGCTCCAAAGATTGAGCAGCAATACAGAGTTAAAGGAATTAAGCAAAGAATTCCCCCATTCACCAAGAGACAAGAAGAAAAAAGAGACGTTTAAACAACACTTAAATAATCCTCAGCTTGGAAATAAATGATGAAAATAAGGAACTCATTTATGAATTTTGTGTGTAGTAGGGAAAGTGAAAAAATATATTGTCTAACTCCACAGCATCAGTTTCTATTAATTCTCTCCATGGCATATTGTTGTCTAAATAAGTGGATAGAAAATTACTATATCAAACAAATTGCTAGGTTAGGTGTAAACGTACCAACAACAGTGGTACTGCAGTGGTACTACTATTGCTACTCGTAATGCTGTTATGCTGTATTCCTGCTGAATTCTCCACTTCATCTGTGGATTATTTTATTTCTGAGAACGAGAGGTGGCAGGGGAGCTGGACAGACAGTAAAAGGGCTTTGGGAGACACAGTAGAGAAACAAGGTCTTGTACCTCTGTATAACATGCTCCAAATCTGCCTCAATTTCACCAGGGATCCTATAAAAGCACAAGGCAATACTAAATTGAAGGTCAGTGTGGTCTATTTTTTCACAGCAGTTTACTTCTGGAGTGAACAACACCCAACAAAACTGTACCAGGCACTTCGGGTTCACACTAGTTTTGTAGGAATACTGCATATATTACTCAAAAGATTAAAAAACACATTAAAAGTGTGTTTCCATCTTATGAGAATTGCATTTCCCAATCGATCTCTTAAAAACAAAACCTTACATTTTAATTTCAGGGATCCACTACTAAATGTAAATTGGTGTAATTTAAAGAGGGAATATTTCACCAATAAGGTTTATCCCTCATACAGAATAACACTGCAATATAGTCTTTACAAATAAAATCTGAATTGCTGAACTACCAAATTTTCCTTAAATTTTAGGAGGTGAGATTCAAAAGTAAAAATCTGCATCTAAAAAGGGTGGAAACTTCCAGGAAAAGAGTAGCAGATTGCTTCCAAAGGAAAAACATACTCCATGCTGTCAAAAGCTTTTTCTTATTTTAAGAGGATCCTTCACCTAATTTTCCATTAGTCATTTTCACTTTGTTCCAAAGTCAGTTTTTACAGAAGCATATAAAGACAAAATAATGACCTACGGTTGAACTCGTTTCATTTTCCTGCGCACCCATCTATCAGCAGCACACAATGTGTCAGGTCTGTAAATCTTTTGTCATTAATAATTCATCAATGCCTTCTTCATTAATTCATAATCGTTTTGGAGGTTTGATCCTAATTGCTTGCTATGATGTTGAATTGGATCACAGCCTGTGATCAATTAACTCATTTCTGCAAGTGACCCGTCGCTATTATATAAACTGTTAACACTTTTAATGGCAGACAATGAGGGCTTGAGTTACAATTGAGTGCCACAATACGTGCACACTGAATATTAGAGATGATATGCACTGACCAGTTGCAACATTAAAATCACTGACAGGTGAAGTGAATAACATGGATTATCTAATTACAATGGCAACTGTCAAGGGGTGGGACATATTTGACAGCACGTGAACAGTGAAGTTGATGTTTTGGAATGAGGAAAAATGGGCAAGTGCAAGGATCTGAGTGATTTTGACAAGGGCCAAATTATATTACTGGATGACTTGGTCTGAGCATTTTCATAATGACAGGTAATATGCACCAGGTAACACCTGGCAATAAAGTCAATGGTGCCCAAGGCTCATTGATGTACCTGCGGAGACAAGATGCAAGATGGGAAAAAGACAAGCCAGTAGAGGCAATGTGATGTTCTAGGCAATGTCCTGCTGAGAAACCAGGGTCCATCCATTCATATAAATGTTACATTGACAGATACCACCGACCTAAACATTGTAGTACATCTTGTCATGGTAATTGTATTCTGGTATAATGATAGAAATTGCAGAGTGTGGCTAACATTAGCAATGCAGGTTCCAAATGACCGTGCTGGATGAGGTTACACATTTCTCAGGTCGAGTGGTTATATGCCACTTCATTCTGACACTGTCTGATACAACTATTTTTAAATCTTTTAGATCGAAAAAACTGCCTAACAATGCTGATGCCAACTAGCAAGGAAAGCATAACATTCAATAGTCGTTCAGCCACATGTCCCTAGCTCTGGTCATCAGTGCATGATTTCATATAGCACTCTTGAGTCATTGTTACTTTAGTTTAAAATGTAAGCTTTTTTCCATTTCTACATCTCCTTTAGTATAATCATCAAAATCATAAAGCTAGTGGCAACTGCATACATCTTCTCTACAACAGGCCAGGTAAACATATCACCTAAAGGATTACATTTACCTTTAGCAGTAAACAACATGCTGTGGTGGAGCAGAATCGTTGCAGTGGTGAGAAAACAAACAAACAATCCTTTGTGGATAATAAAGTAAAAATGAGGATTATTTGGGGATTTCAGCCCATGTAAAGTCCTGCCAAGGCTAACATATGCTGCTGTAACTCTTTTTAGTTTTTTGCAGTATTAGCATTATAGCTGTTTGTAAACAAAACAAAATCCTACTGAATGCAACTTTAATAATGACTTACACAAGCAAAACTCTGGGCAACCTTCCAAACACAAAATATTTTCAATTTTTACTTTAGTTATTTACATTTGTTTATTGCAGCTCACAGTGTCACAATATACTGTTGGTAGATTATCTGGGTTAGACCCACACCAACTAATCTAAAGCAGAAAGTGAGATAATGTGGTGTAGAGTTCTTATTCATAAAAACAACATTTAGTAATGGGCCTCTGTTTACATGAAGCATATAAAAATATTACATTGCAACACCTACATTGTTTCAGTTTTGTTAAAATTACATATCACTCACTGATCAATCGATTTTACTTTTATATTAAGAAAATTAAATGTCATAAACACACACACCAATTATTGTACAAATTTCACAAGCCTTTTCTTCTATTTATCATTGTGTACTGCTGTCCAGTCCTGCGTCGCTTTGTACTTAACCATTTTAATTTCTGTCCTTAACTGAGTGGTGTAATTACAACTGTGTGCTATTTCCACATTGATTAAAATCCCTAGAGTTGTTCAATCTAATCTGTTGGAAATCAAATGCTGCTACCAGGATTTTTTCTTCTGTAATTTGAAAATATAAGTAATGAACTATTTTAATTTCTGAGAACCAACATATGTTTATCAATTTCATAAAATCCTAATAACTGGTTGAACTGTATAGACCTAGATATATGAAATCATGTATTAATATTTGGTATTTTACAATGTCACTTTCTCATTCTTATGCATTCACATCAACATATACAGTTCAACCGGCTTCATTACTGCATAGGACATACATTTCTTTACCATGAAGAGAAAAGAAGAAAGAAGAAAAGAAGCCTCTACCTTCGTCTAATTTAAAATGAGCTTCTTTGAACACATCACTTAAATGTAATTTAGTGTTTTATATGAGATATATTCAAAATCAACTATAATAAACAAAGCTTACTTTCTCCATGAAATCCAATAAAACTGAGTGCATGTCACAGAGCTCCTGACAGCCATGACTTCAAAAGCATATGGTTGGAGATGAATGCAGGAGTAGGGAGGTGGAGGGCATGATTAGCAGCCCACTTGGCTTCTCTCCCTGTCATGTGTGCTGTATATACATAGCATCAGTCACCTCCTCATCACCTAATTAACTCCTTCACCTTTACACAACAAAGTAGCATCTACTTCAAACTGCTCTGTCTGACTGATCTGACACAAATGCTTTATGAGTATTTTGGAATGAAAGATGATTTTGAAGATGCAACACACATTCCTAATAGCCATCAAATGCCTCAACGGCTATTTCTTTTTTAAGATGATTAAAGCTGTTGGTGGATTTGGGAGGTTTACCTGACCCAAATGCTGGCAATTTTCAAAAAAAATTAAAAAAAGCCAAGTGTAGGGTTGCGAATTGGGCATAGATATACACACCCACGCGCACACACACACACAAACTTGCTAAGCTTTGTCTTCACACTGCGTCAGTCCAGCAGCAGGTAAAACTTCTGCAAATTATAGCCTGAGGCCAGCCTGTGCTGCTCAGTGTTGGATGCTGCGCGATACTGTCTGCCTGCAGTTTGTGAAATTTCAGGTTTTTCTTGTGGAGTTTTTTACTTTACTGATTTGGTAGAAGCTGCTTTCCACAAGCAGTTTACATTAAACAATGATTCTTTCTGACAACTTACATGTGCTAGAAATTAACATTTGCTCAGTATTTTGTTGATTTTTCAAGTTCTGCATTCGGTGGCACATTTTTCTCTTTCAAAATACTTGTGTTATTACATTGTAACACATAGATATATTAATTTATATATTGATTTAATAATGGTCTCCACAGGGCAAAACAAGAACATGCTGACGGGATTATAAATAACCTGGTTTCAGAATCACCCACAAAGAGATGTGTCTGGCCATCTGGGCTGCCTTGGCTTAGTCATTGATAAAAAAAAAAACATTGATAGAAATATGGACGGATGACATGAGAGGAAGATCATCAGTAGAGACAAAAAAAGAAATAACCCCAGAAAATTTTTAATTAAATTCAATTATTGTGATTAATCATTTAACACGCCTGAGCAATGAATTTCTGACACTCACTTTCAAGCTGATCTATCAGAGGTCATTGTCCAGTAAAGTCAAACAGAGCAACATGAGCACAGCCCAGACCATTACAAACCCCCGTTGTAGATGCTGGTTTCAGGTCAGTACATTGGAGCATTGCACTCACACTGTGCTGGCAGAGCGTAGGAAACTCTATCTGTCTAGATAAATAGATTTATGATACCCCAGTGTCAAAGTAATCACAATGTCAAAATGTCAATATCCATGCTACAGTTTCACACATGTTATGTTAATTTCTATGGCCTATAAGAGGGTATAACAAAGGGAAAACACTAAGCTGAGAGTTCACTACCACGTTTTGCTGTCATTTATGGTCGCGCCAGCTTCTATGTTGTCCCCTGTCTATCTGACTCAGGGTATGCACGCACGCGCAAACACACAGCCGAGCAGAGAGAGCACGGTAGACACAGTGAACCAGGTTAAGTTACAGCAGACCGGCAGCCCCTTGAAGCCCTCTGAGGACCTGGGGAAGACCCTGCTAAAATCCCATTCCTATCAAAGTGTGATGAGCACTGAATTAAACACAGCCACACATGTTTATTCATGTAGCCTGTGTAATTAATAGAGAGAAACTGATTAGTGGTGATAATATTAATTAACAGACTTCCCCATGAGCTTGGCCCTTGAGGTGACATTGAACTATACATGATATCATGCCAAGCAGAGTAAAAAATAAATGCAGTTAAAGCCTAAAAGTCCAAAGCAAAAACTCAGCAGTAGTTGGTGATGCATATAAAAGACAGGGAAATTAAGCAGTAGCATTGATAGTGCAGGTCAGAGGAGGTGAATCAATACAATAGGATACAGACTAGACAACTTTAGTCTGATGCTAACAGCGAGTAAAATAAGTTTGTTATGTATGATAGACATGCAATGCATTTTGCATAAAAGATTTGTATGTGTGTACATTGTGTTAATATTATATATCTATGCGAGCATGTCTGTGTTTTGGTGAAGGTTGGGGGGTCTGTGGGTTATGTTGGTGATCTAGACCTGATTTCATTCTCCAAGTGTGCAGGATCTGCTTGGCATGCTCTGCGTCTCCTTTCTCCCTGCTATAGGCTCTGCTGGCTATAGCTTGTGGCGCTCCCGGTGGAGTAAGCTCTTTCCACTAACAAAATGCAAAATACAAAATTAATAAAAACACCCTTTGAAACTGACAAATATGCCTCAGGCAAACTATCGGCCCGCCGGCTGCTTAAAATTTAATCAGTATTTTTTTCTTTATTTATTTATTTTCCACGGCCATGCTCATCTTTTTAATAACATGTTGCTGAGACGGTCTGTATACAAAGTTTTCCTCTGTCAAGAATTACATAGGGCCTGTCAGTTCATGGTCTCTCTCCCTCAGGGGGTTTCCAGAAAATAAGCCAAGCAGATTTATTTTATCTTATAACCTTAGTCCTTGTCCTCCTCTAAACTGGGTTTCTCCTTAGTCCTTGTGGCTATCACAGTGACCTCCATCCTGAGTGGGGCTATCTGAGGACGTGGAGATCACCTGACAGTCACATTACTCAGATATGCTGGAATTCCCTTGCATTGTGTTTTAGCAGTGGATGGCAATGAAGGGGGCAACTAAAATGGTGGAATTGTTGATGTTGGAAAGTAACACTGAATTCCCTGATAACTCTCCCATACTGATTCAATATTCATGCACTCATTTATAATTTAATTAGATTAACACAGGGTTTCAGTGTGAGTGATGACAGACCGTCAAACCCTCATCTAAGTGTCAATCATGCTCTCCTGCTGAATCCTAATCTTGGCAGTGATAGAACAAAGAGGCAGAGAGCAGAAACATATTTACAAACTAGGATCCTTTTTATTGTCACTGCTACCCTAAGTTTTTACTTTATAAGTAATTGTATTATTTCTGTTTGTAGAAAAATAAGACACAAAACTGGTGCAGTTGTGTATGTTGGTTTGGGGACATACATCTCTGTCTGTCACGTGATACATTTAATAGCTTTTTTAATGGCTTTTAATTGTTTGTGGATAGAAAAACATAAATCTAATCTCATCACTAAAAACAACCACAACTGCTGGTTTAACGATTCTGAAACCGAGATCGCAATACAAGGTCGAAAATCTCATATCGTGACTCAGGGCAACAGTGCCTCCGGTGCTCAACAGGCTGAACTGCACGTGTATTACTGACTGTTACAATAGTAACAAAAACATAAAAATGTTTACACTTAACACTAAGACACATGTAAATCACCAAAAAAAGGGCAAGCTGTATGTTAACTACACATTACACCTATTTTTTTTCTCTTCCAATTGCATGTGTCATGTGACTATTTTGCTCCAAATGTGTGTTAAAAGTTAGGCCAGTTTAATTAGATGAATAATATCCCTCAGATTGCAGATTCCCACGTTCAAGTCAGCGGTGGAGGAATATTTAGTTTCTTCCCCTGAAAAAAGAACTGAGGTATGAACCAAAACCAAAGCTCTGAAATGAAGGTCCTGACTGAATTGTAGATTTCAAGAATCAGTAAACCACTAAACTCAGCTTATGTCAACATTAATGTTGGTCTGATGACATTGAGCCAAGAATCATGATCATACTTCCAAAAAACTATTGTCCATCGTCAAGTACTTGCAAGTTAAACATTGGCTCATAGTCATCTTGGATAATTATGATGAAACTGAAGAGTCTGTACTATCTCCTTCAGGATGTCAAAAGAAGAGAAAAGCTGACACTTGCTCAGGGAAAAGTTCCCTCCATGGCTTGTAAACTCAACTCTTAAAAAGTTTGTCAGGCACCGTCACTGAACCAAGGAGTTAACCAAGATAACTAAAATAACCAAGATTGCACAAAAATCTCAAGTTACAGATGAAGTAAAACAGGATGCTACTTCATTGTCTTATATGGGATATCAGTGAGTAAGATTTAGGTGAAAGGGATGTATTGGCACTATATATATATATATATAATATAAAATAATCCTAGTGATATTTTCACTAATGTGTTTCATCTTAATTGTACGAATTGTTGTTTTCTTTACGCTAGAATGGGCCTTTTATATTTAAATACTTTATATTTACATCAGGAGCAGGTCCTCTATACTGAGGGCGCCATGTTCTGTACAGTAGCCCAAACTGGACTAACTAATCACATTGAGTTTTTATGACAACTGAAGGCCACCACAGGTTCTCTTTCATGTTTGGAAGGGGAGGGTGAGGTGCGGGGTATTCAGCTGCAACATGCAACTTCACCACTAAATTCTACACACTGAACCTTTAAACAGCAAAACACAAAATGAGGGCTGTGACAGTTAAGTACTCCAGTCTGACTGAGTCTGCAAATTCATTTATAAGGTTTTTAATACTTATAAGTGCTGCAAATAGCTAAATATCACTGATTATATTGAGTACAATTTCTTTAATTCCATTTCAGATCTTTTTTGCTTTTAATTTCTTCTTGAAAGTTTTCAGTCATTTAGTTGTGTGTGTGTCTCTGATTAAGTGATGGCCAGGTGGTGACCTATGCAGCCATATCCAGATTTCTACAGTGAAAAAATCTTATGTTCTATGTTTTAATAATTGGGAAAAAAATATATATTATATAGATAATATTATGTGTATATTATGTGCACATGAATACCGTCTTGAGAGATTATTGGTATCTTATTACCTATACTTTTCATGGAAACACAAATGCAGATTGTCTACATTACATTTAACATTTATTCAACAAATTATTCGCTTTTCAAATCTACTCTGAATAGAGATTTTTTTCCCAATGTGCTTTCTTGAATTACACCCTGAAGGACACCAGTCTCTTGTTCTTACACATAAGTGAATCTGAATCTGAGATAAATTCGCTTTGGCAGGTTTTTCTCCTCGGTGTAAAAAGCTTCCAGTTTTCTGCATCTTCTTCCTCTTCTTACTTTCTTAGTTATTAATTGAGATCATGAGAGTCAACGCTTTCAGCAGAGGACTGGCTCAAGACAAGAAATGCTTGAACTTCTTTGCCATAAATATTAACAAGCAATATATTATGCATATTATTCTTTAAATACCATATAAAATGTGTTTTTTGTGACTAAATCTTAATTTTGCATATGCTTTTAAGTAATATGCATTAAATAATAATTACCATTAAATTGATGGCAGAGGCAGCTTTGGTACTGTCAATCAAATTTGTGCAAACCCCCTCTGACACTTTCTGTCTCACTTCACTTCCAGCTGCCAAGCCATCATTGTTCACGCCAGCGTCTCAGAGTGCAGCAGAATCAGCACATACTTTACTCTGCTGCACTTTCCCATCCCGACACTTACTACGGGTTATGAAGGTCATTAAATGTACTATAGATATTTTTTCACCCAAGAGAGTGGAATTAATATAAAAGTGCTGCAATATTCACCATGTTGTCACTATGTGGACGGGGTTAGAAGACGACAGGGCAAATGTTCCTTCCTGTGGTGATCTGCTAAGTTTTGAGTTGCAAGGAGAGATTTTAAAACACTTCACAATTTAAAGCAAATTATTTAATTGTAAATTGATCATTACCTCCGCCAAGTTTTCATTGCTGTTAGCAGGAATACACAAAAACTACTAAACCCATTTTCTTGAAACTTGGTGGAAGGGTGGGGTATGGTCCAAGAAAGAAGTCATTACATTTTGGCTCAAATATGGACACAGGGGAAGATCTAGGAATTTTTATCACTTTCTTTAATGTTTCATTTTCACCCAAAGATCTTTTGGATTTAAAAGAGGTTTCATGAGGGGACTGTTGGGCCCTGGAGGAGGTATGCACACTACTAGGTGCCCACTTTGTACATGCTATAGCTACATGACAAGGTTAGAGGCAACATTACACATCATCCTAAGTGCTTGTTGGATTATCAAACAGTGTACAGTACAGTAACTGAGTAAAGATCATTCCCCCTAATTATTTTTATTCATTATGCTAATCTGCTATTTCATCTGTTATTAGCTATCAGCACTCTACACATGCCGGATTTTTTCATAAATATCTCTGCATTACTTGTCAAATTCAGAAAAATGAAAAACTCAATGTTCAAGAAAGAAAAAAAAATTCCTGGAATTGCCCCCTGATCTAGATCCTCACCACTGGTGAGAGAGAAGATAAGATAAGATCTATACTTGGAGCTTGTATATTCAGAAAAGAGCATCACAAAGACAGACATAGGAAAGAATTGCCATTGGACACTTTGGTCTCATTTCTCTGCTAAAACCTCTGATGCTTGGTAGAAGCTCAGTGCGATTCAATGGGAGGGGTACGAAAGCTTCCCCTCCCGACTCCATTCTCCTCTATCTGAACAGTCAGGGAAGTATTTCTAGGGACAATGCCTTTGATGTGAGCAAATTATAAGGCTAATTATACAAACAGGATAATAACAATGTAGACTTACAAGCTGCCTGTGTGTTTACCCTCCCTGTGTTTACATCACAGACAGGTCCTTGAGCCATACGAGCACACATGCGCGCGCGTGCACAAACACAGACATTTGTTTTTAAAAAAAAAAACACTTGGGTAATTCTCAGTTGTTCGTAGAGCAGATCATAATAACAACAAACAATGAGAAATGCCTCACATCAAAGCAAGAAATGATTATGTATTTTAAAATTCTTTAAAGTTTTAAGAAAGAGGCAAAACATTGTTGATGCACTGACTTCCTCCTTGAGTTAATTGATAGCACCACTGCATAGCTGCAGGACAATACTTGTATTATCATGTGAGCCCCTTGCCCTTGGGTAATAGATCTTCTTGTTTGCATATTTATTGTATATTTGTGCATTCATGCCCTGCTTGTATCTTATCACCTAAATTGGCTCATGTGTCATTATTTTCTGTGTGGGCGGTTGATTGTGCTATGGCAGTTCCAGAAACAGATCTCCTGACAAAAAAAGTATCTTGCTTTCAGATTCAGTTTAAGGGGCCCGAGATAACAAGCTTCTTCTCTCTGACATTTGTTCAAAAACTTGTACAGTCAGAGAATACAAAACCTCAGATGTTCATCAAAAAATTCTGGACAACGGTTGTAAATTTTTCATTGAAAACATGGATTATTTTTACCTGTTCAACTGAAAAAGAATGGGTATGACTGTACGCAACTATACCTTTCATCATGCAGCCTAGCTATTAGGCGTGTCTTATCGCCCCATGCATTAGAAGCACATTAAATTTGGAATCACAGCACTCTTCAGGTTCAAATAATGAGCATTTAATTATTGACAGGGGATGAATATTTAACAAAGACACTGGTGGTTCACTTGGTTGGCCTCATATGGAGTAGTATTAAGGAGGACGTGCGGTCCCCGTGACCCAGAAACCCACCCCCCTTCTCCTTTCGACTGCTGTAAGAGTCCAAAGCATGGTAGGGTACAAGTGCAGGTTTATCTATGCAGAAGTACAGCTGTATGATTGCTCCTAGTGTGCATTAGCAAATAATACCTTGAGATTATCTTGCATATATTTATAACTGTGTCAAACAAGTCAGCAAAATGTCAGAATAAAATTGAGGCTGCAGGGAGAGTACTCCATCAGCTGATAAGAGATTTAACACGATACATTTTTTACACAATGTTGTGAAGTTTAAGGTTTAAGGTCTCGTTTCAGTCTTGTTGCACATTCACACGTCGCTTCCAGTGATGTCGCCACTTGCTCCTGTCTTAAGAAGTCAAACCTTTGTCAAAAGTAATGTATATCAGTACAACAGTATAAAATGTCCCGATTTTTGATTTCCACGAACAACCTTTTTCTTCTTTCTGACTCAAAAAGAAACCCACACTGATATTAGAGTCCAACCAATATATATCAGTTGGCCAATAATATCAGTATTGGCATTTATGTTTGCTGACTAGGCAGAAAGTATGTGCATTTTATGTAAATTAAGGAATATTTACTCAATTCCAATTCTATATTTTTGATTGTATTTTCTTTTATTTATAGTCATATGGTTAAACTGCAACTGTACATTTCTACAGGTTTAATAATAACATTTAAAGAATCATCACCAATTTTTAATTATATATATATATATATAGAGAGAGAGAGATTATTTTATTATTATTTTATACTCCTTTACTAACATTATTGGCATCAGCTCCCAAAAATCCATATCAGTCAGGCCCTAAATGATATACAGAGGAATATAGGAGTTCATTGCAAATTTATTATGGAGTTTATGTTTAACTGTATCTGACATTAGGCTCTATATCCCAGAAGGATACTTTCTTTTTTAATTCAGAATGCAAGAATGTCCCTCACCCACAGCACAATGTGGTTTGAAGTTTGATGTTAGACAGTTTGTTTTCCTTGGCTACGGCACGATCTAATGGATGAGTCTCGTGAACTCTTGCCTTTTAACTGAAATCCTGTGTGTTAGAGAGATCAGCAGCAGTCTGCTGTTGTACTGGACATTGTGGGTTCACATCCCCTCTGTACAACCAAAAAGAAGACAGACCAGCAGACAGACAAGATACAGAGGAGTGGCAGGAAATCTACAAGAAACAAGATCTACAACCACCCTCCAGGGAATGAACCATTTAACTGTGTCAGTCACCTTTCCTTTCCCCAGCCAACATCCCATCTACTTATCCTCCTCTGTGTCTGCACATGAGTGGCCCTTCAGATCGTATCTATTGTGAAATGAACTAAGTCTCAGAAAACAGGATGATGACGTAAACAATTTTTTAAAAAGCAGAACAATTTTAACTTTTATAATTTATTAGTAAATTTCATTTAGATAGACATTGCAGACTTAGATTTTTGCATATATTTTAGTATAAGATAAATATCTGTTCATGTGCTCCTCCATGTGTCTTTTTATTTGCACACTTGACAAGTGTGACTTGGGTTTGTGCATGATCCTCCACTCCAACACAAATGCAAGCTTCGCTTACTGTGTGCAAATGAACCACTAATTAAAATGCCATTACTTTTACAACAAGTCTTTGTGTGTAAATCAGAGCTTTTTCGTGCCTGTCCTCACAGATCCAGCCAGGCTTTTTGTAGCGTTACTGTATATCTTCCACTCTACTTTCTGCAGTGCAGCTGAACTGACCTACGCATACTGACATCTTAATTAAATCTTTAGGATCCCATTAAAGCATTTTATTGAGGGAGAGACATATGGGTTTGCTCTGCATTCAGGAAGGCCATTTATGTCCTGTTGTTATGAGTGGCTAGATGGCAAACGGCACATCATACCCATTTTAAGCAAGCTTTGCTAAATGTGATTTTGCTGTAAACGTTCAGTCACTGAATCCTCAACACCGAGCCTTCTCCCCACCCCTCCTTTGTGGTTATGCTGTCTCTGTGATGGTATAATGGTTAATTCATCCCAAACCTCACAAGCGAACCCCCTGCAATGCTTCTGACAGCTGAGAAATGTCATTACAGGCCATAATGAAGAATGAAATCAGTTATACCATCGCCACACGCCCAAAATTTAATTAGCACCTCTGAAGGTCAGCTCAAATGGTTTCCTCATGATGTTTTCATATGAGCACAATGTTTGATTGTAAATGTATTTCCACTTTGATTTTGTGTGAGGGATATAGACCGACAAAAGAAAAGTTGCCAGTGTGTAGAAACGTATGGAAATGGTTTGTAATTAGTGATAAAGTGTTAACTGCCTAACTTCTGGATGCCCATCAACAAGCAGTGACTTAACAAAGGCAACTGATAAGACATTGAGATTGAAATGAGGTGTGGAGAAAAGCCTTTTTATCATCCAATGCCATACCTTCACACAATGTACAATTAGAGCTCGTACTCTGGAGTGAGACACAGGCTAAGTGTTGCATCAATTTGCAGATCATTTAGTCTTTTCACACGGATTTGGCCTCTGATAAAACAGCAGGAATCAAAGCTGGATAAAGATGAAAATAGAGCATGACAGGAAAAAAAGAGTCATGCAAATGATTTTTGTTATTGCACCGTGATTTTTATGTGAATTGTAAGTGATCATTCTGCCTTTTAGTTACAGCTGTCAGCCCTCATTAATGTGCATTATAAATTGCATCAAAGTGCATAAGGCTGTGTGTGATTAATTTATACAGCTCTTTACGTAGGAGGAAAGCGTGCAGGTGTTGAGGAGCCTAATGACTTGGTTTGGGTGGCGCAGCGATGCTGAATCCTTACACTAAGTCGTATGTCAGCTCTGGCATGTGTCTTTCACACTAACCCTGTTTCGTAGGACCCGGGGATGAGGATTACACGCTCACACCCGTCAACTAACACAGTGTACAAAACAACAACAAAAAAAACCCTCCTTTTCCATAATGACAATCAGTTATGCCCTGATTAGATTCAATAAGTGATTTTAACCTCATGTCATTTCCTATCAACATATGTATCCACAATGAGAATGATCTATTAAGCTGGAAAATTGTCTTTCATCATGTCATTATTGCACATTTACACAGCTTAACAGTTATCAACACAATGTGGACAATGTGATTTTTACCATTTACGGGCTTCTATGCAAGGTGAAGAAATGCTTTTTACTCTACCATGATGGTTTGTCATGTATTTTTTTTAACTGAGGTAGGTTTAAATGTATCCCACATGTTAACAGTGAGCAGAAAAGAGTAACAATAAATGTTATAGTTTACCTAATTTTAACTTGAATGAGAAATACTGCCATTATAGAAAATATAAATATATTATTGCTTTCAATGACATGATTTTTTAGTTTTAGGGGATTTGAATACCTCAGAATTTGTGTCAATACTTCACAGGAGAGGACACCGATATTGTCCAGTCGTGCTCCTCTTAAATACCCACAGAGGGCAGCATGTATGGCCTGTACGCCTCATTTGTTTTAAAGTTGACCTATGGAGCTCTATTATTATTGTGATGAACGACGAGGACCATCTACTGCGTCATGGGTGTTTGTTTATCCTTATCCTCGATATAAACAAAATGGATGCCACACTCAAAATACTAAATACCACTGAGTTAACTTGACCGAACTAGTCTTGGTCAAAAATGCCAAATACTTAATATTTGGTGCCAGATTTTTTTAAATGTTTAAAATGCAGCTTGAAATTTATTTATTCTTATTCAATTTTATTCATGTGAATGTATTAACAAATTCAAAACAAGTTTTGGGGAAAATATTAAGATGCTTATGACTTAAATAGTACATCAGACATAAAACAAAATCTATGTGGAAGATTAATTAAAGGACTTTTTTTTCAACACCCTCTGCACTGCTCTCCCTCGTATTCCTTCCTGTCAGCTTCGGTTGATGATCAATCAAAAATGTTTGACATTTAGATGTAAAAGACAGGGAGCAGAATAGGTCCAAACAAAGCAACAGTTTTAAACAGGTCTTTGTCCCTGTCAGAAGAGAAGAAACGGATTAGATCTGAGATCCGACTTTGAAGCTTTGGAAATTTGTAATGAAAAATTTAAGCTACAAGCGAACAGGATGAGAAGGGTTTTAGGGGGGGTTAAGCACAACGATTCATTTGACTCTGCATATATTACGGGCTCTAATTCAAAGGTTGTGCTATGTGTTTTTGTAATTTTAGCTTTAATAAATATTTTAGCTTTGATATACTGATTGTCCTGTGGCAGGCCGGCTTGATGGTGAAAGGGAGGGTGAGAGAGAACGAGCAGCCTCCTGCCTCTAATGAGAAGGTCATGGCTCTCTAATTATCATGGGCAGCTCAGTAGCATCCTTCAAAAGAGCAGAGTAAAGCACCAGTTTCAGACAATACTGTCTGATACAACTGTCCTCAGTCACATATGTAAGCAAACATGGACATCAACAAACAAAATTACTTATTAAAGCATGCATGAACCATAAATTATACATGCACCTTTACTGCGCACTGCTCGTTTCCCACACACAGATACACACAAATCTCCACACACAACCAACCCTTCATCCAAATGTGATTGAATGAGTGGCCTCACAGCTCCAATCCGTCTACAAACAACAAGTAACCGAGTTATGTGCTGTATGTCTTGCTTTTGCATTATTATATAATTCTAAGTAAAGACAAAAGATCCACTCCGTATCTTTTTCAAAAATACGAAGCACTGTACCAGCTTCTGTGTCACGGTAAAAGATAGTGATTATCATTCATATATGAGGTGAAATAGGAATGAAAAATAGAATGCAAGATTCATTATTAATGACACGTTTGACACTTAAAACAAAAAATCCAGTTAATGTGCTGCGAGGTGAAAAGAAAGGAGGAAAAATTGCAGCTATTTTGACTGATTTGTCAGAAGGATGGGCGCCTTTCACCGGGTTCCTCATGCAAAAGTATAATAAATTAAAAAGGAGCGGAAAATGAATTGCACATGGGCTGGTTCTCAACTATCCAGTGGCTCCCAAGTAAACTGCCTGTGAATTAATCTAATTAAGAAACCCACAGTATGACTCAGTGCGCTGTCACTGGAGCTAATGCATCTTCCATAGTTTGTAGCTGTGTCAAGTCTTGAGAAATAAGCGTAAGAAGTAAAAAAAATGTTGGAAGGGAGGCAATGATTAAAGGAATAATAGAAAAAGAGGGTAAACAAGTTGAAACCTCAACAGATTATCAGTAAATTAAGGGAAAAAAATGCATTTTATAAAACAGAATTTAGGGTTCTACTGGAGTGCAAGTTGAAATACTTTTGTTGGTGGGATTGGGAATATCTATCTATGACCATTTTTAAAGACGGTTTAACTAAACTCAAACACAACCTTTATGTATTTTATCTTTCTGGACAGCAAGCGAGCTTCCATTTGACATGTTTTGGATTACACAGGAGACTATTTTCATTTTTCTTGCCATTTCAGAATAAAAACTTACAACCCATGGCTCAGAAGTACAATCATAATGTAAGACATCTCCATCAATTTTCCACTCTACTTCAGTTTGCTTTAACAAGTCCTTCTGGAGAGTACAGTACAGTCAGGAGATAAAACGCTTCTTTTCTTCCCTTGCTTCTGCCTCACTTCTCCTCCTGCCTTATCAATCGACCGCCCATCCTGTGTGCTTGCGACCTCTAATGGATTTCACATGACAACAGGCCTGGTCCAGACAAGAGCGCGGGCCCTTGCTAACTTGACAACCATTAGCCTGCGAGAGGGGAGGATGGGGGAGAGGTTCTCTCTGTGTCCTGTAACTGATGTGTCGTGCACTGAGCCATCTCCCTCGGGTCAGGCACGGATGTATCCACTCTGACAAGCGTCTCGCTCCTTTCTCTGTGTCCCGACGAGCCTATTATCATGAGGTCCTGTGAATGTTGTGCATTCTGGGAAGTGGCACATAAAAGAATGATCAGGCAAAGCTTTCAGACAGAAGTCGTTCGCACAAGCGGGCTCTTTGTTGAACAAAATGGAAATGCAGCAACGAGGGGTGCACCTGTTGAGCGTCCTTGTGGAGACCCAGGCACTCACACTTGGCATTATGTACCTTATTATTTATATGGGGCTGTCAGCTAATAATGCATGGGACTCTCACTGGAGCACTTTCTGCCATCTTTGAAAGTCATGGCAAGAGGCACCCATGGTTTCTGGGACTTCAGGGGTCTCACTAGGGTGTTGTCTGAACAAGTCATTCCCACTTATACTGATATAATGCATCTGTGCTACTGTGAGTAGAGAGTCGTCTTCTTTATCCCCCTTCACTGATTTACTTCTCTGTCTCCGTCTTCCTTCAATTCTGCTTAGTGCATTAGCCTATAGGTTACTGTCCAGCTGAACATTTCGGGATATGGGGAATTGTGCAAGTTAAAGTAAAACCATTTCACTCACAGCCCACTTCAACATTGTAGATCAGGCATATTCTTATAAGCACTGGTAAGTAAACCTAAAATATAACAAAACCAACAACACAGAAAGTCATATTTATGTACTGGCGTTTCAGCATTCCCATTGCTAATAGCTGTCGGTATGAAGACTGGCCTGAAAGTGTTAAGGGCATTGTTTCGCTGATCATGTGATGGAGGCATTTTTTATGCAAGAGTGAGCCCTGATTAGAGGGTGAGTTTTAATGACAACTAATTAGCCAACCTCTTTAGCCTTGGCGTTATGATCAAACGAGCTGTCATCGGGTACCTGATACAATGATCCTCTCACTCTTGATATGATATTTTATTCCTCTGCAATTATGCAGCCCCCACTGCACCACATGTGTTTATTGCCTCAAGCACACATGTCAAATTAAAGAGCAGCTTATGCACCTGATATTTAATTATTGCCTGCTGCACCACCATGCACAATGGGAAAATGTCAAAGCCAGCAATCTACAGTACTTCAAGCAGCAATCGGTACGCTGCGATCAGCGAGCACTCATGCACATACACAGACACACAAGACAGGAATTTGAATATTGAATATGAATGGGAACATCATCCAGCTTGTCTATGCTCAGTTGGCTTTTTACACTTCCCTTTGTCACTAAAGGGAATTTGGCATATGATGGCATTGCTTGCCAGGAAGAAAAAGCTCAACGCTAATGTTTGGTTTCAATAGGAAGAAAAACACAACTAAACATCTTTAACATATTACAAAAAGGTTATTAATTATTATGAGATTAAGTTAAGTAAATGCATTTGCTTCAGACAGCTGTTACATTTTTAGTCTGTGTTCAGAATATTTTTCAATATATATTGATATAAATGTGTAAAGCCATATTTATTTAAGTTTCTATTTCACGAAACTTAAATGTGGTGGACTTTCTTCAAGGAGTCTGCATAAAACAATCAAACATCCAGGGTCCAGTTGTTTATTTGTGTTTTATATTGACTGCTGTACGAGTTATCACTGGACAAAACTCTTTACTTAGCTGTACTAAGAGACTTACTAGAAAACCTAAAGTCTACTTCATAAGTTTAACAAATCAAATGCAATACATGGACAAATTCAATAACAGATCAGAATAATCCTGATTATTTGAATCCATGGCATCACTCTCCTACAAAAAGGAGGCTTGATCCTTTTCTTTTTCTTCTGAATAACTTACTTTCAAGAACTGATCCAACTCAATCAGAATTTGTCTTAACAACTGAGTCCACGGTTTCTTCATATATTTGTACTAAAATAGCTGAAACATGCATGGATGATTTTATTCAACTATATAAACTGAACTGAGAGTAGATAAATGAACATATTTTGAAGTGAGTAAAAATGTCTGAGCATGTGTTTGTAATGAATGTTGCTTTGGTAAAAAATACAGTAATAAACACTGCATTTCTATGGATAATTCAATTATTTCAAAAACCATGAAAATTTAATTATTCTTGAACTAGACTTTGAGATAATTTCTAGGTCTTTGTTTTCTCCACAGTCCCTTGACAAATGTATAGCTGCAAAAAATGTGAGTCTAATTATTCTTCTGCAGCAAACCCACTGTTTCCCCATCTTTAAGAACTAAAATAGCTCTTTTTAATTGACTTATTCTTCCCATTTATTCTAACGCAATGCTGTGGCCATGCCCTAAGTGTTTAATTTTTTCCGTTTCCTTACTCTCCAAGTGCTCTTCTATTGATGTTAAAATGTGTTGGTCTCCTAATTATACGCTTCTTGACAAGATTGTCATCTTGGCAGTGTTTCACTAAATACTTTATGGCTTATTTCATTTTTTGTTTCTGCTTTGTGCACATTCAGCATTATCCTCATCTGCCTTAGAATCTACAGTGAGTGATCCAGAAACCTTCAAGAAATCTTATCCTTCATCAAAATCAGCTACGGCTTTTTTCCATTTTATGTTCGCTATAATAGCTATTAAAATAGTGCATAATGAGAGCATTGTAATTTGTCATATCATCCCAATGACTGTCATTGACGTACAGTTTTATGAGGAACCCAGAGCAGGATTTGAGTGCTTTATGGAGACTGTTGTTTCATGAATTGAGTTGATTAAAATATTAATTGCTCCAGCTCTGATTAATTAGTGAGGTGACACTGCTGGAATGATTGACTTTAACACTCCTCATGTGTACATGTCATATCTAATAAATCAGAAACTAATGCTGAATTATGAAAGAGGTCCATGTTCAGGTGCTGCCCTGTAAAGCTTTTTGATTTAATTTATTGGCCAAGGGGGTGGACAGAGAGAACAGCACAGAGAAGCGTTTGATTAGGGGGGGAAAGAGAAAGTGTGCATTTCCAAAAAGCTACAGCACAGAGGCGGTGTGGGAGAGATGGCCAGGTTCTGCGAAGGTTGCCATCCTACTGCACTATGATGTACATTGAGGGTCTGAGTGTCGGTATGACAGACCAGCACAGCCCTGCAGTGGGAGACATCACTTAGCACAGGAATACACACCACCCTGACTGGGAGCCCGCTGGCTGCTCTCCCTGGTCCCCGGTGGTCGGGGTGTTAACTTACCACCTGCTCTGCTGTATGGTTTGTGACAAATGTTGATAGATGTTACAAGTTTATAGAGATAATTGATTGTTTAAGCCAGGGAATCCCCACATGTAGGCCTAATTTAACAGTTTTTCATTTGCCAATTTGCCGTCATTTATTGTGGCCATTACTGGTGTGTGCATGCGTGTGTGCTCTCTTAAAAGTGTGCAGTCATTACAAACATAGTTCACAAATCCAAGCAAAGGTGGAGAAGAAAGGTCCATGTCATCAACCTTAAGGATAAACTGAATTATTATGATATTCATTCATACATGTTCCGATTGATCCAAAATTGTGTTTGCAAATGGTCGGTGCTATTGCTGTGATAATTGAAGGTGCATTGTGTTGAATTTATGGAGATCTATTGGCAGAAATGAAACATAATATTCAGAATGATGTTTTCATTATTTAGCTGAAACAAAGAATTGTTTTTTCTTAACTTAGAATAAGAGCTTTTTTTATTTTGGGCATGGCCTAGAATAAGCCCTTTAAACCTACATCAGAAGCTGGTCATTTTTCAACATGACCACTTTGTTACGCCGCCAAGTTTTTTTTACAGTAGCCCACAACAGACAAATCAAACACCGGCTCTAGGGAGGAGCATTTTTATGACCTTAGGGCCACCGTAGCTTCCCCTACACAGTTGGAAGTGTAGGGGTTAAGCATGGGTTATTCAGTTGTTTGCAATTTGCAACCTGACTGCTAGATACCACAAACTGAACCCATCAAAGAAAGTGTCATGTTATATAGACATGGATTACATGAGATTTCAGATCAGATTCAATTAACAGATATTCAAAGAAACTTTATGAAATTCTAAGAAATAGCCTGGTTTTTCTTTAGTCAAAGTTCAAGTGTGAGCTGATGTAATTTCATTGAAAACTTTGACCACAAAGAGATGGCTGTGCTGTTTGTGGAATGCTCTTACACTCTACAAGTCAGTAATTACTCTTTTTACAAACATGCTGTGTGTATATAAAAGCTTTAACAGGGAGGAACCGTGAGGTCCGCCCAAAGCCCCACTGTAGGAGAGCAGTGTTGCAGACAGCACCTGTTCAGTAGATGCAGGGAAGGAATGTAGACTGGGGGAAGTTTCTTTCAGGGTGCCCCAGATGCCAGTATAACACAGATGTTGTAGTGTTGCTCCAAAACCACAATCACAACATATGGTAATTGCTGCAGAATTATTTTCTGGCCAGCTCTCTAACCAGGGACTGATAAAATGGAGAAGTCAGCTACCGATGCTCTGCGGAATGAACACCTGCCAAATCTAACTACATGAGATGTCAGTCCGGTGAATGAGGGGCCACCAGGTAAAGCCATTAGGGCTTGTGATGGCCAGAGCAATCTGAGTGGCCATGGGTGAATGAATCCACAGATGCTTCTCTAAACATTCTTCACAAAGTTGATTGTTTGTGAGCCTTCATGTCCCTGAACATCCTCCTGAGCCTGTTGTTAAGGTGGGAATATTTAATACACTAAACACTAATACACGAGATAAGAAATTTATGATTTTTGACAAAGGACAATTTTCTAGTGGGGGTTGAAAATATATATTGGACTTTCAAATGTTTGGTTAGATTTAATGTAGTATGTTTCAGTTTAAACTGTCAGATTCTCAAGACAAATTTAAGTGTGCTTATTTGTAGTTTTGTCAACACAGCTGACTAATGATATGCAAACATAAAAATCCATGTGGTGCTCTGCTTCCATTCTATTGCAGGATGGAGGAGGCTTATTTGACCCCTAAGTGAAAATTTTCAGGTGGGAGTCTTAATGTAAAATATATGTCTATTTAATGCCCAGTGGAAGCAGGAGGGAATTTATGATGTTTTGCTCCCTGAGGGCCTCAATATTTTCAAATATATTATATATATTTTCAAATATTTCGTGTCTGCCATGTAGACCAAACTGTTCCAGACTAAATATGAGCAGAAACTGGAGAATTTTGGAAAACCTCATTGGGGTCCACTGTAATGGGAGAGAACGAGCTGGAAAAATATGCACTAACTAAAAGGCATGTGCAATATCTGTTATTGTCCACATGCTGCCAAATGCCTGACGAACATAAATACTAAATCATGTATAATTATTTTTGTATAATTATGACAATATATACCTAAAAACATTAAAAGGAAAAGGTTTTCTTCATCTTTGTAATGCTGCCACTAAATCTGGACAAGATTGTACTCACCAGAATTTGTAGCTGCAATATACTGGTTGACTCATTTTTAAAACTGCCATCATAGAGATTTCCTTTCTAGACATGCCAATGCGTATATTCCCTTTACTCGCTCATCGCAAACAAAATGTTGCTTCCCTGTCAAATTGACTCATTTCCCAGTGTTGTTGAGGCACATCTAAAACATAGTTAGGGTTTTGTGAAGCATTCAGCAATATCCAGGAGCAGCATTTTATCTCACTCCAAGGCGCGACTTACCAGTCACCCGGATATTCAATCACTGAGCTTTCTTAATTGTAAATGTTCAAATGTGGTTGTTTTGCTCTAGCTATTAGCTTTGCAGAGTGTGTGGAATGTGTTTCTGTTTCAGCACAGTTGAATTCAGCCATTATTCATCCATAGCCCAGAAGCAGCCGATGGGGTTGGTTAGAAAATGAGCCCTGCTCTGTTTCTCAAGTGAGTGTTTTTAAGTCTGGGGCACACACACACATGCTTTTATACACAAATGCACTTACACATACCTACACACACAGAAAGACACTACAAAACTACAGAGGCATACAAGAAACTTGAGCAGCAGAATAAATTAGAAATCAGACTTCTTCTCCTCTGAGTTTTTGGCTCCACCATCTGGTCTTCACTGACACAGTCTCAGACAAACATTACAGCTTATACAATACATAAAACTCACACAATACCTTAGACTTTTGTTCTGGTAATTGAAAGTGAATAATTTATTAATTTAAATAATTAATTACCTGAATAATGACTTCAATTAAGCCTTGTAACACTCAAAATAAAATCCTTCTTTTAAGACTTTGTAGGTCATAACCTGAATATTTATTGATCACAGCAGAAAAAGAAAACGTAATGGTAATGTTAAATGCTAAATTCAACAAACATCTAATCAGTCTGTCATAGAAAAAGAGCATGATGTTTGTTTCTAATTTGCAATGAGGAGAAGAAAGGGAGCAGAGGCATGGCTGTCATCAGAAGACTAAGTTTATTGATTGGTGGAAATTGGAATGGTGGGGAGAGGTTTTTTGCTCACCAGGGGGTAGACTGGTAAAGGAAGGAGGGTGTCTCACTTAAAAAGATCTCATGTTATGGCAGCCTTTATTAACACTCTTCATTTGCTTTTGAAGACAGGCTGGGGGGATCAGTCCTGGCAGGTTACAGACGTGTGGCGTCTCCATTGCTTATTCTCCTACTGACAACATCCTTTGAAAAGCATCAGTTTTTCAGGCTCTCTGTGTGTGATTTACAGGTGGGTGTCTATGTGTAGTTTTTTTTGTATGTGCATCCGCCTCCTGTTGTCAATTTAAGCAATTAACACTGCAACTGTTTTATCTGTTGTAAGCCATGTGCTATAAAGACATCAATCTATTTTAGGGATATTCAAAGGAGGATACACCAATTATAACCAGGTACAACAAATACGACAACAAACAGTATATTTTATACAAATAATCCCCTTTCACACAAAGTAGGGTAACAAATTTAAGAGTGTTCAACAGAAGGCCCAGCGTGACATTTAAATCTAAATGTTAAATGAATTACATATTTTCTAAAGAATATCTTTAGAGTTAAATTCAACAATGTCAGTGTTTCATTCAGAGGTTACTCCACTGAGGACTTTCAGAGAGGATTTTTTTTTTTTACTGAGGGTGGGCCTAGAAAACACAAGTCTTCATAAATCTCCAAGCTAAAGGATTCTGCTCTGTCAAGCCATGTCCCTTTCTCCCTACATTTTGTCCCTTCATCTACTCAAACACAGCTTTAGACCACAATGGACTGGACAACAATGTAATTTTGCCTGAAGACATTTCAGCAGATATATTCATAACATATTTCAAGGTGCTCATTTCAATAAATATAATAAGGTGTTTAAGAGCCATATCAGTCATATCACATTTTTCAGGAATTTGTCTGAGAAAATAAAACAAATTCCGGGTTAAATGTTGTTAAATTACCAAAACTGATCTGAAGATTCCACAAAAACTGAAAAGCTGACCTCAGTTTTGTTTTGACCCTCATATACAGCATTCTCTTACTAACTGACTTGTTTTCCATATTCCGGATTTAAATAGTCACCAGATGTTATTATTCTCTTTCAGATGTAAATCAGCAACTAAATTGTGAGGTCATTTACAACATCCTGTGATAATTTTAGCCGATTGTTTAATTGAGTTGAACTTTGTGGATCTATGCATGAAACATGTCCTAAAAGTAGGTTTATCTCACATCCTCATACTTTCCTTCCCTCCTCCTCTAACGATGGCATGGTGACTAAGTATTTGCTCAGCTGAAAGTCAGGCTTGTTTGTCGAGTAGTATTCAACAACTTCTTCCACAACAGTTTCTTCCACCATGCTGCTGTTACCGCTGGTGAGAACTGGCAGAGTGGTTTGCCCTCCATTAGAGCAATATTGGGGAACTAACCATGCAGAAAGCAGCAGGCTTAAAGTAAACTTTCTCTTTTAAATGGATAGGCAGTAAACACTCTCCCTAGTGATTGCCTTCTCCTGACAAAAATGATATTTGATGCTTATACACCAACTCATACCCTCAGTAGTTGGGTCCCTGCCAGACTCAGGGCTGAGTTGAGACCTTTTATTCAAGATAAATAAATGTCCAGGAATATTTTTACATATAAAACAGTTCAACTGGCCCCACAACCCCTTCTACACAAACAGGAAGAGGCCTTCATATACACGCACACACAGAAATCTTTGAAACACGTCATGCCAAACTTGCACTTGCAACACAGATGTAAAATTGTAAAACCATGTGCCACCACACAGCAGCAGGTATTCAATGTTAACAGGCTCTTCGTGAGCTTCACTATGAATGTTTATATCTGCAGCTTCAGGTCACTTTTACACTAAATCAAGTCAACTCTCTCAGATAAAATTCACAGGAGACCTAGTGGGGGGGAAAAAAATCAGGACGTTGATGATGTATAGGACACTTGTTTGTTTATCTCCAGTATGCTCCTTACAGATGGTTGAGTGCACAACAATGCACAATTTTTGATAGAAGGATACTGCAACAGCAGTTTAGTGAATTAGTCTCCATTTGGAAAGAACTTTAAACAACAATCACCACCATAGATCTTACACACTTTGGAGGCCATTCAGAATTTTAACAAATTGATCAATTATTTGAAAAGATAACAAGAAGGTTATCTGACTCAATTGTAGATAATATGATGGCATTTATTTTCAATGCAAAATAAATCTAGAAGTTCAGTGAAGAATGAAAACAAAATAAACACAGAAAAATCAAATGTGTATTTTAATGTGCCTGCTAATAATGGCTGGTAGTGTTTATCTTGTAACAGAAAACTATGACATAATACTTTCATTAGTATGAGTATGATGACACGATGACGAGCTGGTGCCAACCCAGGTTGTGCCAAAGTCAACAACTCATCATGCAGGGCTTTAAAATCCTCACATAATGTATTTGTTTTCTGTTTAGAGATGTAATATGACGTTTATGAAAAACAGCAGATTTTCTATGTTTGAATCTTCAATCACTATTAATCTGCCCAATCAAGCTTTTCCAGCAATTATGGTAAAAAATAAATTCTTCAGTGGTATCCATCGTACTAACTGTGGTTTAAACATGAGAGTAATTGGCAATTTGCTCAGCACTTAATACAATATTTCCCCTGTAACTGTACAGTTAAAGAGACTCCTTTGTGTAATTACACTGGGAAGGGGACTATCATCACAACTAAGCTTTGTTGTTGCTCTCACTAATGATAATGCCACGCCTTTGCAGGGTGTGGAGCGTTTTGTCTTTGATTTAAATAGAGATGATTATTACAATGTCCCTTTTTACCATCCTTGTTTACCATTTGATAAAAATAAGAATACAAAGGGGGGGCAGTAATTTATACTGGTGTTGTATTCATGAAAAAAAAAAAAAAAGGTTTATCTGCCATGAAACATTTGAAATCCACATTATCCCTTGAGATTCTTTCCCAAATGAGTAAATAAATACCATTGTAATGCAGCACATCCCTGCCCCCGTTTTGAGGCAAAACCCCTATTAGTAGTACGAGTCTGCAAGGCTTTGTGGGTAATTAGCGAACATGCTTGGGAATGTTAGCAGGGCTTGGCAGGTGCGTTTGATCAGTGGCAAGAGGCAAAATCATTGTTGACAGAGAGAGAAATGGCACGAGGATGGAAGTAGGAGGGGAAGTGGGAGGAGGATAGAGAAGTGTGAGGGCTGAGGGGCAGGTTTTACTAGACCACACTTTTTTTTATTGTTCAGTTTACCATAGTCGACACCAAAAACAAGGTAGCGCAACTTTTTATCATACAACTGAGAAATTGAGAGCTGAGTTAAAGCGGAATCTTTTTAAATTGTAATATTCACTTTTGATGTGAAGGACCACAAAGAAATCTATATTTAAATTGTCCTCTAACAAGACTAATGAGACCCCATCTAACATGCACTCAAAAATATAGGGCTTGGATAATGTCTGACCTAAAACGAACTAGGCTTTATAACACAAAACAACCCTCTTGTTTCATAATGAGAACTTCTGGAAACCCCAGTGAAAGGTATTAAAATACTCCCATTTTAATATTCATGATCACCTCATCATTGAATTTTGCTCTGACCTAAGATCATGGTTTTACCAAACTGTAAAGGTGATGTGTATAAAATCAATTCAATACAAATAAAATGAACTCTAATGACTACTCTTAAACACATCTTATGCTGCTGAATTATTAATATTATTGTGTGTGGGTTACCGTGGGCTCAATGAGGCCTAATTAGAGGAGATACACTAAGCTAATTTGCAGATGCCAGAAGCATAGTTTATATATAAGAGCTAATATTTGAAAGTCAAATTAAAGTTGAAAAGGCCTGTAATAACTGTTAATTAACTCTGGTTTTGTTTTTTTCTTTGACAAACTTGAATTGAGTACAATATTCACAGGCTAGTGCTTAACATTTCGGACCACAAAGATATATTTCAAAGCTTTGAATTATTCGTTTGATGTGGGTATTCTCTGTAGATTAGATATTATTTTAAGATCCCTTTGTTCAAAAATTCATTTTTATTATCACTGCATGAAATGCATGGCAATTCCCAACATAACTAACCATTGGTGCAATTAACATCTTCGATCGAGTTCATATTCCTGATAATTTATACAGACTATGCACCTCCCCTGTGATCGCTGGCAGGGTTTGACTCTAGAACAGCTGCCTTGCATTTAACAGAATAAGTTTCATACTGATGAAAATGGAAAGTGAAACTTTAATGAACAGGACTTTACTGTCACGGTAATAAAGACTTTGAAACAACACAGAGGCCAGTTCAACAAGCAAGCCAACAGCCCCACCAGTGTAGTGACATCAAACCAATTAAGACTGACGATAAATATTAACAGGAGTGGGTATTAACAGAACATGACTGGGAAGCCAAGCTGTAAACAAGTGCTGGATGGCTGATCATTAAAACTGTGTCACACAGTGCTGAACATCAATGGCCAGATAGAGATTTTAACACAAGAACTGATCTTGCTTTTTGCACTAAATGAAGCACTGCACATATCTAATAATCAGAATAGAAACTGCTCAATACTGCATGCAGCGTTTACCTATTAAGTCATAAAAACAGGTTAGCATTCATCGAGATAGATCATCTAGATAAATCTGTATTTTGGGGATTTTTCACACTATGAATTATCAGATTTAATAAATGCATTAATGTTGACAACTGTTATTGCAAATAATGAGACCCAGTTATCATGAAATTGTGGCAACCTCATGAAAATCACATGAAAATCTCAGAATACATTAAGCTTACAAAAGCAACATTTTCTTCATGAACTGTGGCTGTATTTACAGAATGTACACAAACGTACACACACACCTAGAGACAATCATATGACTTCAATGACTACTTCCATAGACTAGAGCAAAACTACTAAGCCTGAATAAAGTTACAAAAATGCACCTTTACACTATGACATAAAATGTGAGTAATAGTCTTGAGTCTCACAGATCTAAGTATTTTCTAGAGTGGGCAGGTTACTAATATTACCAAGATGCATTCTGGGAAGTGGGAACCATTGTGAGTATTTCAGCCTTTGTTGAATCAGTTCAGATTGTTTTTGTATCCATTTCTCATTTCAGTAGGAAAGGGAGAAGTCAGAAAATAAAGGTATTGTTCTTATTATTCTGGAAAACTAATAGTCAGAATAGGATGTGTTCATGAAAAATGTAGTAAGGTAATATATTACCTGTTGGACTGAGCTCAGTAAGTTTTCTCAGGCTTAGTTGGGTTCGGACATGAAATAGCAGCCCGAGATTTACTATAGTCTCAAAACCTTTAGAAACAGAATAGTCATACTTTCACCTAATCCCAGGTACAATAGAGTGGTTTCCATTATTTTTGATTTGGCTTCAAAGAGCAGTTAAAACAGTTCTATTGCCTGTACACAACATCTGAAAGTCACAATAAGAGAATATGCCTCAGTCTGAGCCAAAGTTAAGCCCACTTCCTTCAACTATACAAAGGCTGAAAATGGGAAACTTTGAGCACTGGAGAATGTCATGGTTGCTAATAAATAGGCAGGATTAACGCATACCTTTTAATATTCGCGCTGCTTAATGGGCTGACAGTGTTGAATTATCTATAGGTCTCAGTGATTCAAAAAGGACCATCAAACCCAAACTTGAGAGCAGTGTCTTGTAATTGAATAATACATTACATGTGGCAATTATTTCTGTTAGAAGCAGACTGAGAAATCAATAACCAAGGGATCAAATCAAGGACTGTGAAGCTCTTGTTTCTATTCCCCTTGTGACCAATTACATCACCACAGTTTAAACACCTGCAGTGTCACAGCTCACTGTGACACTTTCTTGCACACTCTCACACTGTCTCACACACAGACACACATAGAAATCGTGTTAGACAGATGCTGAAGACTTTGAGAAGAGAAAGGCGCTTGTATCAGGGTCTAATTTAAATGTGTACTAATAGACTAATAACCAATATTATAATTTTTTACATGTTGAAATCTCATGTAGAGTATTATTGCTGTATAGTGTGCTAAATGAGCTGAGCATCAAGACATAACTTGCAAATATGGAATGATGGGAGAGTAATGCATCTTTGTTGAGATAATATGCACTCACAGCCTGACCTGGAGTTATAAATTATGCACTAGTTTTTAGCTCCAGGCAGTATCCTCCCATGACATATGTGCTGCTGATTAAGAGAGAGTGAAATGGGACTTTTTTAATGAACATATCCCATTACACAAAGGCATAGCTCCACTGTATCGCTCAGAACACAGGTGACAATGCAGCTCTGACCACCTTGTGGTCTGTCGGTATTGGTGAATACAATTTGCTTTTATCTTAAATATTCACAGCTCCTAAAAAGGCTGACATCAGGTCTCATTAAATGTTGATGCTCCTGGTGAGTAAAGAGAATACTGGCTACATCAAAGGCCTTGTTATGTCCAGTGAATACTAACTAATCCTGAGCTTCTCTTCAGGAGCATCTGAAGCCTGTAAGACCAGCAGTGTCTCGTTCACTGCTGGGACCCTGCCCGGTCCTTACACCTCCAACAGGAGACTTCGAAATATCAGAAAGAAAAAGTAATTATCTGCTCTAGCATGTGCGGCATTGTATTTCGTCTCCCCTTTGTGATCCTCGCTGCGCTGACATGCTTCCTCTCATCTGAGAATGGGTTGTCAAAACTCAAACAGTCAATACTGCACAACACACATAGGCTCACCCAAGCAATAATAGCCTGGAGTCAAAGGATACGTGTTCCACGGATGATTGATTATTAGTCCCATTTGTTTTATTTTGAGAGAGAGAGAGAGAGAGAGAGAGAGAGAGAGAGAGAGAGAGAGAGAAAGAGAGAGAGAGAGAGCGCATTTGGGAGGGTGTGTATGCAAAAGAGGAGCAATACAAAAATAGAGAGAAGTGATTTCTTGTCACTATTCCATGTGCTATTAGTTATCGGACATTTTTATTTATAAATTTAATTTTTATTAGTAATTAAAATGGCAATCAGTAGAACATACCTCCACCAAGGCATAACAATCCCCTTAAAATCAACCAAGCTGCACCAAATTGCATAAATTTATAGAAAGTCCCCTAACTTTGACTGCTTTATTTCATCAAGATGAATGAACTATTCCCTTATTTTATTATCATTCACAAAATGCAAGTCATTATCCCGATCTGAACCAAATTAAATCTGCTCACACATATTAGCATGCTGCACATTGAGGATTTTTTTTATAAAGGTCTTTGCATTATGACTTGAGAAATTCACAAAAAAATTTAAAATGTAAAAGGAAGTGAAAAGAATTATTCCTGGATACGCACCAAAATTTAATAGGTTATTTCCTGATCCATATCACATCCTTCCACCAAGTTTAGTGGAAATCCGTATGGTTGTTTTTGTGTAAGCTTTCTGATTAACTGACTAACTAACCAACTAAAAAAAGAACAGGGGGGAAAACATAACCTCCTTGTGGGAGGTAGTAAAGAAAGTGTAGTCAACACAACCAATACCATTAAATAATTGTGTAGGAAAACAGCACCAGCAAAAACACGTGGGATATTATTAGCTGAACTGCACTGATTACAGAATGATGGTGTCCAGTCATAACAGAATAGTAAAATGTGATGGTGGCCAGTTGTAAACTTAGCAAGGAGAAACTGCATTCATGAAATAAAAATCATGGGCAGAACTGCAGATCCACATTACTCTGATGTAGAGAGGGCGAGTGCGGTGCTGGAGCAAGTTTTACAGAAGGTTAAAACATCCACAGGCTAGTTGAATGAAGACATGCACAACCAAAGGACTTAACATCAAAAGAACCTGTGTTTTCAGCTATTCTCTGTGGTGGGCTTGCTTTGCATATTTCATGGCAGTGGATTTCATTTCTGTGCCCACCTTTCTATTGATATGTGCAAAGCCTTTTCTGTCTTTGAATTAAAATGTTCTTTCTCACAAATCTAATCTGATATTTTGGATTACAATTTAATATTGTTTTTCTTTACTGTAGCAGGGAGTCCTGCTAACAAGTGGAAGCCTTCACCTCTGCGTAGTTCTTCCCCTGAAGTTAAGAGCAAGAATAAGAACGTTTGTTTTTCTCCACATAAAAGCCTCCAGATGACCTATGGTTCCAGCCAGACCTTTAAAGAAATGGAGGACAATCAAAAGGACAAATGTGACGGGCCTCCTGTGTGAGGTACAAGATGAATGCGAAACAGCGCGTCAGTTCTGTGATGTCTTTGACCTGATAGTTCAAAGCCGGACTCTGGACTCTGGACCCCCGTTCAGTATGCGTGCACCTCAGACAAAGGCTTTGTTCATAATAAAGTAAATCCACCACATTGTTCCTTTGAGGTGAACACCACTTCAACACGGAGGACACTTTCAAGACCAAGACAAAGAATCAATGTGCCTAAAATCATA
This sequence comes from Hippoglossus stenolepis, assembly GCF_022539355.2. NCBI lineage: Eukaryota > Metazoa > Chordata > Actinopteri > Pleuronectiformes > Pleuronectidae > Hippoglossus > Hippoglossus stenolepis. Next base: position 13,126,143 of record NC_061483.1, read on the forward strand.
TCACACAAATGGACATAATTAAAAAATCTTGAGGAAACTCTTATTTTCATCTATTTTAGATTGCTTGCATGGCATTGCCTACAAAAGCTATGCAATTCATCCCAGAAAAATCCACACTGAGCCAACCTGGTTATGCACACCTTCGCACATAGGTTATGCTTATGTATACACAAGTGTAGCCTTGTAACAGGGTGCATAATGCACTTCTGTTTCACAGGGACAGGTTATATACTGGCAAGGAACAAGGTGGTAAGTTGTAGCTGTACAGGACGCCCCCCCTCTCTACCACCCCTGCTTTAAGTATCAGGAGACATGGGGAGGTGCTCCAGCCTGCGGTCATAGTTAACCACGGTATAGCAGTGAAGGCTGGCTGCTATGGTGCCTACATTCCTCCTGAGACACAAGGGTGAGCAGGGCTTTGAAGTTAAAAGTGTGGCTGGGAGACAATATGAGCAGCATGCGAGCATCTATCTGTGCTGTGTGATATGAGGGCAAAGGTGGGATGTGTGATGGTGTCCTAACTGTACAATAGTTGTACCAGAAAGAAGTCTGTGTAAGGTGATTATCAGGTTAAAGTATACAGCCACATGGTAGGCACTTAATTGCAAAGGCTGGTTTATATGTGTAGCATTTATAATGAAGGTTATACCAAGCTTTACATAGGAGGAGGTGTTTTAGTGGACTAAGAACAAGTTAAAAGATAAATATTGGTTGGATCCTGTCTACAAATTGATTCCACTTATGTCTGCTTTTAAATGTTTGTGTGTAAAGGTGAAACAGATTTATGGTAGCCCTGGAACTGATTAATAACTGTATTAAACTGTTCAGGTTTCCTGATAATACTAGTGTCAACGTTGCAAAACATTTTTCAGAGAGATCAATGATCTGTCATATTGAAAGTACACTTCAGACCTCTAACTGCAAGCCTATAGCTAGTAGGAGCTAAAAGAGTTTAAGTTCACGCCGAGTAATACGAGTTTTATTTGTAAGCACTAATAGAAAAAATGCAATAAACCACATCAACAACAAGAATGAGGACTGATAAAAGGTAATACAATCTATAGTAGCAACTAACAAAAGCCTCAAATAGTAATTTAGCCTAATAATTAATCAATCTTGTTCTATAAAAACGGCTTATACATTGATATCAGCTGTGAGCAATATTGAACAGTTCAATGCTATATGATTAAGACTGACGCTTCTATATATGCATGTATGATCAGAGACACACAGGACAAGATGAATACCACAACATTACAGAGCTTTCATTATCCAGCGAGGTCCCATGACGTTGGTCTAATGAGAAGACTAACAATTAGGACGACATGTTGTATGTGCCTCCTGTAAGAGAATATCAGATAGGGATCGTTATCAAACATAGTATTTTATAAATCCCTCTGTCATTTACAATTAAACAGATCGGCAGCGGCAGTGTGCATATCTGAACAGAAGGCCTGCTTTACATTTCAGAGTGCATACAGGGCATTCCTATGCCTACAAAGGGGCCTTCAGAGAGAACGAGAGCAAGGAGCTAAATCATTGAAAAAACAACGCAGGCCATGCAAAGTCTGTTTAATGTTGTTTTTAGAAATATCTAAGCCACATTGTAAATATGCCTGAGGAATGACTAAAGTCTTCAAAGTGACCAAAAGTGCTGTGATAGTTGCATTTGGTAGCCAGGGTGTCAAGAAGACTGTAATTGAGCTCTAGAGCTAAGAATCATAAGGGTGAGAGTATTTATAGATTTTCTTTTCTTTTAATTCAATAATCAATACACTGCCACAATGCATTAATTCAGTTTAGAAGGGCAGTGGGTTGACTTATTGGCATTATTCTGATTAAGCTGCCAAAATGGCTAAAATAATCACTATTTAAAAGTATAGTGGTAACCAATAATAACAAATCTACAGCAAATAACCACTGGTGTTTTCAATTCAAGGCATGTGACAATATTGACATGTTCACAGATTTATAGGAAAAACTGATTATTTTTGATGAAACAACACAGTGCCATTTAGTGTTTGAATATGTTCTTCATGGACCCTGCGATATCCTTGAATTTCATTATCTCATAAAATTATTAAGTTATCGCCACACTTACAGCCATTCCATGAATTTTCTCTTATTACAGTGATTTGTTTGATCAGACAGATTTACAACCTGGAAAGGAAAGGCCTCTGAATTAAATCACTGTATAAATTGGCACAGAAGAAAATAAAACAGCAAACTGTTTTAATATACTTCATTAATAGAAAATTGATGAATTGAGTAGCAGAGTTCTATGGCTCTTTGCTGCCATCTTGAGTATCCGGATAGGCATTACACATTTTAGGTACATAAGTTAATGGCCTAAGGCAGGAGATGAGTTTAACAGTTCTCAGTATATGCACATGCAGTTCAACTCCTTGAAGGATTTTGCAGGAAGTCTGAACTCAATAACATCTGGGTCATTGAAAATTGCAAGTCGTAAATGTTTGACAAAATAGTCAACATCAGCCTTTGTGCAGTCATCCGCTACCTCTGCCTCAAGGGTTTATCACCCAACAAGGACATTGTGGCCACAGGAGGGGAGGGAGCCCCTTCTTACAACATGCTTAACAACTGGCTGGCTACTGGCATTCATATAAGAGACTGGAAGATGATGTCGTCCTGGGAGGTCGGGCGCTGTCACCACACAAGAAACCTGTGTCGAGATCCAACTTGTACTAAAAAGGGCTCTGTATGCTCCACAACCTCTGGACTAAGTGTGGAAATGATGGGGGGGGGGGGCCTATGTTGAAAAATAAATATGCTAGGTTGTCTAAAGCTGGTTCCTTCTACCTTAAGGCATAAATGGATCTGTTTTTATTACATTAGTGGAGTTCTTTTATTTTATACTAAGTTGTTTTCCTCTTTAAAAATTGTTTTGATTTGCACTCAGGTTGAGATTCAGTAAGATATATAATAAGCAGGTATTATTAGATTAACATTTACATAGGAAAAGTAGAGTAGTAGAGACTAGTAAGCCAAGAAAAATAATAGCAATGGGCTATTATAAATCATGAAAGATCTTGGAAATTCTATATTCCTTTCTTCTCTTTGATATTAAAATCCTAATTTATACATTGCACAATTAAAAGCCATGGGGTTCTCTCTCGCTTTGAATTTAATGTTATGCACAAAGTTCATCCTGAAATTCAACTGGAGGGGATCTAGATCACATACAAAAGTTTCATTACCACTGACATGTAAGAAGCCAAATTAGGCCCAGAAATTACATCAAATTAAACCCAGCAGAATTGGCTGCAGTGTTCACCGTAGAATATTATGAATATAGTATGAAAGTGTTGTATTATTAAAAAAGGCTCTTCAAGCCGGCAGAATGTGTTTTTGGACCTGGGAATACTTACTGGTGTGTGGGACAAACGTCCAGACCACATTAGTATATAGGCAGCCCCGGGGACAGTACACTAACTCCCCTTTACATAATATCTATGGACTGTATGGACAAAAACGAGGGCATTTGTTGAAGGGTTGGGTTGATATATTGGATTGATATATTCTTGTTTGCTAACTATGACCTCCTTGATGCAGGTGAAGGCAATGGTTTAATAGAAATTTGATAGATCAGTACTATACATTTATCAGATCGGCATTAGAATTGAACTAAGATAAATACTGGTTGATGGTCAATTACCATCAATCCATTACATTTGTTTAGCTTTCGGCCAAGCACAATATCCACAACAGAGCAGAAGCACAATGAAGGGAGCAGTATTCCATTAGTTAGTAGACCGCAGACTGATAGACTGCATGTTATCACAAGTACGTTGGTGTATAATATAATATTTTTTGCAAACTTCAACACTGAAAACACAAACCTTTTGGGGTTTTACATGTCCCTGCAATGCAAACGAAAATATGCAAGCGAAAGTTATTTATGTATTTATTAGCACTGACATGAGAACCAATACTTCGGTACCAAGCCAATGCCAAAATTCTAAAAATGTTGCATACAGTACTAGTGGTGCACCGATGTATCGGCTGTATATCGGTAGCGGCCGATATTCGCCTCGTTTACTGCCATCGGCGTATCGGTAATAAACTTGACTTTCACCGATAACATTGGCCGATGTTCATTGGTATGTTTTCTGCAGCCTGCCAATCTGGCATCCAGATTATGGTACACTGACGCCGGGTTTACACCGGGCGCTGAAGCGCCGCGCAGCGCAGCGCCAAGGAAAGCCAGGCGCCTCCCATCCACCCCCCTGTTAAACCTTTGTGCGGTTCACATGGGCTGCGATGCGCCGCGCCGCGCCAGCGCCCTTCACCGATGGTTTCGGCGTGCGAGCGAGCGTATCGCGCCAGGAAACAGACTGAAAAATTATTTTAAACGATATAAATGACATATTTTATATGATATAAATGATCAAATATGCATCCCATACTTTGTATTCCCCTTCTGTTGTCCTGGAGTTTTAATTTTCCCAATTTTCCCAATCACATAATTAAATGTCCCCCTCTGCCCATCCACTACAGCCACACAAGCAGTCATATAGATAAAAAGAGAGAGTGGGGGGCTAAAGGCTTGCTTGGAGAATACGTCATTTACCCCCGACACCCGACATTGAACGGGTTACATACAACAACAAGCAGAGAATCGCGGGCTGACCGGCGCGGAGAAATGCGCAACAGGTACTACATACAAACAGCAGAGACAATGTCGGCAGCGTCGGCTGTGTGGGATTTCTTCACTGTCTCAGAGAAAGATCGCCGTTTAGCAATTTGCAAGACATGTTCAGCCGACATTTCAAGAGGGGGTAATACCACCTAGGATTTCAACACCACAAATCTGAAGGCTCATTTGAAAAGCAGACACATTGATGAATACAATGATTTCCTGAAAGCTGATAAGAAGCGGCAAGATGCACTGGCTATAATAAACAAATATCGGTATCGGCTATCGGCTAGATTGTTGTTTTAAGTATCGGTATCGGCCAAGAATTTCCATATCGGTGCATCCCTATACAGTACATTACAGTACCGGAGGTTCCGAACAATACTGAACAATATTGCATGTCCGGTGAACAGTGAGAACATGACTATATATTTTGAGGATTGTTGATCCTGAAAATGTGTATTAATATCCTAAATTTAATATCAATAAATAAAATATTTTGCACACAGGTTATCATGGCACCAAACACCTTGATTGGATTGATGATCCTGTGAAGAAACACTTGGAAACAGCAGTAAAACATTAGAGGTTTCAGAAATAACTTGAGAATTCTGCCTCTGAGCCCTTCACATTAATTTATTTCTGTTTACTGATCACTAAGAATTCCACAAGTAAATGCAACACTGCTGTAGGAACAATGCACATGCTTTGCCACATGGTGGCAGTGTAGTGCAAAGGTTGTGAGCTCTGGTGTATTTTCATCTGACTTTAGAATTGCAATGTACTCAGCCATACATTACACAGGGATACAAATTTGTGTCAGTGCAAGAATAAGGGGACCTCTCATTGCATGTAGTGTGAAAGCAGATCATTACTGGTGTTAAACGCTTTATGAGATGCAAAGAAACAAACAAAAAATAACTGAAATTCATACAAATGCAATATTAGCAAATAGATAACAGAACACAAGAAATTATGTGATTTTAATTGATAAGTAAATGTTGGTAGTGTGGTTAGAAAGGAAAAGCTACCTGAGTTGATCTCTATGACCAAATAAATCTGAAAGAAAAAAGGGAAAGAGTAGAGCTGTTCCCTTCCTCCTTAACACTACTAAGATGCCACTGAGGCCCAACTGCTACTGAGTAGCTGTTTAGAGACAGATACAACTTTAGTTATAGTGCGTAGGAATAAACATTGATCCAAAATAAAACAACTGACTTGAAAGTAAAAATAAAAACAGCATCAAGTCTCCTCCAGAAAGAAGTAAGGACTAGGGAACAGGTGCCCATCTTCAAGTTCTGCCTCTAAAAAAGTATTTCCAAAAGTCCTTTTTCAAAAATGGATCATTTAAATTTTTGCATTTCAACATCAGTTTTTTTTAATGGGATGTATGAATAAAAAGATAGTATAAGAAAATGTCAGAATCTGGGTTCCATGCCACAGAACACAACGTCGCCTTCTCCCCTATGTTAGAGACTAAAAGTTCCCTGTTGTCCCATATGTACAGAAAACTTGTAGCAACCAGCTGGCACCCACATAAAGTTCTTGATCTTTTGTTTAACAGATAAAAGAAAAGTAAGATAATGCAGCTCTCACTGACTCCCAGTTTTTCCTCCAGATGGTGAAGAGACGAAAGTGACAGATGCTCGTCCCTAAATGCTCAAGAGATTTGGCAACTCAAACAGTTCCTCTGAGGCTCTGAAGGAACTCGAACACCAGCCCTTGTCTCCTTCATTAGCTGTGTTTGGGAGTTTGCACATGGCTACTCACATCCAACAGTCGCCTCATTCTCCGCTGTCTAATCAACTGAGATCTGTGTTGTTGGTCAACACTCGGGAGAGTTGCAAACACCCTTCTTCGAAACATCCACTAAAGCCATGTTGAAGTCTGTTTTTCAATATGTACATCCATCATTATTATAGTATTTGTCCTTTGTTAAACTTCAAACACATTTTTTTTTTCATCAGGAACATTAATATGATAACTTTAAGTACTTAGCTAATGTGAAAACCAAAAACATATGAATTCCCTGCCTCTAAGTTTGTTTTTAAACGAAGCACAGTGTGCAAGTCCACAGACATTGACTATTGCTGAGCTACAGTGTTTGCTGAACAAGATGTAAAATGAAAATCAGCTAAGAAGCTACAAAAATGGCAGAAACTATCCAAGCTACCCATGGATAGCTACAGCGTCTGCCAGAGAAACAACGCTCAGATAGGTTTCTGCAGTTGAATGACACTTGCAGGGCCACATCAATGACACTTATTAAAATATTATTCACCACCATGGGTCTAGTGGACACACCGGACATGTGACTGGAGGGGTTTCCCCGAACATAATAAACCATCACACTATTTCTCCATATTCTGATCAACATCCAATTAAAATTACCATATATATTTTTCAGACACAACTCTTTGATCTGTGCTACAATGAATACACCTCTGCGTATTTGAGTTGTATGGTAATAATCCCTTGTTGCTGATACTCCAAGTTTCAAAAAGCCTCCGCTCTCTAAAGAGACAACAGAATGGATGAGTCAAACGACTGGTAGAATAAGGATGTTAATTAGGGAAGACCAGCAGGCGTGAAGCTCAGGGTCTGTTAGACAAGAACTCCAGAGAAATAGTGACAATACTCTAGGGGAGTGTTAAGCATATAACAAGTGGTTCCTGGGGACTTCCTTCATTCTATAAAGGAAGGCCACACTAACTGCTGCTATAAAGGAACATGTGTAAAATGGAGTTGTAACAGAACAAAAATCTGTACATTTAGTAATGTAAGTAACATATTGTGCAGTGTCTTTACTGCTACCACAGACAAAGCACCAGTGTTCTACTCAGGTGGTGTTATGTCAGGGTCCACTCACCAACTGTAATCGTTTGTCCATAGCAAATAATTGCACTCATTTCCACTTGCTATGGAAACTTTATTGTTGGTCTGTAAGTTCAAGGCTTGACAGACAGCCATCAAACTCTACATCCACAAATGTCTATTATATCATCAGGGGGCATTTTCTCCTTTAACCTCAAGAGTCCTCAGACGTCTGCTTCTCCCGCCACCAACCAAGACCAATAACTTAGGAGAGAAAAATGGCATAAACCCTGAAATATCCATCCAGTCTCACAATCTACTAGTTCTATTCCACATGTGACCCCTATTTCCACCAACCAAGACACAAGATCATCAACTACACCTGTAGATAGAAAAGAGCCTAAGCCCTGAGGTATACCACCAGGCCCATGGTCTTCTACATGTAGGTGCACTACAAGTAGAGAATCATGAGCCTGAAGTGATCCCTCTGGGCTCTGATCCTTTTTAGTGAGTTTCTGGTCTTGTGTCTAGTTTGGTGGCAGCATGAGGCTGCTGCTAGTTCTCTGCACCTCAGCTAAATTTTCTAACTTTTTGTTTTAACTAAATCAAAGCTTGACCATGTCATGTGATTTACTCCTTTAGCACACAAATACTAGTAAGATCACCCCATTAGCATTCAATATCACATTTACACAATTTGGCACTTTGATAACATGTACTCCAGCCACATTGGTTTGGCCTAATCTTTTTATGCCTACATTTGGATGGTGCTATGGTTTTTTTAGCTGCTTGGGATACTCAAAGGAGTGGACAGTGTTTTGATGTATACATTTGATCAACTGAATAATTACACAAATAAGGTGAGCAGGCTGACTCACACCCCCTCAGATACATGGTGTTGATTACCTGTCAGTTGCCAAAAGACAGTACACCTTTTCAGCTTTGAATCATCAGCGATAAACCATCGCTAACCACACCTGCAGGTTTGTCTACACACTGACAAACCAAAATGTCATTATGCCTTAAAATGAATGCTTCTCAGACAGGGAGCACAATGACAGCTGGTGTGTTCATGTCCATGGGACAGTAATTCAATGTGAAGAAAAGTCACTTACACTCAGGTGAGTCTTTCCTCCCTGACTTGGTGTCTGGTGAATTCCTGGGTTGAGGTTATGTGACGCACTTTCTACAACATCCTTCAAGTTGCAGTGGTCGCATATTAGCCCATTAGCGCAGCAACAGTTAGCTCAAAAGGGCGCCATTCCTCTGCCAGGGAGGAGCGAGCTTAGCTTCCAAACATGTCCGTGGTTCCCACATTGGAAAACCGCGGTAAACCTCCGTTTTCCTTTTCTAAAAAAGTTTCGTTTCTCAGAGCGATAGTTACAAGACTTATTAACTAATTAGCATATTAGCTAATGGCTAACGGCCACAATGCTAACTCCCTCGTGCCGTAAGCAGCAGGTGTTGATTGTCTGCGCGTTCAGGTGATGTCGGAATAATTGGAAAAAACAAACCTGGACTGGGGGAACATTCACGTCAATGCAACCTTAAAGGGATAGTTCACCCCCAAAAATGAAAATGCACTCATTATCCACTCACCACTATGCTGATGGAGGGTGGGTGAAGGGTTTGAGTCCACAAAACACTTTTGGGTAAACAGTGAGCGAAATCCAAATCAATTGGGACGTAACAGACATTTAGGCTAAAAAACATTGAATTTGAATGTCAGGGCTACGGACACTTGGATGACACTACAGGAGCAGTATGGAGGTTTTATGTTGTTTTGACGTTTGAAGAATCTGTCCCCCAGTTATTTCAATTAGATTGGATTGAATAGCTTCTAATGTAAACTTGTCAAATGTTTCAATTATGTCGTTTTCAAGCCATATGTCCATCCCTCACAAGCACCAAAAAAACTGGCTTTTTTAGACCATACACAGGTGGGTTTTGCATTATTTACATGGCTGTCACACCTGATCCATTTTCTCTGCTCTTCATTATGATGAAAATATTGGAAAGAGGTGTCAGGGTATTGTGTAAATGCTGTTAATAAATCAATAAAACACTTTTTGTATACAGCATCCATGTTTTTCCCACACACCGACTTCAAAGCCAGTGATCATAACCCGGGAAATTGGACTTTCCAAGAAGCACATGAATGCACCATTTCTTCTGTTCCTTCATTGATTCTTTTTTTGTGAGATTTCACAGCTATTTTCTAACTCGTCAGGATTAACAAAGGCTTGTAATTCACCTGTTTCCTTCACCACAGTGAATATGAGGCAGGCTGTTTGTCGAACTGGTTCAATCAGAAGCCAAAGTGACCCTCAGTGACAGCAGAGGCTGACATCACTCAGTCTGGTTGAGGTTCAGGGTTAATGGCTACTTTAACTGCTACAAGCATTCTACAGCCAAATATATACTTTCATGAATCTAATTGAGTTTCATCTTGGATAGTGTAGGTGCTATAGGATTAAAAAACAGATAATATCTATGATTTAGCTGCATTAGTTTTGGACCATCTGGATAAAAAAACATTAATTTCAGCCATTTAATTCAGCTGATTAGTCAAAAATAAACCTCCCACTCTGGTTGTTCAAGCCATAAATAATGTTCGTATTTTATCTTGAAAATGTAGTCATCACAATATATTTATTAGTGTTTATCAGTATCATTGTATAAAATCAAGTATGTAAGTATGTATGTAAGTTTGTTTATAGGTGGGGAAGCAGCTAAAACCATATATTTTACTGAAACAATATAAAAACTTTACTAGAAGTACTATAGTGTGATGATGTAGGATAAACTGAACATTATCCTCATTTAAGACACTTTGTCTTCAATGGATCTCCATAGCCAATGAAAAAGCAATGACGTGTTAAAACCACCGGAGGGCGAAATGAGCCAGGTGTGGCCACCGTTTTAATGCAATTGATATACTTTCAACCAGTTTGGAGATGATCTAATTATGTATCTGGATAGTAAATATGAAAAGTGAATATCATATACAACATGGTTTTATTTTATAAGCATATCACGTTATCTGTACATTTTCTAAATGAACCCAATCAAACAAAAACACGGTCGGACATTAGAAGCCTCATGTAACTAAAATACAATTTATTCCTGCTTTCAATTCACAGGTCTTACTACATTTGACATTCTTGCATTGTGCACTATGATGAAAGAAGAGATATACATCAAGGCCCAGGTCAGCCTCAGTTGTTAAGGGTTTAACTGGCAGATGTACAGAAAAAGATTTCATCGACACACTGTACAGCAGAGACAGGTCAGAAGTGCACAAGAAAAGACAAAGAAATAAATTCTCATCTCTCTAAACAGAAGGAAATATATTCCAAGTTACAGTTAACGACAATGACACACATTCTAGTCATTTCTGTGTTTTTAAGCACAGACTAGAAATTAAAACTGGCATCTGTGTGGTCGTCTGAAAGCAAAACATCAGTCCTTGTTTGCGCCAGGTATTTTTTCTACATTTCTAGAGTTTGACGATGGATGATGATGCAGTTTTGTCACTGAGTGGAAGATCTCAGTCCTAGAAAGTAAACGAGAGGAGACAAAAGAAACAATTATCAAACATTGGCTCAAAGGCAACCGGAAATTCAGAAAAGATTCAGTTTCGTTTAAGGTTCTTGTGGGTCACTCAGCTTTATTTCCTAATTTGACAGTGTACTGCAACAGCCACTAATGTTAACTTTCTGTTTATGTAGCCCAATCAGGTTTTCCAATATTTGTTTTTATATACATAAAGCAACTTAGTCAATTTACATGGTACAGAAAACACGGCAATTTCCTCTGGGCCATACAAACCGAGAGATTTCCGTTGATGGATATATTGAAATATAAAATGGTTCCTTACATTTTTATAACATCAAATAAAATATAGGATTTTGGATTTGAAAGAACCATAATTCTAAGCTTGACTTTAAAACACAAGGCAGGTACAGTGATTTGAAAGTTTGGTGTGCTAACGTACCTTTGTGTTCCCTCTGGTGCTCAAACATTGCCGTGCCGCTTCCGTCTGCCAAACGCCTGGGCGCCCACGTTGGTGGGAACAAAGTTGTTGTATCCAAGTCCCCCCGTCCGACTCAGCAAGTCGGCCAAGCGATGGGTCACACAGGTGGATGTGTTACATCCTCGCTTCTGTGCTGTGACATTGCTTATCAGAAAGATGGTAAAACACAGTTTGTTAAGATCAGAGCAGATATCTGTTTTTTAAATATATTCCATAGACTTGTCAATAACAAATTAAACAGTTAAAATGCCCAGAGTTACATTATTTAATAATTGTGTGTGCATTATAGACAGGCAGACTTACCATTTTCTTAATTTTCATATTCATGCATGTTTTAATTGTTGAATGAAATATATGCAGGTTTCATGTAAAGATGCATTCATTTTCTTTATTGTATTGTACAGAAATGCCAATTACACTTTAGTTGCTAATTCTTAGATCTGAATTCTCTGTCAGAATCTGATGTCAGCCAACAGAAAATAAAGCAATGATGTTTTGTAAGTTAGTCTGACGAACAGGACCCGCATGCATCAACAGTCTTGAGGATGGATGGAGCTGGATGAAAAAGCAGCTCAGACAGACGAAGAGCAGACGGGTGACAGCCTCAGTTGTACGAGCTGCCGTTGTTTTCATATTGCTCAGACAGACTTCTCTTCTTGCCCGGTGTCCCCGCTCCCACGTTGGTGCGGGGATATGTTTGCAGTTTGTGAATATCCTGGGAGAGTTTGCCCAGCACACAAGTGCTCAGGCCGGTGCAGCGCTTAGACATGGCTCTGTCCAGGCTGTCAGAGACGGAGACAAACATGCAGAAACAGACTTACAGTAGATGGGGCATGCAGATAAATATGATACATACACGTATGATGACTTTTCTCTAAAAATGTCATGCTTTTACATTTCAAAGTCATGCTAACAGATCCAGAAGATTTGTAGTTTTCATGCTGTACATTTCTAATGTATGTGTCTAATGTTTATCATGCACATTCTCTCGTGTTCTCTGATATCATGCTGTCTTTAGGACACTCTACTACAGACACATGAGTGAATATGAGTGAATACTGAATGAATGAATGAATGAAGTCCATGTATTGAGGGATTGTGGCAGAGAATAGATTTACATGAATTGCACTGTGTACCTTCATAATCAATACACACCAAAGTTGAAGCTGTTGGACTCATAAACAGAAGTGTGTTAATAAAGATGAAGATATTATATGGTATATAGACAGAATATAGGGAGATAGGTAAGAGCCATACCTGTTCCCATCAGCTGCTCGGGGGTCTTGCTCATCTGAAGTTATCTGCATCAACTCCTTGAAGGCTCTGAGAAAACTTTGAGCATCGTCGTTTGTTAGTGTGACTCCATCTGACATCAACTCGTTGCTAGATCTGGGAAGAAGAAAAAACTTTGAGTTGGATTGATCGCTCTGGTTCTACCACAGGATCGGTTTGAAAAAATGTCAAATGTTTACACATAAAAACAGCGGTAAAGAAAACAAAAACAATGTTTTGATGTGTTATAAGGATGTTACATAAAGACGTGATGAAGAACAAATCGTCCTCGGGACACTGAGGAAATTAAGGTCGTATAAATATCTTTGATTAGTTATGGTAAAAACTTTTTTTCAAATTACTGTTTATACTAATATTTATATGAGTTTTACAAGGTCTTACCTGGATGGAGCTGCCTGTGAGACGTATATCTGACAAATGATCAGCGCGTTGCCAAGAAGGAGAGTCCACAGCTTCAGCATTATCATGACTCCCTGTGGAAAACACACGGTATCAAACATGGTCATTTGCATTTTGCTTGTCCACAACATTTTGTGCCATTACACAGATTTTCTATCGACATTCATTCACATTTATAAATCCTCGGTCTCTGTCTCTGTCACATTCCAGACGTTATACAGGCAGGGAGAGAAGTTGTTAGTGATAAACTGATATTAGAGGCTTGATCAGCAACTAGCCCATTAGCAGACTTGGTTGATAGAACAGTATAAACCTCAGATAGTAAAATATCATCAAACCAGCAGAGAAGACTCTAGCCTGTGTTTACAACCAGTAGCACCAGTACAGTTACGAGATATTCAATTCTCACCTTCTTAAACAACCAGAGCATCATATCTATTATTTCTAACATCAACAGTCTAACTATAATCTAAACAAGCAGCGTTTTATCAATACTCACCATAAGATAACAAATCTTCTGCTGATGAAGAATTAAATGATGAGACTGTATCTGCTGAGCACCTCCACAGCACAGGGTTTTATATATGTTCCCCATGGGTTTGCGTATTAATCTAGTGAGCACTTGATGATCGTCTATTGGCCAGTCAGATACTTCACCACAAGCTGCGAGCCAATCAGAAGATCTAAGACACTCCCAGCGAGCCAATAAAAGAGCTTGTGTGTTTAGTACATGTAAATAATATCCATTCACAAAAAGCTGTAGAATCAGAAAGAGAATCTGTTTCAACACAATGAGACAGAAAACCGTCACTGACACTTTCACACAGTGACTGAGGGTCTAAATCCACCTGATGCCCCAGCGTGGATCATTGATGCTGCTCAGAGAACATGAAGACGATTCATCACTGCATCTGTTCTTAAAGTGAATCAATGAAATTTCAATGTGGCTTCATTTCATCATTACATGTTTAAGATGTACAGGGATAATGAGGGGCATGTATTCTACAGGTGGTCAGAACATACTCAGAGTGGGAAGAAATCTGTCGGGAGGGGATTCCCCTTGTTCAGGCTCATAATCAAACAGGGAACAGTTGTTCCACTGGGAGGACTGCTCCCTCACATGTTTCGGTGCACGTGCATCTGACAGTGCCGAACAAAAGAACATTGTTTTATATTTTATATATTTATTTATGGTCATTTCTGAGTTGGGTTTCAACACAACCAAGAGTTTAGAGGAGTTTAGGATCCAGTCCAGTCTGCAGAATAGTTTGATTATTCTCCTTTTCATGGTTTTTGTATGGTTGGATTAAATAATGCTTATTCTTTTATTATATTTTATCTCTGCCAAGGAGATGTTTTCACCCCTGTCGGTTTGTTGGTACTTACACAAAAACAACAGGACAGATTAGCACACAACTTGGTGGAAGGATGCAGTATGGGTAATAAAAGCAATCATTCAATTTTGGGGCTGTTTTGAATCAGAGGGCTTGAATCCACTTTTTGTTAACACTGCGAAATAGAGCGTTTTTGACATTTTCACAGATTTCCCAGGGAATTATTCTTGGTTCTTGATTAAATAAATCAGGCACATTTAGGGAACTGATATGTATCTATGAGTGATAACAATTTGGTGCAGCCTGATTGAACTGAAGGAGACTATGGAGTGCCATTCTAGTTTTATGTGTGGATGACATCACTGTGAGGGCTCCATGGATTCACTGGTGTTCATCCGGTGTTTCTGAGCTAATTACTGGGCTACTGGTCTCTGGCCATCTTCTAATTCCCCTTATGTAACCATATTGGATGATGTATCATAAAGCATCCTGCCTCCTGTTTTTTTATTTTCGCGTCACAAGGAAACTCATTAGAGTTGCAGGTCTCAGACAGATATGCACATGTGTATCTGGAGAAAGAGGTTTCAAATGCACACACACACACACAATGATCAATATGAATAGTCTTTTTCTCATTTGTGGAACTTGCCGAGAAATTTTAATTCTATATATTTATCTTTTAGGTAACAATCTGAAGTTTGGAAATAATGGTGCAAATTTGCCAGTGCCACCATCACAAATCAAGCAGTTCAGATGCACCTTATTTTTAGTCTGAAGCAAAAGTTTTGGACTCGGAGCTGCTCCCACGCCTCAAATCACCACTGCCTGCTCTGACCCGCGACATGAGTTTGATGCAGAGAAATGACATTCCAAGGGGGAGAGCGTATTGTCAAGAACGCAATTAGCTCAGGCTGTTCGCATCCCCAAATTTTAGGCATGAATTGGTCTGGAAAAATAATTACAACACAGGAGAGCATTCATGACAGAGAGGGCAGCGCTATGCTCAGTGCGGCGCTCATCAGTGACAGTCTCCGCTGTGTCAGTGTGACCTCGTCTGTCTTGTTAGAGCTCCAGCATCTTTCTTGAGTGCAGAATTCTGCGAAAAGAAAACGTCAGAAAGAGAATTTCCCCCTCAAATCTATATCGTCACCTTGCGTTATTTGGACAGGCAGCCGGAATCTAGTACCAGCTGAAGCAGTGGAAAAGGGACAGAGTTTTGTGAAGCTTCCGGTCTGATGAGGACGTTTCTGCATCTTCAAACAGAACATTAGATTCAGGCTTGTGGATTTATACACATTAAATCCTCCAGCTCTCCATTAGGAAGCCAACTAAACCTAACCTAACATTTAAACAGCTGGCCAGTGGTTGCACAGGGATTACGGGACTTCTTGCTGCGCCTTTTAGTGTCATTATGCAGTTGGAAAAACAGAGGTTCTGGACAGCATTAGGGAAGGTCTCTTATTCGATTTTCCACATGCACTTGATGATTCCGCTTATTCAGATGGTAAATAATTTACTGTAGATCCACGGTCGTCAAGGGACCCACCCAAAACAAATAGTGTATGCACATGCCCCGCAGTATAGACAGACCGGAAGAACCCTCTTCATAATGTACAGGCTGATGCTGTTCCAGCACAGTAACAGCATTAAACCCCAGACACTGATCAGGACCAAATAAAATGAACCCAGAATAGAGTTTTGCTATATGACGACATACTGCATCCTGTGAGACAGTATTGATTTGTATAACATGTATATATGGTGGTGGCTTCTCTTCCAATATCTTTAGTAATATTACATCATTGTTATGGATTAAATATAAAATCTCCGGCACTGCCAATATTTGTTGAATAAACATAATTTGATCTAATTTCCTGGATTGGTCTGGCCACAGTTTTAATTCAATAGTTCCTCCAGTATTTTTTGTGGAACTTGCATTTGACATTAGAGAATATGAAAAACACAGGAGCCCACATTTCCCATAATGCAATTCAATATGTATTTCACTGGTCTCTTCCTGTCTCCTATAAAACAAAACATCCAAGCAAAGTCTGAAGTTTTTCTCCCCTGACTGAATAAAAAGATGGACGACATGACCGCTCCCCAAATGTGAAGCCAAATCATCTTCATTGCCCCCTGGTGGCTGAATGTTAGTGGACGGGTTGTGGCCTGAACTAAAACGTCAAAGTACACATTAAATACATTTTTCCCATAGAATATGTCTTTAATTTTAGGTAGTTCTCAACACACTGATGCAGGTGCAAGTGTTGGTGGTTTTGTTGGTTTTAATTTGTCTTAATGCTTTTTTTTTTTTAAATGGGGGGGAAACTGAATTGCGATTTTTCGAGCACAAGTATCGTCAGAACCTCGATACCACAGCTTCAGACCATGATCACTACCGCGGAGACTCTGACGCCAAAAGTGCAAGATGGCGGCGCCCTTTGGATATTTGTACAATGGGAGGAAGCGGAGTCCATCTTTACACACAGTCAATGGTTTGCACCACTCCAGGAGATGGAGGGATCTGCAGGAAAGATGTGGGGTTTGAATATTGCGGCTGATGAGTGTGCAGGAGAGTTTGAGGGGAGCAGGTATCTGAAGGCCACGCCCAGCTGGAAGAACACACACACAAAGACAGGACTGCCGTACCAACAGGGGACAAACCACACAGCAGAACCAATCAGGAAAGGGAAACACAGGAGAACATGGAGAATGCAGAGTTACGCTAACTGTTTTCATCTTGGGGTCTATAAGTAGGATAAATAAGTTAATATTAGTTAAAATGAATACCCTCCAGAGAAACACAATTTTTAAGTGTGTCTTTCAAATACTGGCAGAAGTTACTACATGAAATATTTTTTAAATAGATCTGATTCAGATTTGTTCTGAAACCATGCAGTTACAGGGACAGGAAACACTCCTGTTGCTGGTGTCTTGATTAACCTGACCACTAACAAGATGATGCAACAGTGAGATGTTCATTTGATTAAAATTGACAGATTGGTTTAATGCTTCCAGAACAGCTGATGAGTCTGGGGAGCTGGCAGGAAGCGAAGAAAGTCATTTGCAAGAATGTCCTCATTAGGTAGCCCTGACAAATCTGAATGACGGAGGGGGGGGAGAGGTCTGTCGAGGCCATTTGAGGCTTCGGAGACAGAAAAAAAATAATCTTCCAGCTGCCTCAGCAGGAAGGAACAGCTGGATAAACAACTTCACGCCTGATGAGGAGCCAGTCATGACCAACTGATGACACGGAAAAGTGGAGAGCACGGTTTTACAAAAGTGCAAATTGTTTAAAGTTTAAAAACCACCTCAGTGAGACGGTGATTCTTACCTGAGTTAAACTCTGTGCATTCTCCACTTCCATTATGGACAAGAAAAAAACTGTGTAGGCAGTGAAAAAAAGTGAGGAAATAAACAGCTGCTTTGTCTGCAAAATAGATCATTTAAAAATATTTATAAAATATTTTCTCATGTGCGTCTTTATTGATTTGTCAGATTATTCAAGCTTGATACCATTTTTTTCCCAACACTCAATCCTGGGGCGTCTGGATGAGCTCAGCTTTTTGGGCCACAAGACCAAAACGTCTCCCACAACCATGCACGTCTGGAATGTGGCTCATGCCTTAACCTTTGACCTCTGAATGTAGTGCATTAACATGTGGAGGTGAAGGAACCTACAGCCGCTTACTGGGGCAAAGTTTATTTGCTTAAAAACTAAAACAGGGTAAAACACAAAGGTGCTTTATGGGGACTCCTCAGATAATTATACCTCAATGGCAGAAAATTTCTCTCTGTTTTTTTTTGTTGTTTTGTTGTTATCCATTTACTTCCTGTAGAAAAAGAAAAAATAATACACAATCTAGCAATAATATTAAAGTAAAACATATATTGATACAAATATTGTTGTGATATAATGAAAAAATAATGAATAATAATTAAAAGTAGACAAATGCATTGTTAAAAAAGAGCCTATAAGCAAATATTACATAATAAACAAATACATTCCATGTTGAAATATTACAAAACGTAAAAATATATATTTCAATTTATAATTTTTGAAATCTGTAATGTTTTAATGGATAGTTCATGTTATTTTAAGACAACTTGATTATTTCGATTGTTAGAACTGCCAATATCCACGTTATTTATTAAAAAAAATACAAACAGATGTGGTTTATAAAATCAGCATGTTCCGAACTATCATTGTATCACGACAGGCTTCATCATCGCTTTGCACGTACACACATTAAAACTAAATCTGTTCAAAACACTGTTCCATCGTGTTCTCTTCTGCTTGTTGTTGGATTATTCAGAAATTGTTAAGTTTAAAATTGCAATCACGATATAAGCTCTTTGCTAAAGATCTTGCTGCCAAAATCCCAATTTTTTAAAAACACACTACCTTTGACAGATGCGTAGGTATGGCTGGTTCACAGTGAGGTGTATGTGTACAGACACATGATGGTTATATGTCCTTGCAGCCTACATGTATGGTGACAAACCGTGTGATAGGATTCTCCAGCGTCTGCAGCCATGTTATCAGAGAGGCTCTGATCACCTGTTCAGTGACCCCACATGATACTCGGCTCATCTGCCGCTCCGAGCCACCGTCACACCGTCAGCTGGTGACCGGCCGTCAGTCTCTCTCCAGTCTGACTTTGACACTTTTGTACTTTCTTATTCGTTTTATCTGCAGGAAAAGTTGTCTCCGAGCCGGGAATTGTTTGGTAACAGATAGTGTGTGACCTCCTCTCTTTGTGCTGCCTTGAACAAAAGTTGCTTTCACTGCTGCACTGATTCAACACGGTCAACACAATTCACACTTATATTTTAGAAGGTTAATGATATTTAGAAGTCCATAATTTTAGTATCAACTGATTTGAGTTTAATAGCCTGGTTGGATGCTGGGTGGATTCTTACCTTATTGCAAAATTATCATATTGATGTTCTCATCTCAGTCATCACTTGAGCCTGTAACAGTTAAATGAATATATGCTCTGTCTCCCTCATACAAAGCTAATCTGCATCCTGAAATCTGCTTTATGTTTGGTCAACTGAGATTTAACTTCGTCGCTGGCATTATCCCAAACTCCGTTTCCCAGAAATACTTGTTTAACCCAAAGTTCATGGTTCACGCAGCATACGTAACATTTAGGATGCACAGGCAAGGAATTAAATTAGATTCAAATTTGCATTGAAATATGAAAGTTACAAAAATGTAAGTTGGCAAAGTTTCCTGGAAACACAGTAACACGTGATCATGATTTCGAGCAATACACAGTATTTCACTGTGAATGATCAGAAGCCTGGGTCAAGAACCCACAGAGTTTTTAAGCTTATCTCTAGTCTGGTAGAAATTTGTATAAGAAAGAAAGTGTGCTCAGAATCTTTATTTTACCTTCATCCAATGAAACAATGACCACAAATAAAACTTTTTTGTGTATTTAGCAGTTTTACTTCTACATTGTATTTGAGTGATTTTCTTTGCACTGTTGAATTCCTCCAACAGAACTTTGTTGTTCATCCTTGTTCTTCTAACAGCAGCACATCAAGTGTTAACATCCACCTGAAACCCACACGAGCACTTTTGAACTTTAACGTGCTGCAGGATTTTCCATGTACTGCTTTTATAGGAAACACGCTTCCAGACTGTGTGTGCAATGTAGCAGGACCCCCACTCATGTAATATGATATATTTAAATCACACTGCAGCGTGTGTGTGTGTGTGTGTGTGTGTGTGTGTGTGTGTGTGTGTGTGCGCGCGCGCGGCTCCTGCAGGGCTGTGGTGCCCCAGCCCCCTCTGAGACTTTTTCTTTGGGTTAAAGGAACCAAAAACTCCACCAGCACCAAAAAATAATCCCCATCATTGATCGAGTGCAGAACAAAGTTCAGCAACAGTTAACTCCGACTTTCTGGCCAATCTTGGCTTTAGAGGCGGGGGATAGAAACATGATGATACATATGTGCAGCGTCGGTGTGAGGGAGAGCTGCAGTCAGCAGGGCTGTAGTCTGCAGGGGGAGACACGCCGCACGGTTCTGTGGGGGAAAGATGGTTTCGATCAAGTCGCCGTCTCTGGTGCCGGTGTCCGGGGCTCAGACTCTGCTCGCGGGGGTCTGCCTGGCCGTCGCCCTGCTCGCCTTCCTGCTGGTCCGGCAGCTCTTCAAGCAGAGGAGACCCCCGGGCTTCCCCCCCGGACCCTCTCCCATCCCTGTCATAGGAAACATACTGTCCCTGGCCACCGAGCCGCACGTCTTCCTCAAGAAGCAGAGTGAAGTTCATGGACAGGTAACACACGCACACACACATGCACACACATACAGACACACGCACGCACGCACACACTGCAGGGAAGGAACAATAGAGGCTCGCCCTTACATCAGGCGGTCTACTTTCTTGCAGGAGAATATCTTGCTCCCAAAAAAGTAAAGCTCCCTCCTCAAAATAAACACACATCTAGGGACAAAGTGTTCAGTTTGATAACATTGTACCTTTTAGAATTTAACATGATGCAAAGATGGAGACTGTCCTGTTAAATGTCCTGAAAGTTTAATTAACCCACATCCTCCTCCTGGCTCATGAAACCCCTTAATGTTGCAGCGTGTCTGTAATTGTGAAATATACAGATGTCGGGGGGTGTGAGTGTGTGTGAGGAACTAAAGCAGAAGCGCTTACATCACTGTGTTCTTTCCAGATTTTCAGTATTGACCTGGGAGGCATCCTGACTGTGGTGTTGAATGGATATGATTGTGTGAAGGAGTGTCTTTACCATCAGAGTGAGGTGTTTGCTGATCGCCCGTCGTTGCCGTTATTCAAGAAAATGACCAAAATGGGCGGTAAGACGTCATGATGTGATCACAGCGCAATTACATGACAGTTCAAATTATTTAATTGTCAGGAGTTTTTTATCTGTATTTTATGTGTTTGTTTTCCTTCTCCGCCATTCACAGGCCTTCTGAACTCTAAATATGGCAAAGGCTGGATCGAACACCGTAAACTGGCGTGCAACTCTTTCCGTTACTTTGGCAGTGGCCAGAGGCAGTTCGAGAAGAAGATCTCCGAGGAGTGCATGTTCTTCGTCGACGCCATCGACAAGCACAAGGGGAAGCCCTTCAACCCCAAACACCTTGTGACCAACGCCGTGTCCAACATCACCAACCTGATCATCTTCGGACAACGCTTCACCTACGACGACCGCAACTTCCAGCACATGATCGAGCTCTTCAGCGAGAACGTGGAGTTAGCAGTGAGCGGCTGGGCCCTTCTCTACAACGCCTTCCCGTGGATTGAGTATTTGCCGTTTGGAAAACACCAGAAGCTGTTCCGCAACGCTGCGGAGGTTTATGATTTCTTACTGCAGGTGATACAGACTTTCTCTCAGGGCAGGGTGCCACATGTACCTCGACACTATGTCGACGCTTATTTGGATGAGTTGGAACAGAATGTAGGAGACCCCAGTTCCTCTTTTTCCTACGAGAACCTCATCTATTCAGTTGGCGAGCTCATAATTGCTGGAACAGAGACCACAACCAACACCCTGCGCTGGGCCATGCTGTACATGGCCCTCTACCCCAACATCCAAGGTC
This sequence comes from Hippoglossus stenolepis, assembly GCF_022539355.2. NCBI lineage: Eukaryota > Metazoa > Chordata > Actinopteri > Pleuronectiformes > Pleuronectidae > Hippoglossus > Hippoglossus stenolepis. The sequence continues at coordinate 13,148,263 of NC_061483.1, forward strand.
AGTTGTAGTCGAAGCATCGTCCCGGTATGAGAATATGTCATAGAGTACAAAAGAGATGTGTTTTGTTTAATGGTAACGTCATGTGAATAAATGCCTAATGGTGCCTGTTTTTCTCCGATAAGAGAGGGTGCACAGTGAGATCGACAGCGTTCTCTCCAACGGGAGGGCGCCCACGCTGGAGGACAAGCAGAAGATGCCCTTCGTGGACGCCGTTCTGCACGAGGTCCTTCGCTTCTGCAACATCGTGCCGCTTGGTATTTTCCGCGCCACCACCCAGGATGCAAATGTCAAGGGGTACTCGATTCCTAAAGGCACCATGGTGATTACGAACCTCTACTCGGTGCACTTTGATGAGAAGTACTGGAACGACCCCGGCGTTTTCTTACCGCAGAGGTTTCTGGACAGCAATGGCAACTTTGTGAAGCGCGAGGCCTTCCTTCCCTTCTCCTTGGGTTAGTCTCTTTATGTTTCCCTACAACTGCAAAACTACTGCTCTGTCTATCATCTACAGCTTTTAACAAGATTTTATAAAGGGTCTTTTCTCTAAAACATTCTTTCCACATAGTCTAAATGTAAATTTCAGATAAGTTCTTGTGTGTGTTTCCTCATAAAAAGTTTCTGTTGTCATTTAGAGTTAATCACAGGACATTGCAATAGAGCACAAACTCCCAGAACCCACTATCATCAATTAAGACCCATTTTAGACTAGAATGGCCGTCAGTGGTGCACAAACCTCCAACAAGGTCCAACATTCAGAATCCAGATTTTTCTTTGGATCTGTACTGAGTTGCACACACTCATAAATATCAAACGCCCTTTGTTTCCATCAAGATGTACAAATTAAATGTTCTCTCAATGTTTAAGAAAGTGAAAACAAAATCCTCACCATCACTTAACCGGTTCTTTCTTGGGTCATGTCCCACCCCTACACAACATTTCATGGAAATCAGTTGAGTAGTTTTTGTGTAATCCTGCTGCCAAACTAACACAGATGAAAAAATGACCTTCTTTGCAGATGTAATTACCCACAATCCAAATGAGCCTGATATTGTGTGACTGTGCATTTTCTATGGGTCTATATAAAAGTCTCTCTTTTTATTTAGGGAAGCGTTGCTGCTTAGGTGAACAACTGGCCCGGATGGAGATGTTCCTCTTTTTCACCACTTTGCTGCAGAGGTTTCACCTCCAGTTCCCTCCAGGAATCGTCCCCAGCCTCACTCCCAAACTGGGCATGACCCTACAGCCCAAACCCTACTCCATCTGTGCCGTCCGCAGACAACAGAGAGTCCCGTCCCCTGGAGACACTCCTTACCACAAGTAGGCAGGCAGGCATCTATAACAGCTTGTCAGGCTGTTAAAGACACGTTTACTATTTTGCACAGCAATGCAACCACATGATACGGGTGCATCAAACTGTATCGCTGGAGTGTAAATGTCCAGATCCGGTGTATCTTTCCAAAGCGACCAAGGTGGCTCTACAGCCGAGCACATGATCCAGTTTATTCAGGTACTGTTAAATTCTCTTACTGAGCAGGATGCATGTTTGCACAATGCCTTTGCAGCAGCAGGGGAGGTGATGAGACTCTGTGGTGAGAGGACATCCGAGGAACACAAGTGTGCTATTGATTCAGAGCTCTATAGCTGGGGAGATGAAATGTCTATGAACCTTGGTGCTGCAGCGATGGGTTTGGTATCAATGATTGACAGTAAGTACACCCACTGTGGTTCAAAGGCCTGCCTTCTTGGGACAGCTTCAGGTCAGACAGATGACACCACGAATTCGTACGTGTGGGGCGCAACAGGACGAACACACTTTCCAGGAAAGTTCTGGACACTGTACTGGGGCTGGACGAGGGCCAAGATTTACGTCACCTGGACTGACTCTGACCCCGTCTCCAGGGAGAGAACTCGGTGGAAAGTCTTTCTCTTAGAAATGCAACGCTGGTGGATTTCTAATAACTGACGATGCAACACTGATTTCTTCTAAATGGTGCTGAGCAGTACTAACAAAGTACTGTTGTATGTGTTAAGGTTAACTTTTGTTTGTCTTTTTTTGTAATGTTGGTGTTTACTTTTTGTGTCAATTCATAAAGTCTTTGTTAAGATACTGAGAACGTGTCTTTTTACACTGAACTACACCTAAATTGCTAACACTCTGAAATGAACAAAGATTACTGTAATATTAACTTATATATATATATATATATCACTAATGTTTGATATATTTCTGTAAAGCAGGATTCTGTTGATGGGAGCATTTAGACTGAACCAAACCCCGAAAAGTTTTGGGCCATAAAACCATAGACTGTTCATGAAGATGGACAACACGTCTCCACTTCAGCCCAATGTCCAGAAATATAGTCAAAATATCCCGGACACAAACGCTGCCATTTTGCACCAATGACGGCATTTGGGAGTTAGATTCTGTGCAGCAGTGAGCAGGTTCTTCCGATACATGCCCTCAGCCAATCACGAGTCAGTCTCAGCTGTCTGACTGTTCCATCCACTAACACGACCTGTACCGCAGCCAGCCACCAGGCGGCGATCTAGACACTTGGCTTCACTTTTGAGGAGCGGTCATGCTGTCCATCTTTATATACGGTCTACGCATAAAAGCAAAACAAAGTGCTCAAAGACTCTAAAACGCTGTCTGCTGCTGCTGAAAGGAAAGTGTAAAGTTTACATTAGACATAAAGATTCGATCTTGTTCATACAAAAAAAAAAATTAATATATATATATATATATATATCAGCAGCTTTTACGTGTCGGCAGCACAGCAACATTAGGGAGAGGGAGACGTCACACTCGGCTCTGAGCAGACATCTAATAAGCTAATAACTGAAACCTGTGTGTGTTTGTACTACAAGTGTATTTCTTCTCCGGTTTACTTCGAGTGGTATGGAGGAAAAACACAAAGCGGTGTTAAATAAAACAAACACACAAAGACCAATAAAAAAACCCAATGAGAGCTGCTTTAGGGATGGTGTTTTATGACAGCTATAAATAACAACAAAAATCAGTTGCCCCCACAATGTAGATAAAGGGTGAATGGTTACATTGGACAAACGTACATATATCGATGCTACATAAGGGAAACAACCATTCATAGATGTATTTATGACACAATCATTAGAGGACACCGTGGTTTGACAGACTGCACAGTGAGAAGCCAACAGAATTCTACAACTTAATGAGCCTGAAACATGTCGGGTCGGGGGCTACCCAGGCTTTATGATCCAGCGTGGGTCCGTGTGAACAAACAGAATGTGTACGGCTCTGACCTGAGTTCAACTCCGACTCCTGCCACTGTCCCTTTAAACCCAGTGGACCATTTGACTCAATGTGCTTCTCTTGTGTGAACGGCACCGGAGCCCGGAGAGAAACTTTTGCCGAATCAGCGAATCACAGCCCAGGAAACTACTGCATGTAGGTAAAGTTTGGCACTAGTTGGGTCGACAGCGATAGAGGGAGGGAGATGATGGAGAATACAAGAGTGGTTATGATACAGAACAGGGAGAGGCTGAGAGTGAGTGACGAATCAGAACTCAAAAACCCGACAGTTCCACACCTGTGAAGAGACGCAGGTTCAAAACTCTGGAAACACAACGGCAATTACAGGATCTCCATGTACAATATGTCAGCTGCATGTAGAAAACAGATGCATTCATTTGATTATTTTAAAAAATATATATAATTTATATGCACATACTCTTTTGTACAGCGGCTAAACACTTGTTTGGTATTAAAATGTGCACACCGTTATCTACTTTTTCGTCTTTAAATATCACTATCTTGATTTACACTGCTATACTTAACGTTCTCTCCAGAGATTATGATTTAATAAGGTGGGGGGGAAAAAGGCAACAATTCCACCTTCCCTTTCATAAAAACGTCTTTTTCTAGTGGAATGCCAAGAGTTCTGAGAGAATAAAATAGAGAACTAGTAGTTTTTTAAACCTTTGTCATAAAATATAGATATGTATGAACAAAACCAAAGTGAAATGAAACCCTGGATCCCTTCTTTACACACTGGCCGAGTTATGGGTTCGGTAACAAAACTCAAAATATAAAGGAAATGAGGAGATGGGAGATGGGTGAGCTCTCAGTTTGTCTGAATGTCAGCGTCTGCTGGCTCAGCGAAACACAGACACCCAAACGTTGTGTTTGTTTAAAAACAACGCAGGGAGCGTTGAACTAAGAAAACCTTACTTGCCCCGTACTGTGATAGAGCAACGTTGTGCAGATGTGTTGTGTTGCTGCAGGAGAGAGACATTTGCAGTCTGCCAACGATCGAGATAAGCTTCTTTTTTTTTTTTCTCCAGTGAGGTGGTAAAAAGTTTACGCAGACAGTGTACGAATGGCCAGGAGACAGCACATACTGTATGCTCCTCTGTCACAGAGGATTTGAATTGCTTGGATTGGTTCGTAATCAAGTTGCTCATCGAGATATTACAAACTACTTTAGTCACCCAGATGTTTTTAATTCTCTTTGTGAATTTTTCATATTAATGACACAAATTCTTGCAAAATAATTATTCAACTTTGCATGAATCCTGAGTAACCTTTAAAAAAATACTTAGAATCAAAAAGAGGAAAGTGAAGAATCCATTCATTGAGACAGCACTCCTGGTCTGAATGCAACATGTTAAAACACCAGAGGACATCTCACTGGTTAGAAACCAACCATTATTGAAAGGACACAAAGACACACACACAAATTACATACTAAAATAATTAAAAATGTGCTCTCTTTCTCCCAACTCATTCGCTCCATCACATTCCCACCGAAAACATATTCACGCACACACACAGACAAAATGAAGCGAGGGGAGTTAAAGGGTCAAAAAAGGGACAAAAAAATAAAAGACAGGTGGTACACATGAGTAAAAGCATCAAAAATGATGCAGATATAATGCTAATAATCAGTCAACATTTCAATAATGTCTCTGTGACTGAGTCTTATACAGTGTTTCGTGTCGCCAGCAAGAAGAGAGAACTACACAAGCCTAGGCTCTGGGCCAAAATGGACTCAGTAAAGGTTCAGACAGGCACATTTGATATATATATATATATATATATATATATATTAATATATATATATATATATATTCATGTATGTATATATATATATAATTCAAAAATAAACCTGACACTGAGGCTGAAACAGTCTCAGTCTCTCGTCTTTCTCCGTGTTTGGACTGTTCACTTTGGTAAAGGGTATCCATCACTCGATGATGTCGCTCGCTTCATTATTTTTCCTCTACCTTTCGTTTCTTAAATAGACGGGAATTGTTTTGTACCTAAGGGAGGTGTAAGCGCTTTGCATTCAAGGCAGCATCACAGCCAGGTGACCATGGGGTCGACGCTGGACCCCGTCCGCTCTCTTCCTCCGCACCGTCCTCCTCAGTTCTGGTGCTTTTTTCCCCCCTCTCTTTCTTTCTGGGTGCACTCGACTCTCCATGGGGGTGAAAGTGCATAGGAGTTTGGCTCCCACCGTTGCAGCAAGGATCCGCTCACAGTAGTAAGGCCTTTTTGTTTCTCCAAGATCAATGTGACTGCTTAAGTCTGCACAGTGAATCTTTAAATGTGTGTGTGTGAGGGAGAGAGAGAGAGAGAGAGAGAGAGAGAGAGAAAAGTGTGTTTTATGTGCATTTGTCAAATGTCTGTGTGTGTTCCTCATGTCTGTGTTCATGTCGGTGAAAGGCAGGTGGTCGAGGGACTCGTGCCTCTCGTCATCTTCTTTTTTCACGCGTCTCTGTTCTTTACTTCTTCCTCCTGCTACTGACGCTCGTCTCCCTCCTCCTCCTCCTGGATGACCTGGATGTCGTCTGACGGGGAGACAGGCAGGCTGGCGGGCAGGCTGTCCGGCGGCTGCTGTTTGCCGAGCTCTTTGCTCTTCTCCTCCTCGTCGATGATCTTCTTCCACACCTTGTGGTTCTCCGTCAAGTGCTGCATGATGCTGCAGAACAACCTGCGGTGGCTCTTCTTCCTTTCTACAATGAGCACATGGCAGAAAAGAAATTATTAAGCAAACTCTAGATTGTAAACACTGTTTTCAAAACAAGGGTTTAAATCTTACTTGGTGCGAGCTCATCTTCTAGCTCATCTTCCTCGTCTTCATCCGTGTCTGTGTCCACCTGCCCCTCATCGTCGTCTTCATCTGATCCCGCCTCATTGATCCAGTGGCCGGGGAGAAGGCCAGCAGCATCGTAGGAGTTACAAAGTGGTCCAACAATATGGGTGATGAAGGACTCCTGCAGCTTGGCCAGCTGCGGGGAGGAGCGATCCATGAAGGGGCTGATGGGTAATCCCAGCTGAGCCTCGTCGTCGCCCTACGGATCACAAACGAGGATTACGGATGAGAACTTTTTCCACAGAGACAGAAATCTTCAGTGATTCAGAATGACATCAGTTGTGTGAATCACATTCTCAATTCTCTCTCACTCGCTCTACTTCTTCTAATCAGCTGACTGTCGGTAATCCAATCAGATATGGCCATGACCTCAATAACCCATTCATGCCAAAACTTCAAATGTGTTCTCTCTGTCAGTCATTGCAGTGATTCGCTGCGATCTTCCCCTCAGTGTCCTGGTCACGTCATCTCATCTCGTTCAGATTCTTAACACTCTCTGCCCCCCCTCCAACCACGACTAGTGTCTAGACACGGGGGCTTTCCTCAGCTACACACAGCATCACCCATCACGACGGGTCTAAGCGCCAAATAGACTCATTTATATCACATCACTTCTCACCGTGCACACATTGCATTTAATTTTCAAGTGAAGTTTCTCCTCATTGACCTGATTTTTGTTTTGTTTTATTTTCCGCTTCTGTTTTGAGGAAAAACTATTTTCCAATAAGAAACAAAGACCGGTGAAATGAACTGAGCTGAAAAATCCAAAATTTTAGACAGATTTTTCCCACTAGTCATCTTATTATTGTTATGCATTTTAAATATGTGACTTTATAGGGATATACTACAAAGGGATTAGCAAACGTCACCAATATTATTAATCTATGACCTTGTTTATTGTATTTGTGACCTTGATTATATATATTCTGTAAATGTGTTCTGTCTGAAGGTGTTTGTGGTTGGACTGGATTATTTTAGGGTATAAATGATGATACCCTTGTTTAAGGTTTTGCTTTTTACTCAGGTCTCAAGAAAATACAATATAAGGATATAAAGAAACGATCTTTGTTAATGTAATCCACTCAGCAGTGTTAGCATGCAGTCTGTACCTGCTCATAAAACTCATTGACAATTCCCTCTGTCCACTTGAGATGCAGGTCACGGACTTTGGCGGGTCCATTGATGTCTGCCAGCTTAATACACACTTGGCACACCAGCAGTCGGTCATTCTCATTGGTCCAGTCGATTCCTGGACTGTTCACATCGTTCACCTGTGAACAAACAAAGATGACGTTTTATTGCAACAGGTCAAATGTTATCGTTTTTTCTATCTGCATTCAGAATGCTGCGTGTCCAACTAAATTTCAACGTACCATCCTGCTAATATTTCAATCAAAAAAACTTTGCCAGAAATTAGAGGATCAATAAATAGATAATTATCTATTCTGATCATAAAACTCTGCAAACAGTAAAGATTTCTTCATCTCAGACCTTGGCATTGAACTCAGCCAGGAAGTCAAAGTGCTTCTTGAGGTCTGTGGCCAGTATGGCCTCGATGACAAGGAAGCGGAAACGCTTGAACTCCACGTGATCCAGGTTGACCAAGAAGTTGAACTCGGGCTGGGAGAGGTAGAGGCTCCAGGCAGAAGCAGCGTGGTGGTTCTCCAGCACTGAGCGGTCGTTGTACAGCACTGCCTGCAGCGCACGAGAGGGAAAAGAGCAGAGTGGTGACAGAGGGAAAGATGACACACTAAGAAGATTCCTTCAACCTCCTCTAAAATGTCAGTAATGGATTTGCTTACATAATGGGACTGCATACGCGTTACACAATTTGAGATGGTTTCAAAAATAGCAAGCACTAAGCAAATGAGATAAAAGGGGGCATGAGGGTATTGGTTATGAAAGTAGAAATGCAACAGGCTCTAGTGCTGGTTACAGAGACACCAACGATCCTTTCAGCAGACACATGGTGGTTGTCAACATCATTAACAATCAATAGGTTCAGGGTTCCCTATCCTTTCTTTTAACCCACTTTCCTGGGACTTACAAAACCCAGACAGTGTGAGCGTTATCACTGGGCATGTTGTGAAAATACAATATTTAAACAGAGGCACCCAGTTAACCTTTTCACCCCCATTAACATGGCCCACCACAATGAGCGGGAGAGAGGGAAGGGAGGGGATTACAGACTATGGTGCTCTGCAGGAGAGACACTGCGTGCTGAAAAGGCCACTAGTTTATATTAATATTATTTTATTATGGCCTGGCTTATCATTATAAAGCATGTAAACCTTCATTTAGAACGTGATCCTGTGTTTCTGAAAACATGAATGATAGTGGCATTAACATCTGTCCTGGCATCACCAGTAGACAGCTCCAAGTACAGATGTGAAGGTTCTTTGAGGACACATTGGAGATCGGATTAGGGCAAAAAATGATATATCAATATAAATATTTTCATACCAGTTGATATCAATAAAAATCAAGATAAAAGTCAGATTATTATTGATTTTAAGTTTCAAGACTGATTTTTGATCCTGAGTGAAGGTTTTGGTTTTAAACTCTTCTAAATGAGCAGAGATTGATAAACAGCTAAACATTTTGCACAACCGAGGTAGATCAATAGTGAGTTATACCTCCTCACTGTGCTTTTATATTGATGTATATTTCAATGGGGTCTCCGACCTCAATGGTAGTGTGGCCTGAAACGCCACATTTGTTTAGCTGTGTGAACGCTCGTGTCCTGGGCCACAATGACCGATGGTCTATTTACCCGACGTCCTCTGAACTGCTACAGTTTTATTAGGAAAAGATAATATAACTTGTATTTGTGGCCACTGGCACAATATCAACACTGACTATATCAAATGAGTAAACACAGCGGACCAGTATGTCAAAGTTAGAAGAAACAAGCAAAACAAGCCAACATCACATGGTCTCCTACATAAATGACTTATGTCTGTATGTTTGCATTAGTGAGCGGCTCTGGACCGTCTGAACCTGTCGAAGCCCCAGAGAAAACAAACGAGCTCCACCCGGACCTGAGAGGTATTCTGTTTTTTGTGTTCGAACATTACAGGCACGTTTGGTGTTAAAAGATCTAGTAGATAGGCCAGCCAAAGTGACTGGACCCAACCTAACCCCAATATCATTTCAATATTTTGTGTCCACGTGGGTAACAACACACTAATTTGCCTGTAGAGTAGAAGAGAGATCCGATTACAGCTCATGAGGAGACACATTCTAATGTCAGGTGTGACCTGACAACAGCTGTCCACTTGTGGATGTTAATTCCAGTTCTAAACAGGGCCCATGGGTCACTGTGAGCTCAAATAAGTTTGTTGAATCAATCTAACAGGATTTTCAAATACTAATAAATACTGTGGGTTACCTGAGGTGCATTAGTGGCTACTAGAAAGGCATTTGTGCGACCAGGGTGGTCATAGTCGTGCATTGCAGCTGCTACATAAAGGGCCATGAGCTCCAGGGCAGGTATGTTCCAGGCCAGGCAGCCATAGCTGTCGTCTGAAATGGAGGAGCTCTTGGAGGAGGCATAGGATATCCTGCCAGGAGAGATCCCACTATCTGAATCTGGAACATGACAGCAAACAAGATGGACGTCACTGAATGTCTCACTGACTGAAAATTAAGTGTAGATCTATGGTGTCTTTGTAGAAGCAGGTTAGAAGAGCAGTTCTTTCCATAATTAAGCAGAAAAATCCAATGTTGAATTTCGTCTCTCTCTCTCTCTCTCTCTCTCTCTCTCTCTCTCTCTCTCTCTCTCTCTCTCTCTCTCTCTCTCTCTCTCTCTCTCTCTCTCTCTCTCTCTCTCTCTCTCTCTCTCTCTCTCTCTCTCTCTCTCTCTCTCTCTCTCTCTCTCATATATCACTGCCATGTTCTCATCTCCTTCTCTCTATGGTCCCTTATCAAATGACAGCTGCTGTGGCAGCCTCAGTGGGAGACATCAGTGGATAAGCCTCAGATCATTTCTAATAGAGATAAAATATCAGCAGAGACAAGCACGAGAATCTCTGCTTTTTAAACCCAGCCATCTGTGTTCTGTCGAAAAAAGGCCTCATCCCGTAAAAAAGAGAATAATAGTATAAGTCACAAACACAATCAGTTAGAATTAAGAGATTTCTGACATCAGGAAGTGGGCGAATAATGGAGTCGTAGTCTATGCACTTTCAAACAAGAGCAATTAGCCGGAAAGGATAATGAGTGCACACTTTAATGCAAGTTCTATCTACTTTTTCTCTTTTTTAATGATAATGATAGGAAGTGATATTGTTTTATTTTTAGGAGCAAAATATATTAAAAAAATTCACCTAATCAGAAATTTCTTTGTAGGATTATTTTGTGAATATTGCCCAACATGGGGCAACAACACGGAAGAGGTAGCAACCAGAGATAGATAATATTGCTAATTGATAATTACTAATCAATGCACATTCACCCACCTCATACACTGACTGCTTCCACAGGTTTTTCATTAGGTAAAACAAAATGTCCTTCGACTAATTTGGGACACTATTTTCCAAGCCTGACATATTTATTAACTTTTTACACTCTGAGGAAATCACAGGGAACAACTCTACAAACTGAAACAACAATTTGATATCACTGTTGTTTACCTGTGTCGCTTCCTGTCACATGCTCACTGTGGATCTGCTGGAACCCAGGGATTGGTCGAGTGGTCAGGTACCAGACAGCATGTAGCACATCAGTAGCATGAACGCGGTTGTGATCTGTGTGTTTTTAACCACAATAAGTTTGAATTAGTTTATTGTACCATGCATAACAGCAATGATTTTAAATTTTAAATTATTGGTCATAAAAAAAAAGACTTAATTCCTTCAAAAATACACATGAACACTCACAGGGAATGTCCCTGTAGCCATTCTCCAGAGCAAAGAAGTACGACATGAACTCCCTCACCGGGATCTTGAAAATTTCAAACAGACATGTATCCTGGAAAAGAGTGTACGTCACCTGAGGAAACACAAGAGAGCTTTACTGTTACACCAGTCAGAATAGAGAACAGCTCCATCACTGATATTCAGTGGAACATTAAAATAACTATTAAATATATATCGTTAATATATTAATAAATATAATATCACTTACTGGACTTTGTAAAAAAAATTATAACTGAATTATTAGGGCCCGAGCACCGAACAGTAGGAGACAGTGGGATTACTATTGAAATTGTAAGGATTATTATTATTATTATTTTTTTTTTTCAGACAAATGAATTGGCTTTTTGAGGGCTTTAATTGTATATTTATATTTTCAATGCTGTTTATCTGTGGCTCGACTCTTATTTAAACAAAGTGTCTGTTGGGAGCCTTTAGGAAACTGTACTCCTGCTGATGAGCTCATTATTGAGTCCACACCACCTCTACCTGCATACTGTTACAATCCAGTGCATTCTTCTTGTTCTAACCCTTTATCAGCACTGCACTTGTGACACTTGTAGTTACTAAAATTACAAAAGTTGGTAGGTCACACAAATCCTGACAGATAGTCATTAAAATCGTTCAGGTTCAGTATATCTCACTGGACAGAACTATTTGCTTTTTATAGAGATTTAATACTACAGCTACAGGAGATGATGGTTTCATACTAACATAGCTAAGTATGCTTCCATTCTTCCCTCCCGTTCTGTCCACCAGGTCAAAGATCTGGAAGTTCCAAGTGTTCATCCTCTCCATGAGAGCCTCGTGGTCCTCCAGCATAGGATCCAACCTGAACTCCCGCTCACCCTGAAGACGATCAGAACATGCACGAATTGTGGAGATTAATATAAATATAACTTCCACTGACGCAGAATGATTTGAACATGAGAGAACACATATTATGCCGAATATTGAAACAGTCTAGCAGAGACTGCACTGCCTGAAGCATATCTGGAAAATATAGTACATGCTAAGCATGTGGCACAGCTTGAAAGTTGGTCTGTTGAATAAAGTGGGATTGTGCAGATTATTATCAGATGACTATAGAAAGCTAAACATGACGCATTGATCAATTAATTTAAATGATTGTGGGTTCAACTCTCAAAGTGACCACAAGTCATATTGTCCATGAATACAATACTGAACCCCTGTATTCCAAGTCATGATAAAAGTATGAGCTAAAATGGCGGAAATGCCACAATGGCAGGTGGGTCTGATTTGGTCATTTATGTGGAGGCAAAGAACAAATAACATGCATATAGAATAACTGCCCCACGTGTTGTGCTGCAACAGAAGATCATTGCGTGAGCAGAAGCTGTCTGATAAAGCACACCTCTGATTCCTGAGTCTGCTGGTCTGTGCTTGAGCTCTTCTCCTTCTGGTCTGTCTGCCCCTGGTTCCCTGCAACATCTGGCCTCCCGTCTCCAGACGTGTCCACCTCCAGGCTCTCCTCCCTGATCAGGGGCTCACCGCCAAAGTCCAGATCACATCCTGCACAGTGAAGGGGAGAGTATATGGATACATGCACATCATGTTCCGTTCATTTACTTTTTAAATGAGCTTTTGGTAGTGGAATTACTTGTATATAGTAAAGATGTGCAAGTCTATCTATTCCAACCCAAGATCCATGGTTTTCCTGATTACAGGCACATGCAGAGTAAAAAAATCAAGTAGTAATGCCAACTAACATGACTGCACCCATATCATTTCAGAATTTTAGCCTTTGCCTCTGAATGTTTGTGTGTTTCAACTTTCTTTATAGTTGGATCCAGCCCAGAGCAGCATTAACCCCCTGAACTGCTTATAGAATACCAAAGCCACCACTCTTCTCCACTGTATAATGTGCATGAAATGTACCTGAGCGCCTGCGCTGAGCCTCACTGCTGAATGATTGATGAGATTCCCCTGCATCACTGCTGGAAACTCCTTTGAGCATCTGACGCCCGCAGCTGAAACGGACAGACACGACAAACTCAGACAAGATCAGCTGCTGCATCTATCCATGTATAACAACCGGTAACTAAAGGAGTGGAAAAAATATGAATCAGTCAAATGACACTTCAAATCAGCAGTTCTTGCCTGGTGCAGAGGGGGAAGGTGGCGCCACGGAAAGCCTGCTGGAAATCAGGTGAGCTGAGGGTGTAGCTCAGGGGTTTGTGCAGGTTCAGACTGACGCTCGGCTTTGTCAGGAAGTCGGCAGTGTCGGGGAACTCCACGGGCGACCGTGTGACGAGGGACAATGAAGAGCCCGTACCTACTGCAGGGGGACTGTGGCTTGGTGAGGTGACTGGGCTCAGGCTTGGAGATGCGCCTGGAGAGGATGGAGGGAGTTCAGGAAAAGAGAGAGGAACATTTTCAGTCAAAATATGAACAATTAACCAACATGTAGCATCTGTGGGAAACTTTACAGTCATGTCTCACCGGCTCTCCTCGACCCTGCGTGGTATGTGAGGGTAACAGAGGAAGACCTCTGCTTGGGAATGGTAAGCAGGTTTGCACTGGGCCCATTGGACAGACCTGAGCTGGAGCACAAAACACACATATTCAAATAACTTAACTTTACACAGTTTCTATTCTTTAAAAGCTGTCTTGCAATTAGATGTTTTGCATAATTTGGTGCATTAAACACTTCAGTCCACAGCTGTACTATTGTTGGATATATCAGTCCTACAACACCTCGTAAACAAAAAGTGTATGACGATGTTAAAGTCCAAAGGAGCTCTTCAGACAACATTACCAGTCCTGTGCTGCCATCCTGTGGAGAAGCATATACACTGCACCTCCGTGTCGGCAACACAAGTATGTTGTCCAAATAAATTAAAACTGTGTATAAGAGTTGTTTACAGTCACTAAAGAAATCAGATATTATGTCAGTACATGCAAACAGTATCATTATCATAATTCAGTTTAACTCGGTCCTTGATTGGTAACATTTTTAGATCTGTTTCTACATTTTCAATCAGAGAAGAGACGACAACATGACATGTTGGATCCAAAATTGGGCCAATTCAGGGTAGTATATACAATTTTAAGCATATAATGTATGTGAGCCATTTTGAAAACTGTATGTGTTTCTGTGTCAGTACCTGGTCAGGTTGAGGTCGGGGTGAGATCTCTTGCCATTGTTGCGCTCCCAGCGTAAGGAGGTGGATTCCAGAGGAGAGAGCACGGAGGAGGAGGAGGTGGAACTCCGCCGGGGCTGAGGGGTGGGGAGGCTGTTTCTGCTGCTCAAACCCTGATCAGGAAAGAACATGTCTTTATACGCAAATTGAAGATGCTGCTTATGTGGCTGTGAGCATTTGTTAAAAGCCACGTTCAGATTCATAATTTAAATTTTTTAAAAACAATATAAACATTAAGTCATTTCAGTGAGGCCCGTAGAAGAGTCCTGGGGTCAAAGTGCTTAACCTGGCTCAACATTTACCACAATGCCAGGCAGGGTCATCTGGCTACACAACACAATATATGGCCAATCACTATGTGACAAGCTTGGGATGGGAATTGATAAGATCTTATTTACACCAATGCCATAGTTGACCATTCATCTAGGTCTGGTTTGTGTTGATTAACAATGACTGATCAATTTTCTGTGTGGGTGGAAAAAGGTAGGCCTACATTTAAATTCAGGTTTTCTTAGTCATAGAAAGAATCTGAGGGTGCGTTCGAATAGTCCAATTTAATTAGGAACCTTCCTAACTGAGTGAAATGACCCGGAAGTATTTCACTGGCCGCCATAATAAGAGCTGTTTGTATTCTCTAAATGATAAGGAAAGGATTTTCAGTGCTTCCTAACTTATCTCCTTTATCATAGGAAACATCGGACCGTACTTTATGAAAGAAAGGCCCCACAATTCTTTGTGGCAGCAACATTTAAAGCAACACATCATATTTTCACCATTTTGTGCGTAACTTCTGTTAAAAATAAAGTTGGTTTAAAAAAGTGGAGTTTGATTTTCACTGCGCCGTGGTTCTCCTTTACTAACTCCTTACAGCTTCTCCTTCACATCTTTCCTTAACCTTGCAATGTATTTCATCTCGGTAAAAGAATAATGATTCGGTGAAGTAGTTTATTTGGATTTTGCGAACTCAACCTGAAACTCAAACCTGCTAATGTTATTATAACAAAGGACATTTACCCTTGGTGATGGACGTGCTTCTTGGTTGTGAAGCAGTGGCACTCGTGCGTAAAACACATGGCATTCCTGGAATTTATGCCCATGTTGAGAAGAACATTGTTTTAGCAAATTGATGGTGTTTCCATTGTTGTTCTTCCAGAGCAATTTTATAGAGATTATAATCCACCACTCTTGTTTTTATTTTTTTCTCAGCTAAATGAAGCCACGCTTTGGTCTGTTACTTCCTCTCTGCCAGGACTCCTTCTTGCCAGCAGCGTAGACGCACATCGTGCACCGTCATTGTTTTGGAATGTACAACTGTCAGAACAACATGCCGGCATCGATAAAAGGAAGTGATAAACTCAGATGGTTTTGAAAAGTTTGGATCTGGTTCTTGATTCCGGCCCCTAAAAATGACGTAGTTCTGTTATCTACCTCACAACCATCCTAAGTAAAAACACCAGAGTTCCTTACTCATCAGTTTATGTATTCATGCTGGTGCAGTTGTAATGCTTGCTCACCTTAATGGTTTTCCTGTCCGGCCTCTCTACAGCATCCTCCACCTCGTCGCAGGGGTAGAAACCTGGGAAGGGGGTGAAGGGGTTAACCCTGGGACGGCACGAGCCTGAGAACGTCCCCATGAGGCTGGAGATGCTGCGCAGAGCTGAGATGGTGTGGGGCGACAGAGATGAGTCCATCAGCAGGTCCGACACCAAGTTCCGAGCCTCGTTGATGACTGAGAGATCCACGCCGTTGCCACTCACCGCACCCTGTCGCATGCACACGTACAGCACACAGGTTAGGGGAAGAGGGAAGCAAAGGCACTTCAGTGCAGCACATATTTACAAAGTTACTAATTCTCTGCTGTATTCTCACATGGGCTCACTCTGGGACTTTTTCCGGACATTTTACTAGGGGCTGGCAAGAAAAGTTCTGGAGAATCACCGGAGCAACTGACTCGGACAGTTGTGTGCTCACATACAGCCTCTCAGGATAATTTCTGGAAAATGTCTGGAGTTCAATGCCTGTCTGAAAGCAGTACGAGTGTCTTTGTGGGAAAGTTTTGCCCTCAGTTTTCTTCCAATGTGAAGAAAACTAATGGCTAATGGCCAAATTGGCTTTTGGCTAATGGCTTGAGACAGTGTAGTCTACTGGCCTCCTGCTGGAGTGTACTGTGTTTGACATAGTGGTGTTGTGGTAGGAGCGATGACATCAGGTCCATGGTGCTTTTGATGACCTCCCACCTTTCTCTCAACTTTACTCTGCTCCATTTTCCTTTTTTTTAGGGATCCTAATTTCCCACGACTGACTCTGCTAGTTACTCCTTCTAACTTCTTCTCTCACCTCATTCCTCTCCTGTTGTCGCCTCTATTCATCTAACATGACTACTGTATATTGGGAGGAAAATACACTTAATCTAGAGAGGTGTAGTGCTATGCTAATATAAAAATGATATCCCATAAACTGTAGGAACAGTTTGCTTCAAAATAGGTGAAATTCTTTCTCTAAGGGAAAATATTCTGACTGGCTCTGTCCTGTCTAACAAGAACAAATACTGACTTTCAGTCTGTATGAGTTAAATTCTTTGATAGATTACGCAAATACTTCAAACAAGCAAAATAATGTCAGAGTAAGATAAAAGTGTGGCATGACAACAATGCCAAGGTCATTGTATGCCAGATTTTACACAATGTGTATTTTGCCTAACCACAAGTCAAATATCAGGGAGAGGACTGAATGTCCTAAAGATGACTTATGGACAGCTGCTACTCGTGGACCACAGAGACCGTTCTGTCTGAAAAGTTCTTTATTAGCTGTATGCTAACCGAATGAACCAGACATATGTACTGTCACAACATGGAGCTGAAATACTGACCTGATACTGTGGCTTGTACCAGTGTTTCAGATCCCAGTCCCATAGGATCATCTGAAAAACACAAGAGAGACACAGAAACAGTCAGTAAAATCATCGTCACTGAATAAGTCCTGCTACATAACAGAGAGTATGAAATGTATTAATATAGAAAGAGCACAGGCTTTGACCTGCGCTGCACTTAGAGCATATTAGGATTTTCTTTCAGTGAGGGCGCTGGCGGGTCAGCAGGAGAGCGACAGAGCTTCTGCTGTTCTATTCTGCCTGTTATCTAAACACACAGTGTAGTAACAGTTTACATTAAGGATTTCCTGCGCCACATGATGCACTCTCCTACTACAGGTATGCTAATGCACGTCACTTTAGCAACAGCACACCGCACTGAGAGCGGCAGCAGAAGAAAAGCAAACCACTAAAACCACCACAGTGCGTCTACAATGGAGCAATGAGATCTTATCAGGCTGCAGCTACGTCAATTGGCAGCATTTTCATGCTATCTGTTGGTAACCAAACAGCTCTCACACATTACAGCAGTGTGCAGTCAAAGCTGGTGCAGGCTGGACCTGAAATAACCTGGTGTGGGTTCACTATAAAAATACAATCAGATCCTCCGAGAAACTAGTCAAGAAAACAATTATCTTATTTGTAATATGATCTAATTATACTTTGCACTTTCAGATTTTTTTAAATAGCTGCCTGCATTAAAAAAAAAACTTGCCATGCACACTTGGCAGAAAGCACTGAAATCTATAACTTCTGACACAACACCTGCTATTGTAATGTGATTAGGTATAATAGTAATATAATATACATATTATAATATAATGGGAGGAGATAAAGCAGTTTCTCATGTAAACAAATCAAGGCCACCATGCAGTCTCACCCCTTGCCACAAGGGGGACAGACTCAGAAGCCTTATGTGAGAAGGAGCTCCACTAACTCTAACCACCCCAACCTAACCTGTAAACACACACCATCCTCATATATGCTTTTATTTTTAAATCTCAGCCAGAGATCATACCGACAGGAATAATCTATCACAACAAATATGATAAGTGAAAATGTGTCTAATAACAGAAACAATGGCCCACATTTAACTTCTATCTGTTTTTTATACCATGCTCTTCTGATTTTACACATTTGTGTTTTGTATGTGAGCATGTGCAACATACAGTTCATGAAATCTATAACTGTGGTTGCTAAATAGATCAGCGGCTCCCTCCCATCTCCTCTAATCAGTAACCGTTTCATTGATCAAAGTGGGATGTTGGGTGTTTGTCATCAGCATCTGTACAATGCTGCCAAACATTTAATATGGCAAATAGGCCCTGCCATGGCAACCTGACATAGAGGCCAGCAAACAATGCTCCATACACCATGGCAACAGGATGGCGGGAGACGGCTGGAGGACAGAGTTGTTGGCCTTCTGCTTATTTACGGAGACACACACGAGGGGCTGAAACAGAGAAGACAGTGTGAAGGAAGGGATGGAGAGTAAAGGACAGACGGAGATAAAAGAAACGGAGACACGTCTCGACACAATGTGCACTCGTCCTTCATTTAACTCAACCAAAGGATCGTGTTATGTTGGCAGTTCCATTTTCTACTGACGCTCGTGATCACATACGCAGCACACGCCCAGTGACACACTCAAATGTCTGCAGCGTGTCACACGATATATAGCCTAGTATGTGTACATGCTGTCAGCACCTAACCCTTACAGTGCGTGCTCCTCTTTACCTCTAATTATCTGCGCACAATGCACAAAAACCCTGGCGCCTCTCTCAGTGGCACTCTGCTCGGAAACAGGAAAAGCTGGATGAAGGGGCGACACCACCACCACCACCGTCCCCATTAAAGCATGTGCCAAGCAACAACTTATTTACAGTGAGGGCCTTCTGCACGTGAAGAGATTAAAATCTTTCAATGAAAAGGAGAGATATTTTCTTTAGTGGTGTTATGAAAACATGACATGAGGGCGGACACAGACAGAGACACACAACTCAGCAGCTGACTCCCAGACACCTGTTCACGCATGGATACACACAGACACACAAGCACGTCACAAAACACATTGTATTGTTTCTCTCCTCCACGACATTTAGGTTGTTGACAATATGCTTTTTTGTTAAGTAGATTGAGGTTGACGTTGATTTTGTGCATTCTGTTTGTATACTGCGACTCAACTCACGTATATCAGATAGCTACAGTTTCTCTTCACTGTGCAGAGTAAGATTATTATAATTCTTTTAAACCTAAGTTTTTATTTATGTTTTCAACACTTATACATTCATATAGAACAAACAAGACAACTGTTTTGGGTGGTACACCTCCTTCAGTCCATCCATTCTTTTCATCAACTAATTCTGTTATCCTTCTCCATAGTCTTTGTGGCTATTTCTGGTTCTGAATGACGTCCATTTCTCCCACTTTTCATCCAGTTCTGTTTGTTGAAGTTGCATAATGAGATTTTAAATTAAGTATGAGACCAACTTATAAAAAATTATGCATTGCTGCAACACATTTAACTATTTCTACTAATAATGAAAAAATTGTCGTAACTAGAATGTCACTCAGTGGTGTCCAGATTTATATTTGGATCTGCACTAAATTGCACATGCTCATAAATGTAAGTCCTATAAACATAATTGATTTTTCATCAAGATCCATGAGTTAAGAAAATCAGGAAAAATTCCCGGATCCATCACCTGATCTGGATCGGCACCAAAGTTTGATGAGTTCTTCCTTGGAAATCAATTGTGTCATTTTTTTCGTAATCCTGCTCACCGACAAACAAGCAAAGGCAGAGGTAACCTAATTTGTGGAGGTAATAAGATATATAGAGATAATAATAATAATAATAATAATAGAGAATATAGAGACATATTTATTTTATATATCTATATTAATTTATGGTACCGGTATTTCATAGGGGAAATAACTGCACTTTATGTGTCCACACCTGCATGTAAGAAGAGATACAAAGCAAACGAGGACAGACAAAACAAGCGGTAACAAGAACAGTGAAACACGAGTGGGCCCACTTAAATGTACAGGCAAAAAAAGAAAGAAACACGTCAGAATAACTCTTCACATACACACAATTATTCAGCAAGAGACAAGTCGTAAATATTTCCTCACAGGAGTCAATAAACCTGTGCGATCTATTAGACTGCTGGTTAGTCACACCTGCATGTCATATGAGCGCGGCTCTGACACTGGGGTGCGAGAGGTGCTGGAACTGATAAAAAGACGCTAATAAGAGTGTGTGTGGGGGGGTGCAGAGAAAAAAGGTATCAATGGCAGACAGGCGGTGCATTTGTATGGAGAGGAGCAGGGCACTGCTGACGTCAGTGTGCAGCGACACACACCGCGTCAGCAGCCCCTCCGCACATGCACGCGCTGATAATGATTGGCTCTGGCTGTCGAGGCGAGCACAGGGGAGGAAAAAGATGATA
Organism: Hippoglossus stenolepis; assembly: GCF_022539355.2. Lineage (NCBI taxonomy): Eukaryota > Metazoa > Chordata > Actinopteri > Pleuronectiformes > Pleuronectidae > Hippoglossus > Hippoglossus stenolepis. The sequence continues at coordinate 13,168,801 of NC_061483.1, forward strand.
TGGACAGAGAGGAAAAGAGAGAACAGGCCGGCCTGATTCTTTTAAAACCCCTGTTCAGGAAAGAGAGTTAACCAGATGAGGTCTGCAGAGTGTGTGTGTGTCCTGTTGGTCTGACATAGCTTGAAGTACTGGGATAAGGCTGGGCCTGTATCTCAGTGGCACAGCTCAGACAGTGGAGCTGAGTGTAGGCCGGCAGCTGAAGGAAGGAGCAGGGATTAAAAAAAACTGTCTCTGAACTTTTGACCCAGACTGGCTCACTAAAAAAGATGTATCCTGCTATCAAACTCGTACAAAAACCTGACTCGTATGACAAAATATATCCTTGAGATGCAACATTTTAATTTCATCTACAAAATGCATTTTGATTGATTATCAATAGTAAATTCTACAACTTTGATGAAGTGTTTTAACCTTGTGGAATGAAACAGAAATCTTTACAAGAGTTGTACAAATGTCTTCCATCAAGAGTTGCACACTTAGGAACTTACTGTTTGCAATTAAGTGATACCTCAACAATTTGACTATAAAGTTTTATTTACTAACGATGGTAAATAAAGACCGTTTTGGATATTGCTCTCACAGTATGTGGTCTTCATAACTAAATTAATCTGATAATGTTGGATAATGTAGATACTGATAAAAGCAAAATGGTTACAAATAAAAAGAAAGACTACAGCAGTGAACGTATAATAACCCCAGAACAAGAATGAAGTTACTTGGTTAAAAGTGACAAGAAAGCTCTGAGAAAGATGATGTGCAAAATGTATCAAGTGCAAATGAAAACAGGAAGCACAGATAAGAAGACACAAAACCACAGAATGGACAGAGAGTTATGGGCCAGTGTTTATTTGTTATCCAACCAGCAGCTTCTAACGTGACATTCAGCAGCATGACTGGGGCTCGACCTAAACAACAAGCATTCATTGCATTCATTGTTTGATGTGTGTCAAAAGAAATCAACCACTGTCTCGATATATTTTTCCATTTGCTTTACAAAGTCTAAATAAATGCACAACACAATCTGGAACTCTCTGGACTTGGTACGGCAGATGATCAAAGCATGAACTGACTGAGCAGCTGCGTGTTAAAAAAAAGGAGGAGATACAGATTGTCCCACCAGTGTAACAGGACAGACAATCTACAGGACCAAAGACTTGTTCAAAATCTTTTTGCATTCTGAGTTGCTTGGCTCGCCACCAGCCCACAGGTCAACGGGCCCAAACTGGAAAACTCACGGTACTCCAGATGGCCGGTCCGCCTATAAGGCTGTCACCAGTATCGTCGGGGCAACCTGACAGGACCATGGAAAATTCTTTGACGAGGGGAAGGAGCTCGTGCAAAATGTCATCCCTCTCTTTCACACTCATCTACCACTTCACTGGACTGGTGTTGTTCAGCGTCTGCCCTGCAAAAAGCCAGCATCTGTTCATGTCCTTTGGAGTATTTTTAAGTACGTCTATAACAAGATTGGTTTCTTAGTATCCGTGTGGTGTTTGTCCTACTTGGCACAAATCTAGTCAATAAAAAAAAAAAAAAACAGTAGAGAAGTTACGATACCGTTTTTCCCTTCCTGAAACTGATTCCGATACCTGGACTTTTCTTATTGGCTGATATAGAGTACCGATCCGATACCAGTACATTTAAAAATATACCAGCTTATATAACATAATTTAACAGCTAAATGCCACTAACCCTGTATGGAAGTGATGATTGCTATCATTGTTGTATGACCTGGCTCAGGCTTAACTCTTTGCAAAAACAGATACATACAGTGAATGAATATTATAGAATTTCTAGTTTGACAGTCATAACTGAAAAAGACCACTAATAAATAGATCTAGGAATACACAAGACTACTTTTCTCACTTTTGTGGAACTTTCCAACCTCAAATATTGCGAAATTCGTGGCATTTTAGCTAGCTCTGGCTAACGCTAAACTAGCATCCCCGAAATCTCTTTTTCTTCACCTCTCTGAAAACAGTGCTTGCCAGTGGCAGTACAGTGCAACTGCTGTTTTGGAGTGGCGAATGAAGAAGTGATTTCAGGGAGAAGGTAATTGCAGTTTTATCTGGGTGAAACTAATATACTTTTTAAAACGTGGTATCAGCTCGCCCCCTAGCATTTTAGTTAGTATCAGAGGCATTTTCGATTCTTATTTTGGTATCGGAACATCTCCAATGAAAAAGAGCTAAAAATGTCAACCATCCAGGGCATGAAGAAGGTACCAATTAGATTAAAAGTCTCATGTCTCATTATTCTGTGGTGTAAAAATTCAGTTCAATTCCACCGCTAGTTACTATTACAATTGTTAAACAATAAAACACAATTCGCAGCCGTGGTTGTTTTCTATGTGTTGCAAAAAGATGCCCCACGCTGTGTCTGTGAGATACAACAGGGTGCCTCATAAGTTTTCAGTTTCTTATCACAAACGTATGGGCTGGAGTTACACAAACACCACCACAGAGCACATTACTTGTTCATTTCATTCAACAAAGCTCCAGTTTGTAAACGGCTCCAAAGAATGCCACACTGGAAAAAATGAATGTGTATTTTTAGAAGCTAGTGTGCTTGACGGGAAGACACTCAGGCTAATGAGGAGCGTGAAACAGTCTTGAGAATCGGAGTCACGTCACATTCAGGGTATTTTATAGTCTGATATTCTCTATTTGTCAGCCGCCACAAAATTTTCACAAAAAAAAAATCAGCCGTGAAGAACTTAAAGCAAGGCAGCATGCTGGGGTCAGAGACTAAAAAGAGGGTAATGACATCTTCCCAAAAGTGAAGCCAGTGTCTCAATCACCACCTGGTGGCTGGCTGCAGTATATGTCATAGACACCACCTCCTCCATGTTAGTGGATGGATTTGAGCCAAACTAAATAGTCAAAGTACAAATTTTTCTCACAAATATGTTCTCTGTCAGTTTACGTAGATCTTACCACACGGACGTATGTTCATTTGCTTATGTTAGCTAATTTTATCCAAACTCCAGGTTGGTTATTTGATGCTATAAAAATGTGTTAAAATGTGACGATTGACAGCTGAGACTGACTCGAGATTGGTCAAGTGCTTGTACTGGTGGGACTTTGCTACTGCAGCTCCATTCCTGATCTCTACTGCGCAGACTGTGGCAACAAATGCGCAAAACGTAAGTGTTTGTATCCAAGATATTTTGGCTTCATTTCTAAATAATGGGAGGAAGTGTAGACATGATCTCCTGGATGGAGTGGAGAATAATGTCTACTGTTTTTTTAAGCAATTCCAAATTTAACAGATAACACAAATATCAAAGATAAGACTGTTCACTATGATTGTGACTACATATGCAAAATTGAAATGTAAGTAGTTTTCTTTTACTTTCTACCTACAATAAATGTACCTACTGCATATGTTTTGAAGTTTATTCTTTTGTGGACTTCCATTTAGGAAAAAATAAACAATGATGGCCATTTATCTTATCACAGGAGCCAGGCAAGTATAACAGCATGTATGACCTTTGGAGAGTGGCAGCGAGCCCAAGTGTAAATAGTTTGAATAGTACTTCTCAAAGTCCTTTATGCTGACATTGATTTGCTGATCTACACGTTCATGTGGTTTACCCAGCGTTAATGTCAGTAATTATTAAAAGGATTATTGACCTTGTGACGCACAGAATGTACAATCAGAGCCTGATGAGACCTTTGTGTGTCATCAGAAAAATTAAAGCAGCTATTTATAAAAAGGTACAACAAGTATTCAGATCTGCCTCTGATGGACTGGCCTCTGTTTTGTTTTCCTTTTCTTACAGCTGTATTTCCTCTCCTTATATCAGCCCAATGTTTGGTTTCTAACAAGCTGGGTGAAGTTATCAAAAACTCAGAGGACAAAGGTGATCTCAGTGCAAATATTTTCCGCTGAAAGTGTGACTGGGCAGCCTGGGAACTGGAGGATTTTACTGTCTAGAAATTAACCTGATTGAACTGCAAAATGCCAAAAATCGCAGCCTCCTGATTAATTTCTGTGACACTAATCAATCCCAACTGGCTCAACTTTTACAACAATGCAATATGATGTCATAGAGCAGCCTGATAAATTGTTAAATCAAATACTGCATATGCAAATGCACATTCTAGATGGATCAACTTGTTATGTGAACAGCTTAGTACGGGTTAGTCGTGACTTTATGTTCCAATCTTTGAAAACCTTCAGCTGCATGCCTTTTTAGTACTTTAAAAACTGATATGGTAATTTTGGACATGTTTATAAGTCTATAAATGAAACTGTTGATGTTGATTTCAAAACACTTATGGGAAAATTGTGATAATTGACTAACTAGTTACATTTAGTATCAAGCAGAAATTAAAATTTAACTTATTAAAATATAATAAACATTTTGTCTAAGGAAAATATTGATGTTATTGAAAACTTTTTAAGCTCAGGATGTCAACAATTTAATGACTGCAATTCATTTATTAATCTATTTTGACAGAGATTCTGACAATCTAATAAAAAATAGTCCAGTTTCCTCTATCAAAGTGCAAACGTGATGTATGTCCTTCGCACACAACCTTTTTTGACCACTGTGGAGCCCAAGAGCAATGCTATAGTTTGGCGGCTGGGAGGCCTGAGTACAACAGGAAGGTTATACCTGATATGGACATGAGCGCTAGATGAGGGAGGCTCAAAGCCTTTTAAGGGAACATCTGGTTTTATCATGGAATCAGTGCAGGCTCCTCTCATAAACACAACCTAACGCCTGAGCCCTGGAACTCTGGCCAATAACAAGCATGTGAACACAAACGCCATCCATCAGAGCCGAGCAAAGGGGGGAGGAGTTCACAGGGAAGTAGAGCGAGTGAGACAGACACAAAGAACAGTGAGAGAAGAAGAGACCACAACAGAAATTGTGTGTTGAGTAAATCATTTACAAGCCAGTGACCACTACTGGCTATACGCAGCTTCTCAATTAAAAAAACAACAAAATACTCAAGAAGCACTTGTACACGTGTCGAGTTTAGGGTCATAATCAATATGGAACCGACTTTAAAGAAGTGCCTCAGCATCTGTCAGTGTAGTTGTTTTTGAAGACACTGAAATAACTCATTGCCTTTACAGTATGAGAGTAATTTAACCAAAATCCTTAGTGGTAGTTTGTTTGTGCACCTCATAGCAACAGAGGACTTGCTGCAGGCTGTCTTTTCTACTCTTCTGATCAGGGTGTGTGTATCATAGAGTTAAAGGTCAGCATCATATGGAGCTCAGACATGTACTTTTCAACAGTCTTCACAACTACAACAACCAGTATTTTTGTCTGGAAGTTCTAGCTGAATATTATTTTTACATGGTGTGGTAGTCTGGAGAAACTCTCAAGTATCTGTATTTATAAAAACACAAAATAATTAGAGCCTTTTAGACTCTTCTGGGTCATTTTGGCTCTGCTGCTGCATATGTAGTGTAAAGTTCAGTCCGCACAGTTCACAGCTCTCATTAACCCCTGTTTCTAGCATCAGCCAAAAAGATCTGGCTAGATTGGCTGTCCAATACCTGCCCAGACAACGGGGTGAAGAAAGTGAAAGAAATATTTTCTCGGGAGTCGGTGGAGACCAAACCAGAGGTAAAAGTAAAGTGCACGTTGGACTGCTAGAAACATGAAAAGATAATAATAGTGTTCTCTCTCTGTCTGTTAGCCGCCAACTTTGCTAACTGAACCATTTCTACATTATAAGACCATGTTAAAGCTGTGTGTTTGTAAGCTAGTTTGGGAGATATTCTGCACTCAAGCTTCCAGAATCCAAGAAGGTAGCTTTTAGGTGTGTGTAGGGTCTGATCCAAGAATATAAAGAACATTTCAGAATGATAAAATGCCCAAGACCGTACTGTAGTTGTCTCATTCTGCTTGGCACAGATGTTTCAGGCAAAACGCCCATTTTCATTGTGAGGCAATTACCTATGAGTGCACAACAATCTGCTTCCTATGGCCAGACAATGGATAACTGTTTTCCACTATGCTTTCTTTGTGGGCACACTTTTACAACAAACCTTCTGAAAGTTTGCAGCACTAGCTACTAGGTACCACAGGTCAGGGACAAACCCTGCATCAGTGTCAGGCCAAAAAAAGGGATTTTGTTGCAATGTCCAGCCGAAATAACTTGATGTCTAATGTGAATAATCCAATCTGGCTTGGTACAAAGGTGGGGTATTTCGCATTGTGTAGTCCCCGGTGTTTAGTGCACACATAATGAAGACTGTTAACCTGCCAAGAGGTCGTTATGCACTCGCTGACTGACACAGCAATACAGAAAAGAGAGAAAGAGGCTAAAGCTGCTTTCAGACATGCACTGAACACTGTACATGTTGGGTCTGTATGTGAGAACGCAAATGTCCGAGTCAGTTGCTCTGGACATTTACCAGAACTTTTCCTGCCAGACCCCTAGTAAAATGTCTGGAAAATGTCAGATTGAGACCATGTGTGAATATAGCAAGAAAATGTTTAAGCGAGTGGGCATGTTGATGACATTTCTTAAAAACGGGACTGATGCAAAACTGAGATTACAAAAAGAAAGCATTCAAATATCACGGGATGAAAAAGAGTTGCAACACCTAGGGGATGCAGAGGACGATGTCAACTTGGAAAGACAACAAGATTTTTACTTTATGTCTTGCCTCCTGCATCCTTTAATCTTCAAACTCCAGAAAATGTCCAGAGTTCATGTCTGAAAATGGCTTAAGAGACTGAGTCCACCTATTCAAGAGCAACAGAAGTGTGTCCAAGGCAAGAAGTGATTTTAATGAAATTATAAGTCTGCATTCTTCATAGATCAGTGAGAACAGACACATTAATCTGTCATAATCACAACCATTAACATTCAACAGTCAAAACAATACTGAAAGCTTAAGCAAAAAGTTCACCACCACAAAGAAACACACTTTCCTTCCTGCCTTTAAAAATGATTGCATCAACAATTTTGAATTTAAATAAAACAGGGGGGCTATTTGGGGGTGACCTTCATTACAGGATACATCAGTCACTCCTATTTTTCCTACTCTGACAACAACTGAGCACCAGATATCCAATTTATTTGTATATAATTATCTTCTGCTATTGATGCATTTAACAAACACAAATCCCTGAGCCTGCACTGTATAATAAACTCAATGCATCCAAAAGTGTTGCAAATCAACACTTCCTTAGGCTATACGTCCATCCTGCAGTTTGAACACAGGTGTAACAGTCAGAAGAGTTGGCTTTCTGAGTGACTTTCCCCTCGATATCCCATCTTCAGAACGAGCAGACTCGGCAGGCATCACTGACAGAGAGTGGATCACAACATAATGCTGGAACCACCAGAGATCAGCGTTTTACATCTGTAAGTATAAACTCCAGAGCTCGGCAAACTCTGCCTGCATCACCTGAGACAGATGCCACATGGCATAAATACTGGAACACTGGCTGACTGTCAGATGAGTCAGAGTCACACAGACCAGAGGTAGGTTTACTAAACAGAGCTAAGGAGAGCAAAGGTGAGGCCTACATGTACCAAGTTTACCAGGATTTGTGTAGTATACAATCCTTTTTTCTTTTTGCGGGAGGACCTTTACATTTCTTGGTATTAAGGCACTGTGGCGTTGCTGTTAAAGGGCACTGTTGGTCATAAATACAGAAAAATAAAGTTGCAAAAAGGGCAAAACTTCCAAATCAATTATTAACAAAGATAGTTAGGAAGAATAAAGTAAAGTAAGGGAGAGCTAGAAAATGTAAATTTGTTTAAATGGTAGAAATCATGATCCTCAAGTCAAGACACTGGTGACACGAATTTGCACACCTTACATAACGTATGCAGAACTTTTTTGACTCAGAATTTGCAAAATAATTGCAATAATAATTTAATAATTTAAATTCGAGTTTTAATGCTTTTCTAATTATATTTTTTTATATTTATTTCCCTGTAGGTTGTAATCCCTAGATGGACAAATCAATTAACTACAGTATCATGATATATAAATGTCGTCTTAGGGAGACAACAAAATAAAGGTTTGTTATGGATGTGAATGTGACCTTTAGTTTCACTGCTTCCCTATTTTCACTGCTCTGTGGCTCAAAGACAGGCTAACAGTTAACTTCAACACATTATCTGCATGGACAGCTTATCATGTGCCAAAAACATGATAAATGATCGACACCTCCATGATACATTTAGTCTTTGGTAGAGCTGCTCAAATTAGTTTTGACTGGACCGGCTGCGGTCTCAGCTTCTTCTCCGAATGTCAGTAAGTGAGTGAGTGAGTCTGTGAAGCCGTTTTCTGAGATGACCTCCGTAGGATATCAGGAGAATTGGGTCTGTACTTTCTCGAGAGGTTTCCTTTTGAACATGTACATGTTTAATTTTTGCGTCCGTTGCGTGTCTCTAACTAGGGGACTGGCCAGACAAAGTCCACTGAAAGTCCCCAGGAATTTCCCCAATTGGCTATTACTTTTTCAAAATAGTATAGCGTGTACAATTTAAACTAGAATGGCTCTATGCAGGTCCCTCATAAATATGCCTAATTTTTGTCATCAAGATCTATGAATTATTTCCTTAAAAATCTTGCAATGTTAAATAAAAGGAAAATAACAAAATTCCTGGATTTGTCCAAATCTGTTCCAAAATGTACTAGGTTATTTCTTGGACATGTCCCGTTCTTCTATAAGAAGTTGGGTGATTATTTTTGTTTTAAAAAATACCTCCTGTCATATATAGCGACATTTTGGACAAACTTTGGGAGATAGCGGCACAGAGGCACTTTGTCAGAGGCTGTGTGCGACAGACAAGAGCTGCTTTGATACGTTCACTACAACGCTGAATTTATCTAGACGTAACTCGGAGGAGCTGTATGCCAGCAAGCAAATGTCTGAATCAGTTGAACCGGACATTAAACAGACGTCGTCCTGCTTGCTCCCTGGTACAAAGTTTGTTATGTCTGATTGAGCCGAAGTGCAAACAGATGAAGCGCTGAAAGCAGCTGACACAAGATATAATGCAAATACGATACACTGACGTCAGGAAAAGGTTAATTGGTGTATTGTGGTTCCACAACAGTTTTCAACTACATCTTCAACTTTGCATGTTGAAAATATACTTAAGGAGCAAATGAAAGACAATTAAAGTTGACTAGTTGGCTTACTGATGCTTTGACCCGTTTCAGATCTGTTGCATAATATCCAGCACTTCTTCCTAACAGGTACATGGTGTTACATTGATGTGTTATTTGAAACATATGGCCTGTTGGCATTTGCCACAGAAGAAAAACATATAGAACTGGACAAAGGAAAATTATGGTTTATGCAAACGAGCTAAGCTAGAAAGACTTCAAATGTAATTTGCATAGTTTTTGCTACTTCTACAAACACCCAACCTGATGCATCAACATTTTTTGACGACTTAGCAGTAATAACACACCCAACACAACAGTAACTTTCTGTATTATCTGTGTTAAAAGAATATCTTTATTCTATGCCTAAACTCTGCAAACAACTGCTGTCTGTAGCTGAGCACCCAATTCCTTATGCCCAATGTCTATGGTACCATGCCGGGTATGACATCAATTCCACTGTTGATCAACTTGATCCCATGATACAGGGTCAGGACAAAGGCAGATATATAAAAAGTAGACAGAAGCTTTTATAGTATGTAAAAACATTAATATGGTGTCTGTTACTGAATAAATACATAAATAGTTTTGCTTGCTTAACCCTTCAGAGTCAGATGTGCCCAGGAAGGTAAGAAGGGATTTAGGCTACATAAATACTAATGTTTTTTGTTTTTTTTATAAACAGCGTTTTAAAACTAAAATGATCTCCATCCACATGAGCCTTTTGGCTCCATATCAGTCATAATTTTTTTGCCGTCATTTCGAGTCTTGACTGAATGAAAGTGAATGCGGGTGATCTTCTCCGTTTTGCCCGTCCAGACTATAACTTTGAGTTTTCAAACTAAAACAGGGCAAGCAGCGTGTCCATTTTTCGTTTTAATTGCTCGGAATAATGTGGGCGGCAGGTGTAAACGTAGCAGCAGTGATGTGTTTTAAACTAAAGTGTAGTAGTCTGGCTGTAGTCAGTGTCTTTGGTTTAACCCCATTTTCTCTAAACTGCACTTTGGCTTGAAGCAAAGTCTCTTAGGCTACGACACCACTGCTGATCAGACCTTGATCCCCTAAATATCACTTTTCTAATATTCTTATGAGCACATCATTTCAAGGCGTTCACATGGATCGCTGACAGTTTGGGGCGGGCCACGGCTCAGACTGTATCTGAACAGCACAGTGTGCGTTAGCGGCAATGGGGGTGTGCGATTAAACCCTGAGCTCTGCCATCAGTAAGCTCCATATGACTCTGCCCGTGTCCTCTGCTGTGTATATAGACTGTGTAAATTTCTGTGTCATGGCTCTACAACTTTTCTCGCATAAAGAAAAACAAGGATTCTGCCTCACGTGTGTCAGCCAAGCACGAGCAAATCATGTTCCGTTTTCAACCTCACGATGACGCAGATAATACAAGCATCATGCTGCAACCGAAATGTCCTGAATTCTTACAAGATAATAACAAATAACTGCTCAGGAGAGGTGAGCGGAGGAAGTTTATTTCACTCTGACAGGTCAAATTTCGTGTGCAGTCACAGACGAGAGGCGGGGGGCACAAGTGGGGTGGGGGGAGGGAGGATGATACAGGTCCCTGGGAATTGATTACACTGAACAATGGCGAGCAGATCGAGAGCAACCTTGGCCAGATGGGGGAGATATCACACTGAAGCTCGGAGTCAGAGACCTTCGTCAGACACAAAGTCTATCTACAAAATCTCACTTACATTATGTGAGGGGAAGAGGGGGGGTGTCTGGCATTTGAGCCTGTGCGCCTGTGCGCGTGTGTGTGTGTGTGTGTGTTGGGGGAGGGGCGGATGAGGGTTAAAGTGAGAAAGAAAGGGAGACAGCGACAGACTAAAGAAAAAGTGAAGAAAAGGGGGTGGGGATTGGCCGGGTGCAGTTTCTCCAAAAACAATTTATCTAAAACCTCATCGTTCCACTTTCACAGATTTACTTTTTTACAATAAGTACTCCAAATAAATTGTGCACAGTTATTGGAAATGGTGATCGCGTTGGTTGAAGTTCGGGTTTTCATTGCAGTGACTAATAGTGCTTCACAGTTTTGCCCTTTTCAGTGGGATCTGCCCTCAGCTGCTAAACACACACAAGCCCTCCTCTGTAGCTGCGGCTGACGTCAACCGTCACTTAGCAACAGCCTTTTGGTGTAAAAGCAGCAGTGCTGACACCATTTTCAAAAGAGGCGCACAGAGAAAGACAGAAAGAAATTCAGAGAAAATGAGAAACAGAGCAAGAGTGAACAAAATAAAGACAGGAAAGTGGAGGAAGAAAGTGAGTAAATATTTCATAGAATTGCTGTTTAATGTTTTGGTGAAAATGTAAAATAAAAATAAGAGCTATAATAATTCTCAATGCCACAAAAAAAAGAATCACTCTTGTCCAAATTTCCCTGAGATCATCATGCAAAATCTTGCAAATATTGAAAGAAGAAAGAAGGTGATTTTACACCAATAAAGTAATTTGGTGACTATTAAGAGTCAGTAAAACCTCATGTTTTACTAACAGCACGATTCAGTTCAATAAAAAAAATTACTACACCCTCAACCTATTTTCTCAAGCAGACTTTCAAACAAGGGCTCCCACCATCTATGTCATAGCGGTCTAATTTAACCACACCGCCCCTCGTCAAAACCTAACCATGCTCTCTCCCTCTACTCTCACCCTGTCATTGGACTGAGCAAACAGTCAACACACGCAAGGTTCAACAACCTCATCCTGAACTTAAAAGCTAAGCCACCTGAACTGTTTGCATTGTTGGAAACCTCACGGTGTTATCAAAAGCCTGCGAGATGACGAGCTGCACATAAAATCTACACCGCTTCCTCAAACTAAAACGCTCAATTGTGTTGCAAATGGAGCAGGCGGCTTGGGGGAACATTTTGTCATTACTTATCTTATCTAGCCACTTCACATTTGCCAATTTTTCATGTAGTGAAAACAGGCAAAGTATGGGAAGCTGATACAACAGTTGCAGGAGAAAAGGAGAAGAAAAAAAAAAAGGGTCTAATTAGCCCAAACTTAGTTGATAGCAACGGTTTGGTACCCCCCCTCTCCAGCCTGGGCCTCAACAGTACACAAGCTCAAACACGCTTTGTATACTGATAACAGCACAAGAAGATAGACAAGATAGGGACGGATCAAGGATCAAGACTAATTAGAGAAAACTAGAAAGAGAGGTCACGCTGAACAGTTCAAAACAAGAGCATCAAAAACTCACAACTCAAACTCTTTTCTAAAATAATTATAATTCGTGGACCATAAATTTTACTTAAAAGGGAAAAAGCAAACACAAGACGGTCTGAATATTTAGTGAGTCCTCTTTTGATGGCGACTGTTCAGACACCAGAGTCATCAGGCTAAGCTCTGGTAGTCCTATCATGAAAACTAAAGAGCTGCAAGCTAATTGCTGGTGATCATGACGCAAACCGTTTCCAGGGTAACCCGAGTTTTGGAGTACCCGCTCCAGCATTTCCTCATCTGTTTGCACTCACACCAGCAGGCTGACAATGCAGTCGCTGCATCCTGTTTCACTCCGCAGTCAGCCAAACACACAGCACCCCGCTCAACTTAACCCTTTCTACTGGTCCTGCTGCTGCAGACAATGAAAAATTAAAAGCAGCTATGCAAACTAGTTCTTAAAGGAAGTGGGATGAGAGTGTAATCCAACAGAAGCTGTCACCAGCGGGACATCTGGGTTCAATAACAACAAGCCACATTTTGACCAGTGCAGTTTCCAAAATAACAGAATTAAATGCTTATGTACATTTGTAGAAATACACCAGATAAAAGGTTTCCATATTAACACACAGCATTCATAAATGCTGATTCAGCTCTTGGTTTGGCATTTCACAAAATGTTTACCTTTACTATGAAAGCTACCTGTGGCATTGATAAGTAGTTGCTAAGCAATGAATTAGGACATCTTGGTCTTGATATTGCAACTGTTACACAAGCTCCGAAACACTTAGGTTAGCGCCACACGTCATTCTCCTTCAGCGCAACAACAGCACAGCTGAGATTTCATTTTATCAAATAGATTTACAGTATATAATAAGGTTCAGCTCAAAGTCACATGAACCACAATTTGACTAAAGATGGCCATATGTGCAATTCAAAGTCCAACCAAATGAATACATGTATTATTTAAAAAAAACGAAATAATGTACTTTTACATTTTTTTTTTTTTTTTACATAGACTGACAAAAATGTTTCATAAAAATACACAACCTTAAACTGTGGATGACATTAGACATATAAGCTATAGTTAATTACAAATACATATAAATGTTTAAATATAAACAAATTAGAATGTACAATTTGGGTTGAGCTGAAAAGGTTCCCTTGTTGATCTTAATGGATTTACATTAATATTTAATTTTATTCAATAAACAAAAAAAGAATAAGAGCAACAATATAAAAATAGATTGTGTTGTTCTTTCAAGTGTCTGTGACACATCCTCAGCATGACAGAGGCCCAGAGTGTGTGACAGGGGCACAATAAGCTTTAATTTGATAATCTTTATACATTTAATTGTTTAAAGCAAGACAGACTTATTTCCGGTTTTTGTAATCACATTGAAAATGGTGCAGTAAATAGTAAATGTGTAATTAACTGTATACTGGAAAATAAAACAAAACCTGCACACAGACACACACAAGCGTAAAGAGAGAGAAAGACACACACACACACACACACACACACACACACACACACACACACACACACACACACACACACACACACACACACACACACACACACACACACACACACACACACACACACACACACACACACACACACACACACACACACACACCATCTTGAATATAACACATGTTGTTCAGATGCTGGTTTTGTTTTGATAATAATGAGCCAAAGGCAAAAGAGCAAACAGAATGTGTATATGTTTCTCCACAGTCAAATCAGATAAAGAGGCAGCGGGTGCAAACAGTCTCATTAGACCACTGACAAAATAAATAAATAAATAAATAAATAAATAAATAAAAGGTTTTATACCATATATTTTTATATTTAATATCAAAATTATTATAATTGTTTTCTGGATAAATAAGCTAAGTGGGCTTTAAAGTACAATTGTCCGTGGCACCTTTCCCCCCCTAAACACTCTATTGCACACTGTCTAAAGACGGACAATTTCTTCCTTTCTCATTACTGCTGGAGGCAGACACTATATTCTACAGGGCGATTAATAAGACTTGGCATTTTTTTTCTTCTATGCAATCACCCTGTGGTACGTCACTGGGTTGTGACGTCAATGTTATATCATTCCACATGGCTTTACAGCAAGCGAACGTGACAGCTGAGAGCTGCTCTGCGTTTTCACTGCTCTCCTTTCCAACCTTTCTCTCTGCAGCCTGCTCCTCTTGTTCTTGCCTGGATGGAGGGGGGGTTAGTTAAGTGTATTATTTACCCCTGCCTGCCCCCATGGAGTGGTAACCACACAAAAAAGAAGGAGTTTCTCCCTGAATTCACAGCCGGTGCTGCATCTTGGATGTAAAGCTTTTAGATTTTTTGCCATGAAAGCCAAAATGCAACAATCCTACTTTAAAAAGGATATTATCTCTACTTTATTCTCTTCATCTGAAAAAACTAACAGGGTCAATAATGCGTCTATGTTGACACAATTCTAGGTAAGAACAGGTTACCACTCAGGTTGGACAATAAAATCCTTTTGTGGAAAACAGCTGTTTGAAAAACATGATTCTAGGGACCCACAACCAAAAATATGCAGCATAATAATTTTATATATTTCTCACTTACAAATTCTAGGTCTCAATTTGTGACCCTTGCGATTATTGGACCCTCTCAAAGTGCAACAGAAATGTCATAATAAAATGTGCACATACAAAGTTGTACAGGGCTCCTTCACTGGGTCACAACTACACAATTTACAGACTTATTTAGGTATTTATTAATTCAGATATTCAACTGAAGAAGAATCTAACTCAACTGAACACAGTTAACGGAATAACTCCAGGATTCAGTGAACCCGACTCCTGGTACCTAGTCAATCCACTTTTGTTGTGCAAGATGTTTTGGATAACATAAAATAACTGAAACAGGAACCTGATAATGAGACAATTCTATCTCCAACACAACATAAAAAGGCCGTGTTTATAGTTTTTTTTGTTGATTGTTCTGTTTATAGTCGTACGTTTAACCACGTTCACACTTTTACAGAAACTCCTGTCTCATTTCGAGATTTGGAAATCAAACTGACTCAATGCTGTGTTAATACACGGGGCCTTTTACACCGCCGTCGAACCAACAGATTCGTTCTTAAGTGGAACATACATGCCATTTAAGAGAATGTGTGACATTCACCGTTTTTTTTCCTGAGGTAAGAACTAGTTTCTCGAGGGCTCGGGACAGTCGGTACGAGTCATTTAGAGAAAATCTCATCACAAGGGGAAAAACGTACTACTTTGATTTAAGAATAAAGTGGCCTAATTCTTATGATTGGTTAATTTGATTCACAGCGGGACCATACCATGACATGAAACTGATGCTTGTGGTTTGTTTGAATGTTGCTTTAAGATCATGAACACACAATAGCAGAAAGGATTACTCATGTGACATTGTACAATTCAATTTAGGACAATAAGTTTTCATCAGAGTTGACTTAGGATTCTTTATATAAGTTTCAAAGAATATTAATCGATGTCACAGCACCCTTCAGTTAAAAATAAACTTAAGAGCGTTTAAAAACTTAAACTTGAGCAATATTTGATTGACTGGTATATCATACTTAAATCCTCTTGGTGTTAAAAATACTCAGAAAGACACAGGAGATTGACATCAACGTGTTGAAACTAGAAAGACAAGTATCTGTTGAAATGTGTGCCATCACACGGCTGAATTTGAATTAGGTGTTCTAAATCTGTAGGCAATCTATGGAGCTATACAGTGTGTTGGTATTTGTTTTAACATGTAGAGCTCATTGGAAGTTCACATTCAGTTCAAATTTAGACACTTGACAACCTCACCTGAGGTATTATATAGGCACTTGGAGACAATAATGATCTGTTGAAATAAACTTTCAATTGAAGGCCTGAAGGAAAAAGGGGATTTTCTCAGTAAATCCAAATGTGTGGTTCTCAATACATGTGTAGGCCAAGTTTCTATTTAACTCTGCATATGTTTCAGCCGTTTCATTTAAAAAATGCATAATTGTAAGTGTTTTAATTCGATGCCTTCCCTTCATATATATGAACTTTTGCGTGTGTCTTGTATACTTGTAAAATGAACACCAATTTGATTATATTTACATTAAGAGTTTCTCACTAAAACGTACTATACATATTACAAATATTTGAATTGAACTGTATGAAATAGCTGCAAGTGCATTTTCGCTTGTTGTCCCATTCTCCCAAGATGCTGGCCATGTTTTAGAACTCATTCAACTTGTCCAATCTTGAACTGGTAAAACTGTGTTAATCCAGAGGATGCCATATATCACATCTTTTTAACTTTCATGTTAGAAGTGCGGCCTGAAAATCAGCAAGAAAACAGTTTTTTATTGCAGTTTGATGAGGCCCAACTACCAACAGCAATGTCCTAAAAAGATTTTTTGTAGCATGAGCTACATAGCCCTTTATCACAGAATAAGTTTTTACATTGAAAAGATTATAAGCCTTATTCGCCTCCTCAATAAATATTCTGGCCACGCATGTGCGGCTGTTAGTACACACGACAAATTGTTGCTCTCTAGCAACACTAGTGGCCAAATCTCTTCAGTGTAGTTTAAGAACAAATGCAGGACCCTCCTGTTTATCACATTGTCTACACACTGCAGCCCGTAATAATATACAATTAACAACATTTTATATATTTTGTTGTAATAATACCAGATGATACTCTGGCTCAGGTCTCTGTCAACACCTAAAATATCTGAAACCTTTGATTTGAAAACACAAATGTTCATTCTCGTGTCCTCAATTTGAACTCTGGATTTTCAAATTAGAAAAACTGGGACAGGGGCTACAAACTATTTTCTGGTATGTTTGTATTTTTAGGTGCAAATATTACTCAGGTATTACCACTTCTTATCTGCGCTGCTGACGCTCTTAAATTCCTTCATATTCATGACAAATGATTAACCTAACAGCCAAACACCAAGCAAATACTAAACTAACAAGCCAACTATTTCAAATATAAAAGTTCTGATCATACAAGCGTACACCAGTGGCACATCTCTCACCCTGGAGTCTTTCCGACCATGGGGCACATTTGTCAGAAGCAGCACTTTTAGCTTGAATATTGATGATGCCGTGGACTTGCAGTAAATCTGTATCCACATTAGCAGAGTGGTTTTGAACACATCAGATGGTTCAAACATGAATATAAAATGTCAAAATGATTCTTACTATGTGGTGAAAAGGTGAATTATAGAAAAATAAATGTGTCATCTTAAATATTTAACAGCTCCTGAAATCACAAATTCGCTTATTTCCAGTTACCAGTGATTTAAAAAAAAAAAATTATGATAGTCATTATTGAGTGTCTTCACTTTAACATGAGTCTACATCTGTAATGATGTGCAAGTTTGTTGGCCATGAGTCTGGGTGAGTTTATTCTCAGCAGCGAGACCCATCTGTTATAGTTACAGGGCGTCAAGAAAAGTACTATCTCTGTAGTTAAACCTATAATCCACACAATTAAAGACTGATGGTAAAACTGTTGTCTTTTCCGGCGATGTCCTTTCATGTGATTTTAACAAGCACTTGACAGTTAAAAAGATTTGAGGATGAAGCATTTAAATTGTTTTGAAAGCAACATTTTCCACCTCTAGTTTTAGGACTTAATTCACACATCGGTGTCTGTTATCAAGACCTAAACCAACAACTCGTCTTTCATCATGATGCCTAACCATGCGTCTACAGTGATGACGAACTTGCTGTATATCAAACCACGTGTTCCTGCGACCAAAAATACAACCTCCCCCTTCCCTGCGAGTGAAAGAACATGCGTGACATCACCAGTGAACCCTGAGTGACTCCTTTCAAAGTCTTCCTTTGTGCCTCCTTGTGCCGTTCTCTGACGCAGGAACTGACGGTTTTTGTACAGAATTAAACATTAATATGTGGAGACGCAATATTACAAACAGTTTTTCCTTATGCTCGGTTTTAAGTTCTTCATTCGCGCACTAAATTCTTTGATAAGCAGGGTTTCCCATCATCTTGAGGGAAAAAAAGCTTTTTTAAAAAGAGCATCTAACAAAGCTTTTCCCATCGTTATGGGCTATTGAAAGATATAATACCATCCTGATGAGTAAGATCTATCCCCAGCATGCAGTGGCCACAATACACCTGACTGGTTGCTCGTAAGCTGCTAAAATAGGGCTCACCCCAAACTATCAGGCAATTCACTTACTTCAGTGCACCTGACTGGCATTTCTCATATGACACAGGTACTTTAAAAAGTGCATTTATGTTGTTAGTCCCTTTTCGTCACTAAGAAAAACTTTAAAATGTTTACTGTGAGGCTGCCAAGTGTTTTTTAAGGACAGTGTGAAGTCGACGTGGGTGATGACAATGGACTTTGCTTATCTTTCGACTCAATGCGGATTACAATGCATGTCACGATATTTAGCTGATAAGATGTTCACGACTTCACACAGTCGAGAACATCTTATCCACCACTTTAGCACAAGCGTTTGTTGTTCTTTTCATACATTTTGTCAATTTCAAACAGGATCAAAGTGGTTTAGCGATCAGTTCAGGGACCTGGGACAAGAAAATAATTAGGAATCTGAACAAATCAATTAAAAACCGATTAGCAATGGAAAAAAAACGCATGGTTTGTTGAATGAAAAACTGTGTGATGTACATAACTACCTTCAAAAACTGGGAAACTAATTAAGCATCACAAAAGGAGAGATATTACATTTATTTATATATATATATATATTTAATGATTCAACTTTTTTAGTTTTGATGCAATGTTTATTGTCTGACTCAGAGTGACTGCTAATCTGCTAACAATGAGGTGGAAAAACAACTGCTGGAAACAGGACAACTGAGACAAACTGGACTTACATTTTTAGATCTCTTATCATTTCTTACTACGCTCGAAGGACACACAAACAATGCGTGTGAGCTGACTGGCATCCACTGAGCAGCTGCAGGTTTTGTGTTTTGAAATATATTGTTTAAAATACTAACTACTGCCAATTGTCCACTTTGTCTGCACACAAATGAAGGCAGCAGCTTGCTTCAGCTCTTTCTTGTCCCGCACACATACTAGTATGCAACACGATAGTCTTCATTTGGTGTGGATATCACTCGATATAGGTGTATTGGTTTACAAAAACTCATGCGGAGGAGAAAGGAGCATCTCTCTGCGGTGGACCCTGCGAGCTACTGTATGTAAACACGCTGGTTTCATACAAGCTTGTATGGGCCCATGTGTACAAGCAAAGAAAAAGGGAAAAGCAACAAGACAGTGAATCCTTGCTGCCTGTGCTCACCATCATCGTGTTTTGTTGACTGTTGACTACAGTGATGTGGGAGTGTAAGGGCCACATCACTGGGTTTGCTGCTGGTGTTGTTATTCTAATGTCCGACTTATATACTCACACTCCATTGATGATGTGGTGTATTAACTTTTAAAAGGAATATATTCCCAACAGAACGAAGAGGAACACGAGTGATGGCAAGAAAGTGTTGCAGGAAAGTACGTGTAATCAAACATCAGCTACTGCATATAATGTTGTGCAATATCTTCGTTCTGGTGAGAGAGTATATTCGCAGGTCTAGTGTCATATCAGCAATGTAATGCAGGAAAGTTAATTGCTGATATTTAATTAGAGAGAAAAAGCTGTTTCATCAGCTTTACATTAAATATCCATCAAGAAATGTTTGGATGGTGAAATCTACTTGTGTTATATATATATATATATCAAGCAATCTTTCGCTGATATACACTTGTAATCAAGTATCAGCAATGTAATGCATGAAAGTTAAATTTAAATTATTGGGTGAAGTTTAAACTAATAAAAAGTAAATTTGGACATTATATTAATGTAAAATATAAAGTTTGTGTGCCTGGAATGGCAAAGCGAAGCCATTCACAATACAAACTTCTCTTTAATGCCTCCTTAACTGAGCAGTTTCTTTATGGATATGTCCTGTTGGGTTCATGGGGCAGTGTTTCCCTGCAGGTCTGTGCTTTTTGTGTGTTTGTGTGTTTTCCTCATCTCATGCACATGTGTAGCTGTGGTTGATCAGTGGGCCTACTGTCCTTAAAAACAACAGCCGTGGTCCTGCAGGAGGGGATGGGGGGAGAGACCTACCTGTTCTCTGGATATACAGGGCAACGAGGGTCTGCGGGGCATTTTACAGCTGCCATAATAGCTGGTGGACGTCTCCCCCAGCGACACACAGCTGGACCGTCTCCGGGGTCTGATCACTGGGACCTTCTCCTCCGCACCGGAGGTCCCGCTCGGCGCCTCCCTCGACGGGTAGTAACGGTCGAAGCAGAGCCCCGTCAGGGAGCCGCACACCCCGGCGAGGCAGGCGAAGAGCGGCCGGAGCAGCGCGGGCAGTCCGCTCAAACTTGTGAAGGAGACGAGCCACACGACGCTGGCGAACACCAGCACGAGCACGCTGTGTTTGAGTTTGAGAGTCGGGATGAGCGTGAGCAGACCCACGCATCCCAGCACGAACAACAACCTGCCCACCATTTGCATCTGGTGCTGCTCCTCTCCCCATTGCAGGAACCGCAACACCAGAAAATCCCCGAGGTAACAGGACGCGGGCAGAGAGGCGAGCCAACACTTGCTGCTGCCCTGCTTCTTCCTCCGCAGGTACAGCGTCAGGAAGAAGAAAGCACATCCGATGCTGAACAGCGGGCTGACGGACTGCGAGAAGCCCCACAGGAAAGTCCGCAAATCCCACGGCGAGTCACTTTGCAGGCTCCGGGAGACGAGGAGCGACGCCGCGACGACCACAAAGGCGCCCACGTAGAGGGCAGAGACCTTTAACAGCGTGGAGTTGAGCACGTCTTCGTTGCAAAACCTGCACACGTTGAACAAAAAGCCCCGCTCGCGGTCCTGTTTGAGGGGGGTGACGCAGCTCTTCACGTAGCCGTTCCTGAAGCCCTCCGAGCTGTTTACACTTCCAGCCCCGTCGCGGTGCCTTGTTTTGCCGTGCGGGACCTCTCCTTCCTCCCGGGCGGCCATGGCTCGACTCGTGGCTCCGCTCCTCCGACTCGAAAGTCCCCCTCTTCTTCGCAATTCACGCCGTATTAACGCTGAACTCCATGACAGCCGACGCACTCCGCGGTCACTCTAACGTGCTCCAGCACTTGGACTAAAGGAAGAAGGTGAGATGTTGTTTTTACACAGGAGCGGCCTCCGTGGCGCCGCCTACAGGCCACAACTCACAAGCCCGGGGCTCTGTCATGATGTGTGGAGCGCGGGACCGATCCTGAGCTGCACCATAACTATAACACACTCATAGACAGTCTATGATGGTTAGGAATCATAGACTGTATATACATATATCACAATTATAGACTGTACATAAATATAACACAATCAATATACTGTTTATAAATATAACACAATCATAGACGTACATAAATATAACACAATCATAGACTGTACATAAATATAACCCAATCAATATATTGTATATACATATAACACAATCAATATACTGTATATACATATAACACAATCATATATAGTATATAAATATAACAATCAATATACTGTATAAACATATAACACAATCATATACTATATATAATATAACACAATCAATATACTGTATATACATATAACACGATCAATATACGGTATATAAATACAACAATCAATATACTGTATATACATATAACACAGTCAATATACTGTATATAAATACAACAATCATTATATAAATATAAAACAATCAATTTATTGTATATAAATATAGCACAATAAATATACTGTATGTAATTATAACACAATCAATATACTTGATGTGGCTGCAGGTCACCAGGGAAGGTTTTTAAAAGTTTAAAAGTTACTCTCACATCACGCAGGGTCATTATGTTTTTCAGGTAAATTCCTTCTATATAATAGGCCATATTTGTTTTGTTTTGTGTTGTTTTATTCCCATGTATTGTGTCAAGCACTTTGTAACCTTATTCAGATACGTGCTATAAAGATATAGTTCAAGCTCATTATTATTATTATTATTATTATTATTATTAATAGTATATATTTTTTTATTTTATCATTTATTTGTATTGCTTACATGTATAAATTATTACTTTATTGTATTAACATTTATATTCAAAGTGTTAATATTTTTTATACCATAATTAATTATTTTATCATTTATTTTTGTTTACCTATTTAGTTATTATAGTATTGTTGTTGTTGTTGTTGTTGTTGTTTTATTGTAATTGTTGTTGTTGGTGTTGTTTAAGAATGTTTCCTTTTATTACAGGATTTTACCTGAACATGATCTGAATATCACTTTCCTTGAAATGGAGATACATTTATAAGTTTATTCGACTTCCAGAGTTTGGAATTGCTTTCTTTTCCACTCGTGCCTCAGTTTCCCTCCTACGAACACAGTCTAAATAAACTTGGTTTACTGTAAGTGTCGTAAAGCTTTAGCATCGTAATATTAATTGCTTCTGTTGTGTTTCCATTGCGTGTCGCTGCATCACGTTGCTCTGGGTTCGTTTAGTTCTCCTGCCCAGGGTCGATTGTCGAGTCAACGGATCAGAATAACATACATATCATATTATCCAAACTTTATTAGGCAGAACCAATTCTGCAGTAACACATGAAGATATGAATTTTCATTCCAGGCATCCACATTTGAACTTAGATGCATTATTTTAATGAGCTGCACTTCTGCTCCCTGCAACACATTTCCAACAAGGGTCACAAATCATGCTCAACTATTTTGTGGGGAAGAGGAATTAAAGATCACACTTTGCTGTTTGCTACAGAATAAAAGGTGTGAGAGAGTTTCATGATTAAGACATCGAGCACTTTTATGATCTGGAGGTGGACTGATCAGTGATGGTGAGACTGACAGGGGCAGGTGGGCTGATGGGTGTTTGCTCCTAAAAACACAGTTTAAAGAAACATTAAACGGTCCATTCACCCTGGTTACAAAAAATACTACCTACTCTTGTGGAAAGGTATTTAGACTTGTTTAGATATATTTGAGGTATTCATTTCCTTACTTTACTTTTTAGCAGGTGGTGAGATAGGACATGAGCCTGGTTGGAGGTATGGACTTTGAGAGCAGCCCTCACTCATTAACACTGTGGGTATAAAGATGCAAGGCCTCCTTTCCTGCAAAAGCTAGCTTGTAAAGTAATATCTCAAATTAAAAAGTCAGAAGATGTGTGCCAGCCATAGACTGCGTATAACATTTCTCAAAAGTAAACACAATCAGTTGAACTGTTAATACTCGCATTCATTGTGTTCTTGTATTTGACATTGGTATCTAAGTTTAAAAGCAAATATAAAACACGTGACTTGGGTCTCTTGTTTTTAATTATTTCCCATGGTGAACAATGCTACCCTTTAACACTCAATAAACTTATAGATGTTAAGATACTTATTGATATGTGTGTTTTTTCACATCTCCTTTAGTTCCATAGCCAGTATGACAATGATGTCATGGAGACCTCAGCATAGCCTCAAATGAATGCTTGTATATGCATCAATAACTTTTCTATGTCATGAATTCTATGACATTTTTTATTTAATTTTTTAATTTTTTATATTGTACTTATTTCTTCCTTTAAAATAATCTGAATAGTAGCAGCATGATCTTCCTGACTTAAGAGAAACCATGCCCACAGAACAGATCTTATTACCAAGTTAGATAAGAATCCTACAGTAAACAGTTGTGTTAATAGCATATGACGTAGATAGAAACACAAGGTTGGCCATTGTTCTTTGGTTAACAATTCTCTGTGATGTAAACAAACAATTTCCTCATGACTCTAACCATAAACCCTCCTTATCGCACCAACTTCAATTTGAATAGGTTATGCAAAGAGATGCTTGTAGAAGTTTATCAGTGTACGATTAAGCAAATCTGTTGTGGTCTTTGTAGCCACACAGTACAATTAACTGTGTATATGTTGGTTGGCAGGCGTTTCTGAATCCCTTAACCTACTAATGCTTATTGTTTTCACGGCGAATGCCTGTAGCTAATGTCATGGTCATCAGAAAACTATTACACACATAACAGGACCACGCTGCTGCACAGCCTTTTCTTTATGATCCTTTCATGAAGACGAATATGGCCAGTTGTACAAGCACAGACAATAATTTGATGAATTAATTGTGTATTTTGGTCTTTTAATTGGATTAATTAATAGCCATAATAAAACGATAAAAGAACCCCAGACTTAAACATATTAAAACATAATTTGTAAAAAAATGTTTTCTGTTTTTTAGGTTTACCAAATATAATCACTTTTTGTTTTTGTAAGTGAAGTATGTGAAGTATGTAGACAAATACAAGTATTTCCGTGATATTTACAGTGATGGCTTAGGGGGCTTTGTCAATGAGTGTATAGAGGAGCATTGGTGTACACAACGAGATCATGAGTGAATGAACATTGACTTTGAGTCTATGGTTCATTCATCCACTGTGTCACCAAGGCTAAGCTTCCACTGGAGGGTGCTGCATACCATTCAAATCTGTTTTACTATTTTGTTGAAGCAAACATGTAATTCAACTTAAATTATATCAGTAATATGTTTTTTTACAAGGCATTTTAAATAAAAACAATAATAATAATAATCTTTATTTATAGGCCCACTTTTCAAAACATGCTTTACAAAGGCAGCAAGTTAAAAACAGACAAGTAATAAAACATCAGGTTTGGAAGAAAGCGGGTAAAATAAATGAGTGTATAAATACCAGTGCCGTGGAAAATGCTCCATAAAATAAACTAAAAGACAGTTATAAAGAAAGTTAAGAACAAATGATTTGTTTGTGTTTGTGATACTGGGGCCAAGTCTGAAAACGACTGCAACAGCACGGCCTGATAAACAAATAGACTTTGAAGTGGAAATTGTTGGAAATGATGGACACTCTCCAAAGCTTCAACTGCTTACAACTGATACTGAATTTGGTAATACATGATCAGTCTATGCCAATTTTAGAATAGGACAAGATGGTGAATATTCCTTGTACGTTAGAAGGTTTTCTGGACAATTTAAGTTACCAACTACCAGTAGATGTTAGCAGATGTTAGTGGCCACCAGCGGATGTTAGGGACATGACTTCAGTTGTGTACCTTAGAGTCATGAAGTGTTTTGGCCTTGTAATCAACGATACAGGCCGAACTTTAGGGTGCGCTGAGGCTAAAGGTCAATCTGACTGGCTACTGGCTTGTATGGCAGTACTATGAAAGCCATGTGGCCCGCTCAGTAGATCAGGCATCATAACCTCTATGCCTTTTCAAACTAAACACTGAATATCCCTTGTATGTTCAACCGCACTAATTTATGCCTACCAGCAGTTGAGGTTAGCAGTTGTTAGTGACCACCAGTGGATGTTAGGGACATATCTTCAGTTGTACTTTAAGGCTGCGTGCAGATTTTTAAACATACACATTTTCTGTATCCTCTTTCTTAAAATACCTAAGATAAATACACAAGTGCTGCAGTGATCACTATTTACTATTCATGGTTTATATGAAAGAGCATTTATATTTTTGCTTCATCTTTTGGGAACCAAATAGTCTCTAGTGGGGACCCAGGATGGGACGTGAACATATATGTCTTACAGAATTACACATATATTCTATATTCTACACAATCTATTATTTTCTATTATTATATTTATTTGTGTTTTCATGGATGTAAGGATCACATTACTCCGGGTTTAGCGTCTTTACAATGGCTTCCAGTATCACTGGAGGATTGATTTTAAAATTATTTGACTTTTGGTACAGCACCCTCATACATTTCTGATCGTCTATGGGAGTATGTTTCAAACCATTCTCAAAGGTTTTCTACCGCGGGCTTGTGAAATATTCCAAAAATTAACAAGTTTGGGGAAGCAGCTTTCTCTCGCTTTGCACCGAACTCCCACCACATACCACATACAAGCTAATTCTGTTCATCGTTTTAAGAAACAACTCAAGATCTATTTATGTGATCTTGCTTTAAATAATCTTATTAAACACCATTATCTTATTTATTTATTTTCTTTACTTCTTTTTATACCTTTTTCTAGTTTTATGCTTTTATCCCAAGTCTTTGTTTTATTGCTAACGTGTTCTTTTGGATCCATCTTATTTCAGGTCTTTGATTTTATTGTAAAGTTTGAGCTGCATTTTATTTATGAAAGGTGCTGTGTAAATAAAATGGGTTGTTATTATTATTATACAGGTTATTTTATCATGTGCGTTGGGTGTCGTTCCTCCGGCGATTGTTCCTCGCCGCGCACCGTAGCAGTGATGTGGCTCAGTAAGTAATCTTCCACGTCACTAGGAAGTGTTGGACAGGCAGCTCGCCGAGAGGAGCTCACACTTTACAGATGTAAATATCCAAACCCGGACACTGAAGGCCACTCCGCAGGATACAGGTCGCGCTCTTAGGTGGGTTGTGTATCCTAGTATTCATCTACACTCGTTGTTTCCTGAGCCGTATCAACTGTTCTAACCACAGCTAGCTAACGTTATCTGTCCTCCATTTCAGTGCTAGCCTGGACAGAAGCTAACATGGAGTTAGCCACTGTTAGCAAGCTAGCATCTCATCATATCTCTTAATCTTGTTTAACCTAACGTTTGAATGGTGGACAGACGAACTGGGCTTTGAGTTGTATTGAGGTTTTCGCTGTACAGGTGTTGTTGCGAATTCAGGTGACGCCATTAACGCGTTGTCGTTCACAGTAGCTGCTCTGTTGTCCGGTGGTTTTAACGCTGCGTGTCACTATTTACTCACCTGATAAAATAACCCAACATTCAATTTTTAAACCTACGTTGCGTTTGGTGTCACAGTGACAACATGTTACCTTGATGGCAGCAGCTCAGTTTTCACGATCAGAAGCAACAGAAAATGCAGATGACGTGTAAACATAACCGCCAGTCTGTATTAAAGTAAAACTAGTATTGCTACTACACTGAAAATACTCCAGTCAAAGTATTTCTGAAGCCAAATCACGTATTAGCAGAAAGATGTACTTGCAGTATCAAAAGTGAAAGGACTTACACGATTTATCAGTTTTCATAACACTTATTTGTATCATTTATTAAACATTTAATGAACGGATCACTTTAACAAATGTAGTTATTACAATTGATTAATGATAATAATATAATAAGCTCAAATGTTATACACTGTTGTCGTTGGGTACTGTTTTTCACCATGCATTTTAAATATTTCTCCAGGGTAAAAGTATGCAGTATAGTGTCGTGGAAATACCTAAATAAGTCCAATGTGCACTTAAGGACACTACATTAAAATGTACTTACTTACTTTCCACCACTATCTCTTAATATAAACACATAATGAATCTATTCAAATATGATCAAGCGCCTCGTTTTTTACTGTGACACATTATACTCTTTCCTCAGGTAAGAGAATTATGTATTGGACCTGCATCTTATTGTAAGATTCAGGTTGACTTTTGTGCCACCAAATCTCTTTTAGAAACATGTTGCACGTCCTCGAGCATCACACAGACCTGTACAGAGTTCATCTACTTTATCATCAGGTTGTATTCATTGTATTACTGTTGTGGTAGTCACAGTTATTACAATAGATATATGCTGAGGTTCCAGCAGGTGCCAGACGCCATTTCAAAAATATATTGATATTAACATCTTTAATTCAGAGAGACTTCATCCGACTTCAGTCCAACTATCATCCAGGTTGTTTTGTGCTAACAGTGTAGCAGAAAAGGCATCAAGTAATCTGATATAACATGAGCCTTTTAGTTGTTGATCGTATTCACAAGTTTTCATAAAACCAAAATACTTTAAAAACAGGGGTTCCAGTGGCATTAAAACTACATTACTTTAACAGCCTTATTTGGTTAGAGTGTAAGTTTGTTTACACTCCAGTGCGTGAGAAGCATATTTAGTTTAAATGGATGGGTTGACAAATTGTCAAATCTGTCTCAAACAAGGTGCCCCTATGGCAATTTGAAGCGTTTTTTATTGGTGTAGTCATCAAAAGCGTACTTTATTTACCTGAAGTTAAAATGAGTTTGGCAAATCAAGTGAGTTTCAGTCTTAAGTACAAAGTTCTCTTGTGATGTTGTTGTCTCCTCTGCTGGAGAGAGGAGAGACACAAAGAGGACATTCTTTACTTAACAGAATTAGTAAACACTCTTGAGTTGACTCAGACTACTGAAGTGTCATCAGTATCGTATTAGTTAAACAAAAAATCCAGCTTTATTTTCAGACATGAGTGTTTCATGCAAACATTTAAGATGATATCCCAAACAGCACATAACTGTTTTTTAAAGTTTTACCATTTGCATTTAGTCCGACGTATATAATACAATATAAGCACTAGCAAGTATTTGTGTCATTGGGCATGTCTGCCCTGTGGAAGCTGAGAATTACCAGGTAACACAGGAAAAACCACATCTGTAGTGAGTCTGCAGAGCTGCGCAGCCAGTCAGTCCCAGCTAAGATGTATGAAAGATGTGGACTGTGTTTTATTGAAAGCTTATTATCATTATTAACAGCCATGGCAGCCAGCCTGGTATGTATTATTTCCTCCTGGTGTATGTGTGCAGGCAGGTGTATGCATCATCGTAAGTCACTTACTGTTGTCATCCACAGAGCTGGTTTTCAGTACTTTTGCAGATGTTTATGTGTCTCTGAGTCCGATTTTGTCACCACACTAGTGTCACAACCACACAGAATAAATGCATAAAACTTAACACAGGTGTACTTGAGTTAAAAAATTAAGCTATTAAGGAAACCTGCATGTTTTTATTGTGATTAATGCACTTGATGGTGTACACTGGATGTATCTCTTTGCTGCATTTATGTTGGTGCTTCTGAGTAAACATTTGTTCCACCATTTCTTAAATCTCCTTTTTTCTGTTTCTCATAGGTAATATCCTGTAAAGAACATTCACTGGGATTATCCCTAGCAAATACAAGCCCAGCAGCAAGATGACAGCTGCAGAGAACGTTTGTTACACTCTGATCAATGTCGCATCCGACTCCGAGCCGCCTTCGGAGGTCAGCCTCAAAGCGGATCTAGGTAACTATTTTTAATGCAAAGCTATGTTCAACAGATTTTTTATAAGCTTCAATAAAGCATGCAGAGGGGAGATACTCATTTCTAAAACATCTCGCTCCGCCTCAGTATCATGGAGGTGGGTGGAATTTGATGTGACGTGCTCATAGCAGGAATCTTAAAAGAATCCAAAACAAAACATCTCTTTTATTAAACAGTAGAAAATAGTTTCAGTGAAAACTGTTGACTGTGAGGTCTGTGTTTAGAAAAGCTGTAGCCAGTTTTGCTTTTACATGACATTAAAAATGATTGATTGCTAATCAAAAATACAACTCCCCTCTGTTCTAATCTGTAAAAACTATAATGCATGCTTAAGGCTGAGCTGACCCTGTTCCTCATAATAATAGTTATCTCTCTACAGAAAAGGGGGAGATCAAGGCAAAGACTGAAGCCCTGAAGAAGGTCATCATCATGATCTTGAATGGTGAGAAGTTGCCAGGGCTTCTGATGACCATCATCCGCTTCGTGCTGCCACTTCAGGACCACACTATTAAGAAGCTGCTGCTGGTTTTCTGGGAGATTGTCCCCAAAACAACTCCAGACGGCAAACTGCTTCAGGAGATGATCCTGGTCTGTGACGCCTACAGAAAGGTAAGATAACTAATAGTTGTGATCAACTGAAATGAGTGATCAACTCTAACTATACATCTGTATATTTAAAATACGCTGATCTCTTCTTTATAATAATAAAGTTATAATGATAATAATATTCTTTTTTGTGTGGCATTTCTCTTCGAAAAGTTAAAAACGTGCTTCACAAAAGGATGAAAATAACTATATAAAGTTAAGAGTGAATTCAAAAGTGTTTCAAGAAGGGATGTAAAAGTTCAGGGGCCCAGATAAGGCTCCCAATAAACCTCATCTGATTTATGGTCCAAAAGCTGAATTCCGTGTTTCCTTTATCTAGAATGTAATAATAGTATAACTGCTGAAATATTTACTTGGCTATTTTGGCACAGCAATCATCGTGTGAAATCTTTTTTGCAATTTCAGGACTTGCAGCATCCCAATGAGTTTATTCGCGGCTCCACTCTGCGCTTCCTTTGCAAGCTGAAGGAGTCTGAGCTGCTTGAGCCTCTGATGCCGGCGATCCGGGCCTGTCTGGAGCACCGTCACAGCTACGTGCGCCGCAATGCTGTCCTGGCTATTTACACCATTTACAGGTACAGACAGCTCAGTCACCTTTTCTACAAGGTATCTTGTACTTCATGTATTAGCGAACTACAACCAACTGATGATATTCATTTGTTTTAGGAATTTTGAACATCTCATCCCTGATGCCCCAGAGCTGATCCATGATTTTCTAGTTAATGAGAAAGATGCCAGCTGCAAGAGAAACGCTTTCATGATGCTGATTCATGCAGATCAGGTCTGTAGCACATTTTCCTTTTCTCACTATTTCTACTATTTTGTGTCACCAGACCCACAATGTGTATTTCAGAGGCCTTCCTTAAATTATGTTACTCTCATATTCACATTTTACAGGACAGAGCTCTGGATTACCTCAGCACATGTATTGACCAAGTGCACACTTTTGGTGACATTCTCCAGCTGGTCATTGTGGAGCTGATTTACAAAGTGAGTCAAGGCCTTTATTAGTCTAATTGAAATTCTTTAGTCCAACAGTGTACTATTAGAAGAAGAATAGCTGTTTTATTGTCTGAACTCCTGCTGTTTTTGTTCTGTCTGTTAGGTTTGCCATGCTAACCCCTCTGAGCGTGCCCGGTTCATCCGCTGCATCTACAACCTGTTGCAGTCTTCCAGCCCGGCTGTGAAGTATGAGGCTGCTGGCACTCTTGTAACCCTCTCCAGTGCTCCCACAGCCGTTAAGGTACATCATCAAGTCCATAGTATTGTGCAGGTCATAGACTGTAGTACTGATATTGTACTGCGTTTGACTGTAGTACTGATATTGTACTGCGTTTGACACAATAGTAGGAATGCTTTTGGTTAAGTACAGTCTCTGACACATTCTTTTGATGGACTCCAGGCTGCTGCCCAGTGCTACATTGATTTGATTATCAAGGAGAGCGACAACAATGTGAAGCTGATTGTCCTCGACCGCCTGATTGAACTGAAGGAGCATCCCACTCACGAGCGTGTACTCCAGGTACTATGAATATTTAGAATTATGGCTGTGTTTAGTGTTGCTGCTAAACTTTTCTGCCTGATTAACCGCAAAGACCATTCCCCTTGATATCAAGAAAAATTCTTATTCCTGAGAACATCAACCAAGATATAAGCCCTACTGAAAACTAATATCCATTAAATGAACTTAAACACAATCAGATGTACGAGAAAATATATAGAATTTATTTAAGAAGTACCAGTTGTCTGCACCTACAGTGTATCACCTCTGTTGACTTACGTTGGTTGTGACCGATGTTTCTTTTGTCCAGGACCTTGTGATGGACATCCTGCGTGTTCTCAGCACTCCTGACCTGGAAGTCAGAAAGAAGACATTGCAGCTGGCACTGGACCTTGTTTCTTCACGCAATGTAGAAGAGGTCAGCGGCATGCACAGTGCATCCAGTTCACAGTTCATGTCCTAGAATATACACAGAGAAAAAAGGAAATCCAAGCAAATGTCATGACATTTCTATGTTTTCCAGTTGGTGATTGTTTTGAAGAAAGAAGTGATCAAGACGAACAACGTGACGGAACATGAAGACACTGATAAGTACAGGCAGCTGTTGGTGCGCACTCTTCACTCTTGCAGTGTGCGTTTCCCGGATATGGCGGCCAATGTGATACCTGTGGTGAGCTTCCCATTATTTATTCACATTGAAAAGAGGCTGTGAGGTGTTTGAGATACCCAAATGTTGGTTTTCGATATCTATTGACTTTTCTGTGTGTTGATTTGATTTACAGCTGATGGAATTTTTAAGCGACACCAATGAGGCAGCTGCTGCTGATGTACTGGAGTTTGTACGGGAGGCAATTCAGAGATTTGACAGCTTGAGACCCCTCATCATCGAGAAGATGCTGGAAGTCTTTCACGCCATCAGAACTGTCAAGTAAGCCTTTATGAGCACATGCAGGGGTATACTATCCAAAGCCTCTGTTAATATTTAAACAGTTCCATTATTCGAGAAATGGAAATGGTTATGGTCATTTAAGTCTGATGTCGTAATAGATTATTGTCACATTTGTCAACTGTTTAATAAATTTGTCTGAGTTTTGTCATTCGTATGTATGTGTGTGACATTTATCACCACTTTGGTATTTCAGGATTTACAGGGGAGCGCTGTGGATCTTGGGAGAATACTGCAGCACCAAAGAAGACATCCAGAGTGTGATGACAGAAATACGCAGGTCCTTAGGAGAGGTATGTTTGTCCATTGTTGTCATGTAACAAAAGGTGACCAGTCAGTTCCAACTTCATTAGAATTGTAACAAATATCTGATATCTGTGTCTGAACTTGGACAGATCCCAATTGTAGAGAATGAGATAAAGAAAGAGACGGGAGAGGTGAAGACAGAGGATGAAGTGAGTGCAGCTCCAGCCCAGAAGCTGGTGACAGAGATGGGCACCTATGTGACACAGAGTGCCCTCAGCTCCTCCAGGCCTTCGAAGAAAGAGGAAGACAGGTAAACATTACACATTGTGGAGGAGTATCATAAATAGACCAACATATTCTATTGACTAAATGGAGTTAAAGCATCCAGCTCAGTAAACAACACTGATTTGTTTTTTCCAGACCGCCACTCAGAGGCTTCCTGATGGACGGAGACTTCTATGTGGCAGCTTCCCTGGCCACCACACTAACCAAAGTGGCCTTGCGCTATGTTATTATTGTCCAAGACAAAAAGAAACATAATGTAAGATGTCCCCTCTTCACATTCACAATTATTTACTCAAGTGCCACATTCCTCTAACCTCTGCTCTCATGCCGTCCCCCGTAGTCATTTGTTGCAGAGGCCATGCTGATCATGGTCACTGTGCTGCACCTGGGCAAGTCTTCTCTGCCCAAGAAGCCAATTACCGACGATGATGTGGACCGCATCTCGCTGTGCCTGAAGGTCCTTTCAGAGTGCTCACCACTTATGAATGACATTTTCAACAAGGAGTGCCGCAAATCCCTGTCACACATGCTGACTGTCAGACTGGAGGAAGAGAAGCTGTCACAGAAGGTAATGACTTAGTGGCTTGAATTCAAGATATAACATCCTGACAATCGAGCACAGTTGAAACATTATCACGATTTATTATCACTATTCATTATTTTATAAGCCAGGAAACTTAAGTTCAAAAGACCTTAAAGACCCTACAATCCAGAATTAATAAAGGAGAGCCCTGGTTTCTCTCGACATGAGTTTTGTCGCTGCATTTTGTGTTAATTCTGTCGTTGGGTTAATTAATGGTGACTTAAATTATCCTGCTAAAACTGACCCTGTGTTTCTTTTTCTAACCACAGAAGGAGTCTGAGAAACGTAATGTCACAGTGCAGGCAGACGACCCCATCTCCTTCATGCAGCTCACCGCCAAAAACGAGATGACTTCTAAGGAGGACCAGTTCCAACTGAGTCTGCTGGCTGCCATGGGCAACACTCAGAGGAAGGAGGCTGCTGATCCCCTGGCTTCAAAACTTAACAAGGTGCAGCACCAGCTCTGCACAAATCTCAGTATACAAGACAGCTGGATCGTACTTGTGCACTGCTGAGAAACTCTTCAACAGTAATCATTTGCATTTAGTTTTGTTACTATAATTAAATATGAAATGTCATTCGTTTTTCTCCAATCTAGGTGACTCAGTTGACGGGCTTCTCAGACCCAGTGTATGCTGAAGCCTATGTGCACGTCAACCAGTATGACATTGTGTTGGACGTGCTGGTGGTCAACCAAACCAGCGACACTCTCCAGAATTGCACCCTTGAGTTGGCAACTTTAGGTTAGTCTTGTTTAGTTTCTGCTGCAGTGGAGAAATGTACTGGTTCTCTTCTGTAATGCTGATTGGAGACAGAAGCATCTGCATCACTAAGTTGTGTTTTATCTTTCCATAGGTGATCTCAAGTTGGTTGAGAAACCCTCACCTCTAACTCTGGCTCCCCATGATTTTGCGAACATCAAGGCCAATGTCAAAGTGGCTTCTACTGAGAACGGAATTATATTCGGCAACATTGGTGAGAGACACATTTTGTGCTTGCTAAGGATCATCATTCAACTTTTTTTTTAATGTTTTTTTGCTTTGTGTAACCAGAGCTTTTTTTCTTATTCTAATATATATGATTCTATCTGTGCAGTCTATGATGTGTCGGGAGCTGCTAGCGACAGAAACTGCGTCGTCCTTAGTGACATCCACATTGACATCATGGACTACATCCAGCCTGCCTCCTGCACTGATGCAGAGTTCAGACAGATGTGGGCAGAGTTTGAATGGGAAAACAAGGTACGGTTTACTCATTTCATCTCTACTCTAATAACTGGCTTTACAAAAATTGCTGTTTGACAACGTGACTCCAGCATGTTATTAGGTCTGTTCTGTAGTTTTCTCAATTTCCATTTTTATGGGAAAACCTTGTTTTACTTTGGGGGGGGGAAAAAAATCAATATTCAACAATATTTATGGAAAGTAAAAAAACATTGATGATGGTCTATGATTGATCTTTGTTTGTTGTAGGTGACAGTGAACACCAATATTACTGATCTGAATGAATACCTGCAGCATATCCTCAGATCCACCAACATGAAGTGTCTGACTCCTGAGAAGGTTGGTGTGAGATCTTACATTTACCAAAGCAACGATGGCAAACTATGTTTTTAAGCTGGTTGAACTTATGAAAATACATAATGCCAGCAATTAATACATTTTGGGCAGGTTCCTGTTGGAAAAATATCACATGTGGCCTTTGTAGTGGTCCAATTAAAACGGTCATCATCAAGGCTATCATATCAGCTGAATGAATGCAAGGCCTGTGTTGTGATAATAAAAGTCATTCTTTTCTTTTTGTCTTTCTAACCAGGCGCTTTCTGGCTTCTGTGGCTTCATGGCTGCCAACCTTTATGCTCGTTCTATCTTTGGAGAAGATGCGCTGGCTAATGTCAGCATCGAGAAGCCAATCCACCTGGGGCCTGATGCACCTGTCAACGGACACATACGCATTAGAGCCAAAAGCCAGGTGGGTCACAGCTGCTGCACTGCAAAATAAAGGCTTGGTTGAATTGATTTGCTCTCAACTTAAGCATTGCGACCAGTTTGTCTTACGAAAGGATAACAATTTAAAGTGTTGCCTCTTTCAAAGAATAGGGCTTAAATTATAAGGAAAGTTGATATATGAAATAACCTGTTAGATGTGATATTACCAGTATATATCCAATCTGTTGAAATATAAATCCCCCCGCCTTTCTTCCACAGGGGATGGCCTTGAGCCTCGGAGACAAGATCAACCTCTCCCAAAAAAAGACCAACGTCTGAGACGACTCTGATCCAGCTGATCCCTCTGACTTTGTAAAAGTCACCCTCTGTTCTCTTGTATCGCTTGTTTTACAGCCTCTTCATCACAGAAAATTCAGAACTCTATATGATCACTTGCTTCCGTGCTGTCATTATTTTTTTTACATCACCTCCGTCTAAAAACATCTCGGTAATGTCCCTGTCCTGTCTGTTTTCAATAAACATATATATTAAAATTATGACAACTGGTTTTATGCTTTATTCATTGAGTCATAGCTTTTAATGTTGTTTTGGGCAATTATTTCATATGATTTCAGTTTTGAAATATAGAAATGTATGTCTCTAAATTAAGTGAAAGAGGGGGCCTTGATTATTATCTTGATTTTTCCTTTCTAGTACTTTGCATCTAAGTTGACTCAGCAGAAATGCTGTCTATCCCCACAAAATGTTCAATCATT
Source organism: Hippoglossus stenolepis (assembly GCF_022539355.2). Taxonomy (NCBI): domain Eukaryota; kingdom Metazoa; phylum Chordata; class Actinopteri; order Pleuronectiformes; family Pleuronectidae; genus Hippoglossus; species Hippoglossus stenolepis. The sequence goes on from NC_061483.1 coordinate 13,205,032, forward strand.
AAATAACTTTTTGAAGGCTGGGGTTTGGATGAAACACGATGATGCTTTGAACAGCTCCTCCCTGGGAGCTTTCTCTTGGAAAGTTGTGCTGTACATGTGGCCTGGTGTTAGATGTTAGTAAGGGATTTCAAACAAATTTGTTAATGTTTCCTAAAGGCGGTTGAGTTTCAAGTCAGTGGATCCTGTCTGGAGCTCCTGCTGTGTCCAGCTTCCTAGCTCCAGGCTCTAATTAAAATTTCTCTAGTGCCTTTAAGCAATATGTTGCACAGTCTGAAACCGGGTGGATTTTTTTATGGAAGTACTCAAAAATGCATACATATCCTAAACAAATACATAATTTCTTCAGCCTTGATACTATGAAGTACTGTATGTTGTAGTGATTACAAAGCGAGCTGCAAATCTTACCGGTTCTGTGGTAAGTAGATGGAGACGGATTAGTGTTAGCACAGACTTGCATGTTCCTGTCGCCCTCCTGTTTATAATTTATGAGAAAAGGGACATTCCTGGGAGTGGGCCAGATTAAAAGGTCATAGCCGTGGTCATACATTTACAATATCTGTGAAGTCAGTCCAGAGACGAAGGTGGCTTTGAGGTCTGATAGTAAACAGTTGACAGGAGTGTCGCAGCCAACTGGTGTTTACAGCCTCTTTAGATTTAGTGTAGACATCACTCATGTGTTACAATCACAGGGAAACCCCATACGCCTAGGATTGACCTTTTGAAGCCTGTGTTTTTGTTCAGATATTTATATGACAAGCTACAGTTAAAACAGCGAAACTGTAACATTCTTCAATTCCTCATTTGTGTATGGATTTGTACAGTGTCTGGAACCGGGAATTTACAGCGCTTTATTATATGTTGTATCAAGGCCCATGTCAAAGCCACTTCTGCTTTCTATCATCTAAAGTATCTGTAACTCTATTTCTTTAGACACATGGAGTTTTACTGTCGTGTTTTTATAGATGCCTGCACTTCATTAAATGAATTGCTCCAGCTTCCTAAGCTTCTAACAAACTTCCAACCCATGTGGGTGAAACTGAAGTCCTTGTCATGCAATGGCAGCAACACTCTCAGAACTATAGACGTGTGACTACTATAAATATAAAAGATTAAAACCTGTTTATCTACCTCACCACTTATAATAAAGACTTAAAAGGGCAAAGACATTCACAGTCTCAGGTCGTGGTTCTCTCTTTCTACACTAGGTGGCACTACAGGTGTCAAAGCCAAAGCAGAGAGTGAGGTGGAGTTCTAACATTTGAGTTGGATTAATCATAACATGACATGTAATTGCCATGGTGTTAATATAACTCGAACTTGTATGCACTTGCATAGAACTAAACATTTCAGATAAACAAGCTTGAGTCTGTGCTTTGGCCTGAATTCAAAGTTTGTCATTTACAGTGGAACAAAATCACTTTTTATTTTTTACCTCCTTGAGTTATCATGACACCACATGATTCAAAATACAAGGTAAACATGAACGTGTGGACATGTTTATGATAAAGATGGTTAGAATAACAAGGCTCTTGTAGGTCATGTTTACTATCACTACATAAACACCAGTAAGCTGACATTGCTTTTGTATGTGCAGGCTGTGTTTGAGGACAGGAATGTGACTGCAGGGGAGCCTGATATTAGTCTCAGGACAGGGCTGCAGCGCGTGTGCGTGTGTGTGTGTGTGTGTGTGTGTGCAAGCCTGTGTGCGTGCACTCGTTCTTGTTACCTCTTTAGGACCTTTTTTTTGGGACTTTCACTAAGTGGAGGTTATGCTCAAACTGTGTGAGCATAGACCTTAAAATGTGAGGTTATTTTGGGAAAGCTAGGTCATCTTGTCCGGTCCTAACAAGGATAGATGCTCAAAACTGTGTATAAGTGTGTGTGTAATTGTACTTATATTTTTGCAAGAACAATTTTGAGCATTGACCTTGACTTTAAGGGTTTGGGTTACAATTAAGTTTAGGTTAGGGTTAGGCTAAGGCATTTAGATGTGATGGTTGGGGTTAGGGTAAGGGGATAAGGAATGCATTATGCCAATGAGTGTCCTTACTGAGAAGCACAGGCCTGGTGAAAATTTCTGAAGTAATTGGAAATGACAAAATGACTCAGCAGCGCCCCCTAAAATGCATCAATTCCGTTCTGGTTTAACTGATCTTCACGAACTTCGGTAGACACGTGTATCATGACCGAATGGAAAAAAAAAGTCCCCTGCACCAATTTGATTAACGCAACAGGAAGTCTGCCATTTTGGATTTTGTGGCTATTTTGGCCGTTTTACATATTGTGTATTTTAACAAACTCCTCCTAGAGCTTTCATTAGATTAATTTCAAATTCAGTGAGTGTCGTAACAAGATTGAGATTAAAAGTAACTCAAACTGTGAGTTTTTGTCACATGGTGTGACCGTGGCTTCAGATTTTGATTGATTGCCAAAAAAGAGGGATTTATTATAACTCCTCTGGGCATTGTCCAATCAGCCTCAAACCTCTTTCTCGAGATCACAGTCCGGCCCTGAACAGATCCATATGTCAATATTGACTCATCGTCACAGCGCCACCTGCTGGGGACAGGAAGTGACATGTTTTAAAGTTTGATGCACTGCTCTTGGATGCTTTACAATATACAGCTCAAATGAGCTCAGACAAGTAATAGGACCATGGTCAGAATTGTGACATTTTCCTCAAACCTTGTAAACACAATTCTTTGTTGTCACTTTGCTTTAATGTCACAGAGTCAGTGGTCATAGATTCCTTCGATGTCTTAGACTGTTGCAAAGGTGAAAGATTTATACGATCTGAAGAAAGAGTGTTTTTGACCTGAACAGATCTATTAGTCTGTATGTAGTGATAGTAATAGCACCACCTACTGCCAAAAGAAGGTAAGCATTTAATTAAATTTACATACAAATTTTACTGTGTGGTCTACACTTGATGGCGTGGACCATAATGCGTGATCAGTGGGCATGGTCCAGCGCCGCGTGACGGACGCAGGAAGTAACGTGTTTATCCTTATCGCTATGCACAAAACGCACACAACGCGGAGCCGTTTCGCCCAGTCCCTGTTCATCCTCCCCTGCTGCCGCATCTGGTCCCTAGATCGTAAGTGCTCGGGCCCGCACAGTGCAGCTCGCAGCCCTAGTTCGTATTGCCTATTAGAACCTTTTTTGGGACATTCACCATGTTAACTGTGGAATTGTGATTAGGTTAAGGTTAGGGATATGGTTTTGGTTAGGCTGTCCACAATGAATGGAAGTCAAGGACAGCTACTCAATGCGTGTTCCTGTACTTACGTCTTTGTGTGGAACATTTTAAGCATAGACCATACAGAGTGAGGACATTTTTGGAAAGTGAGGACATTTGTGTTCTTGTTTTTGTTGCCTCTTTAAAACCTTTTTTGGGACCTTCACCATGTAAACTGTGAAACTGTGATTAGGTTTGGGAGAAAGTTAATGCTGTCCACAATGAATAGAAGTCAATGCAGTGTTCTAACAAGGATAGCTACTCAAACGTGTGTGTGTGTGTCCCTGTATTTATATTTTTGTGAGAACCATGTTAAGCATAGACCTTACAGAGTGAGGACATTTTTGGAAAGTGACTGTGTGTGTGTGTGTGTGTGTGTGTGTGTGTGTGTGTGTGTGTGTGTGGCCTGTAGAAGGGCCCCTAGCGTCAGACTTGAGTACTGCCCTGGCTGACGACGACTCCCACTTCTGGCTCCACACCGTGAGTATCGCAGTGTTGGTCGCGGAGGCTGAAACGCGGTGAGGCGCACGGACAGGAGGCGCACGTAGCTCCCGTCTCTACCCGCCGGTCGTACCCTTCTTCTGACCGGACTACACCGACGAGTCCCTCGGCCCATTCCACCTGGACTCTCCCGTCCCCTGTCTCTGCTGCTGCTGCTCCGGCGTCTTCTCGACCACCGCAGGGCCCTCTTCAGTTTCTACAGGAGGAGGAGAAGACGAAGGGAGGGGAAAAAAAGTGGGTGTTTGCTGCTCACTGGTGCTTCGGCGGCGGCGGCGAAGTGTCCTCGATGGCCGGCTGGAAGGACGGCTCCGTGCAGGAGAAGTATCGGCTGGTCGTGGTCGGAGGTGGCGGCGTCGGGAAATCAGCGCTGACGATCCAGTTCATCCAGGTCAGTACATGTCCGAACCAACCTCCCTCCCTCTCTCTGCCTCTCTCTCCCCCGAGCCTCCGCTTTGATTTCCCCTCCCCATGTTTATCCGAAAACACACCGCGAAAGACCGGGGAGGGGGACCAGGGAGGCCACACTCGGGGACCCCGTAAGCGGATACCGGGCTCCTGTTCCCCCCCCCTCCCTTCTCCGCTACTTCACCGAGGCCTACAACTTAGTTCTGGTTTTTCTAACGGGTGAGGATTCTTCACCGTTCAAGGACCGCTGTCACTTTAACGCCACCATTTCCGACTAATCTACTTCCACTTTAGTCGAAAGAGAAAGGAACGTGAGTTTGATCAAGTTGTTTTGCAGCAGATTCAGACTCCAGGCTAAGTTCAGATTGAGTCGGTGTAGTTGCAGAACTATCCAGGAAATGCAACCCTAAAATAAATGGAGAAAAAGTTGCTCAAAAGTCCCTGTAAGAGAATATCAGTGGAGCAGGGGAGGGAAATAACCCTGAGACTGCTTCAAATCTCATTAGAAATACGTGAAGTTGGACAGTTTAAATCCTTCAGGGTTGAGTGACTGTGAAATAAGCAGCAGCACAAAATGTCCAGGGAAAGATGATTAACTTTCTCAGATCAGATGGAGCTGCTGGTTAACCTCAATTCAGAGCTCCATTAACAGCAGGCGAAATATGCACATTCTCAAAAAAGAAATAATGGTTCAGCCTCTTGCAAGATAATTCAGGGGGTTTTGCTGCAGGACTATTCTGTGTCACATATAAAAAAAGGCATGTAAACAGTTTACCTCCCACTATCCCTGGTTACATTCCTACACACACACACACACACACACACACCCCTGCCTCGCTTTGACCTTCCAGGCTTTCACAATAGTCACTTAGCAGAGGACACACACACACACTCTGTAGGAAAGCGATGACAAACTTTGCCCTTTTGCCTTATGCACCCCCCACCTCCACCACCACCAGCAGCAGCAGCAGCTCGTGTCAGTGTGTTCTGGCTTCCAGGATACCAGACTGCAGGCAGCTGCATGTCTCCACACTGTCAGACAATAGTGGCCTGACACACGTTTTTCAGAGTGGGGGGTGAAAAGCTTGTGAGTGTGTGTGTGTGTGTGTGTGTGAGTGAGTGTGGGGGCTTGTGTCTAATGAGGGTTCAAAAAGCTCATTAACTGCATACCAACTAAAAAGGGATCAGTTAGCTGTGGCACAGATTTTTTTGCCATAGCCTAGTGACCGCACTGACCTGAAGTAAAGGGAGCCTTTACAGCCCAGCATTAAGGGATGGAGGAAGTACTTATTTTATTTCATTAAAAGTACAAATAAATATACAAAAAAAGTACCAAAGTAAAAGTTAGAGTACCTCATTAACTTTTCTACTTGAGTAAAAGTAAATAAAACTTGCTTTTAAATATACTCAAAGTATCATAAATAGAAGTTGCAGGGAGTAGCTTATTACCAAATAATGCAGCAGTGTACTACATCATAAACGGTGCCTACTGCATATTCTGTTTAATACAAGACTAATACATATTCTATGGTATTAATAAAGAATGTGCAGGTGATGCTACTGAAAACACATTTCAGTGTCATATTAATTAATGGCTGTCTCAGCGGTGGCCTCTTCCAAACCCAGTTTAGATGTTTCTTCCACATCTTACCTTCCTGCTCTAATTGGATAAGTGGACCAATCACAGCAACAGTACAGATATTTGCTGATATATGTAGCAGAGTAAAAGTAAAAAGTACTGGAAAATAAATCTACTAAAGTAAAGTAGTTACATGAGAAATATACAGTGATGGAGTAAATGTACTTTCTAACATCCCATCACTGTGAATGTGAAACTGACAGAAAACATTCCACTGGATTTAATGTGCAAATAACAGCACGGTGTGAATGTTATTGTTGTCATCGTTAGATATCTCATTTATAATGTGAAATTACAACATGCTGTTGCTGATAATACCAGAGTTATCTCAAAATCTCAGTGTTTGTAGATGGAAAATGATTCTCGATACCTGGTTTCAAAGTAATAAGCTACTTGATAGATGCGGCAGAAATGGTTTTATCATTGCATTAAAGTGGATGCACATGCTCACGGAGATTTTAGCAATAAAACTGCGGCTTCCACAGAGGAGTCTGTTGATGTTTCCTGGCAGAATAATGGACAGTCATATCAATCGAAGGCTCATTGTTGAATCACCTGAAGCGTATTATTTCTGCTAGGCGAGTGAGTTCAGCGCCATCTGCTACAGTTTCTTAGACGATATTACCAAGCTGCCTGCACTGTGTTCCTTCCAAAGATTCAATTTGGGAAGTAAATAGTATAGCGTGTATGTATCATATATTTTTTTGTGTGATTTTGCAGGAACATCCAGGTTGCGTGTATTTTGCTTTTAGTGTAATCCACAGTTTAGTTACCTCTCATGCATGACTGGCATAAGCTGGTGCCGTGACAGTGAAAGAGGTTGAGATGTTGACTTGAGGAGAACCTGCATCCTCCTCAGAAGTTTCTAGAAGTCGCCTGCCAGGGCGGAAAGACCTAACAGCTGGTTGCGAAGTCCAGGCTTTCCCAAGAACTATGTTGAGGGAGTGTTTTGAGGTTTTTTGGGGGGGTGGGGCGGCTGATGGTGTGTTTGTGTGGGGGGTCTGAGTCAGCCTGGGTGAGTTAATGGTCATGGACCATGTGGAATTTGGCCCTTCGGCAAAGGAAGTCCCTCCACTGCTGAGCTTAGGACCTCCTAGTTTTGTATGGAAAAACATGACCTGATTCACTGGAACTACTTACTTGTGTGTGTGTGTTATCTTGACAGATTATGAATTTGATTTATTGCTATGTGTTTTGTCAAACATATAATTGCTTGACAAACTTTTCACCAAGAGTATTACTCTTATCACAGATGGTGATTACATTTCAGGCACTTTTAGGCATTTTTACAAACACTATTTTCTATCATTAAAAAAATAAATAGTTAATGTTATAAATAGACCAGTAAGAATAGACTACTCGATAGTTTTGCAACTTACGTCTCTAGTTTTCCTGCGGAGGAGTGTGTGTGTGTGTGTGTGTGTGTGTGTGTGTGTGTGTGTGTGTGTGTGTGTGTGTGTGTGTGTGTGTGTGTGTGTGTGTGTGTGTGTGTGTGTGTGTGTGTGTGTGTGTGTGTGTGTGTGTGTGTGTGTGTGTGTGTGTGTGGCGGCGGCGGCGGCGGCTGTGGGTGACCGCGACACATTAATCACTTTCAGAAGCGCGCTTTTTTGTGCCAATTGGATGTGTTCAACACTGGAGCCAATAGAATTCTTTTAAATACCATCATTTGATGAATATAAACATCTTCACAAAAACCCTTTTTAATCTAACAAAGTAAACCCAACTCGTAAAGTTGCCTTAGTAACACAAGCAGCTGTACTTTACCCATAATAAAAAAAGGGGGATGATTTAGATCAGGATGTATGTGACTAAGCAAACAATTCTACAACCTGATGCCAACTTTGAATACAGTTTTGGATAATACTGGTTGTGGATATATCTCATTCATTTCTTTAAAGTACTGGGGTTCGATACCCAGCACTTATCCTAATAGTGCTGAGGAGCATCAAAGACAAAAAAACTGTATATTTTGCTGAAACAGTTTTTTTTTTAGGGAGTGAGAAGATAAAGGATGATATGGCTGGTTGTGGCAGGTTCCTTGGATTTGCTGCCCCCCCTAATGCCAAGCAGTTGACTGAAAGCTACAAAGCTGAAATAGCACTGGGATGACATAACTTTGAGTCATCTGACAAAAGTTGTGGAGCGCAGCGAGTTGTTTAATGTGACGTCCGTGAGGGAGGAAGTGTCCCAAGTAAGGGAAAACATTACTCACGTTGGCCATGAGAGGACTGTGTGTGGGGTGGTGTGTGTGTGTGTCAGTAGGTATTTTTTTTTTTTTTAACTCAGAAATAATGACATTAAATACTTGAAGGCATTAAGTACAGTGTATACCTCAGCAAGGTCCATCAGTTCCCATAAGAAACCTCATTTAAGTTCACTAGATCCAGATTTTTTTATACTCCTAAATATCAGTTGCCAGAAGTTTTCTCTGAGAAATAAATGAAAATGTAGCAAAATGGCCATTCTCGCAACATTAAAGAAATGAAAAAAGAAACCCTGGATCCTGGTTTGCGTCGGCACCAAAATATAATGGATCCCTGACCCATACGCCAGCCCTCCACAAAGTTTTGTGCTAACCTGTCAGTAGTTTTTGCATAAACTAGCTAACTTACGAACAAACCAATGGACAGGTGTGAAAACATAGGCTACATCCACACTACAACGTTTTCAGTTGAAAGTGGCACTTACAAACTAAAATGATCTCTGTCCACACAAGCATTTTGGCCCCATATGAGTTTATACTAACATGCCTTTTCACATGTTTATCACATGACCAGTCACGTATGCTGGGCATGCACATGCCAGTGTCAACAGGAAGGAGTTGAATGTCTGTAACAGTAAGAGCTAGGCTACAAACAAGAAGTAGCAATGGCGAAAAGTAAAATACAGATTTTAAATGCACAACAGCTCTTAGCGAAGACAACTGGGTCGGCAAAGCTTGGAATTGATTAACCATGTTGCGTTCTACACTGGTAGCCGAGGCTAGTGCAGGTCGTTTGTTTCCAGAAGCGCATCATGTCATAGGAGTCTGACGAATCAGTGAACGCTGTGACGTGATCGAAAAGACCCAATCAGCAAGCAGTTGGTAGTGTCTACGTCATCGTTTCCAAACATCTCCATTTTGCCCAGCTGGACTAAAATGCAGAACCCAGAAGAATTCTGCAGTAGAGTGGACAGCAGGCGTATCCATTGCAGAGTTGATGCATTTTCGAATGAAAACATAGTAGAATTAATGTAGCCATAACCTCCTTGGTGGAGGTAAAATAAAACACTGCTGATTGACTTAGTAACCAAAGAAGCAGCTGGAATGAGATGGCTCTATAATGAGATGTTGTGTTGTCTGATTGCTGGCTAAAAAGCATGGCGTTACTTGCTCACATGCTTGCTAATATTAGCATGGTGGCAGCCCCTCGGCAGTGGGCAACTCGTGCACAGGAGCAAAAACATCCCGACTGATCAAGTCCAGACAGATTAGTTGAGGATTTTTGTACACCATAGCTGGATTTACAGCTACAGCACATAAGTGACCCCTCTCCGTCTCTCTACACTTCTTCTTTCACGTACTGTAGCTCACATATTTTCTAACATGGCTTTGATTACTTGGATGTGAGGTCATTTAGGAGGAATGCTGCCACAAGTAGTAATTCAATAGAATAAACAGGGTTTTTAAGGGCAGCCAAGCTCGGGCATGTGGAGGCAAGGTAGAGTAATGATAGTCGTGCTGGAGCTCAATGTGGTGGGTGCTGTTTCATCTGCGTTTCTCAGAAACAGCCACAAGTGGTTAGGCAAAGTGTTTGCAGCTACACTTTAGTGCGTGTGTGCTTGAGACTCGAGTTTAGAAGCTTTGTTACATGTAACACAGAGCACTGCATGCTCTCGGCCCATTTTTGGATGCAGGCATCTTTGTACGTTGTCACATGCCATACTGAGTGAGTGGAAACAATTCCATTTGTTCTACGAAGGGCGTTTCTTCATCTCCTTTAAGGGAGATCATATCTTCTTTATAACAGAAGACTGAGCTAAATCACAGTGAGCTCTTTCTTAGAGGAGGGTTTACAGCCTGTGTGTGTGTGTGTGTGTGTGTGTGTGTGTGTGTGTGTGTGTGTGTGTGTGTGTGTGTGTGTGTGTGTGTGTGTGTGTGTGTGTGTGTGTGTGTGTGTGTGTGTGTGTGTGTGTGTGTGTGTGTGTGTGTGTGTGTCCCCGCCCATGAGCAGGTGATGAGAGTACATTGTGTATTTAGCTCTGTCGGAGGGTCACCTGTTGATTTCTCACACACCTTAGGGCTGGGCAATAAAACAGTATTATAAAACATATTCTAAAATATATACGATAATAATTATCACTATAATTGTCATCAAAATCAATACAACACCAGCCCCTTTAATTAATTACTTAATAAATTGTATTTTAATACCTTCAGCAATGAGAAAAAGAGAACATACAATCAACAATAATGTTACATTTATCTTGATAATTATCAATATTATCTGATTCAGGGGAAATAAATTGGATATAAATTTAGTCCATGTCGTCTAGCCCTATGTAAATATACTATATTTACGACAAATAAACACCAACCAAACATGACCCATTCATCCAGTTGACAACATCCACATGCACAAATATTAAAGAAAACTTTGCTAATGTGTCGTCTTTTCTCTTTCCCACCACCAGCCTCTACCCTCATTTGACTCCTGTGCTGCTACACTGGTCACTGTTCTCACCCACAAATATCACTTTCCCACACAAACCCTGTGTGAGGTATCGATGCGAAGTTCCACAAGCGTTGGGACTGTAATACTATAGGATGTCTGGCTCCTTATTAAAATTGAATGCTAACAGCGTACACTGGGTATAGTTTGGGCAGAGTATAATTTATGCTTAAGAGAGAGCTGAAGTAGAGTTGTAGAATTTGTTTGAACATTTTCAAAGTAACTTGCGCACTGTTGCTATGAGAGAGAAACAAAACACTGAAATGAATAACATGCATTGACCCGTTAAATCTGCCGCAAAGGCAAGTTCATCCTGCGTCCCTGTGTTGTTTTGAAAGGGATTTAACTCTGCAGACATAAGAAAACATTTCATAGAGAACCTTTCAAAAATAAAATCACCATTTGGCCTCAGCTGGGTATTTTCTCTTCCTCTTTTTCATGTCGGCATGGAAGTGTTCATATATGTGCCTTTACTTGTCAAACCTCAGTGAACATCAGACTCCAACCAGATATTTGCATCCATCCATTATCTATACAAAATGGACCGGGTCATACAGGCTGCATCCGTAGTTTTAAAACTGCTTTTTAGAATTACAAAAGTGTTTCAGGTCTGCATCAGTAATAATCCCCCTCCATACAGACAAACATGAAAATGTATATCACATGACCATTTACGCACCCTTACAGAAAAAAACTATGAATGAGAAAAAACAATAGTGAAGAGGGGGGAATTGTTTTTCCTGGACCTACGATGAGGTGGAACTGATACTGACAGTAACTGTTTACCATGTTTTGCCTTCACCGCTGGTAGTCGAGTCGTGACTGATTAAGAACTAATCTGAAAGCAAATGTGGGCGAATGTGTCATCATTTCCAAGCATCTTTTCAAACTAAAATGTGGCCAACGTTTCCAAACTCCAGAGTGGTGTTGATGGCTGGCGTATACATAGTGGCACTGATGCATTAGCAAAAGAGACAAACAACCATTCACACTCACATTCACAGCCACGGTCAATCTAGAGTCTCCAATTAACCTAACCCCTATCTGCATGTCTTTGGACTGTGGAAGGAAGTAGCCGAAGAAAAACCCACGCAGACACGGCGGAAACATGCAAACGCCTCAAAGAAAGACCCCAGATAATGCAGATAACATAAGTATCTTTCTAAAAGCAGTTTGTGTTACCAATTGGGTATGAATTCACATCAGGCCTTGAGGTTTGTGTCTGTGCAGCACCGAGGCAACAGAGTTTATAGTTTTCAGAGCTTACATAACTCTGAACTGTGCGGTCAGGTTCCTGAGGTGTGTGAAAGTTGACATATTATGGCACCAGAGCTCATTCTTGCTGCCCAGAGAAGAAGATAGTTTTAAATAATTTGACTATGCAAGTTTTTTTTCCTCTCTAGTGCCACCATCAGGCAGAAAGGCCAACTGCTCTTATAAGATAATCTCTGTGGAAGTTGCGTATTCATGCTTGCAAGGAAATAAACCCCATTGAACATAATGAGTCCAAGACCTTTCCTCTTGTAGCATGTTAGATGCTTATGAAATACAGGTCTAATCAGTGTATTGTTTGTGCAATCATGTACTGTGGGATATGGAACACTGAAGCACCAAGGGCCTTACCTTTTTTTATTCTCATTTAAATGCATGGATGAATGTCCTGTTGCTGAGATAATTCACTTGAATCTGGAAAAATACCATGCAGCACACCATAGGAATGTTCATGCAGAAGGGAGTAAGACACTCCCACCCATCTGGGAAAGCTCAAGAGACGAGCAGGTCATTCTTTTTCGCTCCGAGCTAATGAGAAACTAATGACTGTCCTGGGAGGAAGACAGCACTTAATCAGCAATAGCTAAACGAACAATAACTACATAAGTACAACATGCGACTGGATTATTGTATGTTTTTGTGGTTGATTCCCTTCTGATTATATATAATTGTACATGTGTTTTATTGTCCATAATGAACACGCTCTATTGTCCATTAAAATAACTAATAGGTGTAGATTTACTGTTATACAAATGGTTTTACACATGTTTATTAGTTACCTTCCTTTTGTGTGGGTACTTCCTCATTCTTCAGAAAAAAGAGCTTTATCTTTGATGTTGGGCAACACAGTGTTTTATATCTGGCAGGAGTGAACGTATGATGCCCTCCTCAAGTCAAGAAGAATGTCTTGTACTCTTTATCTACTGTATCTTATAAGGTAAGGAGGAAGAAAAGTAATTATAAGGAATGCCTTGTTAGTGATCAGATGCTCTCCAAAACAGCAGCATCCTCTCTGCTGTGTAAAGTTGTTAGCTGGAGGCGAAGGTGTGATCCAGAATGTCGCCCATCAGACGTGACTGATCTAAGATCAGATGATAATTGCAGCCACTCCCAGCTCTCTGGATTTCTCTGCTGTAGCCACAGGTTAGAATAATATGATGAATACTATAGCATGTCATCACAAGTCTGTGAGCAAAGAGCAAAGAGAGACATGTGCAGTGAAGGAAAACAATGTTAAATCAGTGACTTACAGATTGAGTGTTAAGAACTCCAGTTGAACTCGTATTTTCTGTGTGTGAGAACGCAAAAGAACGCTGATATTTTGCAGAACCTTTTCTCTCAGCTCACTGGTAAAATGTCCAGAAAATGTCAGAGTCGGCCCATGTGAGAAATCAGCAGGAAAATTCACAGCTGTGGGCGTGTTGATGACGTTTCTAACCAAGACAGACGCACAAGTGAAAAAACAATGTCTACAAATATCTTGAGATGAAAAATAGGTTCCATACACTAAATGATGCTGAAAAAGATGTCAACTTGGAAAGAAAACGAGTTTAAAGGTTTGGTTGTTGTGAACAAAAACACATGATTTCTGCAGGAGGATTTATACGTCATGTCCTGCCTCCTGAATGCTCTACACAGGAGCAAACCCTCACCTGAATGTTCCAGCGATTTTCATGTTGTTGTGAAGGCATTTTATCCGGACAATCTCCTGCTGCGTTCTTCATATGTGAAAATGGAAATTGTCTGAGCCCAATTTTCTCGAGGTCATGGCTAGAAATGGCTTAAGTGGCTTGATTGAATAGATTAGTTCCCATGTATAAAAAATTATTTAAAAGCCGTTCTTGATGCTGCAGACATTAAAAGAATAATCAGCTCTATGTACAGTATTTAGTATCAGAAATTGTCACATCCTAAAAGATGACAATGAGTGTGTGGTCATATCGACAGTATTATCTTGTTTTCGTATTCTTTAGTCTAAGTTTCCGAGTTTCATAACAATTTTAGACTAATTTATTTCGGGGAAATCCTTGAATTGAACTTCTGGGTTTTTTGCTACTAAATATTTATTAATACTTCTTACACTACACTCATGTGCCAAAAAAGAAAAGTACATGGAGTCATCATGGATTTGATTAGAATTCATTTGTGCCAGAAGATTAGAACAATAGGACAGTGTTATGTTCCAGTGGAGAAAATTGAATGTTTGTTGCTCAACTTGTCTCCTCGGTGTGTGTCTCACATTTCACCTCAAAGCTACGATTCCCCAGCGTACTGCACATTCATGTTGTTGACATAGAAAACACTTGGGGATGCGAGTGGAGAGGTCCTGCTGGTGGCCGTGTGGATGCACAGGCCCAACAACCAGCAAGGACAGTAGTCTGCTGATCTGTGTGTTTGCGTCCCCTTAAAGCCATGTTGATCATTTCTACTTAACTTGCTCGTAAATCTGTATTTTCAGGTTTGTTTTTGTGCAGCATCTTTATTTTCTTCGTTGTCTTCAATAATGAGGAAAGGTGCTTTACTCTTGTTTATTAAGGATATTGATGATTCATTTCAATACTTAAAATATATTTTGAGATTCTACAAATAGTCACCACTTGTTTCCTGTGTTAATAGGAAACAAAGAGCGATTCAGTTTCTCTTTTCTGGAAACAACCAGGCCTCAGAGCCAGGTCTCAACAGATTCTCACATGCTGATTTTTAACTTTATGCAATATTATATAAAGCAAGATAATGCTAAATACAACTTTTTAAGAAAATTCTAATTTGAGGATTTATTTTAATGGTGATAATATGTTTATTATGAAAAAAAACAACAGTAATAATAAAATTAATGCACTTTTATTTATATTAGAGTTCTTTACAAATAAGAAATAAAACCAGGCAGACAGTATAAGGCATTTATCCTTGTAATATTTCCCCTTTGTTAGATACATTTCTTTGTTGCTATATTCACCTGTGATAGCCCCACTTGTTTTCCGGTCACTGCCCCTCAGATAGTCAGACAGACACAGAGGGCGGCGGGTTTCTCTACGTTGTTTTTGGCTATTGTTGTTCTGTGTCTGTTTCAGAATAACTGGCCACAGTATCGGGTCTCACATCTCAGAGTCATATAACAACAAGTCTGGCTATGGGAAACTGAGTAAACGCTGCTTACTTTTGCAAACCATTCCCACCACCCTCAAACATTTAACCTTCCAATTTAAGGCACAACTTTTGAATTGAGGAGCCTATTTTTAATTATATGCGAGCTACTGATGCAAGTGTTGATTATATGTGGTGTATATTGCTGGTTACGTCTACGTTATTTGATGTTGCAGTGTGAGACACAGTGTTTAGAGGGGCGACAATGTGCATGAAACTCAGTTGAAGAAATACAGCGAACGGTTCTTTTTATATGTCTGGGCTTGTCGCTGAGCCCTGAGCTGAGCTGTCTGCCAGGCAGCTGGTGGACATTTGGCACGTCTCACGCAGACACTGTCCAGAGGCCTGCGGGGCACCTGCTGTCTATCAGTGGGAGGTGAGGCCTGGAATGAGACAACCCCTCAACAGGTGACGCTACAGCACGACTCACTGTCCAAATGTGCTGATGACAATGGCCGAGTGTCCCCGACAAATGAGCCTCTGAGTCTCTCTCACGCAGATAACATCAGAATCAGAGAGGCTGCGCAACAAACATCAGACACATGTGTAGAATATGTCAGCTTGGTTTAGTCAGTGACTCAGCTATTGTGTGACTGTTATGTTGATCTAACCCAGACACACACACCCAGCAACTGTATGCGACTCTGTGTCCACAGCACCAGTTGGTGTTGGCAAACCCAGTGTAGAATTTGAAATTGCCACACACCAGTGCACACCAAGTCAACAGCTGCCAAAAAGGGTTTGGTATGTCTAACCAAAACTCTGCCATGCCTGTCTAGATGCTAGTTTAAGCATGCGGCGCCCAGACAACCACAACACACCTAGCTTACAAGCTGGCAAGTTATTTTTTAAAAGTTAATCTAGACTAGTAAGTCTGTGAATATCCAAGTGCTAAGAAACAGGTCAACTGCACCTAGTAACGTGCTGCTAGTAGCTACATCTACCTCTGCTGGAGTAGTTAAAGGAAATATGCTCATATTCAGGTTCATACTTTTATTTTGGGTTATTACTTGAAAAGGTCTAAATGCTCTAATGTTCAGAAAACCTGTCACTTGCGTCAGTTCCTCTTTTCAGCCTCCTATGGTAATGCCATAAGTAAAATCAGCAAAATTCAATAGAAAAACGGCCGTCTTTTCTTTTGTCTCTTTTTATCAAAGTGAGAAAGTTAACAACCTTGCTGTAACTGTAAGTCTGCAACTTGCTGCTGGTCAACAGCGCATATTTGCCCGTCAGCTTTCACCATGTCATTTCTTAAGAATAAATTGGTTTTGCCATTTCAATGCTGACGTTTCCGGGTCTGTGACTTCAAAGACCATAGTAAATAATTAACAAGCCTTCTGTAACAAACTGAACCAAACTCACATGTAGAACCAACATGCTGCCAAGATTATGTGTCCTCCTCACACCAGACCTCTCAGAGCTCGATTTTGAGGCCTGTACTCAAATTTCACTTACAAAAGCATAATTAATCACACTCTCACCAAACGTCCACTTCACTGTACTGCCCTCTACACAGGCCTCTGAGGTGCTTGCAGTCACCGCAGCCTGAAACAGGGTGTCTAGTTTTCGTGTTGTTCTGCCTGTTGCTGTTGTGTTGTACTTCATGTTTCTGCCTGTCCCTGTTGTGTTATGACATGCGGTTTACAGTGCTGTGAAAAAAAGAGAATTTGCCCCAGGGAACAATAAAGTAAAAGTAACTAACTATTCTCATTCATATGTTTTTTTCCATCAATTATTATGTCTACCAGGGAGGTTATGTCACCATCACTGTTTGTTTGATTACACAAAAACGGATGAACCGATTTCAATGAAACTTTGTGGAAGGGTGGGGCATGACCCAAAGAAGAACCCATTAAACATAGAGATAAGTAGATTGATTATTTAATCGGAGGTATGCACTCTTCTAGTTTATTTAGGTTTTTCTCATCATATTTCACCCATTTGTATTTGCCTTCTAACATGAAATTGTAACACGGACAATCATTGATTATGGTCATTTTTTACATTGATGTAAAAACATTTGATGTTTTTACAGGACAGGAATGCAGGACCATCAGAGAGAGAGAGAGAGATAAAGAGAGAGAGGGCAGATGTTTCTATTAGGTCTTATTTATGGAGTGCTGCTTACTAAACTAATAGCTTTTCTGCTGCCTGTGTTTTCAGGAGTGCTAGCCTGAAAGCACACAACAGTAATGCTGCTGTTTATCTGACATGATACCAGTGAGTGGCCCCATTTCCTCTGACATATCACCCCACGCTAAGAATTATAGTCTGCAGTAGTGTACGCGGGTGCAGAAACACACACTCCGCAGTTGTACCAGAGGAAAGAGAGGAGGTCGTGGATAATGAAGTGAGATGAGATGAATAAATCCCTGCAGGTTCTGTACAGTTCAATCTTGGTGTTTGGGAAACAAATTGGTCTTTTTAACGTAGGTGGGAGTAGAAAACAATTTGTTATGGAGTTACATGTCAGCTCTGCAGTTTTCTGTTTAGTAATAAATGATTAATGTTCTTGCAAACCAACCATTTGGATCTTCTGACTGTTTTGTTTTGCAGCCCTGATCAGCATCCGATTATTTTCTCAGTCATAAGGTTTTCCTGAAGAGCATAGACTGACTAACAGCCCTCTGCTGTGCATGTGTTTTCGAAAGTCACAGTAGTTTCTCTGTCTACGCAGCCACTGCAGCAGCTGGTGTCCTCTCACTGAGCCGTCACAATCATGCTTTGTTGATATAAGCAAGAGCAGGAATACTTCTGCACAGAGACGAGCAGAGGAAGAAAAACAGAATAATGAAACAAAAACAAATGCAAACACTATATTGTCTGAGATGATGGGTCATGTCAAGGGTTTGGTTCTCAATATATCACCATCATAGACAGTAGAGATGGATGATGCGACACACACTTCCTCCTGTTGTACAAAAATTAAGCTAAAATATCCGGGGATGGACTTGCAGTATCAAGGTCCTGCCGTCAATCATGACATTTCAACCCATGATTACTTAAACATACATACAGCGTGATAAGATCTATGAAACCACTTTATTTTGGTCTATGTCCTAGCCACTAAAATGGAGGAGGCAGGGTTTAAAATATACTGCAGCCAGCCACTGTGGGGCGATCCAGATGATTTGGCTTCACTTTTGGGCACTGTTAAGTCGTCCATTTTAATATACAGTATATGATCACAATGTATTCTGGGTCAAGTGTAGATGCTGCAGTTAGTGATATTTATCTTGTACTGTATCTGATTTAACGCTGGTGACCTGACCATGTTGTAACCCCACCTCTCAACCAATGTTAGCTGGGATTAGCTCCAGCCAACCGCCCTCAACCTTTAAAGGATAAGCGGTATAGATGATGGCTGGATGGATGGATCTGGTTTACAGTAAAATCTTTACTCCTCGACTACATCAACCTCATACCCAAAATTTACTGTCATTTTGATACAGCATCACATGGGTTTCAAAGGTTTTCCCACATCCACAAAAGCAGGCATTGATGAATACTCACCACAGCGAAACGCAGTCAGGGGGAATCACCATGTTTTTTTAGAGGGTAACTCCTATCAAAATAAGTCTTTATTCACTGTCTCTCCCAGGAAAACAAGCCAGGGCCCTAGAGAAAACGTCACTGATAACCCATCAATGACTGGGCTTAGAGCGGATTTAATGCAGGGAAGGTGATGTCACATGATCATCTCGAACAATAAGGCCGGTTCACACAGTTCTCCATCTTTGTGTTGTTCTTTGTGATCAGTTTGTGGGCGTCTAAAATATTTACACAGGTCTCCACTCACAGTTCTACAGAATGCACTTATGGGATGGAGATAAAGAAATGGTTTATAGTCCGACCCCTATAGAGCAAACAGGCGGCTTTGAGCCGAGTGATCTGGTGGAAAAAGGTCTTTAAATGGCACCACTTTGATTCTGCGCCTTTGAGCGGGTTCAAAAGTGTTCAGAGTCCAGCACACATTGATATTTAGCAGGCCGATTGAAGTCTTAATGCCAGAGAGGTTAGAGGAGAGCAGGGGGTGTACTGTGCCAGGAGTTGGCCCACTTGGTGGGACATTTATTCTCTCCTTTATTCTCTGCATGAGCTCTATCCCCAGCTCTACAGCCTCGAGTGCTGTAGCTGGGCCATTCAGCACATACAGTATGCAACTTGTTTTTATTGGAAAACACCAGTAAGTGCAAAAATAGTTGTGATACATCAAAGTATAATTAAACTTAATAATATGAAAATATACAGTGTTAAACTGTTCCTATCGAATACAAGAGTCCAGCAAGCAAACAACCTGTTTAACCCATAGATTGTATATAAAGATGAATGGCGCGTCTCCACTTCCCCCCACTATCTGGAAATTAAGCCAAAATATCCTGGATACAAACACTGTCATATTGTGCATTTTGAAACCGAGTCTGTACAGTAGTAATTGGGGAATGGAGTCTCGACATCGGGGTCCATGTCCTATCCACTTACATGGAGGACACAGGATTTATGACCTATACTTTGGCTTCACTCTTGGGAGCTGTCATGTCGTCCATCTTTATATACAACCTAGGATTCAACATAAATTATGAAAAAGTGAAAACACTCGGTGAAAACATCAGAAACAGTTTCCCCTGCACTGAAAAACTGCATCCGTTCAATATAAGCACTGTAGGTCGAACTGGTGAAGCTTATTGCAAAATCTAATTAGCAGTGACATTTAGAGCTGGAGCCGGAATGATTAGTCCAACAAGCAATTAGCTCACTGGCATAAAATGAATCTGTATCGTGTGGATTAGAATTTGAACTTTCACTCACTTTTCAAGTAATAAGTATATTAATATGAATATTCCTAATATAATGAATATACTGTAGTTATTTGTTGCAGCCTACAACATT
The DNA here is from genome assembly GCF_022539355.2 of Hippoglossus stenolepis. Classification (NCBI taxonomy): domain Eukaryota; kingdom Metazoa; phylum Chordata; class Actinopteri; order Pleuronectiformes; family Pleuronectidae; genus Hippoglossus; species Hippoglossus stenolepis. The sequence continues at coordinate 13,224,833 of NC_061483.1, forward strand.
TACAGTGGATACCTTTAGCCTGTTAGATCATCTGAAAACTCGTTTCAGGGTTATATCAACTCCTCAATGAAGCAGAGTCAAATATACAACCAAAGAAAATGAAGGCTAAAGAACCAATCAAATCAATATCATGATTAACTTTGACTTCTTTTGATTAATGAACCATCATTTTATGTATTATTTTAGGTGCGTCTGCTCGACTCTGTCGCTCGTCACAAAAACAGACCATCACATTTGTTTAGTTATTAATCGAAGGTGTCGAGTCATCGATCCGGATGGTTCTGGTCACTTTAACCCTGATGTCCTGGCTGTGCGTGTCACGTTAGATCGAGTTGCGTGTTGCAGGTGCAGAACAAGGAACCTGGGCCACCGCTACAAAATGAACACAGCAGAAACCAGACAGTTTGTGAATGCACGCATCGGGGAAAGTATGAACCAAATTAACTTATGAGATTTAGTCAGTCAGAGGTTATAAATGTTGGTTTCGGTTAATTGCCCTGCCCTACTCTAATATAATATTTTTTGCAAGGGTATGTTTTTTTATTAGGGGAACTTATAATAATAGATAGTATATGCGCCCTTAACTTGAAGAGTTTCACTGATCTGCTGGCAGTTAAGGCCAGGGCAATGAATAAAGGGACAGTCTATTGATCTGCCGTGCATTAGGAGGTGGAGAGCTTGTAAGAGTGATGGGCGCAGGTTCATTTAATTCGGCATCGAGCCAAGCTTCAGTGCGGCATTCAGTAACGGTAAATATTCACTGATTGTGTTGTTACTGTGCATGTCGAGCGTGCAGTATAAGATCATTAGGCTTCACAGGACGGGGTTAAAGACTTTAGAAAATGACAATCAAAAACTCTCTGTTGCTGTCACATCAGTGTGCAGCGATGATGTGTTCTGTCCTAAAGCCTCCCCAGCTTCAGCAGAACTCTCCCCAGTGGCCCTTTAAGGCCCCGGACACATTGTGTGCTCCCTTTCTCTCCGTGTGTATTAGGTATTGAATAAGTGACCTTTCTGGTTTGTATGAGCTCATGGGAAAAGTGGGTGTTTCCACAGGAAGTTAATGCCTTTCCCTCCCCCCTCTTCTCTTGCTCTCCCCCTCTGTGTCGCCTGCACTCTCCCTCCCCCTCAAATCTTTCAGCCCGTCTTACTTTTTCCACCATTTCTGACTTCAAGAACTCTTGAAGTGCTCAGCGAAACAATGTCGCTCACACAGATTCCCCTCAGTGTGTGTCGGATGCTGTGAAGCATGACAAAATGCAGTGTAAAGATGCAAAGGAACTGGTGGTCACCTTCATCTGTTTAACATTAAACCCTTGTGGTTGCTGTCTGATTGCTGACAGCTGCTGTGTCGTCCAGCCCCAAATGTTGCTGCAAAGGTTGAAACCTGCACCGGCTTGAGGAGGACAGGAAGTGATGCACGCATGCACCGAGTCCTTTCTAACAATCAATCAACTCATGCATTGATTCTGCATTGATTTTTCCTTTCCTGGGTAATGCTTTGGTAACAATGAAAAGCTTGGCCAAGACACTACAGTAGATATATGTGGATTGAGTTTCACCCTAAAAGGTTCCAAGTATAAAGCTACAAAACAGAAGAGCAGTTTACATTTATGTTTTTGTATCTGGTGGCAACTATCAAAATTGTCCCTTACTTTTTAGAGACAAATTAAACTTGTATCACTATCAGGTGAAGTAGTAAATTTGCATTTATGGCTTTTATTGCAACAAAATAGACGACCATAAAATATTCATTATTCCTATTATTAAACCACATTTGTGATGTATTTACATGCTTGTAGAATTTCTGGGTAGATCTGGTCATGTTTTGATTCTATCAGGGACGGATCACCACGATCTGTCACATTCTGCTGCTGTCTGAGGATGGAACTTGGCAGGCTCCAGACTGTCTGGCATGGAGTCTGTGTCCTTAATTGAAATTGCTAAACTTGGCTCTGGCCCACAGATCAATTCTTACAAATGGCACGTTTCACCAGTCATCAGTCACTAGTCACCTGTTGCCCCCACCCTGGCATCTTAAAGGTTGCAGGCTTCTTGATGTTGTCTATGAAGCACTTTGTATTGCTATGTAAGTGAAACCCTTAACAAGGACATGTTAGGTGAAGCTTCAGTTGAACTCTCCACGTGAACTACGGAAAATGTCCAGAAATTTAAGTCTGGACATTTTCCCAGGAGTTTGCTTTTCACATATGAAGAACGCTGCAGGAGATTGTCCGGCTCAGACACAACAACAGGAAATTGTTGTCGAGCTTCTCCTGACTGCATTTCCTCTTTGTAAGTGATAATCTTACTAGAATTTGTTTTGTTGTCTAGTGTGAGGTTGAAGACTTGACTCCTGACACCTATGATCACTGCAAAATTGGATGAAACATTTGCTACTATCGTGTCTTGCAGTGTGGGAAAGCTGCCCGTTGAATCTTCCACAGGCACCTTTGGAAACCAGTGGGAGCTGCGACTGAACTGCACTGACGCAAAAGTTCAAAATGTTCCTCCCAGTGACTAATACAATGACTCTTTCTCGTCTATAACAAAGCTTACTGATTAAACTTGAGCAAACAATGGCACGCCTACCGACAACGTGCACGAAACAGTTGTTGCACACCTGCAGTTTATTTTTGCATAATGAATGAAACCATGCTCAACTAATTTTTCAATTCCGAGCCAGTTTTTGTTCGTCCACAAAAGGTTTAGTTAGCCTGTTGTGTTCGAAACTCCAAATGACAAAAAAGTGTGTATCATCTTTGGCAGAGGAAACTGCTGCGGTGCGATGTGTCTGTGTCTGTGTCTGTGTCTGTGTTGCAGTGCACGAGGAGGTCGGGGGAATATTTAAAATCTGCATATGCTGACACAATTTTTCCTGGAATAACAGAATTTAATGGCCTTCAATCTACATTTCTCTTTAATTAAAGAATAACTGCCGCTAATGACTTGCAAGTCAAGGTCTGTGAATCCTCATCGGGCTCCGGGCCAAATGCAGAAGGCAATTAACAGCATTGATGAGTATTTGTTTTAGCTCAGCACTCCCTCTCATTATGACAGTGCAGTAGGCAGGTACCTCCTCAGCTGAGTAGGTACAGTGTGTTTCTCCTAATTACCCCAGAAATCTCAGTTTTGTCTGCATTGTTGCTGAATCTGTGGTTTTGTGCTCTGCACAGATAGCGAAGCAATATCGGTCTAAACAGGTGGCTCTAACGAAACCAGTAGGATAACTGACAGAGATGGAAAAGGATCTATATTTAGCATCTGTAGGGCTGTTTGTGTGGAGAGGAAGTGGGTGCATAGTGCAAGCATGATGCTGATTACACGCCTACACATATCAACCATTCTTGCTTTCCTCAAGGCTCGCAACCAGTGGCTGTGCCAGACGGGATTTATTGCTTCATGTCTGAAAAAGAAACACAAGCAGTTGAATAAACATAAATGTAAATATGAATTCAAATGATAAAACTTTTCAAGCTGCACAACACATGACATCTTAGACCTTTTTTGAATAGGGAGACGGTTTAGAAAACATTCACCTCCACTTGATTAGATTTGTTGGATTCTGTCATCGTGGTTCCATCTACAAAGGAGGAAGGTTGAAGTTATTTTAAATATTTTCTAGGAAGTTGACCAGCAGGAAGTTTACCAACAACAAATTTGATAACCATTGAAGCTGTTTCTCTTTTTCTGTTTCCAGATGTACACTGTGCTTTGTACATTGAAAAATTCAATGTTCAGACAAAATAATTTGTTTTATGAGATCATTTAAGACTTTGTGAAAGTGCGATGAGTATTTTTATAACTTATTTGCCATTTTATGGCATTTTGAAGACTAAATATTTAACTTATTCATCTCAAATAAAAAGACAGTATTCTTTAAGCCTGACACAAAAAGCAGTGCTGCAGCTGAGACTCATCCACCCTCTTTGTGAGCGGGCCTTGTAATGTTTTCCTGGTGTGAGCGTGCATGTGCTGTGTGGGTGGAGGGCTGGGATGTATAGCTGGAATGCTTGAGGGGGAACTGAGTGACGGCTCTGGACTTTAGTGGGTGGGGCAGGGTAGCGGAACATGTCGTCTGTGACATCAGTGCCGCCCGAGGACTCGGCCCAGGCCGGCTGCCTGCTGCAGAGGTGGAGTTTCCTTCCTGCAGAGCTGACCAGGGCCGAGTGTGGCCTGACCCACCTTGCCACCAACATCCAAACTGCACTGCAGCTTGGCCCTGCAGGGATTTGGATTTTACTCTCACTGTTTTGTTATGTTTTTCTTAATGATTAGTCAATTTAACTTCTGTACCCACTGAACTGATTTTCTTTATTGTTAATTTGAGTCGCCTCGGTTTGAAAACCCATCTGACTTCTGCTGAACAGAGGCAAAAACACAAGGTTGTTAATTATCCTGGTTTTACAGCTCACATATGCACACACCCACCATGGTGGTCATGTCAGAACTGGCCTAATGATTGCCTCAGCGAAACTTGAGTTGTTCTTGGCTTTTTTAGCATCATTCCTCGCTCCATGCAGGCTACAGGATGTTATACAGCAGACTGGCTCTGATATTTAAACAGTAGTTTTCCTCAAGTCTGTGAAGTTACTGCACAACTAAATGATCCAGTAACTTTTTTTTTTTTCCATCTGAGAGGATGTGAATGTTTAACACAGATTTGACGCTCACAGGTCAATTTGCAGCGTGTGTGTGTTGAGTTGCTGACGCCACTCTCCTCATATCCCCATGACAGCTGTTCACTGTTTCATGGAAATTTGTCCAGGAATTCCGTCAGTCACCTCCTCACGTACCTGTGAAATAGTTTGGCAGAAAACATCAAGCGCTCCGATGTCACAGTTTGTCTTTGCTGCAAATAGGCTGGATATCATCTGAAACGTTTTCCATGCTTACGTTATGTCAGCAACATTTCCCCAACAACACACAACAGCTTTTTGTTCAACTGGCAAAAACAATCTGCAACTATATTGATAACAAATTCATCATTTTTTCATTAACATTTTCAAGCACTGTCTGGTTGTAGCTTCTTAAATATGATGTTCATATAGATTGATATAGATTTTATTTGTAACAGCAGTGAAATGAAATGCAACATTATGAGTAAAATCAGGAAATATCTGATACAATATAAATGATATTTGCAACTTCTGAGACAGTTTCTGATTATTGGCACGTTTTCGTCTGAGGTTTGTGGTCCTGCAATAGATGGATGTAGTTGTTTTGGGTTAAATTTCTCGGCTCATTCAGCCTGATCCATCCTGTTTTAAGAGCCTGTTACATCTGATGAAGTCATGGACCAAAATAAGGATTTATAGGTCATGTTACCGGCCGTGACTCAGGCTGGCTTATGTCACATATTTATCGGAAGTCCTCCTGAGTCATGATGCACTCCCCTCACCAAGCCCATCGCTCTATCGCTGCCCAGCCGAAAGCCCCTGCCAGGCCGGACTACAGGCCCTGTTAGTACTGGCTCTGGTGCTGCTGGAACCGAGTAACAGCCTCATCTATCATGGCTCTGGGAGAGTGCGGCAGCTAGCTATGCTACCCGTGCATGTAGAGGGAGGGAAGGTAAAACCGGAGGAGTGTGGAGCTTGATGCAGCCGCCCGGGGTTGACAGAATAGGAATAAGAGGTGGACGGGAAGCAGAGGTCACCTGCTCAGGCTACGGCTGAGTGGTGGTGGAGGAGGTGGGAGGGACAAGAAACACAAGCGGCTTTCTTTTTTCTCTCTCTCCCCCTCTCTGCCTCTGTCTGGTCATCTGAAGGCAGTGCAGTGCAGCGAAGCACGTTCTAGGATACACAGAGTAATACTGATGAATTATTGAACAGTGGTGAGTGGATGTGACACAGGCCGGCACGCTTGCATGCTGCAGAGCGACGGGAGAGTGTGAGGGAAAGATTACCTGCAGCTCATGCAACAACAGAGAGCTGCAGGTGGCACAAAGAATGTATATCCACTGAGCATGTAAGAGAACACACAGTACAATTAAATACATTCACATAAGTAGAGCCATTAGTGATATTATTTTTAAGTAGAAAGAAATGATGACACTATACTTTCAGAATGTTTTGAAGTGAAAACCAACAGTCCCCTTATGACACCACATTTAAATTCACAAGATCTGGATTGTTATTTGGATCTTTGGATCACATTGGGCTGTAAGACATATAGACAAAATGATTAATAAATTATTCATGGGAATAGTTGGAACGATTGACCAATAGTGAAAATAATCATTTAATTGTGACATATCTTTGGTATTTTAACACCATGATTACTTGTTATTTATCAGCCAAAATATAAGATGATATTGATCATGTTTCAAGCTGTATTGGTCATTGACAGTGGTCTTGTATCAGTTGGGCTCTAATCAGAATTAACCAAGTGATTGACCTGCCTGTTTTTGATCTATATCCTCTATGACTCAAAGTGGCAGAGATGGGATATTTAGTGCACATACACACAAGTCATCGCTTGCCTCCCTGAGCTGCCAAATACCAGCAAATAAGCTGTGATCAGCCCGTCGCTGTGTGAAACAACACACACGAACAACACAACTGTTACTGGAGAGAGTTTAATGTGGCTTGTCGTTGGAACAACGGGGAGTCCTGTCTTGGTTTTATGTTCTTGTGATTGCTCTGTGTTTTTAGGGTGTTGGTTTGACATTCCCCGAGCACTCCCCTCAGCTGTCACCACTTAACTAGTCCCCGAGGAGAGAGAGAGAGAACTACAAAACATGGGAAAAATGTAAAAAATGCATGATTCCTCCTCTTCCCTCCCCCCTGGCCCCACCCTTCCAGTTGAGGTTACTAGGAGACCAGATATTGGCTGCGGATTCAAAGCCTTCAGGAGTGAGCGAGCGAGCGGCGCGACTGCTGCAGCCGAGGAAACGTCTTGTAAATGTGTTATTAGCATGAAAAAAGCAGCCTGCTGTCGAAACTTGAGCGGTGGTTGTTGTGTGGGTGAATATTTACTTCAAGCGTCTGCAGGCGTGTGTGTGTTTACCTCCTGTCTGCAGGACAGTAGTAAAGATAGAGGTCCGTGGGGCTGTCTGTGCCGTTTTAACCTAAAACACAATGCCCCAGTGGCTTTTTGTGTCCATTCCTTTGTGCTTAGTCGTTCTAAGGCGGATTATAACATAGTGTTCGCGATGCAAAAGTGACTAAATAAAATATACCCAGAGACGACAAACTTAGATTTTTGAGTTTTCTGCTGTTGGACATTATTCTTCTACCACGCAAAAGCTGCTTGGTGGCTGGTAATTAACCAGCTTGGAAAACACATCAGAAAAAAAAAATAAGAAGAGCACATACCTGCACTAAGGCCCGACAGTCCCCTTTATATTCAATCAAGCGTTACCAACGTTCACACACTCAGACATTAGTCACCTTAATATGCCAGATTGTACTTGTCTTACTCCCAGAGAAATTATTCAAAATGTCAAAAAACACCCTTTTGCAATGAGTTGTCATGATGCCAAGATTTTAGACTAAAATATGATACCAGAATAGAGACATTAGAGTCGATACCACTCTCAGTGATTGGAGAAAAGGTCCTGTTATGTCGAGCACTATTGTTCATGGAATACTTTTCTTTGAGGTAATCTGTTTCGATTAACTGACTCACACATGATGTAACAGGCTTTGACTGACTCACCTTGTTTTTCAAAACACCGGAACAAAAGTCTGTCATGCGTTTTCAATCCCTGTGTACTTATATAGTGTGATGATTGTGTTCTATGTTTTTGTGCTGTATTTTGTCATTTATTTTGATTTTATTTCTACACAAATATGGACCTACGAGTCTGAAATAAAGCTCAACGAACATGTTTTATTGATGAATTCATTGATACAAGGAAAAACAGTAGCCCGACCAGTTTTTTTTGAAAACCACAGGTCTCCTTTAATGCAGCCTCAGGTTAAGAATCTGAGTGTAGATCTGCCTCTGTATTTTTCCGATTCTATTGAAAGTGAAATTAACAGAGATGGTATCATTTTACACATGTGGTATCAAAGTGTCTATACTTTTGGTAACCCTAGTCTCATCATGCCAAGTTTGGCGGAAATCAAACAAACAAAGCAAAGGACGGGGGTGAAAACATTATCTCCCCATGTGAAAAAAAAAAAAAATCGCCTTTGCATGGCACGTGTATTGCGTAATTTACTGTTAGCATAATACCATAGGCCCGTTGGTGTTTCTCTTGTTGCTGCAAAGCTCAGTATATAGGGGATACTGCATATAGTGCACAGTGTATACAGTGAATTCATTAGGTCACAGCTTGTGTCTCTACCTGACATCATTACAGACGCCAGACAAACTCAAGGTTCTTCTCTCTCTCTCTCCTGCAGTCGTACTTCGTCACTGACTATGATCCCACAATCGAAGACTCCTACACAAAGCAGTGTGTGATTGACGACAGGGCGGCCAGGCTCGACAGTAAGTGCACTTTGCTGAACAAACACAAACAGCGTCAACACACACACACAAAGACACACACACACATGGGCTGTTTTATGTTTCTATTGCATTATATTGTACTCGAAGAACTGATCGCAAAGGTGGAATTTGCTGCAATTCTTTGTGTGTTTGTGTCATCGTGTGTGTGCACGCTCTCTAGTCCTCGACACGGCTGGACAGGAAGAGTTTGGAGCCATGAGAGAACAATACATGAGGACGGGGGAGGGCTTCCTGCTCGTCTTCTCCGTCACTGACAGAGGAAGGTGAGTGACAGTTCTCGTCATGTGCAAACTCGCCACACACACACACACACACACACACACACACACACACACACACACACACACACACACACACACACACACACACACACACCTTTTCTCTCTGTTAACACACCTCTGTTTACTGTTCACAGTTACTCACTCTCTCTCTCTCTCCCCCCCTCCTCTGCCTCTCACTCCACATTTTGCTCTGATACTCTCACTTGTTGCCCCCTGTGCTTCCGGGCCCCCTTTGCTGTTGCTGTTGTTGTCATCTTTTGTTCTTAACACTTCCTCTCTCGTCCTGCTCTCTTGAATTTACTCATACCGTAGCTTTCTATTTAAAGCTGCTGAAACAACAGTACTGTATGTGGACTGGTGCAGAAATATCTTCAGTTATGTGTAAAATGTAGGATACACATACAAATATTTTATTTCTCTCTTAAATCTATTCAGTGTGTGTCAGGCTGAATTTTAAGGGAATTCAAATAAAAGTTTATATGTGACGTATTGGTACAATATGTCTTATTTATTTAAAGCTTACTTAAATTCTTACACATTATATACTGTTATCTATAAGATTTTGGCCCTGGTGGATTTTGCGACAGCGGTGGTAACCATGGTAACAGCAAGTGTGGTTTAATACCACAGCTACTACTTTGTCAGAGAGACATTGAAGCAGCAACTGGTCTTTGCACCACCAAGACATGGCTTGTTTTAATAAAGCAAAGAGAGCGAGCAGTAAACAGTGAAGCTGCTGTCAATGAGATAAAGTTATGTCAGTTTGTATGCATGCGTTGTTTCTCAGAGAACTTCTTTATGTAACCAATCGTTCAGATCCTAAAACCATAAACAGAGGATAATATAACTTTATGGGGAAATAAAAGCAGAAAACTATATCATCAGGAGATTTTTCTTAATATAAATGTGATTGTCAGTCATTTTACTGACACTATCAAGACTTAAATCACCTTGAAGATATTTTTCAGGTTACACTGTATTGTATTCTTCTTGTAGTGAGTCCGTCACGCCCCATCCTCTCTGTCTTTGTGTCCCTGCCCAGCAGTGCAGTGAGCTGCCGTCCCCTGCCCCCACCCAAAGCCCCCTCCCACTGTTTAGATTGTAAACACTCTTTCCTTCCTCCATTTATATTAGTCAAGTCCTTCCAGATTTACTATGTGCTCACCAGGCTGTCTGTGGGCCTGCGGCTGTCGCAGTCTTACTCCGACTTTTTCCTTCTTCTCCCAGATTCACATTTTTTTTGTTTACTTTTTGGTTGAAAAAGTGCACATGACATTTATATTATAGTCGCACAATGATAAGGTCAGTGCACTGAGAGAAATAAATGTCATGTTCCTGTAATAGTGAGGCTGATGTTTCCTCTTTGCTGACATGTTCAACCCTTCAGTCTGATTCACAGCAATGATAATAACCCCCAACTTCTGTTTGTTTTTGTCATTTGTTTGGAAGTCTGACACATGCATTCAGTTTCCAATAAATCTGTGCATCCATACGTAGATAACATCATAACCTGTGTAAGAAAAACACACCATAAAACCATGTATCATGTTTTTACAGCTTTGAAGAAATCTACAAATTCCAAAGACAAATTCTCAGAGTCAAAGACAGAGATGAATTCCCGATGATCCTCGTAGGAAACAAAGCAGATCTGGAGCCACAGAGACAAGTAAGTCCAACACAGATCTGAACCCACCGACTGACGAACACACACCCAGTGTGATCGTCTGAGGAGATAAGGATTCACATTTGCATACTTCAAAGTGGAAGCGAGCGCTGCAGCTGCAGATAGCTGCTCAGATTCAACAGGATGTGAGTGAAGGAATAAAAGAGCGGCTGTAGGCATCGTGGTGTCTGGAGGAGGGGAGGATGGATGTATGAAAAGGGAGTGTGATGAAATGATGAATTTTCTGGCTGTTGGGCCTGTTGGTGTGTGAGTCGCTTGTCACTTCTTCACTTCTTGCAGTGAATCAACACCTCCCTCTTGTGGTGAAATGGAGCCGCTTACAGACTCAATGGATTTTAGCCATTGGAATCAGATTTTAGAAAACTTGGGATGGTTTATTATTATTATAAAATTTTTATGATTAAGATGTTCAAGTTCTATAGTTGAAGTTTAAATTACTATAAGTAAATAAAAACCTGCTCCCATGTTGATAATTTCCAATGTGCAACATTTACAAAATATGTACATCTAAAATGAAATTCTATCATTGAGCTGAGATCAAGAGCCATAGTTCCAGCAGCTGTCAACTTTTAGAAGACGGCTTTTTTCTTTATATGGTCGTTCTCGGCCTTAAAAGAAAGTGAACATACATCAATTAGTCAAAGGAGCAGTTTGTTTTGAGGGATTGTGGAAAGTGCTTTTTACATGTGTTGGAGCTCAGGTGACATTCAGCCTGTTCTTCTTTTTTTCCTCAGGTAACCCAGGAGGAGGGCCAGCAGCTGGCCAGACAACTGAAGGTCACCTATATGGAGGCTTCAGCCAAAATCCGCTTGAACGTAGACCAAGCTTTCCATGAGCTGGTTAGGGTAATCAGGTGGGTGGTTGGTAAAAGCACAGTTTACACATTGTTTTCACACGTGGATCTTTCAGTCTTTCAAACCCTACTGTGATAAATATCCCAGATCACGGTAAAACCTTTGCACATATTGCTGTTAGACTGAATATGACATGTCGGGGGTTTGAATTGAAATGCACCTGGTTTATGTTCAGCCATGAACAGTTGTTGCACTTCATTCCCCACGACTGTGTCTCCTTTAGCTCTCAGCATGAAGTGTTGTCTAAATAATCATAAGATAAGATGAATCCTCAAATATAGTATAGTAGTATATAGTACAATAGAGTAAAAAATGTACATATTAAGTCTGAAAAGTATAAGTGAAATAAAAAGTATATTAGAAGTGTACATGAAATGATTAAGTTTATACAGAATAAATGTAGAACCAGTGCACTTGAACCTCGCCCACTTCGAACCAGCACACACAGAGATCTACGAGGATCAACCAAAATGGTTCTAAATTTGGTTGAACACTTGTGTTTTTAGAGCAGAGAGAAGTTGCGTTTTCCATTTATCATTTATGTTTGAAAAACAAACATCTCTCTCTCCCATCTCTCAGGAAATTCCAAGAACAGGAATGTCCACCGTCGCCAGAACCAACGAGAAAAGAGAAAGACAAGAGCGGCTGCCATTGTGTGATCGTCTGAGTCGGCCTTATCACTGTATCTCATGCAGCTACTCTCGACCACCCCGCCCACTCTGCCTGACATCACATCCCTCAGAGGATGACTGACCGCTGCCTTCTCCACGTGCATGACTCCAGACAGCCTTTTCTGAGATACTCTGACCAGGAACTGCTGTCCAGGACATCACTATGGACAACTGGCAATGCCAAAATTTTAACACCACTCTACCTTCAGCCGTAATCTAATCCACTTGAGAGAGTCCCAACACTAAACATTGCCTTCTAAATCAGCCTGACAAATTAACGTTTTTTGTACTCTGAAGGACTTCTCTTGCCTTGTAGTGACATTTGTACCTGCTACCGAGATTGAATGAAAATTATATATCTAGAATGTTAATGACTTTCTTTAGTTTCCAGAGTCTGATCAGAGCAGAGAGATTATCTTATGAAGCTTTGTGTATGTTGTGCCATATCCACCTTTACTCCCATGTGCTAATCTGCTACTGTACATACGTGACATTTGTTGTGATTTTCAAAGTGTATTTCTAATGACTTATTAAATCACCACAGTACAGTGTGTGAGGTTGAGTTTGGTTTTACACATATGAAAGTGAATATATATAAGGATGTATATAAATATAATACCTAGACGGCCCTTAAAGCTACAATGATGGAACTTTCTACCGTTCTGCAGTGGATTCTTTACTTTGTCTGTGGTCTCTGCTTGTGTCTCAGTTGCCAAATGTGGAGTGTCTACTGTATCTGATTTTCTTTTTTAAGTCTTATAGATAGAAGAGTTTTATCCTACGCCATCAACCTCAGTGAACCGAAAGAAATGAGTCTGAAATTCTTTGTGACAACTCCGCGTTGTTTCAGTTCTCTAAGAAGCAGCTGAGGGAAAAAAGGAAAAAGATCAAAACACTGAACGCTCTTCGCTCTACATTCAACCTCTGACAAATCCATTTCTTGCTAATCAAGAAGCTTTCAGTTTAGTTCAGATCATTCCAATGTCACGCATCATTTCTGTCAAACATTTAGTCGACAATTTCACTGTTCTTTCATTCCAATAACACAGTGGCAATGTATTTGTTTTGTCTCCTTGAATTATTCTGTTACACAACTTTTTTGTTAAATTTTTTAACCCAATGGTCTGCTAGTGGGAAACCAGGACACGAGGAAGCACTGAGATGAAAAAGAGAAAAGAAAACAATCTGTCTCCTCCGGGTCATGAACTCAGCAGACCTGCCACCTGTGGAGTCGTCATCGCCGCAGACGCCACGATACTGTTCTGCCTTCCCTCGCCACTTCTGTACTTCTGTTCGGGCGTAATACAGTAAAAAAAGTACTGCAGTTTGTTTTTTCATATCCTTGTCTTGTAATATGAACAAGAAAATCAGATGATGGAAGTAATGGACTTGATTAAATGTTTCTACTCTACTTTTATACATTATTTTCTTATCAATCTAGTTATTAAGTATTTTTATATGTTTATAAGTGAATACATGTTCACAGCTCGGCTGTGTATATATGTAAAGAGGAATATTCAATTCTCTTTATTTGAAACTGAAGATGACTGTTGGCCCAAATCTACAAAATTAGATTTTCTTTCACCCAAATGTGACCAAGAATGTTTTTTCCTTATCGTGGCTTAAGTAATGGAGTATTGATATTTATCTGGAGGGGGATTACCACCAGCTCAGTGCAACATGCCAGATCAGATGGGAGATAGAAAAGATTCTGGTATTTACATGGGAGCTTTATACCACACTAATCAATTATTACAGATTCTGAGATTTAACCATTTCCCATCTCATCGCAAATCCTAGTGTACATCCAAATCAAAATGTTTTAAATTTTCTTTTTCTTCCTTATCAGTGTCTTTTGCCCTGTGTAGAGCTTTTTGGTGCTAAAATAAAATCTGTCATTGAGCCAGATGGGGTAGAGAATCTTTCTTTTCGAGATTCAAAAAGCTGCACAGGATTCGAGAAATCCATGTGCTCTCCCATCGTTATTCCCAGTGGGACTCCAACTGGTTTCTCATCAATATGACCACTCACATCTTAGAAAACGATTGTCAAAAAACCCATTTCTGAACAATTTAATGATTCAGGTTTTTTTATACACTCTTTACGGACCAGTTGTTGTGACCGGGACACAACTGCACGTCGCTCTTTGGGTGCTGCTTGTTCTCTTTTTGCTTTTGGACCACATTTATTGAAATGACTGAGTATCCTAAAGATTTTTTTGTGATATTGCTGAATTTCGCTGCCACGGTGTAAAACCTTCCAAATACAGGAGAAATATGCCCTGTGAGAGACGATGTAAAAATACATGTTTCCTCTGCTGACTATGTATAAACACACATGCCTGCAATCTTCATCTGCCTGTTCTACATTTGAGCCTTTGAGAGCAAACAAATTTAGCGATCACAGTTTATTATATAAATTATATCAGAATACATAACCCCCTCCCATATATCAATTTCTCGTTATATCAGCGCAATGTTGCTGTAAGTGCTTATTAAGACAACAAAAAATGCTTTCTGCAATGAACAGATTGTGATTGAAAAGAATAGCTATAATGGGAATGGATAAAAATGAAGATAAAACCAAATGTCCATTAGGGTCTTTAAAGTAACAGTGCTAGTGTTGGTCTGGTGCAAAGAAAACGTCTGGGATTTAGTACAAAACACTATATAAGGCTAATTCCCATTGTCACATATTCAACAAAGTAAATCCATCTATACATTGTGCTAACCATAATCAGCATTTTATTGTTTTGTGTTTGTGACATTTAATAATTAGTTAAGTATTGTTGCCCACAACCCATACAAGAAAAGGAGTATAGAAGATGGATGGATGGCATTGTTTATGTATTTTGTGACAGTAGACATCCTATGGTAATGTTTGAAAATTTAGATGTGACTCATCACACATGAGTCACATCTAAAAGACTACAGACTTCAAAAAAGGCTACAGAATGTTCCGATGTGATCTTTGCTCCATAAAAATGACCACGGATCGAGAAAAGGTTCATTTAGTGGAGAACAGGCGTCCTTCAGCTTCTGCTGTGATAAAGAGGAAATTAGTCAAGTATGAAAAGGTTGAAAAAACTCAACAGACCCATAATGTCCCATCTTTGGCTTGGGTTAAAGATAGATACCTTTTTTTTTTTAAAATAGCAGCTCAAGAGGATCTTTACTCATATTTACATGTCCTCACAAAATTATAGTCGCGAGGACAGACTTCCATTTAATGATCATATCGAGAAGAAGCAATCTCCACTGCAGGTGATGAGAAATGAGCTGTGAGTGTTTGCCTGATCCTGCGGGGAAATACAGCCGCCCCATTCTAATTTGCATTGAATGACACCCATGGCAAATTACTTCTGGAGAGTTCACGTGTCCAGACACAATTTCATTCAGCGTTTCGAAAATCAAAGGGCAGAACAGAGTGTGTGTATGCACAGAGGCCCTTAAGTGCAAATTACAATGATAATAATAGATAATGACACACAACAACAAATGATTAAAAATAAACACTGGCAAAGAAGAAAACACAACAAATAGGAAAATATAAGAGCAAATAAGAAAAACAATGACGAATAGGAAAGAAACGGAAAATAAGAAAACATCGTGAAAAATAAGAAAACACAACGAATAAGAAAACATGATGACGAATAAGAAAACACAACAAATAAGAAAATATAATGAAAAATAAGAAAACACAACAAATAAGAAAACACGATGACAAATAAGAAAACACAATGGCAAATAAGAAAACAACAAATAAGAAAACACAACAAATAAGAAAACACGATGACAAATAAGAAAACACAACAAATAGGAAAAACACAACAACAAATAAGAAAACACAACAAATAAGAAAACACAACAGAAAATAGGAAAAACGCAACATTTGTGATTAGTTGTTTTTTCTTATTAGGGCCCGAGCACCGAAGGTGAGAGGCCCTATTGAAATTGAAAGGATTTTTATTATTATTAGGGCCCGAGCACCGAAGGTGAGAGGCCCTATTGAAATTGAAAGGATTATTCTTATTATTATTATTATTATTAGGGCCCGTTATTATTATTAGGGCCGGGCACCGAAGGTAGGAGGCCCTATTAGTGGAAAGGATTATTGGGGCCCAGGCACCGAGGGTGAGAATCTATTGAAATTGAGTTATTCTTATTATTATTAGGGCCCAGGCACCGGGTGGGGAGGCCCTAATGAAATTGAAAGGATTATTCTTATTAGGACGAGCACGAAGGTGGAGGCCCTAGTAAGAGAATTGAAAGGATTATTCTTATTAGGGCAGGCACCGAAGGTGAGGCCCTATTGAAATTGAAAGGATTATTCTTATTATTAGGGCCGAGCACCGGTGAGAGGCCCTATTGAAACAGAAGGATTATTCTTGTGGGGCCCGAGCACCGAAGGTGAGAGGCCCTATTGAAATTGAAAGGATTATTCTTGTGTGTGTGTGTGTGGGCCCGAGCACCGAATGGTGAGAGGCCCTATTGAAATTGAAAGGATTATTCTTATTATTATTGTGACTAAAGTGATTTGGCTTTTTGAGGGCTTTAACATGCTGAACTTCTTGCAAACTTTGCACAAAATTAGAAAGTGGTGAAAATTTACGTATTCTGGAGTAATTTGAAATGGGCGTGGCAAATGGCTCAACAGCGCCCCCTGGAGCCTGGCCCTAGGTTTCCCTTTGACGATCTTCACAAAATCGTAGCCCAGGTGTATCGTGACCAAATCATGAAAAAAGTCTCAAGGGCATTATGAAAAACGCAACAGGAAGTCCGCCATTTTGGTTTTAGTGGCCATTTTGGCCATATTCACATTTTTACTTTGATGTACTTGTCCCAGGGCTTTTATCTGATCAACTTCTAATTGAGATGAGTGTCATCACAACAAGGCGGAGATCAGAAACTAACTCAAGAAAAATTTTTCGTCTGCAGTGTGACCGTGGCGTGGCGTCAAAATTTGATTACACGCCATCAAAACACGAGGTTCTGTATCTCGGACATACGTGAGATTGTCCAGTCCAAACTAGACACGTAAGACAAGAGTCGGCCTGATGACATCTACACAGAAATCATGACTTAAAATCACAGCGCCCCTGGTATGTAATGGAAATGTCTTGTTTTGGAGCGTCTTTGCAGTAGGTATTCCTCCTCACCCACTGCCCGCAGCCACGTCAAACCTGTCAAATGGGTCTCAGACATTGATAATGAAGGCATAAGATTACCTGTAACTTCCAAATCAAACGCCATAATAGTGGCGTGGGCGTCAAAAAGTTCATCCTCATAGTAAACACCATAAAATTACTATAACTTCGGTGTTGATTCAAACTCCTCAAACTACATTTGTGTAGCAACAGCCCCCTGCAAGACATTCAGATGGTTTAAGAAATGGGCGTGGCATAATAACTGACTAGCGCCCCCTAGAGTGCAGCCCGGCCTCTGATTGGCAACATGTACAAAAATCGACAGGGACATGTGTCTTTCACTAACAAACAAATAAGTCTCTCGGATAGATATGCTCAAACCAAACAGGAAGCCCGCCATTTTGACTTTAGTGGCCATTTGGCCATATTCCACATTTATACTTTGATATACTTGTCCCAGGGCTTTTATCTGATCAACTTCCAAATTGGGATAGGTATCATCCCACAACAAGGCGGAGATCAAAACTAACTCAAAGATGGATTTTTCGTCACAGGCGTGACCGTAGGCGTGGCCTCAAAGTTTGATTGCACGCCATCAAAACACGAGTTCTGTATCTCGGACATACATGGTCAGTCCAAACCAGACATGTAAGACAAGTGTCGGCTGATGACATCACATAGAAATTACCAACCTTAAAATCACGAAGCACCTGCTGGCTACAGGAAGTGACATGTTTATACTTTGATGCACTGCTCCTGGCTGCTTTACAATATACAGCTCAAAGCTCAGTCAAGTCATTTGACCATGGTCAAGTGTGACATTTCCTCAAACCGTGTAAACATTGAGGTGCGGCGAAGGATCATCCTTCGCCACAGGATACGATGTTGTCATAACTCCAGTGTGCATTGTCCTATCACTACCAGGCTTTTGTCACATGATTATAGTCTAAGCCTGATCAGCTCCATGTGTCAATATTTCCTCGGTGTCATAGCGCCACCTACTGATTCGCCGCCAGAACAGGGAAGTACTTTGTAAATCCACTCTGCATTATCCAACCGGCTCCGAACTGCTGACCTATGATCACAATCTTGACCTGAACGCATCCATGTATTAATATTAGTTCAGGGTCATAGCGCCACCTACTGATCGGTGTGAAAATTAGAAGTTGTTGTAACATTTGTCAATTGACACAAAATTGCTCACGCTACATCAGACCCCTATGAAGAGATATATTAGTCCGTGAGTAATAATAGTGATGGCGCCACCTACTGGCAGCAGGAAGTAAACTTTGTTTTACAACTATCATTTGAATTTACATAAAATGTTCACAGTGTATTTATTACAGTGTGGCGTGGATCGTAATGAGCAATTAGCAGGCAAGGATCGCGTGTCGCTGGGCGGGCGCCCAGGGTAAGCGTTTATACTTTGATACTACTCCTGGCTGCTTTACAATATACAGCTCAAAAGAGCTCAGTCAAGTCATTTGACCATGGTCAGAATTGTGACATTTCCTCCAAACCGTGCATAAGCGTTGAGGTCTGTGAGATCATCCTTCGCCAAGGTTACGATGTTGTCATAACTCCAGTGTGCATTGTCCTATCACCGCAAACTTCTGTCACATGATTATAGTCTAAGCCTAGACAGCTCCATGTGTCAATATTTCCTCAGTGTCATAGCGCCTACTGATTCGCCATGGCAGAGGAAGCCTTTGTAAATCACTCTGCATTATCAACCGGCTCCGAACTGCTGACCTATGATCACAATCTTGACCTGAACACATCCATGTGTCCAATATTAGTTCAGGGTCATAGCGCCACCCTACTGATCAGTGTAAATTAAGCTGTTATAACATTATCCGATTATTACAAAATTGCTCACGCTACATCAGAGCCCCTACTTGAACAGATATATTAGTCGCAGGTAATAATGGTATTGGCGCCACCTACCTGGCAACAGGAAGTAAGCTTTTTGTTTTACAACTATCATTCGATTTACATAAAATGTTCACAGTGTGTACAGTGTGGCGTGGTCATGTGAGCAATTAGCAGGCAAGATCAGCGTCGCTCGTGAGGGCGCCCAGAAGTGAAGCGTTTGTCCTGCGCCATGGCCCAGCGCAGCCCAGCGTGGCAGGCGTCGCGGCTTATTGAATTCAATCGCTCTCTCCACCCGACCGCAACAGGCTTTAGCATCTGCGGGTGCTAAGACCCGTCAGTACTACAACGTAGCCCTAGTTAATATTATTATTATTGTCATCCAAATGAATTGGCTTTTGAGGGCTTTAACATGCTGAACTTCTTACCAAACTTTGCAGGGGAAATTAGTAAGTGGTGAAAATTTACGTATTCTGGAGTAATTTGAAATGGGCGTGGCAAAATGGCTCAACAGGCGCCCCTGGAACACAGCCCTAGGTTTCCCTTTGACCGATCTTCACAAAAATCTTAGCCCAGGTGTATCGTGACCAATCATGACAAAAGTCTCAAGGGCATTATCTGAAAAATGCAACAGGAAGTCCGCCATTTTGGTTTTAGTGGCCATTTTGGCCATGTTCACATTTTACTTTGATGTACTTGTCCCAGGGCTTTTATCTGATCAACTTCTAATTGGGGATGAGTGTCATCACAACAAGACGGAGATCAAACTAACTCAAGAAAATTTTCGTCACGGTGTGACCGTGGCGTGGCGACAAATTTGATTACACGCATCCATCAAACACACGAGGTTCTGTGCTCTGAGGACATCGTGGTCCAATCAGTCCAAACTAGACACGTAAGACAAGTGTCCCGGCCTGATGGCATCTACACAGAAATCATGACTTAAAATTCACAGCGCCCCTGAGTCGGCAAATATCTTGTTTTTGGAACGTCTTACCACGTGGAGTATTCCTCCTCACCCTGCCGCAGCCACGTCAAACCTGTGTCAAATGGGTCTCAAGACATTGATAATGAAGGCATGAATTACTGGGACTTTTAAATCAAAACCATAATAGTGCGTGGTCCAAGTTCATCAACTCGCCAGGACACACGAAATTACTATAACCGGTGTTGGAGAGTTCAAACTCCATCAAACTACATTTGTGTAGCAACAGCCCCCCTGCAGACATTCAGATGGTTTTAAGAAATGGGGCGTGGCATAATAACCTGACTAAGCGCCCCCTATTATTCACAGCCACGGCACTACGATTGGCGACATGTACAAAAATCGGCCCGGGACATGTGTCTTTTCAAAACAAACAAATAAGTCTCTTGGATAGATATGCTCGACCAAACAGGAAGCCCGCCATTTGACTTTAGTGGCCATTTTGGCCATATTCCACATTTTACTTTGATATACTTGTCCCAGGGCTTTTATCTGATCGACTTCAAATTGGGATGAGTGTCATCACAACAGACGGATTCAAAACTAACTCAAAGATCGATTTTTGGAAGTCACCGGTGTGACCATAGTAGCCTCAAAGTTTGATTACACGCCATCAAAACACGGAGTTCTGTACCTCGGACATACATGGACAAATCGAGTCAAACTAGACATGTAGACAAGAGTCCGGCCTGATGACATCTACACAGAAATTATGACTTAAAATCACAGTACTTACTTACCACTGGCTACAGGAGTGACATGTTTATACTTTGATGCTGCTCTGGCTGCTTTATTATACAGCTCAAAGAGCTCAGTCAAGTCATTTGACCATGGTCAAATTGTGACATTTCCTCAAACCGTATAAACATTGAGGTGGATCATCCTTCGCCACAGGACACGACTGTTGTCATAACTCCAGTGTGACATTGTCCTATCACTGCAAACTTTTTGTCACATGATTATAGTCTAAGCCACAATTAGCTCCAGCATGTCAATGTTCCTGGAAGTGTCCTTAAACCACCTACTGATTCGCCATGAAACAGGAAGTACTTTGTAAATCCACTCTGCATTATCAGCTTCGGCTCCGAACTGCTGACCTATAGTCACAATCTTGACCTGAAACAGCATCCATGTATTAATATTGGTTCAGGGGTCATAAGCCACCTACTGATCAGTGTGAAAATTAAGTTGTTGTAACATTGTCAATTGACACAAGGTACTCACGCTACATCAGGCCCTACTTGAAGAGATATATTAGTCGTAGGTAATAATATTGATGGCGCCACCTACTACAGCAGCTTAGGAAGTAAACTTTGTTTTTACAACTATCATTCGGTTACATAAAATGTTGCACAGTGTGTTGTGCAGTTGACCGGGCGTGGATCGTAGGCAATTAGCAGGCAAGGATCGCGTCGCTCAAATGGACGCCCAGGAAGTGAAGCGTTTTATACTTTGATGCACTGCTCTGGCTGCTTTACAATATACAGCTCAAAGAGCTCCAGTCAAGTCATTTGACCATGGTCAGAATTGTGACATTTCCTCCAAACCGTGTAAACGTTGAGGAGTGCGGCGAGATCATCCTTCGCCAAAGGACACGATGTTGTCATAACTCCAGTGCATTGTCCTATCACCATGAAGCCTTCTGTCACATGATTATAGTCACAAGCCTGAACAGCTCCATGACTCAATATTTCCTCAGTGTCCTTAGCGCCACCTACTGATTCGCCATGACACAGGAAGTCCTTTGTAAATCCACTCTGCATTATCAACCGGCTCGAACCGCTGACCTATGATCACAATCTTGGCCTGAACACATCCATATATTAATATTGGTTCAGGGTCTATGGCGCCCTACCACTGGTCGGTGTGAAAATTAAGTTGTTGTAACATTATCAATTGTACAAATTGCTCACGCTACATGTTCCCCTACTTGAAGAGATATATTAGTCTGTAGGTAATAATAGTGATGGCGCCACCTACTGGCAACAGGAAGTAAGCTTTGTTTACAACTATGGTCGATTTACATAAAATTTTCACAGTGTGATGTGCAATTGGCCAGGCGTGGATCGTAATGAGCAATCAGCAGGCAAGGATCGGCGTCTTTCGGCCGGGCGCAGGAAGCCGGCGTTCGTCCTCGCCGCCGGCGCCAGCGTGCAGCGGAGGCGTGCGCTTAGTGCGTTGATCGCTCTCTCCACCGACCGCAACAGGCTTCAACGTGCGGGTGCTCGGGCCCGTCAGTGCTACAACGTAGCCCTAGTTATTAGGGCCCGAGCACCGAATGGTGAGAGGCCCTATTGAAATTGAAAGGATTATTCTTATTATTATTGTGACTAAAGTGATTTGGCTTTTTGAGGGCTTTAACATGCTGAACTTCTTACCAAACTTTGCACAAAATTAGAAAGTGGTGAAAATTTACGTATTCTGGAGTAATTTGAAATGGGCGCAGATGGCTCAACAGCGCCCCCTGGAACACAACCCTAGGTTTCCATTGACGATCTTCACAAAAATCATAGCCCAGGTGTATAGTGACCAATCATGAAAAAAAGTCTCCAAGGCATTATGAAAAACGCAACAGGAAGTCCGCCATTTTGGTTTTAGTAGCCATTTGGCCATATTCACATTTTACTTTGATGTACTTGTCCCAGGGCTTTATCTGATCAACTTTCTAACAATTGAGATAGGTGTCATCACAGCAAGGCAGGAATCAAAACTAACTCAAAGATCGATTTTTCGTCTACGGTGTGACCGTGGCGTAGCGTCAAAATTTGATTACAGCGCCATCCAAAACCTGAGGTTCTGCTCCTATCTCGGACATACGTGGTCAATCAGTCCAAACTGAACACGTAAGACAAAGTCACGGCCTGATGACATCTACACGAAATCATGACTTAAAATCACAGCGCCCCCTGGTATCAACAGGAAATATCTTGTTTTGGGCATCTTTGCATTGAGTATTCCTCCTCACCCATATGCCATAGCCCGTCAAACCTGTGTCAAATGGGACTCCAAGACATTGATAATGAAGGCATAAGATTACTGTAACTTTTCACGTCAAACGCCATAATAGTGGCGTAGCGTCAAAGTTCATCTGCCTGTGTGTGCAGAAATTGCACTATAACCCGGTGTTGGAGGTTCAAACTCCCTCAAACTACATTTGTGTAGCAACATCCCCCTGCAGACATTCAGATGCTTTTAGAAATGGGCGTGTGCCTTTGACTAGCGCCCTAAGGTAGCTTGACACTACGATTGGCCGACATGTACAAAATCGACAGGGGCGTGTGTCTTTTCCACCAACAAAACAAATCAAGTCACTTGGATAAGATATAACTGAAATAAGACAGGAAGCCATCATTTGACTTACAGTAGCCATTTGGCCATATTCATTATACTTTGATATACTTGTCCCAGAGCTTTTGTAGTCAACTTCAAATTGGGATGAGTGTCATCACAGCAAGTGAGAATCAAAACTAACTCAGGTGATTTTCTCACACTGCGTGACAAGTAGCGTTGCCCTCAAAGTTTGATTACGCCATCAAAACCACGAGGTTCTATCTCGACATACATGGTCCGATCGAGTCAAACTAGACACGTAAGACAAGTGTCGGCCTGATGACATCTACACAGAAATCATGACTTAAAATCACAGCGCCACCTGCACTTTGGCTACAGGAAGTGACATGTTTTATCTTTGATGCACTGCTCTGGCTGCTTTACAATACACAACCTCTAAAGAGCTCAGTCAAGTCATTTGACCATGGTGATTGTGACATTTCCTCCAAACCGTATAAACATTGGTCGGCGAAGGATCATCCTTCGCCAAAGGAAGGCGATGTTGTCATAACTCCAGTGTGCATTGTCCTATCACTGCCAAACTATCACATGATTATAGTCCAAGCCTGAACAGCTCCATGTGTCAATATTTCCTCAGTGTCATAACGCCACCTACTGATTCGCCATGAAACAGGAAGTACTTTGTAAAATCCACTCTGCATTATCCAAGCGGCTCCGAACTACTGACCTATGATCACTATCGCGGCCTGAACACATCCATATATTAATATTAGTTCAGGGGTCATAGTACTACGTCGGTGTGAAATTAAGTTGTTGTAACATTGTCCGATTGACACAAATTGCTCCGCTACAATCAAGAGCCCCTATGAAGAGATATATCAGTCTGCAGGTAATAATAGTGATGGCGCCACCTACTGGCAACCTTGGGAAGTAAGCTTTGTTTTACAACTATCATTCGATTTACATACAATTTTTTCACAGTGTGATGTACGGTGTGGCGTGGATCGTAATCGGCAATTAGCAGGCAGGATCGAAAGCGTTAAGCTCGTGAGGGCGCAGGAAGCCCGAAGCGTTTGTCCTCGCCGCGGTCGCCAAAGCGGCGTTACTGTAGCGGAGGCGTCACGCGGCAGTGTGCGTTGATGCGCTCTCTCCACCGACGCAACGGGCTTCGCGTGCGAATTTTCCGGGCCCGTCAATTGCTGCGTAGCCCTAGTTAGGGCCCGAGCACCTGGTGAGGCCCTATTGAAGTGAAAGGATTATTCTTATTATTATTATTAATTATTATTGTAGTCAAATGAATTGGCTTTTGAGGGCTTTAACATGCTGAACTGCTAGGCTTTGCCCAAAAATTAGAAAGTGGTGAAAATTTACGTATTCTGGAGGTAATTTGAAATGGCGTAGCAAAATGGCTCAACAAGCTTCCCCTGAACACAACCCTAGGTTTTCCTTTGACGATCTTCACAAAATCGTAGCCCAGGTGTACTCGTGACCAATCATGAAAAAAATTATCAGGAGCATTATAGAAAAATGCAACAGGAAGTCCGCCATTTTGTGGTTTTGGTAGCCATTTTTGGCATATTCACATTTTTACTTTGATATACTTGTCACAGGGCCTTTATCTGATCAACTTCTAATTGAGATGAGTGTCATCACAACAAGGCGGAGATCAAGAAACTAACTCAAAGAAAATTTTTCGTCTGCGGTGTGACCGTGGCGTGGCGTCAAAATTTGATTACACGCCATCAAAACAGAGTTCTGTATCTAGGACCTCATTGGTCAATCGAGTCAAGCTGAACCATTAAGACAAGAGTCGGCCTGATAACATCTACACAGAAATCATGACTTAAAATCACAGCGCCCCACAGGTAGCAACCCAGGGAAATATCATTTTGGGCGTCTTTTTGCATTAGGTATTCCTCCTCACCCACACTGCCACCAGCCACGTCAAACCTGTGTCAAATGGGTCTCAAGACATTGATAATGAAGGCATAAGATTACTGTAACTTTCAGTAAACGCCATAATAGTGGCGTGGCGTCAAGGATGTCACCATGAAAAGAAATGACACACGAAATACTATAACCCGGTGTTGGAGTTCCAAACTCCTCAACTACATTTGTGTAACGGCCCCCCTGCAGACATTCAGATGGTTTTAAAGAGTAAGAGCAACAATAACTGACTAGCGCCCCTAAAGAAAGTGCAACCCGACTCTGATTGGCGACATGTTAAAGTGACAGGGACATGTAATATTTTCATAACAAACAAATAAGTCTCTTGGATCGATATACTCGACCAAACAGGAAGCCCGCCATTTGACTTTATTGCCATTTTGGCCATATTCACATTTATACTTTGATATACTTGTCCCAGGGCTTTTATCTGATCAACTTCAAATTGAGATGGGTATCATCACAACAAATCGGAGATCAAAACTAACTTTCAAAGATCGATTTTTCGTCACACGGTGTGACCGTGGCGTGGCCTCAAAATTTGATTACACGCCATCAAAACCTCGAGTTCTGTATCTCGGACATACATGGTCCAATCGAGTCAAACTAGACATGTAAGACAAAGAGTCCCGGCCTGATGACATCTACACAGGAATCATGACTTAAGTCTGGCGCCACCTGCTGGCTACAGGAAGTGACATGTTTATACTTTGATGCACTGCTCTGGCACTTTAATATACAGCTCAAAAGAAGCTCAGTCAAGTCATTTGACCATGGTCAAATTATGTTTCTCCGACCGTGTAAACATTGAGGTGCGGCGAGATGTCCGCCGCGAGACCACGAATGTTGTCATAACTCCAGTGTGCATTGTCCTATCACCACTTCAAACTTCTGTCATGATTATAGTTCAAGCCTGAACAGCTCCCGTATGTCAATATTTCCTCATTATAGCGCCCACTACAGTTCATATGACACAGGAAGTACTGTAAATCACTCTGCATTATCCAACCGGCTCGAACCACTGACCTATGATCACTATCCTGGCCTGAACTTATCCATATAATAATATTAGTTCAGGTCATAAGCTTCTGCGATCCCAGTGTGAAAATTAAGCTGTTGTAACATTGTCGATTGACACAAAATTGCTCACGCTTACATCAGAGCCCCTACTGGAAGATATATTAGTCTGTAGGTAATAGTGATAGGCGTACCACAGCAGCAGGAAGTAAAGCTTTGTTTTACAACTATCATTCGGTTATAAATGTTCACGGTGTGTTTGTGCAGTTGGCGGCGTGGATGCATGTGGAGCAATTAGCAGGCAAGGATCGCGTGTTCGCTCGGCGGGCTGCAGGAAGTGAGCGTTTTATACTTTGATGCACTGCTCCTGGCTGCTTTGCAATATACAGCTCAAGAGCTCAGTCGATCATTTGACCATGGTCAGAATTGCTTTGACATTTCCTCAAACCGTGTAAACGTTGAGGTGCGGCGAAGGATCATCAGCCCGCCAAAGGATACGATGTTGTCATAACTCCAGTGTGCATTGTCCTATCACGCCAAACCTGTCACATGATTATAGTCTAGCCCTGAACAGCTCCATGTATCATGTTCCTCAGTGTCATGGCGCCACCTACCCTGATTCATGCATGAAACAGGAAGTACTTTGTAAATCCACTCCACCATTATCAGCGACTCCAGACTGCTGACCTATGATCACAATCTGAGCTAGACACATCCATATATTAGCCATTAGTTCAGAATTCATGGCGCTTATGCCACCTACTGATCGGTGTGAAAATTAAGTTATTGTAACATTGTCCGATTGACACAAAATTGCTCACTACATCAGGCCCTACTTGAAGATATATCAGTCTGAGTAATAATAGTGATGGCCACCTACTGGCAACAGGAAATAGCTTTGTTTTACAAATATCATTGATTTACATACAAAATTTTCGCAGTGTGATGTACAGTTGGCCAGTGTGGATCATAATGAGCAATTAGCGAGCAGATCGGCGTCGCTCGTGGACGCGAGGAAGTGGCGTTGTCCTGCGCGCGGCGCGCGAAAGCGGCGTGCAGCGGAGGCGTGCGCTTGGTGGTTGTCGCTCTCCACCGCGACGCAGCAGGCACCAGCGTCGCGGGGTGCTCGGGCCGCGTCAGTGCTACAAGCGTAGCCCTAGTTATTATTATTATTGTGACTAAAGTGATTTGGCTTTTGAGGGCTTTAACATGCTGAACTTCTTTTAGAGCTTTGCCCAAATTAGAAAGTGGGTAGAAAATTTGCATGTTCTGGAGTAATTTGAAATGAAACATGGAAATGGCTCAACAGCGCCCCCTGGAACACAGCCCTAGGTTTCCCTTTGACGATCTTCACAAAAATCGTAGCCCAGGTGTATAAGCTGACCAATCATGAAAAAAAAGTCTCAAGGAGCATTATGAAAAATGCAACAGGAAGTCCGCCATTTTGGTTTTAGTAGCCATTTTGGCCATATTCCACATTTTACTTTGATGTACTTGTCCCCAGGGCTTTTATCTGATCTTCTAATTTAGATGAGTGTCATCACAACAAGACGGAGATCAAAACTAACTCAAAGATCGATTTTTCGTCACAGTGTGACCGTGGCGTGGCGTCAAAATTTGATTACACGCCATCAAAACACGAGGTTCTGTATCTCGGACATACATGGTCAATCGAGTCCAAACTAGACCGTATAAGACAAGAGTCTGACCTGATGACATACACAGAAATGCTGACTTAAAATCACAGCGCCCCCTGGTATGTCAACAGGAAATGTCTTGTTTTGAACGTCTTACATTGGAAGTATTCCCTCCTCTCACCCACTGCCCGCAGCCCGTCAAACCTGTGTCAAATGGGTCTCAAGACCCATTGATAATGAAGGCATAAGATTACTGTGACTTTTCGTCAGAACGCCATAACAGTGGCGTGCGTCAAGTTCATCACCTACGCCGTGACACAGAGGTACTATAGCCCGGTGTTGGGTTTCAAACTCCCTCAAACTACATTTGTGTAGCAGCAGCCCCCCTGCAGACATTCAGATGGTTTTAAAGAAATGGCGTGGCATAATAACTGACTAAACGCCCTAAGGGTACAACCCAGCACTACGATTGCTTCGACATGTACAAAATGGGCAGATGTTTTCAAAAACAAACAAATAAGTCTCTTG